>NC_047627.2:13213244-13838244 GCF_009650485.2 Drosophila albomicans
TTAGCCGTTTTACAGCTAACAATTTAGCGGCGAAATTTATGCTAAGCGCTTTTTACCGCCAAATATTCATTACGACTTTTTTTTAAATATGTTGCGCTTATCAAAAATTTAAACCTAACTATGCTCAAAAAACCTCTTAATCAATTCTTGTTAAATAAGTGAAATGTTTTCATTTTGAATGTTAGTGCACTAAACAATTTAAATATTATAAAATACGTAAAAGAAATTGAAAAAGTATAATTTGAAGTGAAATCCTCTAAACTAACTTATTTATCATTAAAATGTGGATATGATTTCCTTAATAAATTACATTGATTGACTTAATATGATTTCGTTCATTTTATGAGGCATTATAAAACGAGCTCATAAAGAAGACAATTAAAATTATCATTAACGAAAATAAAATTTAAAGTAAATCAATATTCTGTGTAATATTTTTAAAGCACTTTTTAGCTTATTGTGTTGCTCGTTTGCTATATTTTTAGTTGCAATTATTCCTACGAATTTTTATTCATTAATAATGAAATGTTTCAAAAACATTCATAAAAAGTTGATTTGAAAACGTTTTTAATTTAAATTTATTTTAATTAAATTTTAATTTCAAAGTTTAAACTATGTGCATGCAATATCTTTCTTTAAAAATTAAAATATTTAAGTAAAAATAAACAATTATCTGTACTTCTTTTAATTCCTTTCTTTAAGAAGTTTATTAAAAAATGTTATTACTTAAAATTATAAGAAATTGTGTAAATTAGTAAATTAATCTATATATATATATATATAAGCTTATAAGTCTTTAAATAAAAGGCGATTTACTCTAATAAAAAGAAATAAATGAAACGGTTCTAAAAAATAATTTGTATTAAACAAATATTATATATATATAATATTTATATTACAAATTATTATAATTATTATATTAAAAAAAAATAAGATAAAGGTTTTTAGTTTTGAAGCAAGTTTTTCCTAATTAATAATTACCAAATTGTTAAAAAAAAGTGTGTTTAAAATAAATTTTAAAGAAAATATTTTTTATTTTTAATTAAATTAAATTCTAAATTCTTAAAAATGAAAAATTATTAATATTATAAAATTATAATTATTTTAACCATTACATTTTTAAATTATAGAAATATTAATATAATTATAATATTATAGAAATATAATTATAATTATAATATTATAGAAATATAATTATGATTATATTATATGATTAAAAAATTGAATGGTTAAAATAATTATAATTTTATAATTTTAATAGTTTTTCATATTTAAGAATTTAGAATTTAATTTAATTGAAAATAAAAAATATTTTTATTTTGTGTTCTTGATAATTGATTTTTGGATTTTAATTGATTTATTTTAATGTTTACATGTTTTATTATATATTTTGTATTGTATTATGTTATTATTTTTGTGTATTATACTTAGCATTAAAGTTTTTGGTAGCTGGCTTCTTGGCAGCAGCAGCAACAGAAGCAACAGCAGCAACAGCTCAGTTGTTGAATCGGGCAACGGCGGCAACAACAATGTGGAAAAACACCTTCAAAAGCCCATGCTCAACATCTGTTAAGGCAGGACAATCGATTTGGCGTAAAGTGTTGCTCACACACACACATACACTTGTATGCTCACACACACACACACACACACGCAGTCATTGGTAAGTTGTAAATGAGTCTCGAGGGTATCTGAAACTGAGGCTGAAACTGAAACTGAAGCTGAATCTGAAACCCGCGCCCGTAATATGTCTTGTTGCTTGTTTGACAGTTGTTGTTGCTGTTGTTGCTGCTCATGTTGCTGTTGCTGTTGCTGCTGCTGTGGCCAGAACAATCGTAGTTATATTTATAAACGCAACTACGCGCTGCTCTTAGCGATATTGATCTTATTTCAATATGCCAGCCAGCCAGAAGTGACTTCGATGCCGATTCGAACTGAAGACTCTGACTTGGCTTTTAATTTGCTGCTGCGCTTTCAGTTCCAGTTGCAACTCAGTTGCAATTGCAGTTGCAATTTCCTTGTGCCTGCCACTTGAGCCTAGTTGACGTTGTTGTTGCTGTTGTTGTTGCTGTTGCTGTTGCTCAAGTCGCACCTATGCATGCCGCCCCATTTTGTCGGCATTTCGCCATTGATCTTTGGCTCTTTTTGGCTCTTGTTTTTGCCTCCACCTCTGACTCTGCCTTTACTTTGCTTTATTTCCAGTTGTCAACGTGGGCGAGAAAGGCAACCGCACTCAACCCCAAAGGGAGGAGCGCAGTGTAGCATAGATTTTTTTTGATTTAGTAAGCCGCGTAATTACAGCTGAATTGTGTGTGACCAAGCCCCCAGTCAGCTACTGTTACACGTCTAACGATCCAGAAACAACGCTTGATTACAATCCAGATGCCAATTGAGAATACTGCTTCTCTCTCTCTCTCTCTCTCTCTCTCTCTCTATATGCATCCAGCTTGATTGCATTTTCAACTGCTGCTCAATAGGAAATTCGAATTATAACTTGAAATATGGTAAGATTGAATTTCAACACATTATTCAAAAGCCAAAAGATTGTATGAAATTATCACATCATATTTCAAAACTTTTAGCTATAAAGTAGAGGCAAAACATGTATTAAGAAAGTCCTAAAATCATTTAATTTTCTTAAATTATTATGAGACCACAATCAAAACACTTGCAAGCCTAATTTCTTAACAATTTTCTCACACAATTGACTATCGAATAATTATCAGCAGCTTAATCCTACATACATAGTACGTTAGTGTATCGATCTAATTCAAATTTAATAACTTATATCAATTTCTTTTTGAAAAACTAAAAAAAAAAAGTATAAAAACAGTATCCGCAAGTAAGAACTAATTTTGAATTAAAGCAAAGCAGTGCGAAAACAGTATGTATTACCTTTAAAATATACCAAATGAATATACCGCAAATATATCAATAGCTATATATACCAAACAAGTAAGAAAGCTACAGTCGAGTGTACTCGCAAAAATACTAAAAAATATACCAATTGGTATATTTGGTATATCGATATAGTACCGCATTCAAAATACACCATAGGCGGCACAATGTACCAGATTGTCAGCCAAAGCAACAACCCCCAGTAAGTAGGCGTTTTTGCCCATACAAAAGTATTTCTTTAATAACATCGACAATTTTAAACTGATCGCAACCAAATTTTCAGGAATCATAAATACTATAGTAATTATTGTATGTACCAATATTCGCATCTCTAGCTTTAAAATTACGCTTGTTATTTTGTTGATTTGCGGGGGCGGAAGTGGGCGTGGCAAAAATTTGAAACAAACTTGATCTGGGTGCAAACATAACAAATGCTGTCGAAAAAAAATTATAGCTCTATCTCTTATAGTCTCTGAGATCCAGTGTTTCACACGGACGGACGGACAGACGGACAGACACACAGACGGACAGGCGGATATGGCTAGATCGTCTCGGCTGTTGACGCTGATCAAGAATATATATACTTTATAGGGTCGGAGATGCCTCCTTCTACCTGTTACATACATTTCCTGCCGGCACAAAGTTATAAAACCCTTCTACCCTATGGGTAGCGGGTATAATGAAAAGAATTGAGAAATAGGTTTTTATAGTTTGAATGCATTAAATTTATTAATTGAAATTCAAGTCTCTTATCGATAACTCATATGAGTTACATTAACTGGCAAAAAGTGGCACGAAAGATTTTGTATTGTATTGTGTATGTCAATTTGCCAATTGTAAGCAAATAGATTTGACCACTTGCCACTTTGGGGCAACAAAACAGAACAGATATAGAATCAGTTGTTTATGGGGCAGCAACATTTTAAGCATTGAACAAAAACAGCAATAACCGTAACACTAAACAGCAACAAATTAGAATCGCATGCTTTTCACCGATTAATTTGTACTCCATATGTACTATGTATGTATGTATGTGTATAGAAGGGCAGACGGACGGACGGACGGACGGACAGATGGACGGACAGCTTCATTGTTTGTCGCTCATTAAGAAAATGTTGCGCGCTTCGACGACGCTTCATGTTGTTATTGTTATTGTTATTGTTATCGTTATTGCTGTGGCCAAAGAAAACAGTTTCGCCGACAAAGGCGGCAAATGCCATTAGCCTGGCCAATGCCAAGACCCCCTTTTCCCTTCCCCTCTGCCCATCTTCCCTTGGCTAGGCATAAATTAAAATCGAAATCGCACAGTTTATGCAAATCGCAAAGGTTCCTTGGATGAAAAGGCATTTAGGCATGCAACTTTGCAAGCTGCTGATTGTGTTTTCATTTTTTCTTCTGTTCTTCATTTTCTTTTTTTTTTTTTTTTTTTTTTGGCCAACAAGTGGTTGTTGTTAAGGCGACGACTTTGAGCCCACTTGGTGGGCCGACTCATACTTTGGCTATGCCATGACAATTTGTCATCGACACCGTATGACGTCATGGCACATGCAACAACGGCAACGGCAACTGCAACTGCAACTGCCACTGCCACTGGAATTAGAGAGCTGCTATAGAGTGGGAAAGAGGGGAACTGGGGGACCGGGAGACCGGGGGGGTCACATTGGCAATTCGCGCGAAAATTCAAACGCTGCACATTTTCGTTCGGCGGCGGCTGTTCTCAGCAATCTTTTGTGTAATTGGAAGCTGAAATCTTTTGCAGCGGGCAAAACGTTTTGAACCCGCTGCTTAGCCTTTGGCGTGGGAATAACCCAATAGCGACGCGGCCCGATCTCGCTCACAGTGATGCCAGACCATGGGAAAATGTATATTCATTTGGTATATTTTCAAATTAATGGTATATTTGAATGAATGCTTTTATGCAAAATAGAAGCAATATGGCATTCCATATTCTACTATAATAGTATAGTAATATATGTATCAAATATTACTTTTGGTATATTAATTTGGTATATTTTGAAAATAATACCATACTAGTTTGCTTTTATTCAAAATAGAAACAATATGCCAATCCATATTGTACTATAATAGTTTATTGACATCCTAAATATTGCTTTTGGTATATTTTTGTTTTTGGTATATTAATTCGGTATAGTTTGAAAATAATACTAGTTTGCTTTTATTCAAAATAGAAACAATATGCCAATCCATATTGTACTATAATAGTTTGTTGATATACTAAATATTGCGTTTGGTATATTTTCGTTTTTTGGTATATATATTCGGTATATTTTTTCAAAATAGAAACAATCCATATCCCACTATTAATATACCAAATATAATTTTTGGTATATTTTAGTATTTTTGTGGTATATTAATTGGGTATATTTTAAAATTAATACCGAACTATTTTGTTTTTATTCAAAATAGAAACAATATGGCAATCCATATTCTTCTATAATAATATATTGATATATCAAATATAACTTTCGGTATATTTTAGAATTTTTTTTTGTATTTTTATTGGTTTTTTGCTATTTTATTCAAAATAGTTTATTGATATACAAAAAAGTTTTCTGTATATTTTTGTATTTTTGGTATATGTTTAAAAATAATACCGCCCTAGATTGTCAATATTCAAAATAGAAACAATAGGTCAATCCATATTCTTCTATAATATACGATATATTTTAGTATTTTTTGGTATATTAATTTGGTATTAAGAATAATACCGCACAGTTTATTGGGTCGAATACACTCAACTGTAGCTTCCTTGTTGAATCATTATCTTTGAAATTAGCACACATTTTTCGTAATGGGTTTGTCATGCTTTGTCCCACTGTGCCACAGTGCTAAGTAAGTTGAATGAAATGAAATAAATTTTTTAGCCGAATTGCCACTTTGCTGGTGTTGCTGTTGTTGTTGCTACAACTCTGCTGCGCATGTGGATTTCGATTTGGATGTGGCAGCAGCTGCGAATTTGCATCAGATCAACACACACAGAGAGAGCGACAGAGAGAGAGAGGGGAAACAGGGAAAGTGAGGGAGACGGAGATAGCCGAAAGTGTCCGTCTCAGATGCAGCTGCGTTTGCCATTTGCCGTTTGCCGGTTGCTGTTTGCCGTTTGCATGCAACACGAGCTGCAACACTCAATAATTTGCCTGTCCTGATCTTGTTGTCGTTGTTCCAGTTGTTGTTGCTGTTGTTGTGACTTGCGTTCGCATTTCATTCGCGCTTATCTCGTCGCTCGGCTCGTTTTCATGTCTTTATTTATAATTTTATTGATAAAATTGACATTAATCGCGCGTTTAAGACGATTTTTATCGCATTGCGTGCAAATTGCTTACAATTTTTGCACCATGTCCATGTAACAGTAGTCGACAACAGCAACAGTCGGCCTCAATTTCTGTGTTCTGTGTTTCTCTCCTCTGGCAATATATTTTATTGCCACTTTTGGGTGTTGAGTGTCCCAACAAAGTATTGGAGAGGACAGCAACATAAGCATCGAGCTGATAACTAAAAACCCGTTCTGATAACAGCAGCTGACTTGACAACAAGTTGTTTTAAAAGCTGATTAGATTGCGGCTCACACTTAAGTCTAAGCACAGCATTTAAATGCTGAATGCTGAATGCAAATCTATCTATGCATATCGCATCATCAGCTTTCAAAACATTATTCTTTTAAGCAGACTCGCTTTTGCGGCTTACAGTCAGATTAATTGTGTTTAGTCCATCAACGATTAAGCGCTTAATTATTTCTAGCTGCATTAAAGTCTTCCGATGAAGCTTACACGCTTAAGCTGCACTAAGCTTTCGCGCTTTCGAGTCTGATTATTGAAATAGACACTTGCATTAGAGTACGAGAGGTATTAAAGAATAAGTTCCGTAGTGGAGAACAATAGTTGGGAAATTGTATTATCAAAACAAGTAAGAAAGCTAAAGTCAAGTGTGCTCGACTGTGAGATACCCGCTACATATAAAAAGAACTTTACGGTATTAATCTTAAACATTCCCAATTAATATACCAACAGAATACAAAAATATACCGAGAGCGTTATTTGGTATAATAATATACTATTTAATTCAAAATGTACCATACTATTACATTTCAAAAATATACCATAGGTATATAAAAAATACTATTACATTCCAAATATAATAGGTACATTACTATTACTTTCAAAATATACCATAAAATACTATTAAAATACCATTACATTTAAAAATACCATATATAAAAATACTACAATATTCCATTCCAAACATAATAGGTATATTAATAGGTATATTACTATTACTTTCAAAATATAGCATAGGTATATTAAAATACTATTACATTTCAAAAATATACCATAGGTATCTAAAAAATACTATTACATTCCAAATTTAAGAGGTATATTACTATTACTTTCAAAATATACGTACATACGTATATTAAAATAATATTACATTTAAAATATACCATATTTATATACAAATACTACAATATACCATTCCAAATATAATAGGTATATTACTATTACTTTTAAAAATACTATTACATTCCAAATATAATAGGTATATTAATAGGTATATTACTATTACATTTCAAATATACCATAGAGCACAATATATGTGAGAATGTTAGCCAAACCAATTAACACCCAACTTTTAGTAATCTGTAATCTAATTATGTATTTCTCTATCTCTATTTTAATAGCTCTTTCTATTTTTACATTTATCTCTATCTCTTTCTGTATCTGTATCCCTATCTCTATTCTTTCTCTAGCTCTTATAGTGTCTAAGATCTAAGTGTTAATTCGAAAAAACAGACAGACAAACATAATACCCTTCTACTATACGGGTTACACTTCTTCACTTCTCACTCAGAAGACTTTCAAGAAAATCTTATCGTTAGATACTTTTGAGTCGAGTGAAGATTTATTTTAAATTGAATTGTAATTTCTGGTTTCAAAACTTAATTCCTTTAAAATAGGAAATAATTCACATCAATTTCATTGGCTGTCGTCGATTGTGATCGTTTCTAAAATATTTGGTATAAAAGCAACTTGATCAAATATATTTATAATTTCTCACTTACTTTTCATTGGATAAATCAGTATTAGAAAAGTATATTTATTCATTAAATATTAACTATGAGTTTTTACAAATTTCAAATTAAATAATAATAAAAACTTTTAAGCAATCTATACTTAAGAATATTAAATTGTAATGATTAAAATTATTATTAGTAATTATTAAAGTAAAAAGTTGCGAATTGAAGAATTTGGGAGTTTGCGAATAGGTTTTAATTTGGTTTAATTATTTTATATTAGAGAAATCAATACACATATTGAACTATAAATCGAATTAAGAAGAAATCCTTCAAGTTACCGAAAAATCCCTCAACTTGTTTTCAGCTTTTTCCTTCACTTGATGTATGTCATGAATTGTATTTCTGTGTGTGTGTGTCTGTGCTGAATTTGGTTTAGAATTGGGTTTGCTTGGCTGTTGCAAACTTCACTTAGGGAAAGCATTTTCCCACATTAATTTTCCTAATTTCGCCAAGTCGGAGTTACACACACAGAGAGAGAGAGAGAGAGGGAGAGAGGGAAGAGGGAAGAGGAGCTGTCCCCGAAGGACAACTATTTATCAATGCTGAAGCATTTCAGATACATGCAACGTTTTTCAAGCAGCATCCATGAAATTGGACTGAGAGTCAGCGGCAGCGGCAAGATTATGATGATGGAGCCAAACAGTTCCGGACTTTTCCCCTCTCCCTCTCCCTCCCCCGCCCCCGTTCACCCTTTGTAGTTTCCCCCGCTGTCAAATGAAGCGGCAAAAAAGTAGCTGGAAAATGAAATATGCCAACGACGTCGCCATCGTGTTGTCGTCGTCGTCGTCTTCAGAGAGGAGGCAGCTGAAGCTGAGGAGAAAGCTGAAAGAGAGGAGAGAAGAGAGGAGAGGAGAGAAGAGAGACGAGCTGCTAAGACAACTGGCGGCGCATTAAATGACGCCCCAGCGACGTTGTCGACATCTTACGCAATGGCCAATGGCTTACGGGGGGAGTCTTGAGGTTAAAAGGGGTTGCAAGAGGGGGGAGGAGGTAGGGTGGGGAGGGAGGAGGGAGAGGGAGAGGAAGAGAAATCTCCTTTGTTTGGCACAACGTGTAGAAATTGCATTTCGCCTGCGAAAATATATTTCACTTTAGAGGACGAACACAGGTCACAGGCTGACTTTTGCAGTAGCCGATACCGACACGCACACACACACACAGACACACACATACACTCTGACACACATACATACAGACGCACACACACCTACACATATTTAGCTGTCTGCTCTTCCCCGCTTGCATTAGTATGCAGCTGGCGTTGGCGAAAGTTTTTGGCGCGGCCAACAAACGCATGCGGCTGCTCTGTCACCCCTCCCCTCCCCTACACCCGTACACCCCTCTCCCCTCTAAGTGGTGCCCCCTTTGCTGGCCCTGCTCTAGCTGCTTATCCCAGCCGCATCTCGTCCCAAAAGCACGTAAATAAATCTTAAAATTGTAAAACCCGCAGCGCTGCCTCAGCTTCAGCTTCAGCTTCAGCTGCAGCTGCAGCAAGTTGCAGTACTTGCAACGCCACGCAACGCGTCTATTGCGGCTGCACCCCGTAGGGGGTGGTGGAGAGGGAAGGGGAAGGGGGACTTGTCGTCTTTGGCCAAATGCTGTCGCCATTTTGCGATGTGTTTTGCCGCCATCGCCGCAGCAAATTACGCAAGGCAAGTTGTGAGTGAGGGAGTGCAGAGGGTGTGGAAAGGGCAGAGAGAGAGAGGGGAGTATAGGGTGAGGTAGGGGGTGCTGCTTCTCGCTCTGCTTGCTGGCTGGCTGGCAAAACACAAACTCCGAGAGTGCGAGAGACTTCGAGACTTCGACGACGGCTTTGGCGAAAACGGCTGCTGCCTTGCCTGTCAACTCCCTCCCATCCTGCTCACTCTTCCAGCCCCTCTTTCCCTCCCCCTCTACGTAGTTTCTCTTATCCTGCTGGCAGTTCAAGCAACGTTTGTCCTTGGCATGTCCTTTGCTTGCGCGCTTTGTGCATTTAAACCAAGGCTCCCACACACACACACACATACACACACACACACACGGTCTCTCTTTCTCTGTGTCTCTCCCTCTCTCTCTTTCTAGCACTCCTACTTCCTCCCCTTGCTGGCTGCAGTCTTGTGCTCGTCTTGCTTGTCGGCAAAATGCAGTCATTACTGAAAATTGGTTTTGGGGCTAACGCACTTGCACATTTCATGGCTATGCAGGGCACACACACACACACACACACACACATACACCCTCACATACCCATACACCCTCTTAGAGCAATCCCCAAAGCGACAACAACAACAAATGCGTCGTTTCAAAAGTTTACTTTTCGCATATTTTTCTTCAAATTGCATGCGATTTTTACTTGTTTGCCGCCATCTTTTTGGCGCCTTTGCCAACGCCACACACACATGGCTACATTTATATATGTGTGTGTATGTTTATACCCGCTATCCATAGGGTAGAAGGGTATTATAACATTGTGTAACAGGTAGAAGGAGGCATCTCCGACCCTATAAAGTATATATATTCTTGATCAGCGTCAACAGCCAAGACGATCTAGCCATATCCGTCTGTCCGTCTGTGTGTCTGTCCGTCTGTCCGTCCGTCCGTGTGAAACACTGGATCTCAGAGACTATAAGAAATAGAGCTATAATTTTTTTTTCGACAGCATTTGTTTTGTTTGCACGCAGATCAAGTATGTTTCAAATTTTTGTCACGCCCACTTCCGCCCCCGCAAATCAATAAAATCGAGCTAGAGTTTTGGTATATACAATAATTATTATAATAGTTATGATTCCTAAAAATTTGGCTGCGATCAGATAAAAATTTTTGAAGTTATTAAAGAAATACTTATCGATATACCGAATATACCATTTGGTATATTTTTAGTATTTTTGCAGTATTATCGGTATATTTTGGAAAATATACCGAAAAATATATTTCTTTTATTCAAAATGGGTAGCGGGTATCTCACAGTCGAGTACACTCGACTGTAGCTTTCTTACTTGTTTTGGTATATATTTATACTATATATCGCCGTCTGTTTTGCTGCACCTTGACGCTCGTTGCTGTTCTGTTGCGACACACACGCGTCGCATATTTCCAACGATTTGTAACGCAGCCAAGAAAAGCTAGCCACCCTCCCCCCTCCCTCTTTCCCCTCCTCCCTCTTTCTTCCTACGCTTGCTGCCTCTCTTTGCGCTTCTCAGCAGCTCTGCATAATCGCGTGTGGTTTGTCAGATGGCTCAGCACGGTTCAACAGATCGCTTGCCTCCCTTTAACTTCCTTCCCCTCCCCTTTATGTGTATGTGTGTGTGTGTGTTGGCCCGTGAAGGTAATTTGCTAAGACCAAAAAGAGAGAGGGCAACACAGAGAGAGCAGGAGAGAGCGAGTGAGATAGAGAGAGACTAATGTGCGGATTACAAGGATTTACTAATGCAATCGCATATTGCAGTGCTCTTCTCACTCCTTCTGTTTCTCTCTCTCTCTCTCACTCTCTTCCACCTTCACCCTCTCTCTCTCTCTCTCACATACTGGGCGCTGCGTTTTTTGCCAGCCATAAATACAAATTAGTTTTTGCATTTGCCAAAGGCTCAGCGACAACTCTTGCCTCATTATGTTGCCTGGCAAATAAATGGCGTCGCATGCTGCACGCCGCACGTTGCACGTTGCACAAAAGACTTGGATTTGTTGCTAGGCATTATATCGATTGCAACTATCGAAATGACAAGCAATCAGCTGTAGTTAACCAGAGCAAAAGGCAAAACGCAAATCAAAGAGAAATAATAAAATAAAATAAGTATTTTCAACGACAATCAATTCAATTCACTTTTTTTCATTTTGATAGATTTCTTTTCTAATATTTTTCATGTTCATTTTAATGCGATCTCAGTGCTCTTAATAAGCCTTCGGTATTTCATGCTTTAAAGTTTATCGATTGATCGAATTATCTAAAAATATTTCGCTTCTATTAAATATCAGCTCAAGTTATCCAATTGGTATAAATATTCCATTTCGTTTTATGACAGTTGTTTAACTTAACTAATGCGATCTTAGTGCTCTTGAGAATTTAATGCTTTAAGGCTTATCGATAACTTATCTGCTTCGGAATTATCGATAACTATTTCGATTCACTTAAACATCAGCACAACTTATCTAACAACTTTCATTAAGCTTACGTTGTATTTATAGTATATTAAGTATTTGCAGTATATTTGGTATATTACATATAATTGGTATATTACATACATATAGTATATTCTGTATATGCAGCAAATGTAGATCGTTAAGTATACGTAGAATATGAAATACATAAATGTATGTTGAAAATATTGAATGTATATTTGGTATATTAAGTATACGCACTAAGATATTAACAAAATATTTAGATATGACGTATACGCATTCAATGAACTTTATAAAGTATAGAACTTATACTTATTCTATGACGTATACGTGGTATATGAAGTCTACGTGGTATTTTTAGTATATTATGTATATGTGTTATATTCAGTATTGAAAGTTTTTAATGTTAAAGTTTACGCTGTAAATGTAGTTTATGCAAATTTTGTTCTTTTTTGATTAATGTTTAAAGAATATACTATATTTTGAAGAATAATAAAAAAGAGTTGAGTAATGCAGAAAAAAACAAGTCAAAATCAAAATCAGTCAAAAAAACAAGTCAGGAATCTACTTAAATATAACTATAAAAAATACTAAATACAAAAATACCGAAAGCTATATTTGGTATAATGACAATCAGTTATATTTTACATTCTATGGTAAATTTTCAATGTAGTACTATATCAATATACCAAATTTAGCCATTGGTATATTTTTAGTATTTTTGTGGTATATTAATTTGGTATATTTTCCGAATAATACCACACTGTTTTACTATTCTTCAAAATCGAGTATGCTCAACTGAAGTTTTCTTACTTGTTTTTTCTTAAATAACTTCAACAATTTCGATTATAATTGAGTGTAATTGTTGTGCTGATGGCTTTAGAAGTCGAAAGCATGTCAAAGTTAAGTTTTAACCGCATTTGCACAATTCAAACAAATTTTACGCACTTGTTCACTTTACGATGTTGCATGCAACTGCAGCAGCCAATGAGCAGACAACAAACGAGAGGAGAAGAGAAGAGAGGAAAAAAAAGAAAGGAAGCCAAAATATGTAGTAAAAAGATCATTGCATCACTTTAATTAAATCTGTTCAAGTTGGAAGCATAAAGAGCTGTCCAGCTACTATCGTCTCTCCACTGCACAGAGCATTCGACACGGCGAGCCAAGACACCAAGTGTTGTCTTGCAACGCGTTGTGGCAAGCAACAACCAGGTGCCTTGGCTTTGGCTTAAGCGATGGCTTTTTCGGTTATTGCAAAGTGCGGCAGCGTTACCAAGTTAACGTCAAGTTAAGCGTTGCGTTATTAACAACAATTATTGACAGCCCAGGCCAATGTCTAGGCCTAAGCTTCAGCTCCTTCTCTTCCTCCTTCCCCTTCTCTTGGTGTCTGCTAAATTTCACACTTAAGAGGGCAAAGGGTAACTGCGAAAAATAACTGCCAGGCTGGCAGGCGAAGGTTCTTCTCGCTATGCTATTAAAATGCGATTCTGCTGGCCAAAAGCCCAAAGCCCGAAAGCCGTTGGCTGTTGTCTGCCTAGTCTAGGCAGCCAGGCTAATTTTCAAGTTACCAGATTGATTTCGCGCGTAAATTTATGCGCACTTTATTGCATATTTGCGAGTACGTTCACCAACAGCCAACTTTGAGTTTGCTTCTCCAAGTCTGTTCTACTCCTTCTGCTTCTGCTTCTCCTCTTTGCCTGATTCATTTTCCCAGCACATTTTCCGGCACGTCGGCAGATAAGCTCAGAGCTCAGAGCCTCAGAGTCTCAGCGTCTCAACACCAACAGCAAAGGTCCAAGCTACGTATTTTATTTGGAGCAGTTGGCTGATGAAATGCCAGCCCAAGCAAGACTCCAACTCCAACTCCAACTCCCTCTTTCTCTCTCTCTCTCTCTTTTTCGCTGTTGTTGCAACACGACTGCGATGCGAAAGGTCAATTGATGGTGCTGTGTGATAAGCAGTTGTTACCTTAAAACGTGTGCAACACAACCAACAACCAACAACAACAGCAACAGCAGTTGAAAACTTGGGAAGTGTCGAAATTTTCGCATTCGCTTTTCTCATCGTTGTTTGTGGCGAAAATAAAGTCAAAACCAAGACGAAGACGAAGACGAAGACGAAACGCTGATGACGCGCGCCTTCAATTAAGATCATCTACAAATTGCAGCCAGTTCAATGTAATTAACTTTTATTTTGGACTCCACTCAAAACTCTACTTTGTTGCACTTCTAGCTTCAATTCTTGCTCTCTTTCTCCTCTACAGCATCATTTATTAAGCTCGAATTCGTATTCAAACTCAATCTGTTGACCTTACAACTATTTGAATTTATACGTTACAAATATATTTACTATTTATTCTCTTTCAGTTGATTAACCTAAAATATTTATTGGGAGAATTATATTTTAGTTAATATTATATAATAGTAAAACATTTAAGACAGCTGAGATGCCGCTACCCATTTTCAATAAAGCTATATTCTAAAATTATACCAAATTAATATACCACAAACATACTAAAATATACCGAAAGTTATGTTTGATATATTGATGTAGTACATACTATATTCAAAATATACAATAGATTGAAAAATATACCAGATTGTCTTTACAAAATATACCACAGCTTACGAAATATACCAAATTGTCAACAAAAGCAGTTCAGAACCGATTTAAGTAGGCTTTTTTTTTGCCATACGAAAGTTGTTCTTAAATAAATTATACAATTTGAAAATCACGTAACAAGAATGAATTAGTAATCATAAATATTGTAGTGATTATTGTATAATATTTGCAACAAATAACGATTCTAGTTTCAAAATTACAGTTGTTCATTATTTCATACAATTCATATAGAATAATACTAAAACATTTAATACTAACAATATTTTGTAGAAATATTAAAACTACCTTTTAGAGTATTTTCTCGTTCTTTTAAGTACTTCATAATTATGTATATTATTATTTGTATTATTGTATATAAGGTTGGCAAAAAAGTCTTCCTGTATTTTTATTGAATTTTCAATTGTTCATTATTAATATATATATTATATTATATTATTATATACATATATCATAATTGTTGTGATAATGTATTTATTTTGTAAATTATAATAATAATCGTTTTACGAATTGTCGCATAGAAAACGTGAAACAAAAATTCATATGTGGACGCTTATTTCTTGCTAAAATATTTAAAAAAATGTTATTATTAATTTAACAATTAATACAAATATGAATTTGGCAACTATATTAGAGCTAGAGTTAAATATTAATATCAAATATTAAGGGAAAATAAGGATTATTTTTGTAGATATTTGAAAATATATAATAGTAATAATAATAATAATAATATAATAATAATAATAATAATAATAATAATAATAATAATAATAATAATAATAATAATAATAATAATAATAATAATAATAATTAATAATAATAATAATAATAATAATAATAATAATAATAATAATAATAATAATAATAATAATAATAGATTCTAACAAATAATGCATTCTCAAATCTTGTATCTTGTAAATCTTGAATAACAGTAATTTAGTTTGTTAATGTTTTTGCACATTAAATTGTATTGAGGCAAAAGCAGTGGCCACCCACTAACCAGTTAACCAGTTAACCAGCTAACCAAGTGGCAAGGAAGCAACCCCTAACTAAGTAGTACCCGCAACCCTCAAGCGGAAGAAGAAGAGAGGAAGTGGGGAGGGAAAGAGGAGACGAATGTGGGAGTCGAGTCGAGTTGGGAGTTGAGTTGACTTAAGCTGCCTGGAATGAATAAGTTTCTTCAGTTGCGACTTTCAAATGACTTTTCGGTGCAAGTCGCAGCGAGTGTGTGTGTGTGCGTGTGTGTGTGTGTGTGTGTGTGTGAGGGGGTATTCATGCAAGAGTGTGTGTAATCCTTTGTGTGGATAGAGTTGCGATTGTGATTTGTTATGATAGTCCACGCGTTGCACATAGAAATACAGAAATGAGAAATCAACAAGAACAAGCAAAATAAGAAGTAGAAGAAGAGTTGATGCCACATGACGATGATGAAGGTTTGCCTCTAGTTGCTGTAATATTCGATGCTGATGATGATGGCGATGCAGCTGAATTCGTTTTCGATAATATTAACATGTCCGTTGCATTCATTAAAAGAACAACTCATGTGTACATTTTCCAATTAAAAATTGAAATATTTCAAGCTCAACGGACAGCAGCAGAGATTCGCCTCGTCAGCCGTAGGGAGGACGACAGCTGTAGAGGGGTATAGAGGGGGGGAATGTAGGGAGTAGGGGGTGGGGAGGCTGCAGGCGGTTTGTACATAAACCGAGTCTTTGCCAACTTCCGAGAGTTGCTGTAAATAGCAAAATACACGAAACAAAAGCATCGATGGAACGGCTTGGTATAAAAAATGAAGCAATCAGTGAATCGAAACGAAGGTGCGGGGGGTATGAGGGGGTAAGGGCACACCCCCCCTCCCCCCACGTAAAGAGTGCGGGATTGTAGTGTAGTTGTAGTTTGTGAAAGGCAATCATAGGGATACTACACGTCAATAAATGAAGCGAATGCTGCCTGCCTCTCGTTCGCTCTATCTCTTTCACTCTCTCATTCATCCCCTCTCTCTCTCTCTCTCTCTTGTGCAATTGCAGCTGCTTCATCTCCTCTTGCCGCACGCAACGCTTTTCATATAGCATTTTTAATTTGCTGCTCTCTTTGCGCCACATGCCGCTCTCTTCTTTCTTCACTCGCTCTCCCTCTCTTTCGCTCTCCCTCTCTTTCTCTCCCTCTCTCTTTCTGTTCACACACATACTCGTCTCACTTACTCTAGTTCACTTCAGTTGCCTTCTTCTACTATTTTCGTTCGTTTTTTTTCAATAATTTTCACGATTTGTTCGCTTTTCGTGTTGCAATTTGGGCGCCGTGCCGCATGTGGGGGCATCCTTTTGCATACATATGTATGCACGTCTCTACATATATGCCACACACATACGTATGTACGTATGTGTGCAGTCAGCCAGGCAGCCACAATTCAACTCTGCCTCATGCCACATGCGCCCACGGGCTGCAACTGAAACTCGACTCAACTCAACTCGACTCGACTCGACTCGATGTATGTGTTTATTGAAGCGTATCCATTGATTGGCAGGACATCTGCACATGGCATTCATTTTGAAAAGTCGGCGCTTGATTTACCACCCCCCACCCCTCTACCTACCTCCCTTCTCCCTTGGGGAGCTCAACCCTTCACCTCTCCCAACAGACATTTGCATTTGCCATTGATTGGCGGCCAGCTTTTGGCAATGTTACCCCCTAGAAAATACTCTTCTGATCCCCCCTTCCACTCTTCCTCACCTCCTCCCACTCTTCCACTCTTTGCTTGCCACTTCAACATTCATTTGGTCTTCCTCTTTGCAGTTTGCGTGCAAATGTGTAAACAATTTACCTGCACTAAATCATTTTGCATTTGTTTATATTAATTAATATTTTTCACCAGCCCTCGTTTTGTTGGCCATGTTGCTCCTCATGTTTATTCTCCTGCCAGCTTTTGATTGACAGCCTCCCTTTCTTCTCTTTTTCCACTATTTTCCCCTGGCAGCTAAGACAATCGAAGACCGTAGGCAGTTAGTGCATTCTAAACTGCATTCGGTCAATTTGGAAAATGTCAAATAAGTTCCCAAGATAATCAAGAATTTTTCATATTTTTCTGATTGACTCAACACTCAACGCACGTTTTTAAAGGTATAAGCTAGGAGGCTGAAATGCCTCTTATTCTATCTATTGTAATTTAACATTTTGGGGAAACACTTTAAACGACTGCCGGATCTATCAATGCCCAATGAACAATAAACATACACAGTCTAAAGATTAAAAGTAACACTAGCTAAGCGGTAAGAGCTGGGATGCTGAACTTTTCTTTTGTAATTCTAAGTCTAAGTACTTTAAGTCAACAACATTATTAAAAAATACTTTCACTGACTGATTTACTCACTCAACATACAGTCTCAAAGGTATGAGCTTGGAGGCTTACGTTTTTTTCTTTCCAAATTCTTATTCTTTCTATTATAAACTAACATTTTGAGGAAACTTTTTAAACGTCTTTCGGACTTACTTTCTAAAAGATTTATCAGCATTATGAGCTAAGCAGTAAAAGCTGGGAGGCTAAAAGTGCTTCTCTAAGTTCTTCAAATCACTTGCTCACTCTTTTATTTCTCAATGCAGCTTCTGAAAGGTATGAGCTAGAAGGCTTAAATTTGTTTTTTCTTCCAAATTTCGTATACTATCTATTGATAAGTACTATTTTAAGGAAACACTTTAAGCGACTGCCGGACTCACTTACTAAAAGATCTATCAGCGCTATGAGCTGGAAAGTCTTCCTATTTCTACTCTAAGTACATATGTAACAACAGTAATTCTCATTTTTATGAAATATTTTAAGTACTCAATTATCTTGAAATGTACCATCTAAATATTAAAACCTAGCAGGCTAAGGTATTTTCTTTTAAAACTCTATTTCCACCTATTTTACCGGCTTCACTGACTGACTGACTTACTTACTAAAAGATCTATTAACACTCAGCCTAAGCGGTAAGAACTAGGAGACTGAAATAAATGTTTGTAGACAATACTTAAAATAATTGGTTTACTCACTCACTTAACTAAAAGGTACATATGAGGCAGAAGGCTTTAGTTGTTTTCTTTCAAAATGATTTTTCCACGTGATAAGATACTTTAACTCACTGTATGAGTGACTAACTAATAGATTTGTCAATGCACTTGCTAAGATAAATATTTTGTGAATAATAGAGAATCATAAACTTAGCTAAAGTATTCAGAATATTAAAAAAAAAATACAAAATTCAATATGCAGCGGATTTATATTTCATTTATTTCTTTTCTACTTTTTTCTGGTATATTTTCAAAAATACCAAATACATATTTTCGTATATTATTGTATATATCGGTATATTTTAACAATAAGACCGCCTTACATATGCCGAATGCATTAATTTAGTATATTTGGTTTATCTTAAGAAAAATACCGCCTCGCATATATAGTATATCAAAAGTTATAATTTAGTATTTTTTGTATACTTCAACTATAACACCGCTTTCACATTGTTTTGCTTCATTATTTTTTTAATTCTTTAATTTTTGGAAATTAAAACGAATTGGAAACTTTTAAAATGGGAAATGTCATTTGATATGAACTGAAGACATTTTCTATTCCAATATTAAAGCAAATAAATTAAATTTGTTTTTGTTTTTTTTTTTGTTAATTATATGAATTCAAATAGAATTTGGAAAAGTGATAGAAATGCGATTCGTTGGAAGAATTTATTGATTTTTATTTTCTCACTTTTGTGTTTGCCTGTTTAATTTTTAATGCTTGTCTAATCGAGTGACAATTTTCTAATCAGCTGCTTGCTGTTGACCTTGGCCGCGACACACTCTGTGAATAGAGGGGAGGGAGGAGAGAGAGAGAGGAGAAGTAAAGTTGGAGGAGAGTAGATACGGGTTTTTACTTGCAACCATGAGGCACGTGGGGATTACTCAACAAACACACACACATGCAGATATTACGCATACGCCACGCGGACACCGCAGAGCGGACATCGGACAGTTGTGCTGTATATATGTATATGTTATGTATATATAAGCAATCGTGTAAGCACGACATTCCCTGATGACCTCATCCCTTCCCCTCCGCAACAGCAGCAAAAGCGTCTTGCGTCACACGCAACGCAGAAGAGGAAAAAAAAACGTAGCTGAAACGAGGATGAATGACAATATTTATGTAAGAGAAGGGATGCGAAGGTGAAGGTAGAGGGAAAGGGCAAGCGAAGTGCGTTGTTGTTGCGTGTTTGTCTAAGGAGGACACGAAAAATGGCAGCCCCAAAAGGAAAGGAAAGGAAATGCCAGCAGTACGGTAATGTATTAAATTGTTTGCGGCACACGCGGACAAAGCAAGCTTAAGGGAAGCGTACAGAGGGGGAGGAAAGAGGGAGGAAGAGGGTGGCACAGCAAAGCAAAACAAAGCAGCAACAACCCTTAGACAACGTGGCATGCGTTGCGGTAGGTTAGTTTATTCCTCAGCACAAAAGCACATTTTGAAGCGTGGAACGTGAAACGTAAAGCGTAAAGCGTATACGTGTTTATTTTGTTCGCACCCCCTTCCCCGCTGTATTATTGATGCCCTTGCTTTTTTATATTTTTTTTGGGGTAGGTCGACGCACAACGAACAAAAAAAGACGTATAAAATAATAATAATAATAATAAGTAAAGAGGAGCGAGGAGAGAGAGAGCTGCGCCTATGGGAAAAAAGCAGGCGACGTGTCGCGGACTCGCAGCTGGCGCCATTTTGTTTTGCAAACTGGCACCTACAACCCCCAAATGATATGTGCACCCCCCTTCCTTCCTTGCACAATCGCTGGCTGCAATTGCTGCATTGTCTGACTGCGCAAATGACATGCATGCAACGAGTGCTGCGAGTCCTGCGAGTCAGTCCTCCTCAAACACAAAATGGTCGACCGGCAAATGCTAGAATTGCAAGAGCTTCCCACCCTGCCCCTCTGCACCTCCTTAGCCACCCCTAGCATGTGGCATCTAGCAGCTGCGGCGCCGGCAGTCGACGCCTACATGTCGGAAATGTTGGCATGTCCTTGTTGTATTTCTGCTCTAATATCCTTTATAGCAAAAGTGCTTGACGTAAATTGACTTGTTTTTACTTTTGACTTTTAAAGCGATGCCTCGTCTTCCTCTAGTTGCATTTGTTTGTTGTTGTTGTGGTTTCAATTTGGATACAGGATACAGGATACACACACACACACACACACACACATACAGAGAGCAGGCAAAACGGAAGGCCGTTTAATATTTATTTTATGCATTGCACGACTCCACCGAGCACTTTGTTTAGCTTTTGAGAGCACACTTCTAATGGCCGTTTTATGTGAGGAGGGAGGGGGAGAAGGATAATGGCTTCTACACGTATGCCGTTAGCAATGTTTTACAGGTGCGAAACTGTCAGTAACATTATGTTATGATATGCCAGGCACATCGATAGCACAGCGCGACATCCGGCCAAGGAAGCCAGCGAATCGACTTTTCTGCCTTCTGCTTTCTGCTTTCAGCTTTGAGTGCCAAAATGTTGTCGATGACAACACACAAACAACAATTTAATGGCAGCGGCAACTAATTTGGCTATTTGACTGCCACAATGCACACCATTGATTGATTGATTGATTGATTGATTGAGTGACTGATTGCTTGACGTTTTGATTGACTGATGGCGCGACTGATATTCAATCAGTTTGCATAACTAAAACGCAGTCTCGATTCACAGGGCAAATAAATCGCAAAATAGATAAATCTGGGCACACTGAAGTTAAGATCACAGAGAGAGAGAGAGAAAGAGAAAAAACTTGTGCATATCGTATGCACAGTGAACAGGTTTTATATAAGAATACATAGAGCTGGGCTCACTGAAGTTAAGATCAGAAAGAGAATTTGTGAGTAGCTTATGATCCACTGAGCAGTGTGACCAGATTTAATATAAAAATAGGAAAATCCGGGCACACTGAAGGTAAGATCAGAGAGGGAGAAAATATAGGGAGAACTTGTGCGTAAGAACAGAGAGAAAACTTGATTGTGTGACCAGGGTTTACATAAGAATTCATGAACCTGGGCAGACTAAAGTTAAGATCAGAGGAGAGAGAGAGAGAGAGAGAGAACAGCATTGATTGTGCATGTGCAGTGTGACCAGATTTTATATATGAATATTTAAAGCTGGGCACACGGAAGTCAAGATCAGAAAGGGAATATGTGAGTAGCTTTTCATTCACATCGCTGATTGCGTATGTACAGTGTTACCAGATGTTATATAAAAATTGATAAATCTGGGCACACTGAAGTTATGATCAGAGAGGGAGAGAGATAGAACTTTAGCGTATCGTGTGATTGATTGTGTATATGCAGAGTGACCAGGTTTTATATAAGAATACATAAATCTGGGCACACTGAAGTTAAGATCATAGATAAAACTTGTGCGCAGCGTGTGACTCACAGTGACCAGGTTCAATCAGAATCTATAGAGCTGGGCACACTATTAAGATTAGAATTTGTGCATCTCGAGTGAGCCATGGAATACTTGGTTTAGCCTGTAGATAATACTTTTCTTAAGATCATTGAATTGTATTTGTTCACATTTATACTATAAGAGTTGTCTATTGTCAATGACCATTTTATGAATCATATAACATACAGAATAAGTATACTTTATACATATAATAGAACAAGTAAGAAAGCTACAGTCGAGTGTGCCCGACTGCGAGATACCCGCTATCTATTTTGAATGAAGACATTCTTAGAATTCCTAAAATATACCAAATTAGTATTTCGCAAAATACTAATAATATACAACAGCCTATATTTGGTACATAAATACAGTACTACATTCAAAATATACCATAAAGGTGAAAATATATCAGATTGTCAGCCAAACCAATTAAAACTCGATTGCAGTAGGCGTTTTTTCCATACAAAAGTATTTCTTAAATAACTTTTACAGTTTTTATTCATTTACTAACAAATTTTCAGGAATTATAAATACTCTTATTATTATAAGTATCAAAAGTTGTGACAATAAAAACATGACATAAGAAAAACATACATAATTACAAAATATATGACAATATTAATTAATAAATTGAGACTCGGATATTTTTACTGACACGAATGGATTAGATTATTTGTAGTAAAAGTATATTTAAAATCAATGCACTTAAAGTGCTGATAATTAATATTAAACAAAGAAAGAAAGCGACACTCTAAAGCAATGCTTTATCTTTGCAATACAATTTATTCAGAATAATAATTATCTCTCTTACACAAGACACAAGATTACTCAGCAAATATATCTGAAAACAATGTTTAATTGATAACTTACTATATTATTATTATTAGCTAATAAGTTGAGCCCTTAAAGAAAGACTTTCTTAAGTCTAATCCTCAGTCAATTTAAGTGAATTGAAGCCATTGCTTTTCACATCAACGTTGAGTCAAAGTCAAGTCAAGTCAAGTCTATTAACTAATCAGTTCTCCCATTTGAGTGGGAAAGAGTGTGTGTGTGTGTGTGTCATGGATGGTGCCTAGGTGCCTCCAAGTATGCAATGCCAAATGGCTTGCCAAAGGCTGGGCACACGTGTCGTATGCGCAATATGTAATTTCGTTGCATTTTATGCGCACACACTTAAGCTCCCCAATAATAAGTGAAGGACATGTCAAGCGGGGTGGGGGGGAGGTAGAGCAAGCCCAAAAAAAAAAAAAAAATTGAACAGAGTTTGGCATAGGCAATGTGGAAAGGGGGGGAGTCAAAGGGAAGAGGATATTTGTGGGCGGAACAACAAAAGCCAAGGCAGCCAAAAGAGCAGCGACAACAAAGGACACAACACACACACACACACTCGCAGAGGGAGAAAGGCGCCCACGAGCTGGCGTGAAAAATAAAATGTCAAAAGTGTTTACGTTGTCTTCTCTCTTCTTTCGCTTTCTCTCTCCCTCCCTCTCTCTCACTCTATCTCTCTCTCTTCCCCCGCCAAATGCATTTTTTGCACTCGCCCCCCTCAGACTAGTTTTTGTTTTGTTTTGTGTGTCTGCTATCTATAGTATAAAAAATTGTTGCAGTGGACGCAATAGAGAAAGAGGCAGAGAAAGAGTGAGCAGGAGAGGGGAAGGGGAGGGGGGAGGAAAAGAGGGGTGGCAAGATACGTGGGCGGCCAGCATTCATTATATGCAACAACATCAAATGTTGTCGACGTGGCAAAAGACGAGACGCAGGACGCAAAACGCGACAGCAATAACACTAAAAAACTAGCAACAACAACAACGAGAACGAAAAGCAGCAGCAGAAAAAGAAGAAGAAGAAGATTGGGCCAACATCGCATCGCATCGGAGCTGCAAGGACTTTGCCCAGGCAAATGGCAAATGGCGACGACGGCGCACAAAAATCGACGAACATTTTTTGGCAAGCAAACAAAATATTTTGCACTGAGCAGCCGTAAAGCGACATAAAATAAATGGAAAAAAACAACACACACACACTTACACAAATTATGGTGGGGAGGGGAGGGGGGTAAGCAAAAGGAAAACAACAAGAAAATGTGAGGCAAAAACGAAAAGCGAGAAACAACAAAAAAAAATGCAGCCAGCAAAGAAAACCCAACATAAAACTAAATAAGTAACAAAGAGTGCAAAAAGCAAACGGGCAACGCAAACGCCAGAGATAACCGAAAAACAAGATGTTCTCAGGCTGCGAAACACCGAATTCGCACATACACTTTATCGATAGTTTCGAGGTGAAAAACTATCGATAGTCGATAGCAATTGACTTTAACTTAGAGTAAGTCCTTTGTATATAATCCATTAATTAAGCATAATCACAATTTAGCAGAATATTTTACATAATTCAATTGAAAATAATAAAATTCATATATATCTCAGTATTGCTGTTATCGATAGTAAGCTTTCGATTTTTTGCGATACACTAATTTCAGAATAATGAAACTATATTATTATTATATAACGAAAACAAGATGTTCCTAGGCATTGCCACATCAAATCCTCACATACTTTTTCGTGATAGTTGCGAGCTGTTAAGCTATCGATAGTCGATGATAATTAACTTTAACTAAGTATGTAAATTAAGTTTAAGTATGTAAGTCTTTTTATACATTCAATTGGTTAGGCATAATCAGAATTTAGTAGAATACATTACATAATTTTTGTGTATATAATTAAATTGTATAAATAAATTTAAAATATTAGTAGTACTGATAGACCAATTTCAGTGTACATACAGTTTATTATTATTGTTAACCGAAAACAAGATATTTCCAGGCTTTCAAACACCGAACTCTCACATACAATTTATCGATAGTTTCAAGGTGAAAAACTATCGATAGTCGATAGTAATTAACTTTAACATAGAGCAAGCTCTTTTTATGTTATACAATCAATTAGTTAGGCATAGTCCAAATTTAGTAGAATATATTAATGACCTTACTTGTATATTATTCAATTGTTTTATATCCCAACAGTGCTGTTATCGATAGTAAGCATTCGATTACTTCTGATACACTAGTTGTAGAGTAAAGAAAGTTTATCAATATTATTTTTAAAAGCAAAATGCTCTCAAGCATTGCTACACATTTTGCGAGGTAAGAAACTATCGATAGTCGATAGCAATAAAGTTGAACTTGTACTACAAAGTGAAGTTTTTCTATATATAAAATTAGTTAGTTTACCATAATTTAGTAAAATATATGCAAAAAAATCAATTGATAAAAAAAATAATTAAATTAATTAATATCACATTATTGCTGTTATCGATAGTAAGCATTTTTTTTTGCGATACATTAATTTCGGAATACGGAAAGCTTATTATAATGTTTATTATTTTGAATAGTTCCCCGAAAAGTGAATGAATATTATTTGATTCATGTAAAATTTAAAATAAATTTTTAATTCAAATAATTTAAAATCATATACCCTATTTCCTCTATCTAGATAATATTCCTTTTGCTCTGCAATCTAAATATAAATGAATTCAATTAGTCATATTATTATTAAAAGCAAAGATGCTTAGCAAACTCTTTCAAAAAAAAAATTCTTGTCTTTTTATAACAAGTTAAGCTGCTGTTTGACTATATTAAAAAAAGACGTATCTTAATGAGCATTTACAAATATTGTAAGAAAGGATGAAAGGTAAGATAGAGAATTTATTTCTATTGAAAGGTCTTGAGAGTTATTCTGACTATTTAAAGACGAATGTCAGTGAGTTTTATAATAAGAAATAATTCAGAGCTCCATTATAAAGTTAATAATTAACTCCATAGTGTCAAATTTCTTCTTTATCCAGTCATCAATGAATATAGAATTATTGTGTAGTTTATATGCAGATCAAGAAAACATAATTTATAATAGATCCTAACATAAATTTAAGCTTTGCACAAATATGTGAAGTGAAGTGAAATACACAACAATGAAATGCAACTAAATTAAAATGAAAATTGAATTAAATGCATGTAATGAAAGTAAAGTGCGCAAATTGAGAATAATGATGTAAAGAAAAACCGAATTAGTCCAATTAAGTGAATATAATATGCGAGAGAGATATGAAATGCATTTGAGGTTCACCCTAAAAAAAAAACTGAAACTGAAACTCAAAAGCCTTTCTGCTTATTCGCATAATTGAATGGGCATAAATTCAAGTTGCTACCGTTTTATTCTGATTAGAATGGCATGCCAACAACAACAACAACAAAAGCAACAACAACTCCAATTCAAAGGTGTAGCTCTAAGCATGTGTGTGTGTGTCCGTGTGCTGGACAACTTCAATGACTATCCCAACTATGCCCTTTGTTTAACTAAGGGCACAGCTACAGCAACAACAACAACAACAACAGCAAAGACAGCGACAACGACGTCAACGTCAGCGTCAGCAGCGGCAGAAAAATGGCAGTTATCGGCGCCAATGCATGCGAGTACGCCACGTGACCGGGTTGATGGGGTGAGGGACGGGGGACGGGGGGGAATGGCAGAGCAAGAGGGCGACAACCAAACGGTAACTGAATGAAGGCGACGAACGAAAGCAAACGAAAACAGACGACGACAACTACAACGACAACGACAACGGCGACGACGTTGACGTAGCCATAGAACATTGCATAGTCATAGCCATAGCCTGTATAGCTGTAGCTATAGCTATAGCCATAGCCATAGCTATAGCCGATGCCGGGGCATCGCTGCCCAGGGCCACCCTCAGTGCAGTCGCCTTTGCCTTCGCTTTTGCCTTCGCCTTCGTCGTCGCCCGAGTTTCACAGTCGTTGCAGTAAAAGCAAAAACAAAAACAAACACACTGACTGCATGGCCTGCTGCTCTTCTTGTTGTTGCTGTTGTTTTTGTTGCTGCGTTTGCTTGCTTGAAGGGGGCGATTTTTGCTGCTGCCAGCTGCAGCGTCGCCGTCGCCGTCGCTCGTTTGTTTGTTTCGTTTTCTGCGTTTCAGTTTTCAGCATTTTTTTTTTTTTGTATTTTTGCCTCCGTTACCTCCACTTGTTCCTACACTTTGCAATGCATGTGGCTCTCCCTCTGTGTGCGTGTGTGCGAGTGTGTGTGTGTGTGTTTTTTTGCTTTGCTGCTGTCTTGTTGTATTTTGCAGCTGACTGCCAATTGTTTGGGCCAATCACAACGATGTGCAGCGTCGCATGTGGGTGTGGCCTAAAATGCAACCCCCGCCCTGCCTCCAACCATCCATGCAGCTGTGGCTGCAGGTGGACTGCGCTGCCGTCGTCGCTACCGTTGCTGTTGCTTTTGCTTTTGCTGCTGCTGCTGCGTGTCCAAAAATTTTGCTGTGTTGCTTGCCTGCTGCCGTCTGACCCTAAGCCCAATGCATAGCCGTGACGTCGACGGCGACGGTGGCAGCGACGCCGCTGTTGGCGTCAAAGCGTAATCGATGCCAGGCTCCCTTCGTCACACTTTCCGCACTTCTCTTTTCGCTTTGTCGTAATGCGTGCATAGTTTCTATCTCTCTCTCTCTCTCGCTCTCATTTATGTGTGACTCTCTATGTGTGTGTATGTTTTTTCTCTTTTTTTTTTTTGGGTTTGCAAAATATTTGTTGTTTTCGTTCTTGTTCGTACGGCTTTTTCATTGTTATTTATTGTGCATTAGGAACTCTGCACTTTACGGATCTTGAATGTAAACAAATTGTTGCTACGTCTTCTTCTTCTTCTTCTTCTTCTTCTTGTTCTTCTTCTTCTTCGAGTTGGATTTCTTTTTCTTTCGCTTCATCTTGCTTGCATTCCGTGCCCAGTTGTGTTTATCTTGCATATTTATGGAATGGATGTGATTATAAGATATTTCGTCTGTGATTATTATTGAATAATCGTTCCATCTCTTTCGCACTTGCGCAACAGAAGAAGAATAAGAAGCAGCAGCAGAAGCAGAAGCAAAACGCCGTCAGACATAACCTCAACTTGACACAACTTTTGCTTAAAGTGTTTTATTTGCCACAAGTTTTTGGGTTAAAATTTGTTCGCGCGACGTCGCTGCAAAAGTTTTCACTTTCTTCGAAGCAACAACAAGAACAACAACAACAACAACAACAATAATAGCGCACAATAAATACTTGACGCCACTTCCTCTCGCTTTTTCTATCTCGCTCACTCTCAGTGTGTGTGTGTGTGTGTGTTGAAAGTCAAAGAAAAGTGGAGGCAACAACAACAACAACAACAAAGAGCACGACTGCGTTTACCAGCACTACAAAATCGTCTGCGGCAAAACATTTAAACTTTAACTTTGCAAATTGGCATTGAGATTGAAGACGTGGCGAGACGATGCACTAAACTACATGTGTGTGTGTGTGTGTGTGTGTGTCGAGACGAGACGAGACAGAGGGCAAGTCAAGGTGAGACGAGACGAGAAGCGAGAAGAAGAAGAAGAAGACAAATGCAAATGAATTACTGCTGCTCAGCAGATTCTTCAAGTTTTCTCCCATTTTGAGGTTAGAATGTCACGCAAACAAATGTTTAGCTCTCAAGCATGTTTGTTTACACCTTTTCATTTTCGAAACTTTGAATTGCATTCTTTATTTACTCATGTATTGTATATTAATTAATATACATCTGTTTGTTTTGTACTATATATTTTATTTTATTTTGTTGAAATCTTAGTAAAAAAAATGCAATTGTTATTTTCGATATTCATACACTAAAAATTCAATATTTTTAAGCATTTATAAAGAGCACTTGTTGACATATAATTTTCTAATACATTAAATAAGAACGATTTAAACTTTTCTATAACGAATTTAAAAAAATTAAATTTGAAAAGCAGAATATGAGTGAATAAAATATATCTTCGTACATTTCGAATATTATAGAACTTTTAAGCACAAAGTTGACAAGTTAAGAATATGAATAATATTAGTAGTAGAGGTGGAGCACTATCGATAGTCTGCGCCATCAATAGTGCTTGATAGTTTCCATAAACTATCGACTTCTATCGTCGATATTTGTTGATATTTCAGTAAAAGAAAATAATTTAATTAGTTTTTGAAATAATCCATATTTATTTAAAATATGAGAGCATGAAATTGGTTTTCCAATCTTTATCTGAAAATAATAAATATTAATTATTTGCATAGAAAAATTTTTTATTTAATAGGTCTACCTTAACTGCTATTTATATACTATATTTGAAATGATTTGTTCCGCTTTGCTGAAGACCCTCTCCGACTCTAAGGAGGTTTCGGGTATACAAAGATATTTGAAAAAATATCGACCACTATCGACGATAGCGATTGACCACTATCGAGATAGTCCCGATAGTGCCATCGATAGTTCTCCACCTAAATTTTAGTAGTATAATATGAAAATATTATTATTAGAATAATTTTTTTATTATTAATTTACGTAATTTTTTTTATTTGTTAAAATTGCATTATTCCATCTATAATCATATGTGTAAATATTAACATAAGAGCATAAATATTACATAAGGAAATCGGTGTTTAAGTCTGCTTTTTTCATCAATAAAATATAATTGTTTCTTAATTTGTTATCTTAATATTTAAGCTGCTTAATGTCATAGAAAGACTTACACACAAATTAATGGATAACTAAATAAATGTTTCCTAATTTGTTATTATATGTACATATTTAAGGTGCGTCATGTCAAAATTATATAATATCCAAATAATTGGATTTATATTATAATATTTTATATATTATATATAGTTTCCAGTTATCTTAGAAAGTCAGTTAAGAAATTATTTATTTTTAAAGATCTAAAACCAAAACTACTTTCGATGCTAGAGATAATTTTATTTTTATTATATTAATGTACTTAGAAACAATGTAATAAATAATTTGTATAAAAATCACACTTTTAAGTAAAATCTCTCTCCTTATAATTCAATTATATTCCTATTAAATGAATCTATTTAAGCTTAAATAAATATTGTTTTTAATCCGTTATACACTTTGTACACTTCTGCTATAAATCTTTCTCACAACTTCAACTTAAAAGCATAAGGATTTATTAATTTTTAGAAATGTTTTTGCAATACTAAAGAATAATATAAAATTTTTAAGTTTTACTCACTTTTCAACAGCTACAATTTCAGGCTATGAATAAAGGTTAAATTTAAACTTAAATTTTAAATTTATTTCAAGAACTAAACAAAATAAAATGCAATTTTAAACAGCTTAAATTTGGAATATGAATACACCTTAAACTTAAGCTTGAATTCAAATTGATTTCAAGTTTGAAGAAAATAAATAAATAATAAATATTCACTTCTTTTCTAATTTTCAACAGCTTTAAAGCTTAAACTTAAACTTAAATTTCGAATTCATATTGAGTAAATTTTTGGGACTATGAATAAAGCTTAAACTTAAGCTGAAAAGCTTAATTAGCTGGAAGCAAGTGAAGCATTATATCTACGTATTTCATTTCATTTCATTCGATTCTTGTTTAAAGTATTTTCTAACAAGTAAGAAAGCTACAGTCGAGTGTGTTCGATTATGAAATGCCCGCTACTCATATCGAATAAAAGTAAAAGAATGAGGTAATATTCTTAAAATATACCAAATTAATATACCAAAAAAACAAAACCTATATTTGGTATATTACTACATACAAAATATACCATAGAATACAAAATATGCCAAATTTTCAGTCAAGGCTTCTCAAATAACTTCTAGCAAACGGACTTGCCAAAAGTCTATTGCTGATCGAGAATATATAATATATAGACAAGTGCATTAGACAAGGAATTGAAATAAGGAGGCATTGTCAAAAGGGTTGCAAGATATTTTAAAAGCGAAAAAAGTAATGCGAAAGTTTGGCGCTCATTTTCCAAAAGCTTGAACGCAGCCAGAAAGAGAGAGGAAGAGGGGGTTAGAGGGAGAGGAAAGAAAGTGCGACATACATTTGTTGCATACATTTGCGAGGCAGGAAGCAGCATTTTATTTGCAGCTATTTTGCGCACAATTTAATGCTGTTTTTATGCATTTAAACGAGAAGCACCAGCTGCAAGTGTTAGTGTGTGTGTGTGTGTGTGTGTGTGTGTGTGTGTGTGTAGAAGACAGTGCAAGTTTTCAGTGTTGGTTGACAGTGAAAGTGCGCACACAATGGCAAACTCGGTTGCAGCAGCTACAGATACAGATACAGATACAAATACAATTGCAGATGCAGATACATAGAAAAGTAGTGGGGAAGAAGAAGAAGAAGAAGACGGAGTTGCAGCATCTATCGCCAGCGTCATAAGTAGCTGAATGTGGCTCGTTCCACATGCCACATTCATCGTGCAAAGTTTTCAATTTCACTTTCAGCATAAATATGCTGCCTGCCACTTGCCACTTGCCACTTGCCACATGCCACCGACTGTTGCTGTTGCTGCAGCGCATTATGACCCACTTAAGTGGCTTTATTACGAGGTTACAAACTTTGGGCCCAAACACACACACACACAGAGAGTCTAATACAAATGTATATCAAGCATATGCATATGCATCTCTCTCTCTCTTTCACTCTCACTCTCGCTCTGTCTCGCTCACTCGTTTTGGTTGTGTGTGGCACAAAGTTTTTAACTTGATTTAATGAGTTTTAATTGACGCCGTTTTGCCAAGTTTTTCAAGGGTGTTCATTAACTTTGTTTTGCCTGCAAATTGTTCCTTTCCTTTCCTTTTTGATACTTGCGAGTGTGTGTGTGTGTGTGGCAGTGCCTGTCGAACTGTGCCACATTCATGCTGCAGACAGACAGTCAGACAATTGCCAATATATATTCATATAATAAAACTGTCAATCAAATGCAATGCAAACACAATGTGCTAAATGTGGCATGTATATTGCACAGACGTACCACAGGTGTGGCAGCAGCATGCAACAACAAAATAAATAAACGGGCCACGCAGACACACTGTCAAAGTGTTCACCCAACACCAACAACAACAACAAACTTTGCTAAACCTTTAACTAACAGTCAAAAAGTTCACACAACTTTTTCCTTTCTCCTTCAACTCCTTTCGAGCGTCAGTTGTCAGTTCTTCTTCTTCTTCTTGTTGCTGCTCTTCTTCTTCTTCGTCTCCTCCGTCTTCTTCTTGTTGTTTTTTCAAGCAAACTTAACTGAAAATTGAGCCAAGAATTTAGTCTAACAACATAAAGAGCTAACGGACAAATTGTGTTCACTACAATAAAAATTTTAGGAATTCCATAATTTTAATAACTAATTTGGTAAATTAAACACATTAGGTCAATAACAAAAGAATACTACAACATGTTATTTTTTATAAAACAAATATGAGTAAATAAATCAACAAAGTATATATTAAAATTTCAATAAATATTTTCAAAAATCCACAAGCAAATTCTATATTAATAACTAATTAATATTGTAAATTTAACACATTTGGATAATAGCAAAGGCAGTATAAAGAAAGTAATGTATTTAAAATTACAATACAAATTTTTGAAATTTCCAATGCGTTTTAATAACTAATTTGAATAACTAACTAATTTGGTAAATTAAACACATTAGGTCAATTGCAAAAGAATAATACAGCAATAATTATGAAACAAATATGAGTAAACAAATCAACAAAGTATATATTGAAAATTACAATACAAATTTTTTAAATTCCACAAGGAAATTCTATTTTATTTTTTGGTTTAGAAAATTCAACACATTAGAATAAAAGGAAATGAATATTTTTTTTTTGAATTATCAAACAATCTGAAATAAATAATTTCGAGAAAATGTATTGAAAATTACTGCACAAATTAACGAATTTGGTAAATTAAACACATTTGGATAATAGCAAAAAAAGTATACAATATTTTTTAATTATAAAACAAACTTAAATAAACAAATTCAAGACAATAATATATTGAAAACTACAATATACATTTTTTAAATTTCCCAAGCAGATTATAATTTCGGAAATTCAATACATTAGAATAATAGCAAAAGAAAGAGACAACAGTTTCTTAATTATTAAACAAACATAAATAAATAGTTTCATGAAAATAATATGAAATACTATATTTTAATTATATAAAAATTAAAAAAAAAAAACAAAATGAATTATACAAAATGTTGTAATTGGAAACAAATAGTACCATTAAAATTGATATTTTTCTTAATAAGATTAATTTTAAGAATCAAATGAAGGAAAGAGTTTTCTAAATAAAACTTATTTACAACATCTTCAGAAAAAGCCAATATAACGTGATTTAAGCACTAGAAAAATTAAGCAGATAAGAATATAAGCTTTCATTTTCAGTATAATAATATACTAACCACAATTAAACGTGCCTTAAGCATTCTAAAGTTAAGCATAGTTTTCACAATTTGTTAAAAAGTCTTCAGCTATAACATAAAGATTCATTTGCAGCATAATAATATATTATAGAAATTAGTTAAAGTAGCTTTTTAGTATTTAAATTTACATTACGAATATTGCGAATACTTTGTATCTACAATAGATTTAATGAGACAAATTTACAACACACTTCAGTTTTTATCATTTAATTTTACGTAAAACATATCATATATTTTTATAAATGTTAAATTAAAATAAGAAAATAGCCTATCTGATAATAACTAAAATTTAAGAATTTTATGTTTTAAGTTATCTGTTATCTGTTTTGCTTTTCCTTTTAATTTAAAGGAATAAGTATAGCAAGTTTGTTTTCAGTAATAAGTTAAGGTTGCATCGTTAACGTATTGTCAAGTGTTCTTCTTCAGCATTATGTTTATATTTATATAGTAAAGTTAATATTAAATATATATAATGCTGAAGAAGAATACTTTACAACAACCTTAACTTATTACTACTACTATTCCACTTGGTCTATAAGAACTGTTTCTGTGTTATTTCAAATATATCATTATTATTTTATTAATATATTAATATTAAATAAAAAAGACGTTGTTATTGAATAGTATGGAAGAGTATAATAGTATAAGATGGTATAGTAAGGATAATGTATACTGTAGTATATATATTATAGTATCGTAGTATAGCATATATTATTCGTATTTGTATAACAAAAAAAGGAAATTCTCTATTCACTTTTCGCTTGCTTCCGATTCTGAAATTCTTCTTTATTTTTGATACTTTTGGATATGGACAATTTATTTGAAATCCATTCAACATTATGCTAAAGAGCATAAGATTGTATAGTAATATATATATAGTATAAATATATTATAATATCATTGTATAGCATATATTATTCGTATTTGTATAAAAAAAAGGAATTTCTCTATTCACTTTTCGCTTGCTTCTTATCAAATATATCATTATTATTTTATGAATATATTAATATTAAATAAAAATGATGTTGTTGTTGAATAGTATGGAACAGTATAGTATAAGATAGTATAGTAAGGATAATGTATACTATAGTATAGAATATATATATATACTATATATATTATAGTATCATAGTATAGCATATATTATTCGTATTTGTATTAAAAAAAAGGAATTTCTCTATTCACTCTTCGCTTGCCTCTTATCAAATATATCATTATTATTTTATTAAAATATTAATATATGGAACAGTATAGTAGATACTGATAATATAGTAAGGATAATTTATACTATATTTATATATATAATTTATATCATAGTATAGCATATATTATTCGTATTTGTATAAAAAAAAAGGAATTTCTCTATTCACTCTTCGCTTGCTTCTTATCAATTCTACTTTATTTTTGATAAATTTAAAATCCATTTAACATTATGCTAAAGAGCATTCCCTAGTCATCTATGATCAACCGACTGCTTGCATCCATTTTGAAGTCGCGTCGCCGTTGTTTCATTTTTTTTTTTTTTTTTGTATTTTTGCAAATTGATTTCAGTTTGAGGACACATGACAGCTCTCGTTGCCTAGCCTCAATATTTGCCTAACGTCAAGTGAAAGTTGACTCCTGTTTTCTATGTGTTGTTGTTTGTGTGTATTATAATAATAATAATAAACTTTGTTATTTCTTCGATTCGTTTATAGCCTGTGCTTTTTTGTTTGATTATTCTAGCGTTTGTTTGCCAACTGTTGTTGTTGTTGTTGCTGTTGTTGGTCGCCTGTCAGGCTGTCAATGCATCTGTCAGCAACATGTTGCTGGCAGCAAATGTTGACGCTAATTAGCAACAGCAGCAGCAACAACAACAGCAACTGCAAACAACTTGGCAATTTTTATTAATGGGGCGGCAATGAGGTGAACAGCACAAAGGCCGCGCTTGGCAACATGTTGCAGCAGCTTGTTGCAAGCCAAGCTCATTCTTCATTTGGCTGTGTCGTCTTCATCTGCCGGCGGCAACAGCAACAACAACAACAACGACGACGACGACGACGTCGGCGGCATGTGAACAATGTGTCATGTTGTTGTTGTTGTTGTTGTCGTTGTTCGCGCAATCAATTTGTTGTTGGTGTTCAATTAATTGTACTCAAAGTTGCAAAGCTGTTGCCGCTGCTGTTGCAGCTACTGTTTAATGTTGCATGTGTATTGCTGGCGCCAATCGTCGATCGACTGGAAACTTGCAACGTGCAACGACGGCGGCAGCCCCAAAAGAACCTGCAACCGTCGCCAGCGTTTAAAGATTACAATCAACAGAAATACAATATATGTATGTATGGTATATAAAAATGCATTTTTCCTATTTGCCTGCGGACTTCTTCTTTGTCCAACTTCTAGCTCGTCTTAGCTCATGTTGCTGCCGTCGCAGTTGCTGTTGCTGTTGTTGTTGCTGTTGTCCCACTCAACGGGTGGTCCACAAATCCTTGTTGTTGCCTCAGCCAATGCCACATCAATGTGCTTGTCGTTGTCCCAGCTGATCCAAAGGTAATTGGGCCACTTTTTCACATGCAAATTATCCCCTTATTATTGCATCAATCGATCGTTGATAGTTCAGTCAGCGAGTCAATCGATATCAAGAACATTGCAAACACCTTTAACACAGCTACGAGCATAAGGTGTTCAAGAAATATGGTATATTTTTAATGATGTAGTATATCGATATACCACATATAACTTTTCAGTATTTTGTGGCATTTTAATTTTCATTGCTCTACGTATACTACATTTATATTAATACATAATATAATAACATAACATACATACTATCATATCGATATACCAAATATAGCTTTTAGTATATCTTAGTATTTTGTTGGTTTTTTAAGTTGGTATATTTTCACTTATACTAAATTTGTATTAATTTTTATTTTTCAAACATTTTTTAGTCTTTTTTCTACTTCACACATTTTTAATATACAAATGTACTATCATATCGATATACCAAATAAAGCTTTTAGTATTTTTAAGTTGGTATATTTTCATTGCTTCACTTATACTACATTTTTATTTCTCTTATATGTTTTATTTGTACTTCTTTTTCATAGATTTTCAACATAATAGCATATTGATGTGCCAAATTAAGCTTTTAGTATATTTAAGTATTTTTTTGTATTTCATTTTGGTATATTTTAACTGTTTTACTTATACTAATTACTTACTTTGATACATTTTTAATGTAGCCGCATGTAGTTACGTCAAATATAGAATTTTGTAAAGTTTAATGTTTTCTTGGTATATTAATTTGGTGTATTTTTACAGCTTTGCTTGAATTGTTTTTTTTTATTTTGTACGCATTTTTTATTTATACCATTTTTCATATGTAAAATATAGCTTTTGGTATGTTTTAGTATATTATCGGTATATTAATTTGGTATATTTTGACTACTTTGCTTTTATTACTTTTTATTTTTCAATTATTTTTTTATTTGCACTTCTTTACAATTGTATATTGATATGCCAAATATAATGTTTTTAGTATATTTCAGTTCTTTATGGTATTTCAATTTGGTATATTTTTTTTCATTGCTTATATTACTATTTTAGTTTGCATTTGTGCGTTTTTCTCATATCTCAAATACAGCTTTTGGTATATTTTAGTATTTTATTGGTATATCAATTTAGTATATTTTGATTGCTTTACTTATACTAAAACATTATTTCTCATACATTTCTTCATTCTTACTTCTTTTCACACATTTGCAAAATAGTGGCATCTGAACTGAAGTCTGATAGAAAGTTATAGATTAAAGTGCACAAAATACGAATATAATCATATTAAATTATATTTGAAAATATTAGAATTTTTTTTTTAATTTTGTATTATATTTTAGTTTTCTTTTTAAATTAAATTTGTTATCATAAGTTAAAGTTCACTAAATTATAAACCGATATGCAAAGCAGAAAATTAAGCATTGAAATAAAAAGGAAAACTGCGAATAATATATTTCATTGTTGTGATTCTTTGTCATTTGTTAATTGGCAATAATCCAAATATGGTTTATTTTTTCTGACTATTCAAGTTCATCTTTAATATGCCAAAGTGATTCCAGTGCCATCGAAAACTGCGACTGTGGAGAGAATTGTTGCCAGCTAATGATAGAGGCTTGCTGTCATTCCATTATCCTTTTAGAGGGATCGAAGGGAAAGGGGAAGGGGGAAGGACAGGGGTGTGACATCCTCATCTATGAACGTGTCCGAATGAAAGCTGAAGAAGATGCTTTTTAATTAGCAGCAACAAGCGATGATGACAAAGAGAAAGCAAACCGAAGACCGAAGGATGCTTTCGCCAAAGGATGCGGCAAATAAAATACCAGCAAGAGGCAACAACAAAATTAACTGCGACTGGACAGCGACAACAACAACAACAACAAGAATAGCAACAAGCTGACATATTTGTAAACAGACCTAAGACGATCTCTGGTGCACAAAATGCTGCAAGGAAAATGACGCGACACGAATAACGACAACAACAAGCTGAAGAAGAAGAAGAAGGCGAAGAAGAAGAAGCAGCTCACTCAAACTCTTTTCCATTTCCATTCATTTCGCTTTTCTCTCTATGTATTTGCATTTGTGTCTTTGCTTCTAACAACTTGATAACTAAATGCTCTTTATTCCCTCTTCAAATACAACAATTCACAATTTAAAATCAACTCGTAAATTTTAATAAAAAAAAGGATAATATAAAAATTCTAGTTCTAACTTTTAATACATTCAAATGAATTTATTATTAGCTCTAATATATAAGTCAAAAAGTGTTTCTTGTAGCGCATATTTGTGGTCGTTCAGTCCCGAATGTTTTATTATCATTTGTTGTTTTCCTTCGACACTCGTGGCTTTGCTGAATGTCGGCACAGTGGAACATTAGTGTTGAAAAGGATTGCAAATACAACTCAATTAGCAAAATAAAACCATAAAATTATCATAATGTAATAATCATTTTAAAAATTATTTAAAAATAAAATAAATGCTGAAATAAATAAGAATAAATAAAATAAATAGGTTAATAAATTTGTTAATTAATAGCTAAAAAATTAAATAAAGAAAGAAATGCACATAAATATATAGGAATATTTAAAAAAGTTCTTATACTTGTGTCAAAAAAAAAAAACAGAAATAAAGTATTCTATTAAGTTTTTAAGAACGAGCGAAAGAATAGAAAATACATTTTATCGAAGTCAAAGTAGTTTTTCTTTGCTAAACATTTACTTTATTAATATATTTTTTTTATATATATATAAATATTTTAGAAATTTCCACTATACACTATAAAAATAATTGTCAAACACTTTCATCTAATTATCAATAGGTCACCCAAGGAGTGGTAGTAAACATTTCCTTGTAAATATCTCCTACATGTAAAACATACAAATTTTCTGTCATTCTCTTCATCATAGAATTTACTTATTATCTTTAGATATATAGATTGTAAATAAATAAAGAATAAAAAATCGAATTATCAAAATAAATATTCGACAACAAACAACAAATATGTGATACAATGGAGAATATATGCATTCAATAAAGACAATTGTGTATTTTATTTTATTTAATAAAAATAACTAAACTAAGGTAAACTATGCATTGCAATAAGAGTTATGTTCACACCAATTACATAAACAATTTCAATGTTAATTCCTGATATATTAATTTGGTAAATTTTTACTGCGTTTACTTTATGATTTATTTCTTTTTAATATAGTGTAGAGATTAAATAATATTTTTAAAAACATTAAAAACGAATAAAAAATAATTCATAAAGGCAAAGCATTGAAAATATACAAGCTTAATATACCATGAATAAAAATTGAAATTTTAAAAATTTCTACACTTTATTAGTACACAAAATATCTAAACTGAGAAATCTTTACACTATATTTATAAAAATAATTCTTGATTCGAAAATAACACTCGAAAATAACACACAAAATTGAAAATTCGCTTTAAAAATAAGACTTGTACCACTGTGCAAGCATTTGCTTAGTGGGTGGCTTGTCTTGAGCTGCAGATGGCGCTGTAGATGGCGCTGTAGATGACGATGGCGATGACGATGGCGCTAAAGATGAAGGTGTAGATGGAGGTGTGCAGTCAAAAGTGTTAATGGCGGCTAATAAGGCGGCAATGGGAACCACAGCAATGGCTGTTAACGAAGACAGAGAAAGATAGAGAGAGGGAGGTAAAGAAGAAGGGGGAAAAGAAGAGAGAGACAGAGAGAAGGAGTTGTGGAGGAAACGGGACTTAAAGGAGCGCTGAAGAAATGGCGACAACAACGTCTAGGAATGACATTAACAAGCGTGATAAAAAGAGAAAAGGACGTGCAAAATGAATATAAAAAGAAATAGAAAAGTAGCAAAAGGAAACATAACGAGGCGAAAGGCAATGAAAAGAAAACAGCGAAGCAAAGGTGACAACAAAATGAAAACAAAAATAATAAAGACACAGATACGAATGCGAATAGGAAAACACGAGAACACAATGGCAGAAGGAAGGAGAGGAAAGAGGAAGGAGTGCAGTCGAAAGAAAGGCAGCGAAAGGCGAAAGTTGTTGCCTTAAAGCTCCCACACACACACACACACACACACACACGCACACACACACTCTGAGACACACAAAGCGCCAAACAACGGCGACAATTTATGACTCTAATAATATTTTAAAGACGTCTGCGGCGTTTCTTTGACGTCTTTGACGCTTGACGTCGACAGCGACAGCGACAGAGACAGAGACATCGCCTGGCGTCCTCTTCTCTCCTCTACTCCTCTCTTCGATACCAACATTTTGCGTCGCAACGTCACGTGACGTGACGTCAGTTGTCCTGTCACGTCAATTTCTCGCTGCCAGGGATGGGTAAACGATTCGAAATGAGCAAGCAGCCAAAGCCTAGACAGCCAGCCATAAATACCTCAAACTCTGAACTCCAAACTCAAACTCAAACTCAAACTGCAATCTGCTAGCCCCGAAAAAAAAGGAAAACCAAACCCAATCAATTTCAGCAAATGACCCCAGTCATAACTCAGCAAGTGTTTCGCCTGCGATAATGAAATTTAACACAATTGTACCACAGGGAATCAACTGCATATCGACGTTGTTGAACTCTGACTCTGATTAAAGACACTCATGAATTTAGTAAGGAATTCATAGACAATTTTAAGTTATCAGCAATAATCAACTGTGCATAAAAACGTTGATGTTTTGAAGACATAAGTGGAAAAAGAATTCAAAGTAATTGTGAATAAAAACGTTTAAGACATAAGTGGAAAGGGAATTAAAAGTAGTTGATAACTTCTCAAGCATACATAGAACATTATATACATACATATGTATATAAGTTATAAAATAAATTGAAATGTAATACTAACAAACTTTTACAAGTATGAACTTTAAGTGATAAATCAATTCTGATGTAGATAATGAATTCATGAAAATAACAATATTATTCTAAAAGTATTTGAAATAATTGTTATTTGTATTTGAGTAGTTGCTAACTAAACTTTTGAATTATTACATTATTAGTACTCTATATATATCTTTGAATACATATCAATATACCAAATATATACCTAGGTTTATTTCAGAATATTTGGGTATACAAATTTGGTAATTAATTGACAGTATTTAAAAAGTCTGCATTATAGCATTTGTTTGTAGCGTTTGGTATATTGATTTGGTAATTAAATGCTATATTTCAGTTTTTAATTATAGCCTTTGGTATATTTTAGTATTTGTTCTATATGAATTTGCTATTTAATAGGTATATTATAAGAATAATACCGCACTTATTATAGTCCTCCATATCTTTTTGTATTTTTAGGTATATGAATTTGGTATGTAATTCATTGGCATATTTTAAAAATAATCTGCACTGTTGCATTCAATATAGCCTTTGGTATATTTTTGTATATTTTCGGTATATTAATTTGGTATTGGTATTAAATTGGTATAATTTTAAAATAATACTGTATTCTTTACAGTGTTTGGTATATTTTTGTATTTTTAAGTATATTAATTTGGTTATTGGTATGTTTTATTATATCCTTTGGTATATTTCAGTATATTTTCGTTATATTAAGTTGGTATTTAATTATTATATTTTAAAATTGCTACTCAACTGTTTTGTTCACAATGTTTAGCGGGTATCCCACAGTCAAACATACTAGAATATAGTTTTCATATTTATTTTTTAAGTGCTTCTCAACTAATTATTTGAATATTGTTATTTATTTACTTGAAATTTCAAACAAAGTGAGCCATAAATATTATGCAACTTGTGGAATATTACACCATTAAATTGGGTAAAATAAAAACACTACAACTTCATTAGAGATGCTTAACATACGTGAGGCAAGCCAAATTCAGCTTAAAGCCGTGCCCCAAAAAATTGGCAAGCAAATTGTAGTTGCAACAAGCGCTGCCAAGCTGTCTAAGTGCTTAACTTTTTGTTGTTGGTTGTTGTGATGTGCTCAAAAGGTATGCGGGGATTGTATAAGAAGGCGGAAGAGAGATGAGCAGAGGGAGAGATAGAGAGAGAGAGAGAGATATGGCTCTAATTTAACGGCAGAATGCGCCGACGGCTGCGATTCTCAAGACAAAACATTTGCCAGAAAGTTCCCTCCCTCTCTCTCTCTCTCTCTCTCTATCTGTATCTCTCTCTCACACCCTTTTCAGTCAACTCGACATGGCAGCGATTAACAAGATAAATGATTATTTTGAGCAATGCTTAAAGGATACGCGAGGAACGTCTTAAATTTGTAATTAGATGGCAAAAGTGTTGCGAGTTCAGTTTATTGATTATTTGTGTGTATTTCATTTCATCGCATTGTGGGAGAGCTTTGAACTCCTTTGAACCAGCAGCCAATGACCCGTCATTGAACCCCCCAAACATTGAAACGATGTCTCAGTTCAGGACGAAGTCAATGTCGGCTGAGTTTTATTTCATTGTCAAGGCTGCGACAGAAGTAGAAGTAGAAGAAGATAGCGCCTAAACACAGTTGTGTTGTTGTGTATCCATCAGATACTCGAAAGAAAGAAAGAGACAGAGAGAGAGAGAGAAAATTGTGCGTGAAGGCATTGAACTTGAGAGCAAGTTGATTCAACTTTTGGGCAAAGTGCGTTTTGTATCCCGCAGAACACATTGAACCTGTCAGGCCAGGCAGGCAGGCAGCCTAGTTCGTTTAGTTTTGCTCTTCACTCGCTTGACTAACGGTGCTTTCTCTATCATTTTGATAATTTTTAATTAATTTTTGCTCTGCTCCATGCAAATGTCTAAAGCTAAAGCTGAAGCTGAAGCCGAAGCTGAAACTGTAGCTGAGGCAAAAGCTTGTTAAATTATAAAACAGCAACAAGTATGATAGATAGATCTGTGTCTATGGCTCTGTGTTTTTTTTTTTTTGTGGCAGATTGAGAGATACGCAGATACTTCCAGATACTTTTGAGATACTCCTCCAGATGGATGGCCCACACACAAAAGCAAAGCAGAGCAACCAGCAACCAACTACAACAACAACAACATTACAAGTTGCCAAGTCCAATGAACCAAAAAAGGTCAAAAGTTTGCCAAAAATTTTTGCTTGACTTTGGCTTTGTTTTTTTTTTTTCGTGTGTATTATTTTTATTGTTATTATTATTATTTCTTCGTTGTTGTTGTTGTTGTTGTTTTTTTTTGGCTTTCTTTTTCTACGTACTCTTTTAGATTTAATACAGTTACGAAGCGAGCAAAACTTCGTTGTCTTCGCTTTGATTGTGCAAATCAATTATCAGACAACATTTTATTTTCATAGCATATTTATATTGTGTTTCTTTTCTTTCTTTCTTTGTGTGTTCAACAAGATGAACAACAATTAGCTACCGATATCATCTGCCATCTCGCTCAAGTGTGTCGAATATTTTTTTTGCAAGGATTGTGAAAGTTGCTTTATCACAATTTCAGATTTGATAACTCCGACGATGGCTTTAAATAATTGAGTCTATCTTCCTCTCATTCTCTCCCTCTCTCATTCTCTCTCTGTTTCATTTGATTGATTGTCGTTGAGTGTGCAAATCAACTTGAAGCTCTCACAAAACTATTCGATGTTTATCTCTGTTGACGAAAGAAACTCTTTTCAAGTTCAGCAAATCATCTAAAAAGAATTTTAGTTCAGCACATGAAGATTACAATTAACCATTTTATCACATTATCATTCAATCAATTCACTTAAACAATATTCTATACAATTATTGCCTTGACATAAAAATGATTTGATCACAAGCTTTTAAGTGACCATCAAATGACTTTTCTAATGTGTTGGTCAAGAAAAGGCATTTATATATCTGATGGCTAATTAAAATCATGTTTTTAATAAACATTATAATGGCAATGAAATATAAAAGAATGAATAAATTCTTTACTCAAGTTATATATCGATTAATGGAAGAAAAGAAAATTGTAAGCATGAAAAATTTAATTCAATAAAGTTGCGATAACAAATAAATATCTAAAAAAAATACTAAAACATAGAAATATAGCAAAGTCTTTGGTTGGTATATCGATATTGAATACAAAATATTCCAAATAGACAACCCAACAGACACGATTATATAGTCCGGGCTGCTGATGCTGATCTAGAATATTCTATAAGCTTTATGGAGTCTAAGATGACTCCTTCTTCTATTAAAAACATAATTTTTCAAATATTTCTAGTTATACAACTCAATAATTTTGCTCCTAACTGTATAAAAATACTTCCAAATTAATTACTATTTTACTATATTAAGAAATTTATCTCTCATTGATATTTTGTGTTAACTGTTGATCTGACTTCATATATTTAATGAATACATAGATAATAATAAAATATTACAAAAATATGAAATCAAATCAATTTAAAATAAATAAATTTAATGTTAAATATATTTCCAAAAATAAAAATAGACTTTAAAATGAATGAAATTTTAATAAAGGAGAAATAATCAAGAATATTAATAAATTGATGAAGATAAAGCAAATTTATTTCTTCACAAAATTGAGAAATATTTATACTTTTGCACTTGCGAATTAATTATTATTATTTGTGCTGAAATTATTCAGTAAATCTAATTGGTGTTAGCTATTGATTTGGCTTCATATATTTAATGAATATAGAATAATGAAGGATATAAAAATATGAAATGAAATACATTTAAAATAAATTAATTTTATGTTAAATATATTTTCAAAAATATAAACAGTATTTCAATTTAAATAAGTTAAGAATATCAGAAAATGTATAAAGAAAAATCCAAACCTATTTCGTTACTAAATTAAGAAATATTTATACTCAACAATTTTGGCTGCTAATTGAAGAAAAACACTTACGAATATTTAATGAATAGATGACTTAAATAATATTAATAATAAAATATTAAAAAAGTATGAAAACAAATACTTTTCAAATAAATTAATTTTACGTTAAATATATTTCCAAAAATAAAAACAGGATTTCAAATGAAATAAATTTTAATAAAGGCGAAATAGTCAAGAATATAGAATAGAAAAAGTAAACGTATTTCCTCACAAAATTGAGAAATATTTTATACTCTTTCAACTCAACAATTTTGGTTACTAATAAATAAAAACACTTGCGAATTAATTACTGTTATTTGATTGGCAAATTTAGAGCCCATTTGGGCCGAAATTATAGACTCGGCTCGGAATCGATCAATTTTGCATTTTGTTTTGTGTTTTGTGTTTTTTGTTGTTCGACGATCTTTCGCGTCAAATAATAATAAAAAGAGATGAAAATTTGCGAAAAATTTGTAATTAACCTTATATTGATTGAATTTTAAATGCGTTTAAGCCTCGAATCGAGGCAGGCGAAGACGATGTCGAAGTTGAAGTTGGAGTTGGATTCAGAGTCGAAGTAGATGTTTCTTTTTTTTTTTGTGTTTTTTTTGTGGCCACCCGTGGAGTTATGGGCAATGGATGGACTTTCATTTGGTTGGCCATTAGATTAATCATGGCTAGCGTGCGCCGCGGGCTTGCTTTAGCTTTAGCTGGAGTTGCTTGCTTGGTCACTTCGAGCGAAATTTATATAATAATCTGTATCTGTGAGATACATTTGGCCACAGATGCTACAATTGGCGCATTGACCCCAGCAAAGCACAAACTACAACCAAGAGCGAAGCAAAAGAAAAAGACACAAAGCGAAGAAAAAAAATCAAGCGCCAAACGCCGCCGAGATGCAAAGTGACTGATAGACAGGCAAAAGTCGAAGACGACGACAACTTGGGCAAAAAAAAAAATCGGCGACAGAAATCAGAGCAACGCATAAAATTTGCAAAGAAGCGCGAAATGGGCATTTGTTAGATACGAGTGCGAAATCGAGTAGAAACATAGAAAGAGACAGAGAGAGAGAGAGAGAGAGAGAGGGAGATAAAAGGCGGCCTCGGCTAACGACCGAGCGAGAGATCAGCGCGAAGAAAAAAGAAAAAAAAAAAAAAGACTTTGACCTAATTCGAACTTTTAAAGCATTTTGCCCCGCGTTGATTAATTGACTTGCGCATCTCGTAGATACAATTCGGCACTTAGAAGATACATTCAGCCGTATGCTGAGGTGGCCAGCTCAGCTCTTCTCTCTCTTGTGGCTCCTGTCGCTAATTGAGGAAATCGAATGTTAAATTATGTGGCAGAAAAAAGAAAAAAAAAGATTCGCAAAGCCGTGACGCATGACGTAAATTTATGCGACTATATCTAAGCCGTCAGATAGCGTCAATTACAGCTATAGATACTTTTTGTCGAGCTCTGCAGATACAAATCACAAATCACACATCGTTCTCCAAAAATTCACACGAAGCGCCAGCTTTTGACCTGTTGCCTGCCGATTCCCGATTTCAAGTCATCTCCTTATTTCATTTCATTTTTTATGCTTTTTATTTGCACTTCGCTTCGCTTCGCTTCGTATTTTGTTTTGTTTGCTGGAATTGTTTTGCAATTTTCACTTTGGCTCCAAACATCAATTTTCGCCCACAGAAGAAACCAAAGCGGTGTCGAACATTTTGAAACGCCGCTCAGGTTCACAACAAGGTTTGGCCAATGAACTGAAGAAGTCCGATAACTGAACTGAGATACCTGGAAATTTAGCTTCATTCGAGTCAGATTGCCAAATCGCTTGACAAATATCCGCAAATAAGTTAACCGAACACCGAAAAACCAAAAACTGATGACAGACAACGCGATCTTTTTATGGCATATTATATTCGATGTAAATCTGTCACAAAAATGATTACAAGTTTCGTAAATAGTTTATTGCATTTATTGCAGTGCAAAATAGGTGTGTAATATAATATATGTATAATGTATACACATATCACTATTGATAACCAATTAAAATTAAAATTTGTCATAGTAAAAGCAGATGATCGTGTTTTATTTACTTCCTTTCCAACATCTTTCCTCACTAACTACTGTTTTGAATAATAAGTATATTTCTTAATTTTAAATTTGAGTACTTTCTTGTTTTAAGATGCTTAACTTAAAAAATTCTTAAGGCAACACTTCAAGCTTGACATAAGATTGTTTTATTCTCTTATGAGTGGATGGCCTTAGTAGCTAGCGTTCCCTTCTTTTAGTTATTAAACCATTTTGTATAATAATTAACATGTAAATAAATAAATAAATGTTTTATTCTCAAATTTTGGTTTCGTAAATTTCTGCCAATTCACAGATTGATAGATTGCACAATTTTGGAAGCAGCATTTCACAATTGTTTTAAACCTCAAACTAAAATTTTAGATCGAAATTTAATTTCAAAAATTTGTCACTCTCAAACTCTAGATTTTTATTCTAGTTTTTTTGAATGTAGTAATTTTGTATTTTTTATATTTTTAAAATATACCAAATTACCACGAAAATACCAAAATATACCATATACACTCAAAATATACTATAGAGTACAAAATATACCAAATTGTGGGCCAAAAATATTTTTAAAATATACCAAATTACCACGAAAATACCAAAATATACCACATACACTCAAAATATACCATAAAGTACAAAGTACACCAAATTGTGAGCCAAAGCCACTAAGACCGCTAATAATTCGGCTTTTTTCCCATATAAAAGATTTTCTTAAGTAACTTTTACAATTTTTATCTGATTCCAATCAAATTTTCAGGAATCGTATATACTGTAGTTTAATTCTATCTACCAAAGCTTTAGCTTAAAAATTTGGCTTGCTATTCGATTGGGATTGTCAAAAATTTGAAACAAACTTGATCTTGAAAAATAATTATTTTAACATATGAAAACTTTACTTAATAAAAAGTATTATATTAGTATATAAATAAACCTTAAGCTGAAGGCCTTCGCTGCCATTGCTTTACCAATAGTGCAAGTATTAATTTTAATTATAACTAACCTTATAAATAAATAAATATATAAACTTTACCTTCATTATAAATATGACCTTAAACTAAAACCGTTAAAAAAATTAGTCATACTATAGAAAATTATAATTTTTGGAGCATTTATTTGATCTTGATTATAGATTGCATCTTTTAGGTTTAATTTTGCCAGTAAATAAGCATGATTGAAGCATTTTTTCTTTGTTTTAGAATTTAGTTTGCTTCTATGTAAGTAAATCAATAATAGTGATTATAATTTAAGGGTTTGTTTCAATTTTAAATTGTAGGCTGAATTGAAATTTTCATTAAATATTTTGCAAATTGATTGAATTGCTCAAAAAATGTTTCAAACTCGATGCGAATCGCATTGAAAAGGACATCAATACGGGTATCTATAGCGACTAGAGTTGCCCTTAGTCCTAGCAATGGCTGAGCCATAAGTCAAGCGCCATTTTCACACCCCAAGCACACAACAAATTGCACACACACACACACACACAGACATGCGCTTCTATCCGTGTATTTATGGGCGATATGTGTGTGAATAGTTTGCATGACCACTTCATAAAGCTGAGTGAAAAGTTAAACGCCCGCAAAACGGCCACGCCCCCAAAACCGGAAAGGCAGTGAAGAGAAGGCGTAACAAGGAAAAGTAGATGGTAGGAGAGAGAGAAGGGGGGAAAGGGAAGAGGGGAAAGCGTTGCAACGAGAGTCAACTGCAATGTTTCAAAAGAAACTTGGCGGGCAAAAAATCATTTGCATAAAATAATTTTGCGTGTCTTTAGTAAATAAATTATACAAGTGTAGGGCACAGTGCGCAAAACCCACACAACAACAACAACAACACACCCACACACACACACACCCACACACACACACATCAACACACACACACACACATATATAGATTTATATCCGCACCCAAGCTGTTTTGCAGTTTGCACACAAGCAAGTATTTGTATTTGTATCTTGCAGATACATTTGTATCTGCATGTCGTAAGTTCGCTCCGCCCTAACATGTCGCCGGGCAATTAATAACGGATTATGAGCGACTCCCAAAGCGTTGACAATGCCAATGTGACGACATCTTCGGCTGGGTCCAACAGCAAAACAGCAAAACAACAGAACAACAAAAGGCACCGCCACAAAAATCGAGAAAATAAAAAGGAAAACCAAGCGAAACTCATAAATACAAAACTTAATAAGCTTTCATTTGAATGGCGAATTCAATAGGGAAAATCTTAACTATATATCACAAAATTAACTTGCATTTCTCAAAACGAAAACCGAGCGAAACTTATAAAGAATATACTTAAGAAGCTTTCATTTTAATAACTAAAATCTTTACTATATCTATCTATCTATTTTATCGCAGACTCAACTAGATCCTTCTCGCAGTGTAAAAATGTATTTTTTAACGCCAAGCGATTTCAACCTTAGCTATATATCAAACTATACATATATTAGAAAATTAGCTTGCATTTCTTGCAGTGTAATTCGGAAATTTGACAGCTAAACAAAACTGGGCAAAACTCATAGGAAAAACTTAATAAGCTTTCATTTAAAAAGTTTTTTAGTTCAAAAAAGAAAATCTCAGCTATATAAAAAACTCAATTAGCTTTTCTTGCAGTGTACAAAAAGTATCTTTTATCGTTGACTAAGCAATACAAAACCTAATAACTTAAAAAAAACTTAACTATAGCTATTTATATTTGTTGACAAACTCAACTGAGCATTTCTCACAGTGTAGAAGAAAAGTCACAACCGGAAAAATCCACAATTAAAACAAAATTTCAAAAGCTATTTCGAATAGCGAAAATGTAACTATAAATCAATACTAGCTCAACTGTGCATTTCTCGCAGTGTACAATTGCATTTTTTAACGCCAACAAATGTATTTGTAGGTTTTCATTGGAATAAGTATGGAAATAGGGAAAATCTTTTCTTTATCTTCCCAATATTTCTTGATAAACTTCTCTTCAAATTTCTCGCAGTGTATCAGAAAAGTCACAGATAGAAAAATGTGCAACTTAAACTAATACTGAGCAAAATTTAATAAGCATTCATTTGAATAGCTATTTCGAATAGCGAAAATTTAACTATCTAGAATTCTTGTGCATTTCTCGCACTGTACAAATCGGCCAAGCCGCTTTATTATTTTATTATTTTTGTGCTGCTGCTTTGTCATCTTTTTGCCAGCGCTTTTAAGCTGATGAAAAGGGGCAAAAAGGCAGACATTGAGCAGCTTCCCAGCAAGCAACTTCCCACTTCCATTTTCACTTCCCAACTTCAGCCATTTTCCATTCACCCATTCACCCATTTGCCTTGGCTTTTCCTTTGGCTGAAAAGCGTAAAAATTGCTACAGATTAGCCGGGCGGTGACATTTTCTTCTTCTTCTTCTTCTCTTGAGCTGTTTCTGTCTCTGTGTCTCGGACAAAGTTCATGCCAAAATACTCATATATGAAATGCAAAACTTTGCCTGCATAAAAGGAAAAGGAGAACAAAACTTTGTCATGCCAATTCCCAATCGTCTTTGTTCCCAGCTCTGAGTGTATTTGTGAATATGCGAATATGAATACCGAGAATGAGTGCGGCAGAGAGAGAGAGAGAGAGAGAGACTTTCTCTCCTCATAAGTATCTGAAATCGATACATCGAAAGGCAAATTCAAAGTATTAAATTGGCTCGACTTTGGAAAGAATCTTTTTTAATCTTTGCTCTGCTGATAAACAAAAGTTGCGGGATAATAAAACAACAAACAAATCACACATTATATTTAATTAATTAATTATCTAATTTATTTATTCTACTATTAATGTTGTAAATGGTTTTTTTAAGGTCAAATAAAATTGGTTTACAAAACGAAATGAAGATGTCAACATAATAATCAATAGAGTGCCTAATTAATTATTTTTACTAGACTCACATTATTCAAACAACTTCTGCATTTATTTTGATTTCTTAAATATTCATTATTAATTTATTTTTTTATTTCTGTATTGGTTTGTTTTTTTGGTTCTTTCATTATTCATATATTTAGTTTTAATTTATTTAATATTTATTTGTACATGGATTTCTTTATATTACTTGGTTTAAGTCGAAATTTGAATTATATATTAAGAAAATTAATAAAAATCAATTATATATAAATGAACATTTTTGTATTTTATTTATTTAAAGTCGACTATGACTAGAAAAAATACTTGTTTGAAACTTATAATACGATATTAATAAATACCTTAAAGAATCTTAGAGTTAGAAATATTAAATAAAAATCTGTAAAAAAGATTATAAGTTGTTCAAAGTTCTCAAATCAAGATTTGCAAACTTATTTTCAATATGAAAAAAAAAATTTTTCCTAAAGCAAGATTTTCAAATAAAATGATTTGTAATCTACTTTTTAATCTAAATTTTTATGTTTGCGCAAAAATTGATTTATCAATTTTGGTAATTTTCCAATATGATAAATTCAACAAAATAAAGAAAAAAAATTATATTTTGGTAAATTTACAAACAATTTTCTTTTAGTTTAATTGATGTACTACAACTCAAAATTTTCTTTCTCCAAAAGAGAAACAGTTGAATTCTTATTTTAGTTACAATTAAGTTATAATTTTGAAGTCATGAAGGTACATTTTGAAAGCACAATGGAAACCAGGCTTAATTCTATAAATTATGAGCATAGTAAAAAGAACTGCAAAATAAAAGAACTGCAAAATAAAAGAACAAAAAAGAAAAAAAATATAAATAAAAGAAACGAATGACAACTTCTCTGGCGGCAATTGTAAATTCTATTACAGTTGTTGTCTCACATTTTATGTGCGTCTTGTGATTTCTCAGAGCTCTCAAGTGCAACATGCACTCCCCCCCCCCCCCCTCTCTCTCTTTCTCTCTCTCTCTCTTTCTCTCTCTGCCGCTCTCCATTTTTGCAGTAGTTTATTCGTTCTATCTATCGCGCTGGCTACATGTATTTTTTATCTAAATGCCCCAAAGGCATTTTAGGTGCCATTCAAATATCCAAACAACAATTCCAAGCCCCTTTCCCAATTGGGACTACTCAAAAAAAAAACACAAAAAAACACAAAAACACGCAAAAAAACAAAATGAAAATGACAATGAAAACTATAGCAAACATTTTACACTTTTACACGGCGAGCAAAGTGATCTTTATTGACTTGAGAATTATTTCTGTTATTCCAAAGAATGTTTTAGGTTGTCCGAAATTTTTATTGAAACTACAAATTTCGCATAACTTAACTGAAATTATTGTCAATTAGTTTCTATAACAATTTCGCAAAATGACATAAAATTCTCTAAAATTCTGAAAATTAATATTCGTATATTCTCAAGAAATGATTACAAAGATAAATCAATATCATATTATTGGTCTTTTTTTCTTTAGCGGATGGAATTATTTATTTATTTTATTATTTATTTCTTTGTTCCAGCAATATTTGATTCAATTTCATTTACATCAATATGAAATATAGTAAACTTTAAATATTAAATCATTAACTATAACTATATTCAGAATCATTAGAATATTTAAAGCTTTTGCAAACAGAAAAACTATTTTTTAAACATTTAAATTATAATATAAATATAATATGTATTGCATATTGAAAGTCTTTTAATGTAAGCTTTAGTATTTCTAGTTCTTCTGAAATTCTCTTAAAACAATAACAATTTTTTTTATAATGTTTAAGTTAAAATTTTATCTTAAACATTGATAATATTTGATAACAAGCTTTCTTATTTAATTATCCGAATAAACTCTTTTAAAAATATGAAAATTTTTCATTTTTTTAAATTGAAATATTATTTTGAGTATTGATAATATTTCATTATCGGCTTAACATATATTAAAAATTATTCTAATAATTTTAATCTGAACTTTTTTGAGCTAAATCCTAAAAAATTACAAATGTAACAAAAACAGACTCAAAGCTGAAATACCCGAAGTTGGCACATTATGAAATAGACAAACGTCTGACAATCGCGACGCCTGACGCCAACTGCAACAACGCAAAAATAAAGAACAGAAATATAATATGTAAGGAAGCTGCATCTAAGATTCGACTCAAGAAGACCTTTTCATATTTTGCTTACGCATTACTCATATGTTTATCACTTAATATTACAATTTGGGAAACTTAATTACAATAAATATACAATTAATTTAAACACTAAATAAATAAAAAAATACTAATTATATATTCGGTATATTGTTTTACTACCATTTGCTTAAAATATACCAAAATTAATATACCTAATAAATACTAAATATATATTTAATATATTTTTATACTACCCTTTGCTTAAAATATACCAAAGTAAACATACCAAATAAATACTAAATATATATTTGGTATATTGTTATATTACTATATTTCAAATGTACCATTGATTGCCAACTTAATATATACCAAAACTAGTATACCTAAAAATGCTAAAAAAAATATATTTGATATACTAATAAATCCAAAATATACCGTCGAGTGCTTAAAATATACCAAAATTAGCATTACTCAAATATGGCCAACAGTATATTTGGTATATTTGTATACTATTATATTCAAAAACATACCATCGATTACAAACGATGATTCATTTAAACCAAAATAGGTATAACTAAAAAATACTAAAACATATCCAACGCTATATTTGGTATATTGAGTACAAAACATACCAGATTGGTATATTAATATATGAACGCATTCAAAAGTATATCACAAATGGATATATCAAAAAAAAAATAGTAAAACATACCAAATACTATATTTGGTATATTGAGTACAAAACATATCAGATTGGTATATTAATATACTAGCGCATTCAAAGTATATCACAGAGTAAAAACTAAGCTTAAAATATACCAAAATGGGTATATCGAAAAATACTAAAACATACCACATGCTATATTTGGTATATTGATGTAAAAATAAAATATACCACAGAATACAAAACATATTAGATTGGTATATTAATATATGAACGCATTCGAAGTATATCAAAGGGTAAAAACTATGCATAAAATATACCAAAATGGGTATATAAAAATACTAAATCATACCACATGCAATATTTGGTATATTGATATACATTCAAAATATATTATAGAGAGCAAACTATATCAGATTGTCGACCAAACGAAGATTTTGTATGCACTTCAGTTTGCCCAAAGTTTAATAGACGCTTTTCTCTGCATTTGCTGCAAAAGTGAACTGGTCCAAAAATAAGGCAAGAAGAGAACAACTGCAAAAAAAAGGGAAAAACGAAAAAAAATGTGTGGCAAAGTTTTGCGACAAGTTGCAAGTTTGGTTGAGGCAGCGAAAAGTCATGCGCCAGAGACCTCCTGAAGGACGCATCAAGGAGACGCAACAGCAACAACAGCAACAACTGACAATGATGGCAGTTGTTTGTTACGCTTGTTGTTGCTTGTGTTGTTGTTGTTGCTGTTGCATTTGGGCCGATGCCGTCGGTCGCTTCATCATCATTAGGGCCGCCCCCACAGCGTTGCAAATGTGCTTAGGGTTAAGTGTTCCCGTTAGAGGGTGAAGTCAACAGCAACAGCAACAGCAACAGCAGCTGCCCAAACGCTCAACCCTCGATGACGATGACGATGACGCTGACTCCGACGATGGCAATGACACGCGCCTTAATCCGCTAAGACTAAGGCCCACAAAAATGCCCGAAAAAAAACGAAGAAGAAGGACATGCATAACGGATATGGCCATTGTTTGAGAGGCAGAAGACAAAAAAAATAAGCAAGTAAAATAAATAAATAAAAGGCCCCGCAGAGCGCAGTTCAATGCACCTACACCTAAAAACAAAATTTGCGAGAGTGGCGAGTGGCGAGTGGCGATGTGTGTGTTTTATTTATGGCGAAGCAAAGGACGCACAAGGAGGCGCAGGCTGCACAGACGTTCAATGTCCTGCAGCCAACAGGCTAATAAAATGTGACGACGACGCCGACGACGACGACGCAAAACGAAGACGAAGACGCAACGCGAATTGAAATTTTTTAGCTGCCTGCAGCAGGATAAGAACAGCAGCGGCACGCAGGACATTGACACCCGAAAACAAACGATGCCGACAGCCGAAAAATAAAATACACACAGCCAACAAAATACACACAGCCAACAACAATAAGCAAACGAACGAAGCCCTACCGAAGCCCAAAAGCCAATGGCCAAGACGACGACAAAGGCAAAGGCGAAGGCAAAGGCGAAGGCACGTGTGCGTGTCCTGCCAGTGGATTATCCCTACAGGATACACAGGCAGCTAACGGCTGACGCGTTGCCTGCCTGCTTTGTGCCTGCTGCCTGCGTTGCATGACTGCAGCACGACGACGGCGACGTCATCGTCATCGTCAGCGAGTGCATTGAACTCGACGTCGCGTTCATTTGGGCGTAAATCAAAATGTCCTGCCAACAACACACACACAGCTGATGCGTGGCCATTGCGTATACGCAGCGTTCGCCCCCGCTGACCTGCAGTTCATTGAACGCGCGTTCGCTTTTGCCTCTGTCTTTGCCTTTGGCTTCGCCTCGCTTCGATTGACGCGCGTCGATTGACACGTTGGCAACATGTTGCCAGCAACACTCGCAAATGTTGCAGACTCAATTATTGACTGCAATCACAGTAGCTGCTTCTAGTTGAGTCTTTATTTAACCTTAACATGCCAACTCATTATCTAATTATTGATATATGTGCAACAAAAGATTAACATTATCAATTGCAACTTTTTCTTATTTACATTATTAACATATGAGTAATGCTCTGAATTTGAACTAAAAAAAAACATATAGCAAAACATATTTTTATTTTGACTAAAGAACAATCTTATAGCTCTTGATTAGCTCTTTACTTAGAACTAAGACTGATTTTGGAATAATTTTTAAGATAATTGCCAAAATGAACGAATTCCTAAGCAAAACAAGAAATGAACGAATTTATATACTTTATTTTGAATCAGAAAATGTTCCTAAAATCAATCTTTGCTTTAAGTGAAGTGCTAAATAAAAGCTATAAGAATAACCATTACTTATTTTTATAAGTCTGTAATGTTTATCCTTGTTATTCTGGCATGCGGAATATTTCGCCAGAGAATTATCCATAAGTAAAACATATGTATACACATATAATATAATATGTATGTTCCACACACATTAAGCCGAATTATAAAGAAAGCTATTTAATCTAATTTACATTCAACAATTAAATATATTATTATTATTGAAAATACAACTAGATATAAAAAGAAAAAATATTAAATATTTCATTAAAATGTAACTTTAATAATAATCATCGGATCCTATAAAGTATATGTATATATTCTTAATCAGCGTCAACAGCCAAGACGATGTAGCCATGTCCGCCTATCCGTCCGTCTGTCTGTCTGTCCGTCCGTTACATCACCTACATAGATCTCAAAGGTAGATAGAGCTATACTTTATTATCGGCAGCATTTGTTATGTTTGCACGTATATCAAGTTTGTTTTAAAAATTTTGAAGTTAGAGTGACGATTTTTGGTCTATACAATAATAACTAGGGTATTTAAAATTCCTTAAAATTTAGTTACAATCATTTAAAAATTGTAGACATTATTTAAGAAAGACTCTTGTAAAGGGAAAAACTCCAACTGCTATGGTTTTAGTTGCTTTGGCTTAGACAATCAAGTTATTTCACACTCAATGAAATAAATGGGGAAATAAATGGAATAAAAAAGTTACCAGTTAATATTGGAAATTGCCAATTTATAGTTTCGGTACTGGAAGAAATGAATTACTAAACAAAACGACGCAAAAAGAAAAAATACTCGTAGAATGAATTTATTGTGACTCGCTTTATCTCATTTTATATTTAATTTGAGCCTTGACAAATTTAGATTTTCGTCTTAATTTCCAAATAGAATTTAATTGATAATATTTCTCCTTTTTTTTTTTATTAAATTTTTGTTGTGTAAAATAGAGGGAAGGTCGAGACATTTTTGATGTCTGCGATGTTGATTTACAGCTGGTAGAATTTACTTAAGTAATTGCTCTTTTACTTTAGATGTTGTAAAAATCAATTATTATTTAATACAATCAGGAATAAAATGTTTAACATTTATTTTGTTTGTTCATTTTCTTATTGAAATGGATTTATTTGTATTTAAATTAAGATTATTAAGAAATCAGTTAAATCAGTTTTTTTGTGGATTCATTTGTATTTAAATTAAAATAATTAAAAAATCATTTAAAAAATTGTTAAAACAAAAAGAAATAGCAATATTTAAATATTAATTGCCGCACTTGTTTCTGCTTGTGTTGAAGTTGTTGCAAAGCCAGTTTGATAATCGCAGTAAATAAATCGATTGATGCGATCGTACATGTCGCCACATGTTGCACAGTCAACCGTCGTTGCCTCCATTCCCTCCGTTGCCTCCGTTGTTGCCTCCGATGCTGCTGCAGCGGCGACTAATTGTATCAACATGAACTTCAATTGCCGCTGACATGTTGCACAGCCATAATCTTGAGCATCATCAGGTTGCAAGCAGCAGCAGCAGCAGCAGCAGTGGCAGTGGCAGAGCCGTGTGGCAAGCGAAGCAGCGCGCTGCACAAATGAAATCTATCGCATAACTTGGCTTGGCTATTAAAACAAATCTATCTGCCAAGGCTGCAAATGAACGATGACTGTGTGGCAAGTGTGTGTGTGTGTGTGTCAGTGTGTGTGTTGTGGCAGCAACATGTTGCTGTTTCAACTTTTGCCAGCAACTCGGTGCTTGCCGCATGAATTTATGTGAACCTCGTGCTGCGGTCCAGCACAATGTCGAGAGAGTCGCTGCCACACAACAACAACAACAGTTGCTGCCACTTGCTGTTGCTGCTGCTGCTTGTGGCAGATACAGGCCATAGTTACAGGCCACGTTTACAGCCACGTTTACATCCTACACCGTCGGCTACACAGGCGGCTTAGCATAATAAACGTCAGAATTAATTGGATTTTAATTGTCTGTTAAGCGCTGAAATTAAGTGCAGCCAAGTAGATTGTTGTGCCTCTTCATGTTGTTGCCTCCTCGTCGGTTGTTGTTGCTGTTGCTGTTGCAGTTGTTGTTGCTGTTGCGCTTAACTGGCAGCAGGAGTACGAAAATGTATTACCAACTGACTGCTTTATTCATGCGCCGACTTCGACTCCAACTTCGACTTCGACTTCGACTTGGACTTCGGTTTCCCATTCATGGCCAGAGCCGTCGATCTTAACAATGATCAGCCAAGCGACACACACACACAGATACACACATACCAACACACACACATTTGTATGTAGTTACAGGCACAGTTACATTTGCATGTCGTTGGTGGTCGCTGCTGTTGCAACTCTTTTGGTCTTTTTTTCGGTCTGCGATCCTCAGTCTACAGTCTTCACTCTCTCTCTCTCTCTCTCTCTCTCTATCTCTCCTCAGTCTCTGCCCCCCCTCTTATTAAGACTTGACTGTGCAACGTTGCCGCCAAGTCGCCAAGTCCAAGTTCGCTTGATGCCGCCGCCATGATTGCCAAGTTTGATTATGTGACACGCGGCTACCATAAATATATTTGTAAATAACTACACGCCGAAAAAGAGACAGACTCTAGCTATTTTTTGCATCTTCTTCTTCTTCTTCTTGTTGCTCTTTAAATTAATATAAACACGAAAAAAGCATGTTCAATTTGCAATTCATACACAAACAAACTTAGTTAGATGAACATCAAATTAAATATTATATATAGAGCCAGCTCTCTCGTTGTCTTTTATAATTCGCATAGTACAAAGTAAGTAGAGAATATATTAAATGCAAATACAAACATTTGTGAAATAGAATTTGTTTAGTTTTTCAATTTCTGAATTTACAATTAAGTTGAACATCAAATTAAATCTAATTGCACTTAATTGTACATATTATAAACTAAGTAAATAAGGCATTCATATATAAATACATAAAATTAAAAAATAGAGTCTTTAATAAAACAGACTCAATTTCATTTAAATATTTAATTTCTCAATTCGAAACAAACAAATTGATTTCAAATATACATATATACAGATAACTTATAATCGAAGTAAGAATTGAGAAGTTAACTTCTTTATTTACTTTTGCCTACGAAACGATAAACAATTAAAGAACAAAAATAATATGATTTAGAAAATAAAACCATAGTACTTTTGTTTTTAAAAAGTGATGTAAGTATTTTATTTTATTGTAAATAATTTTGCAAATATGAATATATAATCAATTTAATTTATTTATTTAACAACGATTTTAGGTCGATAAATAATAGTATAAGTAAAATCTTTAAGTAAATAAAACCTTTGATTGTTTCCTTTTCAAATACAAAAATAAGTTTAGTAAATGAATAAGTAAAAAAGCTACAGTCGAGAGTGCTCGACTGTAAGATACCCGTTACATATTTTTAATAGGAACAACACAGTATAAACATACTAAAATATACTGAGAGCATTGACAAATGTCTCCCTCTGCCTGTTACGTACATTTCCTGTAGGTTCAAAGTTAAAAAACCCTTCTGACCTATAAATGAAGCGGGTATGAAAATGCAATTTATACTATTATTATATATGTGTATTATGTACTAAAAAATAAGTAAAGTTTTGTAAAATTACGTTTAGTATTGTAGATAAGCAAATAGGCCTCACTTATAGTACTCCACCTCCAAAAGATCATTAAATCGACACCACGACATCAAAGATTGCTACTCTGAAGTAATGATCACGTTGCTTGGCCATAAATTACATTCGTATGGTCACACTTGCCTCGAATGACATTAACACGCATTTATTATGCTTTTTATTGTCGCTTAATTTGGTCGCTTTTACGAGCATGTCCATTTTTATGCGTCTCTTTGATGTTCTCCCCCATCTATCACTCGATCTCCAGTTGATCAGAATACGCAAAAAGCGAGAGAACTCAATCAGCTTTGAATCTCATTTTTTGCTGGGAATTCTTTAACTTGAGCCCAATTTTAAGTGTGAGATTCCCAAACACTGGGAGACCATAAACTATTTTTACGTTTGTTATCAGCTTAGGTGGAATTTCTCATAAATGATTTTGATTTGAAGAGATAACTTGAAAAGGCAATGCTAACGCTAATGCTAACGCTAATGCTAATGCTAATGCTAATGCTAATGCTAATGCTAATGCTAATGCTAATGCTAATGCTAATGCTAATGCTAATGCTAATGCTAATGCTAATGCTAATGCTAATGCTAATGCTAATGCTAATGCTAATGCTAATGCTAATGCTAATGCTAATGCTAATGCTAATGCTAATGCTAATGCTAATGCTAATGCTAATGCTAATGCTAATGCTAATGCTAATGCTAATGCTAATGCTAATGCTAATGCTAATGCTAATGCTAATGCTAATGCTAATGCTAATGCTAATGCTAATGCTAATGCTAATGCTAATGCTAATGCTAATGCTAATGCTAATGCTAACGCTAATGCTAATGCTAATGCTAATGCTAATGCTAATGATAATGATCGTGATAATGAAATGTTAATGCTTGATCTAAATAATTCTAATTGCATTTATATTTGCTCAATTTATTTATTTATTTACTTACTAACCGTAATAATTTTAAGCTACTGCGAGCAACATATTCATATTAACCTTATTTCATTATAATTTAATTTAATTTCATTCATATATATTCTCGAAATTTACAAATCTTTATTTCAATTTGGTTTAATTTGTGCTAAGGCCAAACTTATAAATTCATAATGTGTAATTCCAAAGTGCAACCTTATTTTATAACAATATTATATTATATTCTTATCATATTTTATTTTATTAATATATTATTACTCTACTATTATTTTAAAATTAAATTAAAAGATTCCAAGCATAGCTAATAGATTACAATTTATATTTGTTGTAGGACAAACAATTTTTAGGAAATTAGGTTTAAGTATGACACATTATTATAAAATATTCTTTTAAATTAGCGTTTCAACAATCTGAAGTTGCAAGTCTTATTTTAATAATTAAAATGTGAGTATTATTTTATTAGATATAGTATGAACATATTGTTCTATTATCACCGCAATGAGCTACAAAGTTATACATATCAATAGCTCTTAAAGTAAACGAGCTCATAAGGAACAAGTAGAGCACTTGAGAGCGCTTAAGGGCTTCAGTAAAGAATGCGGCCTAAAAATAAAGGTTTGTGCAATAAGATGTATAAATATTGCAATTACAGTGCATATGTAGTACATATAATAAATTCAAAGGTGGATTGCGAGTTGGGACAGGTGGAAGAACTGCAGAGCTAGCCGTATGGCGACTTATTTACAGCTTATTGTGTTAGGTCATGATTATTTTATGAATTGCACACAAGCCTAGCCTCTGCTTCTTCTTCTTTTACTTCTGCTTCTAGCATTGCGTCGACTTGCTGCCAAACACACACACACACACAGAGACAGACACAACAATTGTTGTGCACCCACGCAGACGCCTTACACTACCCCCCTTTCCCCTCCCCCAGTGTCTTTCTCCACCGCCCTGACCTACCATCTCCTTGAGTCTGTCTCCATTTTCCTTCGCTTTGCTTTGCTGTGCTTTTTTCTTCCTTTCTTCTTTTTTTTTTGATGGCATCGGCTCAAGTGTTTTACTTTGGGCTGCTTAAATTATACACACACACACACACACATACATATATATATACATATATATTTTATATATCTAAGTATAAGTAACTGTGTATGCGTGTTTTTTTCGGCTGGATCGATAATTTTTGTCTGCGCCAAACGCATTTAGTGTGATGCGAGGGTGGCAGGAAGGGAAGCAACCAAGAAAGGGGCGAGGAGATGGGGGAGGCGGTGGAAAGGTTGCCTTATTTGTTACTGTTACTGTTACTGTTGCCTTTCGTCTGCTACCTCTTGGGTTTTTGCTTTTGCTTGTTGGTTGTCGTCCTCGTTCCCATTGTTGTTGTTGCTGTTGTCATTGTTGTTGCTTCCTGTCGCCCACCTCCAACTCTGCAGGTCACAGTCTGGGCGGCAGACTTCCTTCCAGCCATGCCGAATTACCTGTGACAACCTTTGGCTCTATATCTGTATCAATATCTATATCTATATCTATATCTATATTTATATCTATATCTATATCTATATCTATATCTATATCTATATCTATATCTATATCTATATCTATATCTATATCTATATCTATATCTATATCTATATCTATATCTATATCTATATCTATATCTATATGTATATCTATATCTATATCTATATCTATATCTATATCTATATCTATATCTATATCTATATCTATATCTATATCTATATCTATATGTATATCTATATCTATATCTATATCTATATCTATATCTATATCTATATCTATATCTATATCTATATCTATATCTATATCTATATCTATATCAATATCTACATCTATATCTATATCTATATCTATATCTATATCTATATCTATATATCTATTTCTATATCTATATCTATATCTATATCTATATATCTATTTCTATATCTAGGCTGTCTAAATAATCCTTGTGCCAAAGTTTTCAGTGCGTCTCATTGACACTGCGTAAACCGAGCACACACACATACTAATACACACACAACACACACACACACGCATATATAGAAATTATTTACCTTTTTGCTGCACGCCGAAAAACTGAAGTCGAGTTCGTTGAACCTGCCGCAACCTTTTTCCTCTTTTTTAGTTTCGTTTCTTTTTGTTTTGTGTGTGTTTTTATTTTTAGTCTGTTTTTCGTATTTTGCTCCTTCTTTTTCGGGTGTTTTCTGTGTGTGTCTGTTTTTTCTTTTCTTTTTTTTTTATTTTTTGTGTCGATTCTACTGCCGCCTGGCTGGCTTGGCTCGCCAGCCTCGTCCTGCTCCTGCTCCTGTGGCTGTGGCTGTTGTTTCTCTACTTCGTCCCGCTTCCCACTCGACACTTACCTTGGTTGAGCTGCGTTGTGCGTACATAGCGCAAAAATCCCCCAAAGGCTCAATGCACAAGTGCCTGCCAGCCTGTCTCACTCTCTCTCTCTCTCTCTCTATCTTTCGTTCACTATCTCGCTTTCTCTTTATCTCTGACTCTCTCTCTATTCGAATGTGTGTATGTCCTGTGCCCTCGCATTCTGCTTATCATTGCGGTTTATTTGTCTGCCTGCCGCTGCCCGTCTCCTTTGGCTCCTCTCCTTTTCCCTCTCTCTCTCTCTCTCTAGCTGTGCCTGTCAAACTGTGCGGAGAAGCTGCAATTGGGCAAAGGGGGGAGGCGGACAAGGGGGCGTGCACGGGGTCAGATTGCCCAGAAGGTAACCGCCATATGCCCAAATGCAATTCATACTAGTTAGCTGAGTATGACAGCAACTTTGAAGCTTGTGCATACACCTCGACTTGCCTCTCTCTCTCTCTCTCTCTCTCTCTCTCTCTCTCTCTCTCTCTCTCTCTCTCTCTCTCTCTCTCTATCTACTTTCCACAGGTGCACACTCCATAAAATAAAGACAACACACCCACACACAAATAACTCTTTTAAATAAATATACATATTACTATCGAATTGTCTTTACTATCGATAGGAATAAACTATCGATTGCAATCAGAAATAACATTTGAATTTTCTAATGTTCATTGCATTCTTTAAATTTATACTGCTCAAATTAAATAGTAATATTAAATTTTTAAGAGTTTTCCTTATCGAAATGAGTAAACTATCGATTGAAGATTGAGGATTATCCCATCAGAGCTGAGCAGGCACTTTACTAACATATTACTATCGAATTGTGGTTACTATCGAAATGAATAAACTGTCCATTGCATTCAGAAATTATAGTAATTCCATTGAACTAGCACTCTACTTTTGTTCACTTCATTCTTAAAGTTTATACTCCTTAAATCAAATATTAATAATAATTATCTTTAAGATTTTCCCTACTATCGATATAAATGAACTATCCATAGTAGCTAGAGTTCATATCCCCAAAAATTAAATATTAATATTAAATGAGTCCAATTTTTCATACAATCAATATGAATAATCTTTCAAGTATATCCGGATATTATAACATTTTAGCTTGAGCACTAGGAGCACTTTAATAATCTTCACTTCATTCTTGAAGTTTAGACCTTAAAAGCAAAATTTTATATTAAATAATAAGTATTTTCAGATTTTCCCAAAAATAAAGAGTAACTGCTAGTCGATCATGGCACTAGCACTCGCTACAAATAAAGTTGTCACTATATCATTAGTCAAAAATTGACATGTTTCGCTCTTCACAGTTTCCCACGAAATCATTAAATCACTCATAATATACCCTGTCAGAAATCAAAGTAGAAGAATATGCTTTGAATAATGATGGGGACTAAGAAAAAAGAAATAATTCAAAAGGCAAAATTTGTAATTTTTTTAAGTATATAATAGAAAAGAATACTATTTATACTATCTATCTATTGTATATTTAGTATTTTATTGTATATATTATATACTATGTACTATCTATTCTTAATAAAATAGTATTTAGTATTGTTTTCTATTATGTATATACTTTTAAAGAATTTAAAATTTTGCTGAATTTTCCTTATCACTTTCTTCTTCATTCCTAAATTCAATCTGCTAAATTGTTAGACATTCATTTCATGATGATTTCATGTTGAATGCAATATCAAGTTAAGTGAAGTGAATGCTCGAATGTTTTCAATGATCAATGGGTATGTGGTAGTCGATCAATTGCAATGCCTTTTGATTCAAGCTGTTTGTTATTTCGCTTTGCGCCGCGGCAGCAATTTCTCGTGAAATTTGTAACGAAATGCAAATGTGTCAAAATGAAAATGGATTTTAAAGCGAACAACAAACGGAGCGAAAACCAAAAACCGAAAACACCAGCAACAACAACAAGAACAACAACACCAAAAACAACGACAAAGGCAAAGGCAACAAGAAGAACATGAAAAAAGAATGAGAAGAAACCGCTAAGAAATAAGAAGTCTTTGGCTTCTGCATTTCAATTCGTTAACATTAAGCGGCAATTAAAATGGGAGCTACGTCTAGCGAGAGTGAGAGGGGGTCAACTAAAGAGAGAGAGAGAGAGAGAGAGAGAGAAGAAAAGTGGGGTGGAGGAACTGACAGACATAAACTGAAAGGCAGATTGCGAAGGCGACGACGATGACGACTCAGCTGAAAATATAACGAGTGTGAACTACTACAAAATACCTTCTAACTTTATATAAAGAATACCTATAAAATACCTAATAGAATACCTATGAAATACCTTCTAACAATCTACAAACCAATCTATACCTAATATAATACCTTTCGTAATACCACAAAATACCTTCTATAATGAATACTTATAAAATGTTTCAAAGAACTTATCCAATAATTAAGCATCATATTTACCAAAAATCATAAAGGAATTTAATATTATTATTATTAATATTATTCATTAATTATTTATAGATTATAATCACAGACTTTATAATAAAACAATTTGAATGTTTAACAGTTGTATTATGATTACAATCCTAAGCTTAGTAAGTTAAAGTATTCATTTCATAACTAACTTGTTTTCCTGTACAGATTCTTATATTATATTTTATTATATTTATATTATGTATATTATATTATATTATATTATATTATATTATATTATATTATATTATATTATATTATATTATATTATATTATATTATATTATATTATATTATATTATATTATATTATATTATATTATATTATATTATATTATATTATATTATATTATATTATATTATATTATATTATATTATATTATATTATATTATATTATATTCCCAAACTTATTTTTCCTTAAATGAACCTGCTTAAGTCGAATACTTAACACTTTATTTGATATTTGAAAACACTTTTTACATTGTAAAAGTTTCTTAAGTTGTTGTCTTAACAAAATGTTAAAACTTTTAATATTATTAACATTGGTTTTAAATGTCATTATTATTATTACAATTAGTATTCTTATTAATTTATATTCTTCAAGTTTTTGTAGTAAACGTTTCAATTTCTTGGACACACAATTTATAAAAATAAGAGTTGACATTTGATACATTTTTCTCGTAGAGTTTGTCGTTCATTCAGTTCTGAATATAAGATTGAAGAAGAATAAAAAGAAAAACTTTTTTTTTTGTGAAATAATCAGTTTAAAATAAGCTTCTTTGATTTGGATGTAAACGGTATTCAAAAGTATGTGAGAGCTGCTTCAGCTTACTTGAAAAACGAAGCGCAGTTGGTGGATGGAGGAAAGTGGAAACTGTGAGTGTGGAAAGTGGAAGGTGAGGGGAAAAAGTACGTGGAAATGCAAATTGTGTTGCATGTTGCATGTTTGCCGCTTTCGAGTGTTTTGTAAGGCGCCGACGGCGTCAGAGAGCCACCAATGTGAAATTTGTCGGAATAAGAAGTAATTCATCCACACACACACACACACACACACACACACACACATACATATACATATATATATATACCTATGTGTGGGTGCAGCTATTAATAGAGTGCCACCTGTGGATGCAGCAAGAGTTGCAAACAAAGTTAACAACTTTTCCAAAAGTGACCACTGCAAGCAAAAGTCAAAATCACTTTCACATTCATTCCGTCTCTTTCTAACTTCAACAGTCACATCATCTGCTCCTTCTCCTTCTTCTTCTTGCTAGTTCTGCAGACATAACCTCAAAGAGCAGCCCAATTATTTGCTTACAAACACATGATAAACTTATTGTTCGACTCGAAGTGGAGATTTACAACTTTCAAATGCTCTGCAATTGATTAAAACTAGAGTATTAGTTATTAGTACGATTTATATACCAAAATAAAAATATTTATTATAAGTACAAATTGTAGAACATTCTATAATATTACACTTGAAGTTGTTTTATTATCTGTTGTATAAATTTTTAACACAAATTTAAAGCATCACTAGAGCTAGAGATATTTGATAAAGTTCGTATCAAAGGTGCAAATAAATATAATATAATATAACAAAGAAACTTAAAATAAAGTAAAGAAAATATTACATTTTTTATAATATTTTAAAAGTAAGATTTTCTAAAAGTAAATATCATGTATTTTGTATGTTTATTTTTTCCACCTCAGAATCTAGTTTATTATCTTCTTTACCTTGTTTTTAAGCTGTTTAAAATTCTATATTATGTTCCTTTCATTAATTCTCTTTGTTTTTTTTTTTATTTCAGTAGAAAATAATAAAATAAACAGTATTTTTATTTAGGAGTCTATAAAATGTATTTTCATATTATTTTAATAAAGTGTTTTTATTATTATCATCAGCCTAGCTGAAGGCCTCTGTGGTCAATATATCAATATTTATGTATAAATTTTAACTATTTCAGAAGATTATAAATTATTTCAATAAATAGTAATATTATTATCAGCATTTACAAACGGTTTATCTAGAAGATCACCAATATAAAATCTATTGCTATACAAATTTGGAAAATCAATAATTACCCTTAATTTTTTTATATTTTGCTAAATATAAATGTATCCCATAACAATTTATTATATTGTTTTGTTTACTTTCTATTATTCAAATGAAGTGTTTTTTTAATAAAAATCCAAAATCCTAAATCCTTAAGAAATATTCTAAATAACATACTGCGAATGAAAAGAACAATTTTAAAAATTAATAAAAAATTGAAACATTATAAAAAGTTGTACTTTTTTGTACAAATTACTTAACTACTTACTTATATTTGAAATTGCAGTTTTTCAATCTTAATATTATTAAAATAAAATGAAAATGTTTAATGTTATGTTATTATCAAAATCAATTAAGTTTCGTACTCAAAACTTGTTTATTAATTTATAAATAAACAAGTAAGAAAGTTACAGTCGAGTGTGCTCGACTGTGAGATACCCGCTACCCATTTTGAATAAAAGTAAAATATTGCGGTATTATTTTTTAAATATACCGAAAATACTACAAAAATACTAAAAATATACTAAGTGGTATATTTGGTATATCGATATAGTACCACATTCAAAATATACTATAGACGGCACAATATACCAGGTTGCCGGATAAAGCAACTCAGTAAGAAGGCGTTTTTGCCAATACAAAAGTATTTATTTATTACCTTCCACAATTTTTATCTGATCGCAATCAAATTTTCAGGAATCACAACTACTATAGTTATTATTGTATATACCAAAATTCGGAGCTCTAGCCTTAAAATAACGCTTGCTATTCGATTTTTTTGATTTGCGGAGGCGGAAGTGGGCGTGGTGAATTTGAAACAAACTTGATCTGCGTGCAATGCTGTCGAAAAAAAATTATAGCTCTATCTCTTATAGTCTCTGAGATCCAGTGTTTCATACGGACGGACGGACAGACGGACAGACTGACAGACGGACATGGCTAGATCGTCTCGGCTGTTGACGCTGATCAAGAATATATATACTTTATAGGGTCGAAGATGCCTCCTTCTACCTGTTACATACATTTCCTGCCGGCACAAAGTTATAATACCTTTCTACTTTTTGGGTAGCGGGTATAAAAATGTTTTTAAACTGTGAATTTTTGCTGTGCAAATTGTTTATTTTTTTCGATACTGTAAGAATCTTGTTTGTGATCCTAAACATAATATAAACGAGTGTCGAAATGTGCGTAAAAAGCGAAGGAATTATATTCGACATCTGTATCTCCATCTGTATCTTTATCTGCCTTGCTCTTTTTAGCGATGCTCCACTGTACTGTCATTGTGAAAAAAGTGTCACTAGTGTTTGCGTTTGCATTTGCGTTTGCATCATCATGGCGACCGCCAAAGCTTGATAAGCTTTTGGCTGTGATGCAAGTTTGAAGATTAGCGCAAAACTCTCAACAACTTTGCTGCATGAGTTGTTGAAACAATGCGAAGTGCAACTAGTTGCTGCTGTTGATGTTGCTGTTGCTGTTGCTGTGGTTGCTTGGGAAAGTGCGAAAGTTGTGGCATAGGCAGAGAGCGAGCACAATTAAAATTAATTACATGCATCTAATTACCCAGGTATTATGCTAATCAGCTTCGACTTGCGACTTGCGAGTTGCAACTCGTTGTTGCTGCCACGCATCTCTCTAGCTAGATGTTGCTGATGATGAGCATGAGAAAGAGTATGATGAGTTTGCCACATGATTGCCAGATGTGAGAGATATGAGATGAGGGGTAAAGTCAGTCTCTAATGAGACTGCTGACCAAATTGCCAAACGGTGACAGGAAATGAGAAGACCAACAGCGAGTTGTCGAGTTGCCAAGTTGCAGGGCCAATTATTGTTGTGGCCGATTAGTTAGCCATAAATCAGGTGGCAGGTGAGCGAGCAGTCCACATCGCAACATCGCACCACATTGTGCCACCAAGTTGGCGCCCAAAAACAATGCCCGGTCGGAAGTCAAGAGTTGGCTACTCGCAAATCACAAGTTGCAAGTCGCAGCAAGCCAGTCGAGTGGCCGACTGCAGCAACAAAGAGTCATAAATAAATGCTTGCAACTAATGCTGGCAGTTGGCTGCCACATTGCGTTATTATTGATGGTGGCAGCAACAATGGCCCAGACCACATAACCAGACCACAAAGGCTGCCAGTTCCTTGTCGCTCGCTCGCTCGCTCGCTTGCCCCTTGCCACATGTTGCAACGTAGGTGTGATCCTGTTTGTCGTTGCCCCGCATGGGGCAGGCTCTCTCTGAGCACTTCTCTGAGCTGAGCCCTGATTAATGTTCTTCCCCTCCACGAGTAATCGATTGAAAATCTTGCTTACTCTTTTGGCAAATCGATGCGAGAACTTGCCATAAATTATTATACAATGATTCACATACAATAAAGTGTCATGATAATTAAATAATATTATTTAGTTTATGAATTATATTTTTAACATATTTTCCAGCTTTCTATCTTACAAATTTCAATTCAGTTGTCTCTGGAAATTCAATTTAGATCAGAGTACAACTTAAGACAAAAATAATTACAATTTCCAACACACTTGGTTAATAACTTATTTAATAATATGTTTTTTGTTAATTCTTTTATTAGCACAAATGTAAAATTTGCATACTTTAATACCAACTTTCTATGCGATAAATTAGACAAGAGAGGCTACTGCAAATTTAATCCAAGTCTCAAATTTACTAAATAATCATATTAATAAGGTATCTTTAAGTTCGAAGATTAAGTATTTTTATGTGCACATTTATTGTTGCATTGTTTTTAGCATCACTGTAGTATAATTTGCTAATTATAGTTACATTAAGTCTAATAAAAATATTAAGCAATTTAGAATGCTACAGTGAACTATAAGATACTCGCTACACACTTAAAAAAAAAAAAAAACACTGCGGTATTATTTGTTAAATATACTAAATAAGTATAACAAAAAAATACTAAAATATGCAACACATTAGATTATTAGTATACCGAAAAATTATAAAAAAAAAAAAAAAAATATGCCTTATACTATATTTGGTTACACATAAGAATACCGAAAAAAATACTGAAATATGCCGAACACTATATTTGATATAAAGATATACTTTTACGTTGAAAATATACCACTTTAAAATATAATTTTTGTAGTGAATAAGTATACTGAAAAAATACAAAAATATACTGAATACTATATTTGGTATATAGTTAAACTTTTTCGTTCAAAATATACCATAGACTATAAAATATACCAAATTACCAACCAAATCAACGGTATTTGGTATATAGTAATAGTTTTGTACTTTTAAAATATACCATCTGTATTTGGTATATAATTATACTTTTATGTTTAAAATATACCATAATTTTCAAAATATACCAAAATACCAGCTAAGATATCTAAAACCCTTTTTTCAATAACTTCTCTCATTTTTATATACAAACACAAACAGACAAACCACAAAAAAGGTTTACGAGTATCTATTACAATCAAAGCTCTATAGAATTCAAAGCTGCTTAAAACTTTGGTCGCTTAAGGTATATTATTATAGATTATCTAAAATTGAGTAAAATAATAAATGAATTAACAGATTTACCTAATCGATATACTACTATCCATTCATTTTCATTATTATTATTATATTATAGTATTACATATTTGAACGACGTAATAAATAAAACAAATGAAATTAAAGAAAAGCTTATTTCTAACCGATACATCAATAACTGCTTAAGTATTCATTTTAGATTGATCCCAACTATATCAGTTATATTATATAGTTTTGAGTGTGTAATTTATGCTTTAATATCAATACATCAATAACTGCTTAAGTATTGATTTTAGATCGACCCACATATATCAGTTATATAATATAATATAACTCTGAATGTGTAATTTATGCTTTAATATCGATACATCAATAACTGCTTAAGTATTAATTTGAAATCGACCCTGACTATATCAGCTTTATAATATAGCGCTGAGTGTTTAATTTATGCTTTAATATCGGTACATCAATAACTGCTTAAGTATTAATTTTAAATCGACCCTGACTATATCAGCTTTATAGTATAACTCTCAGTGTGTAATTCATGCTTTGAAAGTTGCCAGTTGCTTGTCGAAGCGGCGTCTAATTAACGAAATAACAAGCGGACGGACAGACAGACAGACAGACAGATGGACATATGGACGGAGTTCGAGTCGAGTTTTGCATGCGAATTCGCAGCGCCATTTTATTTTCTAAAGGCTGCCTAAGCGAACGGACGAACAAACGAACAAACGAACGAAGGAACGAAGGAACGAATGAAGGAAACACACACGCAATGGCAATGCAATGACCGGATGTACAGTCGACACACAAAAAGCGAAAAGCAACACACAACATGCAGTGCAGACAAAGAGCGAGCGAGAGAGAGAGAGAGAGTGGGAGTGTGGGAGTGGGAAGCTTAGATATGTCCATTTGGCGAGGCGGCTGCTGCTGTGGCTGCCACTCGCATTTTGCAAAACATCATCAAAATTGTAAAAATAAACAAAAGCCAACATGCATAAAACCAATTTCCATTAAGGCACACACACACACACACACTCGCACATGTGGATGACGCACACACGCATGTGTATGTGTGTACATGCACCCTCTCACTCACACATGGCTCTCTCACTCGCTCTGCAGCTTTGCTGCCATCTCGCTCGGACTGTGTTGTCCAAAAAAAAAAAAAAAAAAAACGAGTAGAAGAAGGCATCGAACAACGTTGGGGACTTATAGATGAGCTGCACATGAAGTTGCAAGTTGCCAGTCTCCCTCTGTGTGTGTGTGTGTGCGGGTGTGTGTGTGTGTGTGTGTGAGGCGTGGCTGGACGAGGCAAGTCTGCCTATTGCTCCGAAAAATAAGCGAGCATATCCTTAATTGATATCACAAAAAGCGAGCCAAGCAATTCGCACACAAAATGGCAACCCACATGAACTCTGCCTTCCCCTCTCCCCCCTCTCCCTCTCTCTCTCTCTCTACGTATATGTGTGTGTGTGTGTGTGGGTTTGTGGCACACACGCATGCAAGCACCAAAAAAGCGGCAGCAACGCAACGCAGCAACTGCCGCTTACTGCATGCGATAGGTCGGAAATTTTGCAAAGGGCGCCGCGTTGCAAGGGTAAAGTGTGTCTCTGTGTGTGTGTGTGTGTGTGTGTGTGTGTGTGTGTGATGGGGAGGGGGTGTATGCGGGTGCGCACCTGCAGCCCCATGCAGCATGAAGGGTGCAAGGGTGCAAGGCTGCACGCTGGGCGCACTAAAATGGCGGCTCAGGTCGGCTTCGGTTGCCACTGCTGTTGCTGCTGTCCACTGTACAGCTGTGTGTGTGTGAGTAGTGGGAAGAAGCAGAAGAAGAGGGAGAAGAGGAAGAGGAAGAGAGGGGGTTGTTGTGCTTGTGCATTGGATTCGAGTGCGGCGGCCTCAGTTCGCTTTAGTTCGCTTCAGTTCAGTTCGGTTCGGTTTTTGGTTTTGGCTTTTTCGGTTTGCACTTTTCCTCGTTCGTCCTCTTCTTCTCGTTGTTGTTGTTGTTGTTGTTCTCCTCTTTAGCTCCATTCGGTTCAGTTCGGTGCGGTTCGCCTTTGGTTCGTGGTTCGCTGTGTGCAGTTCGGTTCACTTCGGTTTAGGCTACAAACATAGGTCTACACAAGTGTGTGTGTGTGCGTATGTGTGTGCATGAGTGAGTGGGTGTGTGTGTGTGTGTGTGTGTGTGTGAGTGGGTGTGTGTTTGTGTGTTTGTATGCTTGTGTGTGCAGTACGTTTTTCGTATGTGCAGCGAACGCATTTGACGCACACTCACACACTTGACACACACACACACTCGGCACACACACACATGCACATGCACAGCTGCTACTATTAAATGCATACCCCTCAAAAGTTAGGGTATCAACGAGAGTCAAGTGTTCGCATCCCAAAACTATAAATAATTCAATTAAATGCGAGCAAGCGAGAAATATAGAGAGAGAGAGAGAGAGAGAGTTGCAATAACCTAACCTCAAAAACGAACTTCATCCGAAGTGGCTTCGTTGTAATAACACAATTATAATTATTATTATTGTTTATGAAAATCGCCACTAAAAAATTGATAAGGAGAAAATATTATTAGTTTTAATTATGAATTTATATTTTTATCGAACTGATAAGATGTTATATATAAAAAATAGCAGGGCTCATTGAAAACGGATATTTCAGTAAAATTAATATTAATTAATTACACAACAGACAGATTGTAAATAAAGAAGGGGAGAACAAAATATTTATTTTAAGAGGCAAATCTACAATTTAATATCTGATATTTTAACCAGTTACGTAAAATAAACAAAGTAAATGAAATGAAATTAATTCAATTAATATTAACAGTTGATTAACATTGAAATTCATTGAAGTATTGTGGTAATATTTATTTTATATTCATCAGAATTTTTTAAGGAATTATACTTAACTATAAAATGGAAATTCCTTAACACTTACAAGTCAGTATATGGTATTAATATTTTAATAAGTAAAAGTCATTTGCAACCAATAGTTTAGAAATAAGTTAGTTTTAAGATAATTAAATATTTTAATAATAATTCCTATTACTAGGAAAACTTATTTTGTGATTTTTATTTGGTATGATTTTTGAAACTTGCATTTGTGATCTAATTATAATTGAAATATGATCAACGATTTATTGAGTTGACATATATTTTGTCCAAATGAAATAAATACAAGATTTTTGTAGACTTTATTGTACTTTAAAATAAACAAAAAAATTTGTAATTTAAAAAAAAAAATAGAATATTTAATATTTACAAATTCAATAATAATTTTAGCTTGCTTACATTAATTTCGTGTATTTTGTTATATTTAAAATGTGACAAATATTAAAAATGTCAATGTAAATATTTCAAAAATCAGTTATAATTAATATGTAAAAAAGCTGTTACATAATTATGACAAAAAAACAAATTTTGTTTACAATTTAATATAATTAAAGCTGTTGAATAAAAATATATGTATTTTAATATGTATACTTTAAAACATACTTAATAATATATGTAGGTAATATTTTAAATGTGTATTTGGAATTTAAAAAAAAAAAAATTAAATAACAACTACAAATATTGAAAAAATTGATAAAAAATTGTATAATGCTTTCACTATTTATATATCGAATTTCATATTGTTTGTAAGCTTCATAATGTTTGTAAGCTTTGTAATTAACTTTAGCTTAATGTTCGGATTTGTTATATATTTGATTTAAAAATATTGTATATAATTTAAATTAGAAGTAACTTATTTCTAAATTACCACGCCATCGGCCTTGCTCAGCTTTGTACGTTAACTTAGATTCTGTACGTTAACTTAGATTCCTTAGATTCTAGAAAAAATACAGTGTGACCGTATATCACTGAACATTATTTCATCAATTTACTTATTTTTTGTTACTCGTACCTTTACAAAAAATGCAGTCTGACCATATAATATTGAACGTTAGTTTGTTGATTTACTTATTATTTGGTATTAATTTGACTTTGATTTTAATACTAAATAATTACAATAAATAATATTAATTTTTGCATGTAGTAAGGGGTATCTTAAGTTGAGCATGCTCTCCAAATAGTGGTATAAAAAATACAGTGTGACCGTATGTTATTGAACATTATATCATCAATTTACTTATTTTGTGTTATATACCTTTACAAAAAATGCAGTGTGACCATATAATATTGAACATTAGTTTGTTGATTTACTTATTATTTGGTATTAATTTGACTTTCATTTTAATACTAAATAATTACAATAAATAATACCAATTTTTGTATGTAGTAAGGGGTATCTTATAGTTGAGCATGCTCTCCAAATAGTGGTATGAAAAAATACAGTGTGACCGTATACTGTTGAATATTATATCATCAATTTACCGATTTATTGTTATTTACCTTTGCAGAAAATACAGTGTGACCGTATATTAATGAACATTATTTAATCAATTTACTTACTTATTGTTATTTATCTTTACAACAAGTACAGTGTGACCTTATATCATTGAAAATACATTTATTGATTTACTTATTTTTATTTATATTAACTTAACTTTTAATTGAATATTATACTAAATAATTAAAATAAATAATATCAATTTTTGCATGTAGTAAGGGGTATCTCATAGTTGAGCATGCTCTCCAAATAGTGGTATGAAAAAAAGCAGTGTGACCGTATATTGTTGAATATTATATCACAAATTTACTTATTAATTGTTATTTACCTTTAAAAAGTACAGTGTGACCGTATATTACTGAACATTATTTCATCAATTTACTTATTTATTGTTATTAATCTTTACAACAAGTACAGTACCTTATATCATTGAAAATACATTTATTGATTTACTTATTTTAATTTATATTAACTTAACTTTTAACTTAATACTAAGTAAAGAGTATCTCATAGTTGAGCATGCTCTCCAAATAGTGTTATGACGCTAGCTCATCTGCTTCTGCTTCTTCTTCTTTTTATTTCACATGTCGTTGCAAATGTAGTTGTCGTTGTTGTTGTTGTTGTTGGGGCTCTTTTGGTTCGTGTGTTTCAGAAAAATTGAGTTGAAATAAAAGTTTTTTGCTGGCCATCAACGTTTTTTGTCCTCTCATGTGTGCGTGTCCCAATGTGTGTGTGTGTGCGAGTGTGTGTGTGTGTGTGTGTGTGTGTTGTTGCCTTGTGCTATGCGTTAACACGGTAACGGGACGTGGAGCGTCCTTCGCCTACGAGTCACGCCTATGCGAGGCTGAGGCTGAGGCAAGGCCCCATTTTTGGGGGGCTGTCTGTCTGCTATCCAGCGTGGAGTGCGGGAGAGGGGTGTGGGTTAGTCTGTTGGGTTTTTAGTGGAGCTTAAGCGAGCGAGCGAGCGAGCGACCAACAGACAGACAGACAGACGGACAGACAGACAGACAGTGTGACCAGGCGACCGTTGAGCAGCTTCGGTTGGCGCTTTGGGCGCATTTCACATTTGAGTTTTTGAAGCAGAAAATCGATAAGTGCGCACGTACAGGAATATATATACACATATAAATATATACATATATAGAGTATGTGTGTGTGGCATGTGGCATGTGGCATGTGGCATGTACTTAACGTCGCATGTGGGCAACGTCATGCGTCTCCAGGCGGCTTCGCAGACGCAGCTGGTCGCAGGACACCGACACGGACACGGACACACAACTTGCTGCACGGCCTGCCTGCCTGCCTGCCCCACGAGGCGGAGTGGGTGTGGCAGAGTGAGAGAGAGAGACAGAGAGAGAGAGAGAGGACGGCTCGAAAATCCCTACGTGCGCTTTGCTGTTTCATCAATTATTTGTTTCGGTTTTGTGCGAATGGACGAGCACACAAGGATGCAGCAGGACCAAGGCACAAACACAGAGCCAGAGTCAGAGCCGGAGCCGGAGAGAGAGAGAGAGATGAAGTATGTGAACGAGAGAGGGAGATAGTGTGAGCTAGAAAGAGAACTCGCACCCATTGCAGCGTTTTGGGCATTTTGTTTTGGCCAAAAGCAAAAACTGTCTGCAGTCTAAGCGAGCACACAACTACACACACATACACACACACATATATATCAAATATATATATATATATGATATATATAGCAAATATGTACGTTGATAGTAGATGTATATGGCTGCGCTTCATGTATTGTTTATTTGGTTTGCCATCGGATCATTTGAAGCGCACAGACAACACGTCCAAATTGTTGTTCTTGTGGATAATTTCAGCAGTTTATACTACATACACTTTGCCTTGTATCTTGTATCTTGTTGTTAGTACGCGTATCTTGCAGATACATGCAACTTGATTGTTCCCAAATGGATTACGGCCAAAACTTGTTTAGTTTTGACAGCCAGCCAGCTATCCAGCCAGGCAGCGATTCAAACAGCTCAAGATCGACAGAGTTGCAGTCTCTTAAACGATAAAACATGTAACGGAAGTGCAACTTTATTGCAACAAGCTTAAAGCTTAATGCATATCGCTTAGATCGAAAGCTTCTGTATGTGTGCTTGCACGAGTGAAAGCTTCTCTTAAATGTGCTTTTGTCAGCAAGAAACACTTTACTCTTCTTTAGACGAAAGCTTCTGTCTATGTGCTTTCGCTAGTGAAAGCTTCTGTATATGTGCTTTCGCTAGTAAAAGCTTATTTAAATTTTCTTTTACAGAAATACTTTACTCTTCTTTAGGTGAAAGCTTCTGTATATGTGCTTTCGCGAGTAAAAGCTTCTTTGAATGTGCTTTCGCTAGTGAAAGCTTCTTTAAATGCGCTTTTGCAGACACACTTTACTATTGTTTTGGAGAAAGCTTCTGTCTATGTGCTTTTGCTTGTGTAAGTTTTTTTAAATGTGCTTTTGCCAGCAGTAACACTTTACTCTTCTTTAGATGAAAGCTTTTGTATATGTGCTTTCACTAGCGAAAAGCTCTATACTATAATTTAAATCAACAAACCAATTATACGTTACACAAAGTCGAATCACTTTTATGAACTGTAAGATTCTTCAAAATTTTAATTGCAGAATCAAACTTTTGTCAAAATAAAGCTCTAATTCATTTTGCAACTCGATTAAATTATTATTATTAGACATATCAAAAGCATTTTACTTAGTTCTGATTTCTGCACGACTCAAATTTGTGAAGCATATTTTTGTTCAAAGTTGAACTGTATTGCCACAAGCTGAAATTTTATAGCTTAAACCAAAAGCATCTTTGCATTTACTGTTGTCATCTGTAAGCTTTATACTTTTATTTATACAACAATTCTCTAAATTTTGTGTATAAAAAAAAATGAATATCACATTGATGCTGAGCTATTTCTTTAGATTCCTGTAAAATTTAACTTTATGAACAAGTTCATGTTTCATTAGAGGATTAAGCTCATGCTTTTATACAGCTTGCGAAAAAATTTGTATATATGTACATATATGTACATATATTTAAAGTTAAAATATTAACATCCAAAACAAATGAAAAATTAATCGAAAGCTTGAATTCTAATAAAAAATTCGTTTTGCTAACTATATGATTACTTTGTATTATTTAACTATTACTCCAATTACTTTAAATGTCCACACAATGAAGCAATTTTAGATTGAAATGTAGAACTTGATTTTAAAAAATGTACGATTTTAAAGAAACATTCTTGAAAAAAGAATTTCAGATTGAAAACTTTTTAAAGAATTCTAATTTACAAGACTCGACTATGCAAAAAAATGTCTTTTAAATTTCTCAAGAAAATATAAATATATATAAATGTATATCGATTTTACTTAATAGCTTTTCCAATTAACGCACATATTTCAAGTGCTAAAACTTTCAATTGTAATATTGAAATGTCGTATATAAAAAAATAAGTATGAAATGTGCTTTCAGCGCGATTGAAATAATTTCTTAATGCAACTTTACAGAAATGTGCTTTCTGAAATAAGTTTGATAAAGCTTTTAAGCTTTCTTCTTCAGCTGTACTTCACAATGTTGCTGGCAAGTTGTTTCAGAGTCGTAAAGCGAGGCAAATGGCTCATGATTGTGGGCAATTAGGCAAAGTTAAGTTGGCTAACAGCCAACAACAACCAGTTTTGGGCTGTTGATAAGCAAAGCCCAAGGGCGAAGATAAGATAAGAGAGCGCAACGCTTTAGCAACGCGAAGATCTGATAATAAAGCAAACGCTACGAATTAAGTATGATGAGTGCAACGCACAATTGTCGCATAAATCATGCGAGGTGGCAGCAACAAGAGATCGAAGCCTTATCTTGCCACAAGAGGAGGAAGGGGCAACAGTCGACTGGGTTTTTGTCTTTGGCCTGCAGCAGGTGCCACACACACACACACACTCAGATGATGTTGCAGAAGCAAACGCGATTAATAGCTGGCCAGTTGCTGGCCATGGCCAAGCCCATGCCTTAAAGAGAGGGAGAGAGAGACAGAGTAAGAGAGTGAGAGAGAGAGAGAGAGAGTGTGGCGCCTAGACGTAGCACGGCCTCGCCTTTGTCTATGCAAACACAACACACTCAAACACACAAAATGCGGCAGCTGCCGATAAAAATGCTCACCTCAACGCCAACACCTGACCCCATTCCCCCTCTCCCTCCCCCTCCTCCTTCTGTCCCCTTCTGGCAACCCCCTTGAGGTTGCACTCTGCATATGCGTTCAACATTTCGGACTCCTATAGAAAGAGAGAGAGAAAGAGAGAATCTAATGCGATAAAAAGCTATATGCGGAACTGAACATGGAGACAACACGTTAGAAGGCAACACTCGAGGCTTGCTCGACTATGGAATACCCGGTACTCAATTTAAGGCTGCTTTACTGCTTCCTATTTGACAGTTTAACAAGTTATATAAATAAAGAATATAGCACTCCCTTCTTTTAGTTATTATATTATTTTAAATAATAATTAACATGTAAATAAATAAATAAAGAATAAACATAAAGCATCAACATAGACACTTATTAACAATATTTCGTATTTATTAGTTGAACCTGTACAGAAAAAAAACACCATAATAATACATTTTAGCAAAAACTCATTCAGGCCAAAACTCATATTTATATCATAAGGAAGTTGAATAAATAACAATAACATAGAGTTCACTTTTAAGTTCGATTCTCATATGATAGACAGTTTTTCAAGTTGACAATTTAAGGTTAAACAAAAGAAATTAGTGTGACCATAGCATTAAAAAACTAATGTCTTAAATATCTACCAAGCAATAATAATCATTATCAAATTTTGTAGCATCAAATTGCAGTTAAAACAACACTCAAAATAATGTGTAATAATATTGCCTGAACTAAAATTTTACATGTGCATATATTTTAAATATATAATATAATGATTTTATAATATATAATGATTATATTATTATATAATGATTATAGTGTGAACTGTTTAGAAAAAGAATTTCGCCCAAATGTAAGAATTCTTTTTAATGGAAATGTCAAAACTTGGCGTTCTTTTATTAATATCTAATTGCTCCTTGGGAACTTACTAATAAAAATAAATCAAGAAATTGAAAAAAAAAACTACGAAAATGGCATCCGTTTTTATTTTAAGGGCACATTTGAAAAGTAGTTCGGAAGTTATTATTAGTTTTTCTTGAAATATCGAATACAATTCTCTAATTCAATGAGATGAACCAGAGCTAAAAAAATAATAAAAAAAATGGTATAATACCAAAATTTGTAAAACTCAAAGACCTGTCGTCAATCATCTTTAATTTACTAATAAAAATAAATCAAAAATTTCAAAAAAGCAACGAAATTTATAATACAAAAAAGGTATAATGATAAAATTATACAAATTTAAAGAATTTAAAAAATGTTCATTGAAGTAATATTATCGATATTTGTAAAGCATTTAAAGACTAACTCAATAAATAATAATGTAGACTATAATTTCAATCGTTAAGTAATTTTGATCGTTAAAAGAGAGACAAACATAAATACCAAGTCTTTTTTTTTTATTCATTTGTGATATACTCGTAATAATAGTTTAAGAATTTATATATTTTATAAGTAAGCAAATTAGATCGTTAGAAGAGATAGACTTATGAACTAAGTCAATATTTTATCAATTTGCATCGCGTGTTAATAAATTCTACATTTTGTGATATTATAATATTTTAGAGACTTTATTATTGTAATTTAAATTTCAAATTATAATACAACTCTTCTCAACTCTTTCGGTAGTCGGTATAAAAAGGAATATAGTGCAGAGAGAATAGAGCAAAAAAAAAAAAAAACAAAAAAAATACATCACGGTCGAAAGAGCAACAGCAAGACAGGGAAGGCAAAAGCGAGTGCAAGAGAGAGAGAGAGAAAACAAGTGGACACCAAAACAAAACAAACAAAAAAAAACAAAAAAAAAAGTCGTTAGGTTCGACATTTGACTGCCCAGCCTGGGCCAAAGCCAAAGCTAAAGCTAAAGCCTGACGTGCAACAGCCTCGAGGAGCAAAACAGCAACAACAACGATTGATAGGGAGACGGGGGAGTGAGGAAGAAAGAGGAAGAAGGGGAGACGCATAGGACGCGGCGCATCCAATCAGCAGGCACATGCTAACGGCTCGGGGTGTGGCCAACAATTTGGCCACCCCATAAAAAAGGGTTTAATCCTGCCATCCGCATCCGCTGCCCTTTCCCCCTCCCCCTTCTCCCTTCTCCCTTCCCTCTCTCCCAGGGAAAACAACAAAAAGAAAAAAACTAGTGGAGCGCAGAGACAACGAAATGGAAAAACGCCACCCACGCCTCCAAAATGATTGACAACTGCACTCAGAGGACATCGTCATCCTCTGCCAGCCAGCCAGCTGCCACATTCTGCAGAGAGACAATGCAAATTTCAGGTGAACACACAGCCACAGCTCTCCATCCATCCATCTATATACGGAATATATGTATATCTAACTGTCCAGATACGTGAGTTGCATTTGTCACACTTCCTTGACTCTATTTTTCTCCAAAATTCACTTAATACTATATAAAAGAAAATACCAAACTATTGTATTCAACAAAATTATTTATTATTATTTCATTGATCCCACATCATAATATTCCTTTTTTCTATATTTACTTAGAATATCACCAATATCAATAATATCAATGATCTTCCTTGACGCTTCATTAATTCCAAACTACTTTTTTTCTTCAAATTTTCTTTATAGAAGTATTTTTTTATTTATTTTTGTGTATTATTAATTTATTCTTTATTATTATTTCATTGATCCCACATCATAATATACCTTTTTTCTATATTTACTTAGAATATCACCAATATCAATAATATCAATGATCTTCCTTGACGTTTCATTAATTAAAAACTACTTTTTTTCTTCAAATTTTTTTTATAGAAGTATTTTTCCTAATTTTTGTTTATTTTTGTTTTAAAATACCATCTAATAAATAATCTTCCTTAATTCTTCAAAAATTCCAAACTACAGAAACTGTCTTTCTCCAAAATTTCCTTTATAGAAGTATTTTTCTTATTTCGAGTTTTCAAATTCCTATCGTATTTTAAAGAGCAATGCTGATTAAATTTTTTTCTAAAATATTTTACACATTTCTCAAAAATTTCACAAAAAATACTTTAGATGAGCTTCCTTGACTCTTACCTGGAAGAAACTCCTTGATTCTCCTTGATTTTTCGTTTTATTGTTCTTAACTCATTTTTGGAGAATACTAATATATTCTAAAAAAAAACATATTACGTATTGTTTTTCGTATCATTTTTCAATTCAATCGAATTTCTCACTTCTCATTTAATGAACTGTTTAAAATTATCTTTTTTTTATTTTTAAAACTCGTATTGAATTTTAATGGATTAAAATACCTAAATCCTAAAGCTGTTTAAAGCATATTTCGTACTTAGCTTAAAAACATTTTTAAACTCTGTGGAACAAATGTTCCTTGCAATTTAATTCTAAGCTCGGATCGTTTTCCATATTTCAATGTCTTCTCTACTTAAATTGTTTATGAAATATGAAATTGTTCTCCAAGTTCTATTACAAATTTCTCGAAATTTATGCCAACAAATTATTCAATTTTGAAAAAAAGCTTTTTATCGATATTTCATTTATAAGATACTTTAAAATTTATAAGAAATTTTTTGCTTTCGATTTGATTTTTCAAAATGTATTTTTATTACTTTCTAAAAATATGAAATACCCAATTTCATTATTATTACAATTATTCCTTATATAAAGATATCTGTTATTTTTCGCCATGTAGTCTGTTAAAATTTTTTTCGTGTTGCTTTTATAATGCTTAAAAAATATATTTATTACATTATATTAAAGCACTCTAATTAAAAGTATTAATATCAAAATGATTTCAACTAATTGCAAAATTTCAAACCTTTTCAAATCTATTACAAATGCGCGGTATTAATATTAAAATATACCATGAAAATACTAAAATATACCGCACTCTATATTTGGTATATTGATTCATTAAAAATATACCAGATAGAGCCAAATATACCAGAGTGTAAAATATACCAGATTGCAACATTTCAAACCTATTCAAAACCGTTACAAATGCGCGCTATTAATATTAAAATAAATCACAAAAATACTAAAATATACCGCACGCTATATTTGGTATATTTATACATTAAAAATATACCATAGAGTGCCAAATACACCAGAGTGTAAAATATACCAGATTGCAAAATTTCAAACCTCTTCAAAACCGTTACAAATGCGCGGTATTAATATTAAAATATACCACAAAAATACTAAAAATATACCGCTTGCTATATTTGGTATATTGATACATTAACAATATACCATAGAGTGCAAAATATACCAGATTGCAAAATTTCAAACCTCTTCAAAACCGTTAAAAATGTGCGGTATTAATATTAAAATAAATCACAAAAATACTAAAATATACCGCATGCTATATTTGGTATACTGATACATTAACAATATACCATAGAGTGCAAAATATACCAGATTGCTAGCCAAAAGCAGCTAAGACTCCAAGACAAAAGTATTTCTTAAATAACTTTAATAATGTTTATCAGATAGTAACCAACAATTATAATCAGCAATTATAAATCCTTTAGTTATTATTGTCTGTAAAAAAAAAGAAGTTAAAGTTGTTTTCAAAAATTCTTCACAATCCCAATAAAAAGAAAGTCACTTGTTGATTTGATTTTGATTTCGCTTTTATTATTATTTATATAATATATATATATCTGTGTGTATATATACATACATATATATTAGTTATTACGTGTATGATGTAAAGTACTAATTCCATAAAAGGCTCGTTTCTTAATCATGTTATTTAAACATTTCGTACATAGATTGATTAAAAAGCTGAGGACCCCAGAGAACACAACCACAATCTGAAAATCTGAAAGTCAGAAATACGATATTTATTGAACGGATGTTTCTTCATCTTCTTCTTCGTGGTTCTGTTATTTTAAAGCAGTCAATTTATGTACGAGCAATGTTGCTAATATCATAATAATTATCATATAGTTTAGGTTACGTTTATTATAAATGTTTGTTATTATTATTATTGTTGTTGTTGGGTTGCCTGTATAAAACAATGCATCTGAGTTCAGTATACTTTTCGCTTACAATCATTTAAACCCGCCCAGCAAAAAAAAAAAAAAAACTAAAGTATATATATATATAATACGATTAAATCAATTTCTTGATGTTTCACATTCGTTTCAATACCCCCTGTCCCCTTCCCTAGTATCCCCCTCTACTTCCTCTCCACTTCATCGTCGTCTCTCCCATTTCAAAATTCAGTCTTCGACCGCATACTTTTGGGTCCATTCACGGGCATTGCGAATGGCCTCGGCCTCGTTGACCTTCCACAATTCGGCGACATCGTTGGCCAGCGGATCATCGGGATTTGGGGCACTCAACAGCGCCTGGATGGAGAGCAAAATGGTTCGAATCTGGAGAGCTGGACTCCACTTATCCTTGAGCACATCGAGACAGATGCGACCCAAGCGATCGATATTCGGATGATAGATCTTTGTGATGAAACGCACCTTGGGCGCCGACATCGGATAATCCTCGGGCAGAAAGAGTTCCAGCTTAAAGACCCCGCCCTCGAAGGGAGAATCATTCGGTCCGGTGACAATCACATGGAAATATCGGGCATTATTCTCATCGGGTATCGCATTAATGCCCGGCACCGGTTCCTGCATCAGACGTTGTGTCTCCTTGATGATGCGACGTGGCAAGCTGGACATGCTGCTGTTGCTTCTTCTTCTTCTTCTGCTGCTGGTTGAACTGTTCTGAAAGTGAAGAGAAGAAAAGAGGGAGTGGAAAAAGTGGGCAAAATGTTGAGTTGAGAAGAAGCTTAGCTTAGATAAAGTTGTGCGAATGTTTCAAGGACGCAAGACTCTATTTGTGTATGTGTGTGTGTGTGTGTGGTTGGGTTGTGGCAGGTACACGTGGCATGCACCTTCTTTGGCTGCTGTTGCTGTTGCGACTTTCACTTTCCGCAAATGGCAAAAAGTTTTCGCTGCTGCATTTTATTGCAGCTACAAGATACAAATGCGAATTCAAGAGATGCAGATTCAAGTGCTGTATGTGTGTGTGCAAGTGTATGTGTGTGTGTGTGCAAGTGTGCAAGTATGTGTGCAAGTGTGTGTGAGTGTCTCGTCTGTGTCTGCCGAGTCTATAATTGCACACAATTAAATTGTTTGCAGTTTGTTGGCCATTTGCATATCAAAACAAATGCGGCAACAAGTTTAAGTGCTCTTCGACTTGCAGCTTGACCGACTTTCGTATACCCGGCAAATATTTAATATTTTTTTATACTGTTTGTTTTATATTTTGAATCTTCTCTTACGAGACTAACAAAATGATTTACAAAGTTCGACTTTTGTATACCCGGCAAATATGGAATATTGACTTAGTAAATTAGTAATGAAAACTGCAACAAATTAATTACTTAAGTCAGCTCTATCGATTAGTAAATTATTTCCACACTTTGTATGATATCTAAGATAGATACTCATATCGAATACTTTTAATATAGTGACTAAATGATACCCTACTTATAAGTTATCTAAACTTTGCTGTATTCCAAAATTCAAAAATTTAATTTTTAAGTTACGTTTATGACAAAAAATAAAAATACGAACAAGATAAATTATGACTGTAATAATTACAAGTTTCCTTAGAAAAATTACTAATTGTATTAACTATATTTTAAGCAAAAAATCAAAAATATTGTCAGTTTCATTAAAATTATATCATTATATCATATATATATTGCTAAAAATGTTTCTAGAAGAGGAACAAATTGAACTAACTAGAAAATACTTGAAAAATAAAAAAAAAAACTAGTACAAAATTCAACTAACTAGAAAATACTTAAAAAATAAAAAAACTAGTACAAAATTGAACTAGAAAATACTTGAAAAATAAAAAACTAGTAAGAAAGTCTTACGCGAGATGAAACTCTACAAGATACCCTTTTTGTAAAGCCTAAGCAATTGATTTAGTAAAAGTTTTAAAATAACTTTTGACAATCTTTTTCGCTAGAGAATACTTAAAAAACCACAAAAACTATTGAAAATCTATAAAACTCAGATATATTATAGTTTATATATAAATATACCCTGTATATTAAAGTTTTGCGGCAGCAATATTGAATTCTTTCACAACTGATGCAAATACTCATTAAATTAACTGGAATTCAATTGTTTTATTTAGTAAACTTCAATTGTAACTTTATTAAGAAATAAGGATATTCTTTCATTGTGAATATATATCGACAAATCCAAGAAAAATAGCAATTAAAAGCAAAGCTACAATAACAGGGCATGAAAGTATTTCTAACTACAAATTTTAGTAATTTATTTTTCTTATTTAATGTGTTTATCGATGTATCGGCATAAAAGTATTCCTTACTACAGATTATAGTAATTAATTTATTAATAATTTTTAATCGCTCCATAAACTTTTCAATGTTAAAAACATACTTCAACTACATAATGAATACAAAAAACTTCCTAGCACATATAGAGTATATATGTATTTATATATAACTTTTATGATCTCTAGTATCCAAGCACTGAAATAAAATAACGGAACATGAAGAATAGAACATCTCTATACTGATTATAACTATACTAATAAACAATACTTTATACTTGATAAGGTCGAATAAAACTCCTTCCACTCTTTAAGTTTCATACACCTTGTCATTAATCAGTACAGGGTATAAATTCAATTTCAACGAGTTGAAACCAACTCGAAAGCTTCTAGAGACTAATATGATGGACACCACTGTACACAAATGCCGACAAGAACAGCAACAACAACAACAACAAGAGGAAGAAGAACAACAGCAACAATCAATGGAATGCAGCGGAAAGAAAATTCCAGAAAGCTGCCAAAATGCAAAACACGAATAATAACAAATAGCAAAAACAACAAGAACAACAGGATTTTAGTGTTATTATTGTTATTGTTGCTGCTGCTGTTTCAGGTGTTGGCATGCGGAATGTTGTTGTTGTTGTTGTTTTGTTTGTGTGTTTTACATTTTTCCATTGTATACATTATTTAAAAATTTATCGATTTCTTAAGCGCGCTAGTGTCACACACAGACACACACACACACACGCACGCAGCAAAAGCCGCTACACACACACGCACACATACTTGGAGCATACGGTAGCTGGGCAGAGGGAGGGGGGAGAGCAAGCACATTTGTCACGCACGTTGCTCGAAAAATCAATAACAGCGAAGAAATTATAAATGCAATGCTAATGCAAACACGATTAAGCAAATTAATATGCCACACACACACACACACTGTGTAAAATTTGACATTCGGCAATTGAAGTTTGAAGTGCACCAACAAAAACAACACACACACACACACGCTTACCTATAATCAGACACTCTCGAACACACACACACACAGATATTGAAGAAGGCGTATTATTTTCGTCAATGCGCTGCTACTGTACGTGCTTCTTCTTTTGCGCTGTGCGTTGTTGTTGTTTTTGCACTTGCACCGTACAAAAACGCACACACACACTCTCACTCAAACAAACAGTAAGAAAACAATAATTGTGCACAAGTATTTACCACTTATTTTTGCGAATTTTTTTTATTACAAATTTCTTCACAATATTCGCCGTTTTTTCTTTGTTTTTGTCTTGTTTTCTTGCAGCTTCGACAGCTCCCCAGCTCCACGCAAATTATGAACGTTGGAAAAAAATTTCTTTCTATACGCGCTTTGTTTGTGTTGGTGCTGTTGGTGTGTGTTGCGTTTTTTTTGTTTGCCTGTATTGTATGCGTGTGAGCCGCTGTTTCAATGCCGCAGGGTTGCCAGATACCACGAGGCATGAGAAAATAAACTTTCTGCGCTCATTACTCGATAAATACTACATTTTAAAATAAAATATCAGTTTTACTAATATAAGCTGATTTTTTAACATATGTTTTTAATATTTGACACTTAAAAGCGAGGTTATAAATTGTCTGCACATATATAAAACACGTAAATGTGCTGGCAACACTGCGCGCAGTCAACAGCCAGACATGCGTTTGCTCTGTAGCAAGCAGCTTTTTGACATGCTGTCGCCGTGAGTTTGCCAGCAGTCAGCTTTAGCTACGTTGCGCGGCATGCCAATTAGAAGAATTTGCCGGTTGATTGACCAAATAAGAAGTCCAATTCGACCGTCGTTCCTCCAATTCGATTTGTTTTATGTTTTTCATTTGAAATTCAAAATGTTGCACAAAAAAGTTATTACCTTTTATGCCAATTAATTTATTTATTGAACATATTGTGCTTCGCTTAGTAGAGAAGGTGTTAGTTCAAATGGCATTGATATTATAGATTTGTATTAAAATGTTAATAACAATTTTTAAACTGTATGTAAAATAATAATAAAGTTTATAAAGAATGCATAGCATTTCCATAAAATTTATGATTTATTAATTTTCTAATTTAAATGAATTTGTTAAAATATGTAAAAAATGGCTGTAAAAATTATAACAACAAATAATACAAAAATACTTATAATTAGTGTTTTCTGTAAACAATTAAAATTAATAGTGAAGTCCTCTTAAGCGGACACCTAACTCTCTTAAGCGGACATTCGTTTTCAACGACCTTTTTGACTTTATTTCATTTGTTTATGCAAATTATTTTCTGACTGTAAATTTTTTCTTTTATTTTATTAGATTTCTTTAAATTAGATTAGTCCCAATTAGATAATATGCAAAAAAATATACAAAATAGTATTCGAAAAAGTTTTAATTTTATGAATTTTTGTATAAACAAAATTGCAACAATAAGCATGCAACTTTTATTTTAGTTGTTGTTTTTGCCATAGAAGGAAAAAATATTAAATGCAAACAAAACAAAATAAAACTTTTTGGCTATTTTCGTTGACATTTGAGCAATTGACGTTGACGTTGACGCTGACGTTGACGTCGCTGTCGACGCTATCAGCTCATGCACTTGTTTCAAATGTCGCATAACGGCCAACGAGCGAGAGTGAGAGAGAGAGAGACAGAGTAATATACACATACAAAGAAGAAGAAGAAGAAAAAAGTAAACGCTCACATATGCGAAATATATCTACATTGCGTCCCTCTGTTTGGTCATTTGCAATTGAACCAATACAACAACAACAACAATAACGGGGAGAAGGAGAAGTGGAAGACGAAGAAGAGGAAACAGCAACAACAACAACAACAACAAGTGCAGTGCTGACCAAACATAGGCGCGCATTTAACACACGCCCCCGCCGCGCCACCCCACACACACACACACACACACACCAAAAAAAAAAAAATAAAACAACAACAACAATTTTGAAAAAGAAAAATGTCAATTTGTGTGTAATCAACATTTATGCGTTTCAACGCCCCCCGCAGCAGGCCATTGGGCAGCAGCAGAGGAGAGAGGTTTGGCTTTGGCTCGCACACGCACACACACACATGCATGCTCTCACGTATGCACACATGCACACATGTGCAATGCCCAATGGACGCACAAGCCATCGCACATACAAAAACGAGCCTCGCAACTAAAAGCAAACCAACAACAACAACAATGAGAACAACAACAGCAGCCATGTGCAGGCCACTCACACTCTCACACACTCACACACATGCGATCTGCTTTTAGGCTGGGCGACTAGTTAGCCAGCACACAAAAACCCAGCCCACTCCTCACACTCACACTCGCACACACATGCATATGCACAGAGAGTACGAGTCGACTGACTCTTGCACTCTCGCCTTCGTCTCACTCTGCCCAATCCCTTCGAGTGTGTGTGTGTGTGCACGAGAGAGAGTGCAAGAGAGCGAGAGCTAGCGAACCGAATGCGCGCATTACATTTTCGACTGCGCTCAACTTCTGCTGCTGCGACTTCTACTACACTACTACTACTACTACTATAGTATTACTACTGCGCTGCAGCTGCAGGCAGCGCTGCTCTACGCAGCTGTTGGGCGACCTTTATTTGCTCTTGAGTCGCTTGCAGCTGCTTTTACAACTTTTTACTACTACACGGCGGCAGCAGCTGATCTGCTTCTTGTTCTTTTCCTTTTTCACTTCTTCTTATTCTTATTCTTGTTGTTGTTCGTGTTTTTAACTGCACGCATTTTAGGCGCTGCTGTCGACGTCGCCGTCGCTGTCGCTGTCGGCGCCACAGTGTGTTCGCATATTTCTATAAATTTTAATGGCTGACAGTTTTCAATATGGCGCAGTTTACATTGCATTTCTTTTTTTCTCCCCTTCTTATCTATGAGGGTGGCTTGCCCGTTATTTCTGTAGCTGCTGTTGTTGTTGTTGTTGTTGTTGCTGCTTTTGCTGTGGCCGCTAGTTGAGGTTGAGGTTAAGTGCTTTGCTTGCCTGCCTGCAATGTGTGCAACGTGTTAAATTATGTGAACTCTTGACTCGATTTTTAGGTTAGCCAATCACGAATATTTATCATGCCTAATTCTTCAAAGAACTTTCATTAGTTATAAACTAAATTATTAATTAGCATTTGTTTTTTATGAAATACTTTTTAATTACTTTATAATGATTATGTGTTCTTTAGTATTTGATCTTAAAAACTTTGTAGAAATAATAATATTATTCTTTTATTCTTTTTTATAACTTTGTGCCGGCAGGAAATGTATGTAACAGGTAGAAGGAGGCATCTCCGACCCTATAAAGTATATATATTCTTGATCAGCGTCAACAGCCGAGACGATCTAGCCATATCCGTCTGTCCGTCTGTCTGTCTGTCCGTCCGTCCGTATGAACACCTAGATCTCAGAGACTATAAGAGATAGAGCTATAATTTTTTTTCGACAGCATTTGTTATGCTTGCACGCAGATCAAGTTTGTTTCACATTTTTGCCACGCCCCCTTCCGCCCCCGCAAATCAAAAAAATCGAATAACAAGCGTAATTTTAAAGCTAGAATTACGAATTTTGGTATGTACAATAATAACTATAGTAGTTATGATTCCTGATTTGGTTGCGATCAGATGAAAATTGTGGAAGTTATTAAAGAAATACTTTTGTATGGGCAAAAACGCCTACTTACTAGGGGTCTGAGTTGCTTTGGCAGGCAATCTGGTATATTGTGCCGTCTATGGTATATTTTGAATGGTGTACTATATCGATATACCAAATATATAATTTGGTATAATTTTGGTATTTTTTTAGTATTTTCGGTATATTTTGAAAATAATACCGCAATATTTTGCCTTTATTAAAAATGGGTAGCGGGTATCTTACAGTCGAGCACACTCGACTGTAGCTTTCTTACTTGTTTTTTATTGTTTTCATAATTGAGCTTAAAAACATTGTAGAAATAATAATATTATTCTTTTATTCTATTTTTTTAGTTGTTTGCCTTTATCATTTGCCTTTAGATCGATTTTAAAGTTAAAATATATCAATCTTTAAAATCAATCTAAACACAAAATATCATTTCTACAAAGTTTTAAATTCAATTATGAAAACAATAAAAAAAATACTAAAGAACACATAATCATTATTAAGTAATACAGTTAAGATAAAGTAAACACCTAATTTTAAAATTGATCTAAGGAAAAAATAATATATACCTAAGTTTAAAATAAATCTAAGAACAAAAAATCAATTTTACAATGGAAAAAATATTCATTTAACAATGTTTTAAAACTCAACTATTAAAAGAACTATAAACTTTAAAACGGGTTTTTCAAAAATGTTTCTTATTTGTTTTCTATATCATTCTTAGATAATTATTCTATTATTTTTCAATCGTCATTATTGTTAACATACTTAATTACTTATTTTATTTGTCATAAAACTTTAGTAAATTTATACTTCTTTATCGATTTAACGATTCTTATACAATAACTTCTTCATTTCTTAAGAAAATTTTGTCCATATATATTAAGCTTCGCATTAGTTTTAGTTTGTTTTTAATTATTTGTGTAATTATTTTAGTCTTTAAATATAAATTTTAATCAAAAATATATATTAATGTTTGAGTTATAATTTAGTTTACAAATAATTGGGACATAAATATAGCAACGTTAATATAACAAATATTTTCTGTGTCAAATATAATAATTATAGACCAGTAATCATTATTTTATTTAATTATTATTTAATCAATTTTTGTATAAATCTTATAATGTTTCCATTGCTTCAGTTTATATTCTTTCATCATCACAATTCAAAATAGAATACTTTACCATTTTTTCTTTTCATGCTTGTTGAATTGTGTATTTATACTTAAATTATATAATTGAGTCATTACAAAAAAATAAACAGGAATAATACGAAAACAATGTTGATAAACATAGGCTATAACAAAATAAAACTAATAATTTTCTTGTTTTCTTAAATCACTAAAATTTGACATTTATTTTTACAACAAATTGAAAAAAAAATAATAATAAAAAATAAGTTGTAAGATATTAACATTATATTCTAGAATATCTTTTCAAATCTAAGAATATTTCACGTTTGATTGTTTTCTACAAACTTATTAAAAATAAAATCGATTTTTTTTTTCGTTCTTTTTCTTATTTATTTATTTGATTTTTTAAATACAACAAATTGTTAATGTCCTCAACAATTTTCGATATGTTTAAATGTTTGTTATATAATAACTTGTTTTAAATTCCAAAAATATTTATACTAATCTATATATTCATATACTAGATATATCCGATATGTTGTATTATTATTATATTATTCTATATTTTTATTATATTATTACATTAAGGTAGTTTTTATATTAGATCTAGTTTAAAGCGTTATAATAATCTAAGATATATGTATATTATAATGTGTTATATAATCTAAGATATAATATAACATATATTATATATTATATTCTTATATCTCTTAAAACTAGACTACAAATTTTGATTTGATTTCTTTATAGCACATTTTGTGTGTGTTTTCTTTAGATTTCTGTGTCAATCTTAAGTCGAAAAACTTTGTGACCTTAGTTTGGGGTGAGAGCAGCGAAGTCTCTTAAAAAGTGGGAGAGAGAGAGAGATAGAGAGAGATGGCGCAATATTTATTGTGAGCATAATGTTTTTAGTAGTTGCCAATTGCACTTTGTTTGTCCCATTTGCCGTTGTTTGTCCTGCGGCAGCCTTGAGACAACTCTCTAAGAATAAGAGTGTGTGTGTGTGTGTGTGTGTGTGTGTGTGTGTCTTAGCTTTGCTCTCGCTTACACACACACACGCATACTTCGCTTGCTGCTGCTTTCGCTTTTTCTCGCACCACGCATATTGTAAAAATATTATTATTATTATTTTGCCCAAAAATCCTTCACAATCCCGCTTTCCCCCCTCTGCTTCTCTCCCTACGAACTCAGTTCATTAACATTGACAGCGCATCCTCTCTCTCCCTCCAACACACTTCATTGCATTCATAAAAACAAATTTGGTGGCAACCCTGTTTCCCCCCTCCCCCTTCACCATCCACACATTCTTCACATTTGTCACGCATCTAATTAAAATAAATGCAAAAAATGATGCCGCGCAACATGTTGCTAAAGGAGCACACGCTCTCCCCCTTTCCCTCTCTCCCTCTTGCACTCGCACTCACACTCAAAAGTCTCGCAGTCTCACTCACACACACACACACACACACGCTCTCTTTTGGCTGGCAAACTGCATTCAGAGAGAGAGAGAGCGAGAGCGCCAAAGAGCAAAACGCAGCAACGTCGCGCTGCCGGCGTCGACGTCGACGTCACAAGTGTGCGACGCTGACGCAGCGGCCGAAAACGCAACGAACAAAACGAGCAAAACAAAAAATGCAAAACACACACAGAACGGTGTTTTTTTTTTTTTTTTTTAGGCAAAGCGAAGGGCAGGCAACAATAGTGGGAGGGGGAGCAGCAAGTGTAACGCAGTGCATGTGTGTGTGTGTGTGTGTGTGTAGCTGACAAAAAAAAAGTGTCCGTTAGTCATTAGGCGGCGTCGTCGTCGTCGTGGGGTCGTGAGTGCAACAGACTTGAGTGCGAGAGAGAGAGAGGGGGGTAGGGGGTAGGGGTAGGGGGGGTGTTAGCTTGGCTTGTGTGAACAAAGGAAACCCTTGGCAACGCAGGCCAACAAAAAGGAGCGCAAAAAAAAAAACGCAAAACGAACGCCAAAAGGACGAAACTTGTCTCGGCTGCGTCGTCGACAGCGGCAGCGACGTCGACGTCGATGTCGAGACGCGTCGTCTGCGTTATACGTGTATGTGTGTGTGTGTGTCGGCCGTTGGGCCTTGCACATAGGCACAGAGTCCATTCAGCCGCCCCCTCTCTCCGCCCCCCTCCACGCCCCTCGTCTAGCAACCCCGTTGATGTTGTCGTTGCCTTTTTGGAGTCAATGTCTGAGTTTATTTGAGTGTTGCGTGCTATGCGCGTGTGTGTGTGTGTGTGTGACTGTCTGTGTGTGTGTGGCGACTGCGTGCTGGTCTCTGTGTGGTGAAGGGGGGAGCGGGAGGGAGAGCGTGCGTTGGCAGCTCAAAAAAGGGGTTGCTGACGTTTGCCCAAAAACAAATTCGAAGCAGTCGAAAGACGAAGAAGAAGAAGAGCGGGGGAGAGAGAGCGGTGGGTGGGGAAGGGAGACGGGGGATAACTGTAATGTCTTGCATTTCGATTTTATTGAGCAAACAACGAATTCGCAAATAAAAACAAAACCAACGATGAAAATGCAAAACAACAAAACGCAACGAGAACAACATGAAAACAAGCAAAAAGCGACGTGTGGCCCGCGGCGGAGAGAGAGAAGAAAGGGGAGTAGGCGAAAAGGAAGTGGCGAAGGGAAGGGGAAGGGGAAGGGACGCGACTTGTGGTTGCGTTGTATAACAAAGTGCGAGAACAAAACAAATCAAAACAACAAACATGATCTGCTGCATCAGTTGCTGTCAAACCGCATGCAGCAGTGCTTGCTAAACCAAAAATCCACAGGGAAAAGTGTTTTACGATCGCAAAACAAAACTTAAAAAGCGATTATTACTATTTTTTTTAAGTTTTTTTTTTTTAAATTACCAATTTTATAAATTTTAAAATTAAAAAAAGCGATTTGTACTATTTTCTTAAGTTTGAATTTTCAGATTACTAATTTTATAAATTATAAAATAAAAAAAGCGATTTGTACTATTTTTTTTTAGTTTTTTTTTTGCAAATTTCTAATTTTTTAAATTATCAAGTTAAAAAAAACAATATGTACTTTTTTTAAGTTTTTTTTTTTAATTACAAATTTTATAAATAATATAATTAAATAAAGCGGTTTGTACTATTATTTTTAATACAATAATATTTAATTACTAATTTGATAAATTATAAAATTAAAAAAAAAAACGATATATACTAATTTTTTTGAAGTTTGGATTTTAAGATTACTAATTTTGTAAGTTAAAATTAATTATGAAATAATACATAATTTCATATGTGTCATATTTGTTATTAATACACTAAAGAAAATACCTAAACTTTGTTTCATTTTAGTAAATTAATTAACTTGTATAGTTAAAATCATTTTGCTAAAGTTTTGCCAATAAATAAATTATACGAATATGAATATAAATGTATTTGATATGATTATAATTTATAAACAAAAATCGCAAATAATTAATACAATTTTGTATACAATTTTTATATTTTATTTTCCATTTTATGATTGACAATATAATAAAAAATTAAATATTTAATGTATTATACAAGATTCTTTTATTTATTTGCGTTTTTTTTTACAAATTATAATTAGAAATGATTCAACAAAAATAGTAAAATTAACAAAAAAAAAAAATTGCGTTTAAGAATTAATAAAATGTAATCTATTATTAGACAAATTTGTTATATATTTAAATGTTTGGTAATTAAATTATAATAATAAATAAGCGAAGAAATTATGCTCTAAAAAAAAGTTGTAGATTTATCCATAGTACTATGAATTTTGGTCAAGATCATGAAAATCTTAATGTTTATATTTAATAAATGACACAAGTTCTTATTATGTTAATAAAAAAAAAACAAAATTTTCAGTTTTAAAACCTAAAAACTTTTCATAAGATCAAAAATATATATATATTTTTTTTTTGTTATTATGTACTACATATATATATATATCAGTGAAAACTCAGGATGGGAAATACATAAAACGATTAATTAAGATTAATTAATTTTTCCATATAACTTAAATCTATTTTTTTTTTATCTTTTTATATTATACTTAAGTATTGTAAAACAAAAATCATATTAATAAAAAACAAATAAATAATTTAAAAATTTAAATACAATAATATTAATATTAAATGAAATAATTTAAAAATATAATCCTAATGTTAACTAAATAAATAAAAGAATATTAATATTAAATGAAATAATTTAAAAATATAGTTCTAATGTTAATTAAAAGCTTTTAATCTTTAAAATATATCATAATTCCACATTTCATTCATTTCCACATTGAATTACAAAAAAAAATAAACATAAAGATAACAATAATAAAAGAATTTATCAGTTGCAAATTGTATTTCATGATGAAGGGCAATACAGTTTGAAAAGCACTGCATGCGTAAGCTTTGCCACTCAGTGGCTCGTCAACTGTTAGTGAGTGATCAATTGCTGCTCAAACTGTGGTTTTGCATGCGTATGCTTGGCAGCAGTGCTTGTCAAAGTGTTGCGCGCAGCGAGTGCACGCTTTGTATGCGCGCAGCGCTTGTCAAACTTTCGCCACGATCGCCGAGCAGCAGCAACAACAACAAGAAGAACAACAACAACAACAGCAACACAGGTGATTAATTATGTCGTTTGTCTGCCCAACTCAGCAGCACAATCCTCCCCCAACTGCTGCCCTTCCCCCCCTCTCTCTGACCAACCACCTCTTCATTGCAAAAATGTTGTGCGAATTTGTCGGTTAAGTTGTTGTTGTTGTTGTTATTGTTGTTGTTGTTGTGCTCATTTCTAGACTCATCGGGGGCCCCTAGCGAGATATCTGCGCGAATCGCGTTTTTTATTTTTTTTTTTTTTTGCTCATTTAATTTATGTTTTTCTTTTTTCATTACTTTTTTTGCGAGCCGAAAAAGTTAACTTGTTGTCCGTGTGTGTGTGTGTGTGAGTGTGCTTTGTGTTTTCTAATTTTTTTGCACACTTTTTCTATGCCATGTGCTTCTCTCTCTCGCTCTCTCTATATGCGGGTCTCTGTGTGCGTGCGTTTGTTGTTGCTATTTTATTTGCTAATTTTTTCGCACGCTCAAGCAGCGACAGCAACAACGACGACGGCAGCGACGCGTTGGGATCTCTTTGGCACACACTAGCAAGCAGGTGTGTGTGTGCGTAAGTGAAGCGACAAAAGAGAATTCGCAAAATGGCAAAGAATGCTCACTCACTCACTCATACGCTTGCCTTGCCTTTGCCTTTGCTCTCACTCACTCTCTGCTTGCTCTCAGAATTTTTGGCGACAGCAACATGTTGCTAAAGAGCTGTGCGAAAACAAAAAAAAAGGGGAGCTTGGCAACATTGCTGTTTGCTGTTTGTTGCTGTTGCTGCGACGTCTGCTGGAGGATCTCGCTCACTCTCTTTCGCTCTCGCTCTGTCGTTCGCTCTCTGCGAATGCAACTTTTTTGCAAGTGGCGACGCGACGTTTTCACTCTGCCGCCACGTATGCATGTGTGTGTGTGCAGTTTGCAAAAAATTTTTGCGCTGTCGCTGCGTGTGTTTGTATGTGTGTGTGTGAGTGGAGTGTCTGTGTGTATGTTTGATTTGGTTTGCTTTGGTTTGGAGCACAGCGACTGCGAGTCTCTGCCGCTGCCGCCTCCTCTGCTGCTGCTGCTGCTGCTGTTGACGTCGCGTCGCTTCAGCTCAGAGTTGTTCAGTTTGTTCATTCGGTTGTTTCGTTTGCTCCTCGTCGCTTGTGTGTGAGTGAAGCGCTAAGAAAATCTAACTACAACAATAACAACAACTACTGTTTTTTTTTTTAATATTTATTCTAAACTCGAAATTGCGTGGCTAATAAAATATTCCCTCTACAAAAAAAAAAACGGCTAAAAATACTAGTGCAAAAAAAAAATCATCAACAAAAAAAAAGACGAAACGAAATTTGATTATTTTTGTTGTTCCAACTTTCTTTGTGAGATCGTTGAGGGTGGCTCCCCCTCCCCCTCCCCCTTCATCGCATTGCGTTGCAATTCTATTTTGGCGGCTTTCTTTGCGCTCTCTCTCTCTCTCACTCTCGCTGTGAGAATCTTCTGGAAATTATGTTCTTCGACTATCATTTTCTTTCTTCTTTACCGTTATGCGTTTTTAATTCTATTTTGTTTTCTATATGTATTTTAAATTACGCAATTTATTGCATTTTTTGTTGTTGTTGTTGTTGGTATTTTGTGTGTAAATTTCCGAATAATAATAATTGTTGATTTGTTCATTAATAATTATTTTTCGTGTGTTTCACGCGCCTTGCGATTCATTTTAGCCGTTGATTGGCTCGCACTAAACACACACACACACACATACAGAGAGACGCACACACCAACATACAGTTGGACATGCACTGAGAGCAGCGTCGCAGTCGCAATCGCAGTCGCGTGTGTTACGCTCTTTTTTTTTTCGTCTTCTTCTCTTCTGCTTGTGTGGGTGGCCAGCATTTAGGGGTGGAGAGGAGGCAGAGCTCAGTTGCAGCTGCAGCGATGCGTCGACGTTGACGTCGTCGTTGGTTTTGAGCGTCGCTTAGAATCGTTGTTGCTCGTGTCTCCGCTGCTGCTGCTTCTTCTTCCTCTTCGTTTTTGCATTCTGCTGCGTCTCTCTGCGTGTGTGTGTGTGAGTGTGTGAGCCTGTCGCGCTGCCGCCGTTGACGTCGCGTCGCGTCGCGTGGTCCGGCGACGTTCAACGTAACGTATCGAAAACGTATTGAATCATAACAGATCCGCACGTTGTCGCGCACAAACGCAGCTCGCGGAAGAAGCAACAACAACTTCGAACAACCAACAGCAACAACAACAACCGACAACCGACAACAAAACTCATATTCAAAAATATATTTCAAATTATTAATCACACAATTCTCTTAAATCGTTTCGTTCAAGTTGTTGCGCCTTCTCACAAATAACAACAAAAAAAAAGTAATTCAAATTTGTTAAAAAATAAATTTTTAAACTCAACTCAACTCCAAAAAATTCTTAAAACGCGTCGCGCGCGCCTTAAAAAAAAAAACTCATTTTCTCTGTTTTTTTTTTTACTGTGTATTTTCAATTGCCAGCAAATTATTTTTTTTACTGTTTGTGTTGTGCAAAATATATATTTGAAAAATTGCAAATAAAAATCGAAATCAAAATCAAAGAAATATATATTATATATAAAAATGCAAATTTTTCATTTTCAAGTGCAAATCAAAAATATTTAATAATAATGAAAATTTTTTAAAGCAGTGGAAAAGTGAAAATAAAAAAAAAAACGTTTTGCAATATTTTCTCATCTTGTTTTTTTTTTTTTTTTTGAAATACAAAAGTGTTTTTTGTATTTGTATTTTTTCGATCTCTGGAAAGTGTGCTGAGATCGTGGCAAGAAGAAGAAAAATAAGAAGAAGAAGAAGCAGCGAACAAAGTGAGAGACAAACGCTAAACGCATGCGAAAGAGAGAGATAGCGAGAGTGAGAGTTACGAAGAAGAAGACAGACTAAATTGCCGTCGGTATTTTTTTTTTTTTTTTATAAATGGAACATAACAGGACATTGTTTAAGTTTTATTGAAATGTGCAAAGTTTTTAACGAAATAAAAATATTCAACTTAAATTGCGATACAAAAATTTGAGAAAGTTTCATGAAAATTATTTAAAACAAAAAAAAAGCAGTTAAAACAAATTGTGAACTTAATTGCCAGACTTCAAAACAAAATTATACAATGAAAATTTACTATAAAAAATGGAAAAATAAAGAAAATCTAAATGTTGCAAGTTTATTTAATATAATTTTATTAAATTTAATTTTAATTAAATTAAAAGAAGAACAAAATAATTACAAAATTACACAAGAATTGCAAAATTTATATTCTAGATTTTCTTACAATATTTAGTTATTTTTTTTTAATAAGTTTTGTGTCTGCTTTAAATTTTGAATTAAAAATTTGTTTTGCTAAATTATGTTTATAATAAATAAAGCAGTTCAATTTTTAATTTTGAAAACGTTTGCAATACTAAATTTTGTATTTTTATAAATTTTTTTTTTTGTAAATTTTGTTTTTAATAGAGTTCCAAATTTTAATTTTAAAAAAATTTGCTTTACTAAATTTTGTATTTTTATAAAATTTGCTATCTGTTTTGTAATTTTCAATTCAATCCTTTTTTTTTTAATTCCATTTTAAATTTTAGAATTTTATTTTGTAAATTTTGTTTTTAATAGATTTGCAGTTCTAAATTTTAATTAAAAAAAAATTTGTTTTTTTAAATTTGATGTTTTTATAAAATTTGCAATCTGTTTTGTAATTTTCAATTCAATCCTTTTTTTTTTTAATTCCATTTTAAATTTTAGAATTTTGTTTTGTAAATTTTGTTTTTAATAGATTTGCAGTTATAAATTTTAATTTCGTTGTTCTTATGAAATTTGAAATCTCTTATCTCACTGTCAATTTCGTTAATTTTTTTAAATTGCAGTTCAATTTAAAATTTTATAATATATTTTTTTTAGTACATTTTGCTTTGAATAATAATTTGCAGTTAAATTTTGAATTTGATAATATTTATTTTTGCCAAAATTGCAGTTCAATTTTTTAATTTTAAATAAAAGGTGTTTACGAAGTTTGTTATTTTTATTAAATTTGCAATCAAATTTGATTATTTTTTAAAATTTAATTTTAAATATTAATTATTTTCAATGATAATTTTGTTCTTCGACATTTTGTTTTTAATAAATTTGCAAATAAATTTTTCAATTTTTTTACTAAATTTTGTTTTTAGTTAATTTGAAGTTTAATTTTTAATTTTATAATATTAATTTTTGCCAAATTTGCAGCTCAATTTTTAATTGAAATACGAAATTTGTTATTTTTATTAAATTTGCAATCAAATTTTATTAATTCAATTTTAAATAATAATTATTTTCAATGATAATTTTGTTATTCTACATTTTGTCTTTCATTTTTTTTTACTAAATTTGGTTTTTAATAAATTTGCAGTTAAATTTAAAGTGGTTTTAAACTAAATTTTGTTTTTAATTAGAAGGAGTTTAATTTTTTAGTGAATTTTGTTTTTAACAAATTTTTTAGTGAATTTTTATTAATAAATTTGTATTAATTTGTTAAATTTAAAATATTTTTAAACTAAATTTTGTTTTTAATTAGAAACAGTTTAATTTTTTAGTGAATTTTGTTTTTAACAAATTTTTGTAGTGAATTTTTTGGAGAATTTTTATTAATAAATTTGTAGTTTAATTTTGAGTTTTATAACTTTCTTTTTTTTTACTAAGTTTTGTGTTTTGTTTAGAGAGTTTGATGAGAATGGGATTTATATAAAAATAGAATTTTGCAGTCTGGTAAACGAAGTTCACAAAGTGTTTCACAGCTGTGACTAGAAACACACACACACACACACACACACACACACACACATAGAGTAGATATTACGCATACGACATGTGCGCTGCGTTTGTATTAATTTTTGAGTTATTTCCATCGACTGCAGCTGATTTGCGTGCTGCGCTCAATTGAGTGAAAGAGCGCAAGCAGAGAGCAGAGAGAGAGAGAGAGAGAGAGCGCAAAGTGCAATTGTAAACTGCGCTGCCAACAGCGCTGCTGACTGCATTTTTGCGCTCTTTTGTAGAAGCGCGTGCGGCGCTCTTAAGTCAAACACACACACACACACACACATACATAGACGAAGGCATAGAAACACACGCACGCAAAGCAAAGCAAAGCAAAGGCGACGTCGTCATCGTCATCGTCATCGTCGTGTTGCGTCCGAAGCGCATTCGCATTCGGCAGCGTCGAAGCAGCAACGCAGCGACGCAGCGACTGCGACGTCGACGCTGGCTGCGACGCTGGCTGCTTTGCACGTTCTTTGGACTTTCGCAGAGATTTCACACGCGATGCGATTGCAGTTCTTGCAGACACTTTCATACGTTCGTTCCTTCGCTCGTTCGTTCGTTCGTTCGTTCGTTCGTTTGACTTTTTTACAGCGCGGCGGCAACAACAACAACACAAAACACGCAACGTGCAACGTGCAACGCGCAACAAACAACACGAATGTTTACTAAATTTTAAATAACCAAAAAATAAAAGTACATAAATTTGAATTTCAAAAATTTTGTTTGTTTGTCGCTTTGTTGTTGCGCGCGCAATTTGTGTGTTTGTTTGTTTGTTTGTTTGTGTGTCCTTGCAACATTGCAACATTTGTGCATTTTTTTTGCCAGTTTTTTTTTTTTGTTTTGTGTTGCGACGGCAAATGAAGAAGAAGAACAACAACTCTCTTTTTGCAGGCATAAACTCAAAACACAACAAACAACAAACAACAACAACAAAATGTTTTATAATAAAATTCATAACAAACACAAGCGTTTTTAAAACAACAACAACAAATTTAAATCTACAAAACAACATCTCAACTCAACTGCAATGCAACAGCAACCACAACAACAACAACAACAAAAGCAACAACAGCAACAACAACTAAAGCAACATCAGCAGCAACAACTGAAACAACTACGACAACAACAACAGCTACAACAACAACAACAACATCTAACAACCACAACTAAAACAACAACAAATGCAATTCTTCAAGTGTGTGTGTGAAAAGAACAACAACAACAACATTTGTAACTGCAACAAGAACAGCGGCAGCAACAACAACAACAACAACAAAACTTGCAACAATTTTCATGTCTAGTTTTGGGTTCTTTTCTTTTTTTTTTTTTTGAACAATCCTCAACAACAACAACAACAAATTGCAACGCCCCCAACAACAACAAATTGAACTTTGAACTTTCCAACAACAAAAACTAAAAGAAAATGCTATGAAAATTCAAAGCAGACAAAACACACGGAAAATTTAATGAAGCTGCAAGATTTTCATTTTCCATTTTTTTCGTTCATCAACATTTAAAAGTTTTTTCGGCAAAAACAAAAACACAAAAGCGAAAAAAAACTCCCCTCCAAAAAAAAACACAAAAAAAAAAAAAACGCAAAACGAGGAAAAATTATAAATTTTTGTCAGAAAGAACAAAACACGAAAAAATTTTTGTTTTGGTTGTGCATGCAAAAAAAAAAAAAAATTCACTTTTCGAACAGTTTTTAAACAACACAACAAGAAAATAATTTAACAAAAGTAAAACAACAAAATTTATAAAAGAAAACAAGAAAATATTCAAAATAAAAAATACAAAAATACAACAAAAATTCATACAAATGCAAAAAGAGGCAACATCAAGTGACAAAACAACAAAAACGAAAACAAATTCAACATCAGCAACATCAACAACAACAACAAGAACAACAACAACATTAACAACAAAGTATTAAACTGCGGTGTTTGGCGTTTATGGTGAGTGCAATTAATTAATTATATATAAATTACATCAATGTTGAATGTTCAGTGTTTGTTGCCAACTTAATTACAATTCGCAGCAGGAAAGAACTTCTCTATAGAGAATAGAGACGTGTTATTAAAAAAAATATGCATAAATATTGGTCTATAATAATAAGGAAAGAGTTGGAATGAAAGAAAATATAAAACTAATAAAAAGTTAGAAGAGAATTAAGAAAGGAATATCAAATAAATGAAAGTATTGAGAAAAATGAAATTAAAGGAAGGAGAGACTATAACTTAATAAAATTATAATAAATAAGAAATATTAAAGAAAATAAAATAATAATAAGGAAGAGTTTAGAGATTAGTTAGTTAGTTATTCCTTATAATAATAAGGATAGAGTTGGAAGAGAATAAGTTTGCAAAGAAAGAAAATATAAAACTAATAAAGAGTTGGAAGAGAAAAAAGAAAGGAATATCAAATAAATGAAAGTATAGGAAACAAAATTAAGAAAAATGAAATTAAACGAAGGAGAGACTATAACTTAAATAAAATTATAATAAATAAGAAAAATTAAAGAAAATAAAATAATAATAAGGAAGAGTTTAGAGTTTAGTGTTTAGTTAGTTAGTTATAAAATAGATAAAAATTATGCATAAATATTGGTCTATAATAATAAGTAAAGAGTTGGAAGAGAATAAGTTTATAAAGAAAGAAAATATATAACTAATAAAGAGATAGAAGAAAATAAGTTTATAAAGAAATGAATATATAATAGTATAGTAAATAAAAATATGAAAAATTATATTAAGGGAAAGAGAGACTATAACATAAATACAATTATAATAAAGATGAAAAATAAAAAAAAAATAAAATAATAATAAGGAATTTTGAAATATTGCAGAGTTCGAGCTTAGAGTTTAGTTCAAGTAATTATACATAAATATTGCTCTGTAATAATAAGGAAATGGGTTGGAAAGAGAATGTGTTTATAAAGAAAGAAAATATAAAACTAATGGAGAGATAAAAGAGAATACGTTTATAAAAAAATGAATATGTAATAGTATAGTAAAAAAAATATATATATAAAAGAAATATTAAGTTTAACGATAAATAAAATTATAATTAAGAAGTAAAATAAAATAAAATAAAATAATAATGTAGAATTTGGAAATATTGCAGACTTAGAATAAAAAAGTTTTAAAAGAAAATAATGAGGAATTTTGTAATTTTGTAGAAGTAGGATAAAATTGATAAAAAAAAATGAAAGACAAAACATAAAATATGTAGAGTTGTCTTTAAACAGAAAATAAAATAAATGAATCAGGTTATGAAAATGTGTGCCTGCAACAATATTATATAATGGAAATGAATTTGCTAATAGTGCAGATTAAAATACTTAAGTATATATAGGGAAAAAAATATAAAGCTAATAAAGAGTTATAAAAAAAGGAATATAAAATAATTAAAAGTATAGGAATTAAAAATATGAAAAAACAAAGAAAAAATATAAAATAAATAAAAGTATAATAAAAGAGAAAAATAGAATAAAAAGATTCGGTTATAGATAGGTGTAGATGTCGACATCAGTATTATATAATAATAATGAAGAAACAATATATAATAATATGTATAAAAAATAGTTAAACCTGGAATAATATAATAGGGAAAGAGGTTGAATAATATAAGTTTCCATGAATATAAAACAAATATAATTATAATACAAAATAAAAAAAATTTTTATTTAGAAAGAGAAAAAAACTATAAAATAAAATATAAAACACAGAAAATAATAACATTAAAAAGTATACAACAAAAAATAATATGAAAAGCTGGCAAGAAATTTAGTTAGCAAAATTGATTTGAATATGATATAATTTTTAGTAAAAAGGGAAATAAATATATATATTAGAATACAATGAACTCATGAAAGAATAATGTTCTTAAGCTAAATAGATTAGCTTAAGTATTAGCTATAATTGAACATAGAATATTAGTTATTAATTTATTAGTTGAATTGCAGCTTAGATGGTTATTAAATGTAAAAATAAATTGAGATAGCAACTAGAAAAGGATTGCATAAAGAAATTCGCTATAAGTTAAGATTAAGGAACTTTCTAGACTCTCAAAAATAAATAAATAATCTAGAATTCCTCTATATATTATTTGTTTGTTACTTTTCGCAAATGCAGCGAAAAGTTGTGGATGCAAGTTTTGCCATAATTCGCATTTACTTCCCGCATTGTTGTCGCATGGAATGATTGATTGATTGATTGATTGAGTGATTGAAGCGATTACAAGAAACGGATGTGCGCTGCAAATATTGCTGAATGTTATCAAATGTGTAACGGAAAACATTTTGTGGGCCAAGCAAAAGTGCCGATTACTAAAAAAAAAAAACAGTTTAAAATCAAAAATAAAATGTCTATAAGAAAAAAAAAACGTTAAGCAAATGCTTGCTCAGAATTAGGAACTATATAAAAAGTGACTAATTCGTCTTCCGGCCGCCAATCTGAAGAGTTTGCAAAAACGAAAGAAGCAAAAAAGTAGAAAATAATTTATATATAGTATATACAAAAAATAGGTAAATAAATAAATGACGTGTGTTTGGCGCCAGAAGTCAAAAGCAAAGAGAGCGTAATTTGAGCTCGTATTTAAATTATTCACAAATCAATTCACAAATTTCCTCAAGTTTTATTTACAATTGTTGGACAAAAGTTCTTCAATATGTTAAACATTTTAAAAATTATATCTACCTTCAAATTAATTATAGATGTGTCTACAAAGAATTTTCTAATTATGGTACAAACTATAAAAGTCGAAAAAAAAAAAATAGATTTTGCGCCTTAATTTAATCAAATTTTGATAAACATTCAATAATGGTATTCAAAATAATACAGTATAAAAAGAATTTTCAAATTACAAAACAGTTTCTTTTTCATGAACTTAATTTCGTTTAAATTTGAATAACATTAAATTATTTTAAAAAGTTGCATTCAAAAATTCATTAGCAAAAATTAAAAGCTAAAAAAGCTATAAAGTTTTCACTTTATAATATACATTTTTATATATTTAAAAAGTTTGAAAAGAATTATTATATTTATAATTTATAAATTCTTAAATGGAAATTCATTTGGAAAGAATTAATATATAATTCAAATATTCTTAACATAGAAATTTATCTTTTCCAGATTTATTAAATAATGAAAAAACTCTTAACATAGAAATTTATCTTATCCTAAATTATTATACTATATATATTCTAATATAATATAATAAATAGAAATTTATTTGTTTCCATATAAATATAATTATTACTTAATTCATATATATTCATAAAATTGAAATTTAGATTTTCCTTTTAAAAGGAATTATTATATATGTAGTTCATAAATTCTAAAACAGAAATGATCTTTGTCATTAAAAAAGAATTCTTTTATAATTCTAAAATTCTAACAAATATATATATTCCATTTAAATAGATTTCTTATATAATTATAAAATTCTTAACATAGAAATTTATCTTTTCAAGAATTAGAATTATAGAACTCATAAACTCTTTAAATAGATATCTTCTTCTTCCATTTCAAAATATTGATTATATAATTCATAAATTACTAAAATAAAAATTTATCTTTTCTTAGTATTGAAATTTATGTTTTCCATGATGGTTGATTGAATTGAATTCCTGTTTCTTTTATTATTATTATGTACTCACTACATTCTTTAATTGAAAGTTTGAGCACTTTATATGTCGACCTCCCGCAGTTCTTGATCTGATCCGATGCCAAAAAGTCTGATGCTAATGATTCTCAACTTGATTCGTTCGCGTGGCGCACACAAAATTTATCACACCAAAAAAAAAAAAAGGAGGAAAAAATGAAATAAGAAATAAGAAATAAGGTTGCAAATGCCGTTTGCAATTTTGTTGCGAGTTTATTGAAAAATCGCATTGCAATTATAAATATTTATAAAACGCCTACTCACGCAGTTGGAGTTGAAGTCTCTGAACTGCGACTGCGACTCGATTTTTCTGTCAGGGTATTTTAGGAGTCCGTCTGTCCGTCCGTCTGTCTGTCCGCCGGTCCGTCTGTCCGTCTGCGTCTTCAGGGCTTCGTAGAGTGTGTTTTGGATGCGTGTTGGCGCATGCGCAACTTTGTTGCCATCAGTTTTTTTTAGTCTCTTTTCATATTTTTGTGGGTTTTGCTTTTTTTGTAGACAAAACTTCATTGAATATTCGCATAATTGCGTTGTTTTTGCGTTTGCGTTTGCCTAATTTCCTTTTGTGGCTTTTCCGCATGTTCAACTAATGAGCGAATGCAGTTCGAGTGTTTTATTATTGTTGTGCAAAAGTGCGAAATTATCAACATTTTACAGCTCGTGGCTTTTTTAATAGTACTACAATCTCTGCTTCTTTCGTCTACTTTCAATGCGTGGCCAAGATAATTACTATTGTTAAAAGCTTGCACAACAATGTCGAATGCGAATCCGAATGCGAAATAGAATAGATTTATGCCCTTAACAACATGCAACAGCAACAGCAACAACATCTCCAGCTGTGAGTGTTCCTCACACTAATGAGCACTTCCACGCACAGGAGGAAGCTGCAATCAAAGAGCTGCCGCCAGTGCAACGTTTATGAAATGGAACGACGAAGAGCAAGTGCTGTGAGACAAATATTATTCGAGAAAGGTCAGGCTAGTAAGCAAGTTGAATAAGTAGACAGTAGATGATGCAGCCAGTTGAACGTTTTCGAATGGGACAACAAAGAGAAATATAAATATTTCATATTTAAATGCAGCCAGTGCAACGTTTGTGAATGCGATATATAAAGATAAATGTGGAAAAAAGATATTAGGATAATATGTGCGAAAACACTGATGAGATCTTTTGTTTGCAGCCAGTGTAACGTTTAGGAATAAAACACAAAGGAAACTTCACTCAATGGGTTATTGGCGAAATATAACAGAAAGTTAGCAAGGCAACTGTCTATAATAAAAAAATGACTAGAAATTTGCATAGCAGTCAGTGTAACGATTACGAATTGAACGCTTAAACGAAAGAGAGAATGATAATAGAGAAACATAATATACTTTAAAATATAATAATAATAATAATATAATAAATAAAGAATAAATATGCAAATAAAGCAATGCTGCCAAGATAATTTATGTATTTGAGGAATAACAGGCGGCTGGTAACTGGCAGCCAGTGAAACGTTCATGAATGAACGGTCAAGAAAAAAAAGTTCCCCGAACGAAGTAAAACCACTAATTGGGAAATATCTTACTATCGAATCTACTTTAAGAATTGAATAAATTAACAACTGGCAGCCAGTGTAACGTTCACGAAAGAAAATAAAAGGGCCAAAGAAAAATAGAGCAATGTCTACTACTAACAAATTTAGTTAAGGAATTATCTAAATAAACAACTGGCAGCCAGTGCAACGTTCACGAATACAGCGTGAAATAGTTTGATTGCTGTTGAAGCGACAGCTACAAGCGATTTTCAATATTTATATAAAGAGGCGGATGCATAAAACTTTGTTACAAATTGAAAGGACACAAGAGAGAGAGAGAGAGGGAGTGTGGGAGTGAGAAGGCAGTGCACAAATCAATATAATCCAGACAGTTGAAATAAAACTACATTGGAATATTACGCATACGCCGCATAGTACGTCGCGTCGGTATAAAATATAAAATACAAAACAAAAAAGTCAAACTCAAACTCAAACTCGACTCGAACTCGAACTCGAACTCTCCAACTGCAGCAGCGGCAAATTAAACAATTTTTAGATTCGTCCTTTTTTCTTGTTTTTTGGCGATTTCCTTTTCTGTCTGGCATCAAAGCGAGACACACACAAACACACACTCATATCGGAGTGTATATATATATTTGGTATATATAGAATACGTAAATATGTCTATATTTGCATTTGACAAAATAAGTGTGTGCAAGCCCTTCGGTGTTGTATCCATTGGATCTGTGCAGCAAAACAAAAAAAAAAACAAGCAAAGCTACAGTCGAGTGTGCTCGACTGTGAGATACCAGCTACTCGTTGAGAATAAAAGTAAGAGAGTGCGGTATTTATTTGAAAATATATCATATTAATGTACTGCAACAATACTAAATAAATATACCAATAGCTTTATTTGGTATATTGATAATTAATAATTTTAAAATATACCACAAAAACACCAAAAATATACCAATTGCTATATTTGGTATATATTGATAGGGAGGCAAAACAGTGCGGTCCTAATATTAAAATATACTAATTTAATATACTGCAAAAATACTATAAATATACCAAAGACTTTATTTGGTATATTGACAAGTTAGCAAACTAGTACAAAATAAACCAATACGGTATTATTATGAAAACATACCAAATTTATATATACCATAATCACTAAAAATATACCAAATGCTATTTTAGGTAGATTTATGCGATACTACATTAAAAATATACCATAGAGAGTAAAATATACCAGATTGACAGGCAAAACCCACACAAAAAAAGTATTTCTTAAATAACTTCTACAATTTTCATCTGATCGAAACGAAATTTGTAGGATTCTTAAATAATAGAGTATGTATCAAAAATCCTTGCTCTAACTTTAAATGTCAGATTTGTGGGGTCGGAAGTGGGCGTGGCAAAAGTTTTGTATCAAACTTGAACTGCTGTCGACAAAAAATTATAGCTCTATGTTTTATAGTCTTTGAGATCTAGTTCTTAATACGGACGGACAGACAGACAGACAGACGGATAGAAGGAGATGGCTATAACAACTCAGCTGTTGATGCTGATCAAGAATATATATATACTTTATAGTATTCGAGATGTCTTCTTCTGTTTGTAACGTACATTTCACAAAGTTATCATACCCTTCTACACTTTGGATAGCGGGTACAATAACCGGCAACAACAAACAACACTTTGGGGCCGCGTCAGGTCAGGCATCAAGAACCTGGGCAACCTGCCTACGACGCATTTGCAACGTGCAACGTGCAACCAGGCAACAACAGCAACAACAACTGCGAAGGGTGGTGGGTGGCAATGTAATTTGGCGGCGTTTTTCGGCTCGTCTTTTTCTTCTTTATTTTTTTTTGTTTGTGGATTGCTTCTGTTTTTTACGCTTTTCGCATTTCTCATTTCGCATTTCGAAACTCGCACTTCAATTAATCAGACGCTGGAGTCGCAGTCGCTGTCGACGTCGACGTCAACGTTGCAACGTCGTGTTGCAAGTGTCGAGTTGGAGTCGCCGCCGCCGTTTTCTGAACGTTTACGTTGCTTTTTGTTGCTATTTGCTATTTGTTGTTTGTTGTTTGTGCTCTCTCTCTCTCTCTTTCGGACTGTGCAAATAAAATGTGTATAATTTCTTCTTCTACTTTTTTTTTTGTTTAGCATTTTATGCCAGTTTTTTGATGTCGCTTTTGTTGTGCGTCTGCTGCGATTTCATTTCTTTCTTTCTTTCTTTCTATTTATTTTGCTACGTTTCGTTGGCAATTTTGTTGCTTGTCCTGCTTGCAAGCTCTTTTGTCTCGCTTCAAAACTGCAACTGTACGCATTTATGCTTCTTCTTCTTCTTCTTTCTTCTTTCATCTGAAACGCATCACAAAATATTGTGCAACAAAATGTAATTAAAGCGAATTTTATTTTGCAACTTTTTATTTTTTAGACTTTTGTCAGAAATCTTAGTTAAAAAATATATATTAATTTCTAAATTGCATAAAAGAAAAAAGTTAAAATTGTAAAGAGATTTTATTTTAGACCTTTTTCTTGATATATTTTCGTTTAAAATCATTGTCAAATTTCAAGAACAGAGCTTAAGGACATAAAGTCATAGACTTAATTAACAAAATTCAAAGAAAATACATGACACATAAAATAGAAAAGTAATTAAGGCGAATTTTATTTTACAACTCGTTTGAGTGCAGCCAGTGTAACGTTTACGAATAACACAACAAAGGCGAAATTCTATATTTTGGTTAGCTAAACAAATATTAGTGAAAGATAACAACGGCAGCTATCAATACAAAAACAAATTAACAATAAGTTTTCATAATAGCCAGTGTAACGTTTACGAATGAAACACCAAAAAGGAAGTGCTCTGAATTATATGGTCGATAGACACATATGTATGTATGTTATTAAATGCTTTCATAACTCTTATATTTGACTATACAAAAAGTAAAGCAACCAGTGTAACGTTTACGAATAGAACGCTGAAGCGAAAGTACTTCAAGTGGCAGAAGAAGTCATAGCTAATAGAGAGAGCTAGCTTTAATACTCGATTGAAAAGAGAGTAAGGCTTTTTTTCGCAGCCTGTGTTACGTTTACGAATGAAACACCAAAAGGGAAAAGTAATGTTGGAAGAAACCCATAAAGATAATGTGTGATCAAACATAGAAGAAAACTTTTGTTTGCAGCCAGTGAAACGTTTACGAATAAAACACCAAAAGGGAAATGTGATGTTGAAAGAGAAATGTGGAAGAAACCCATAAAGATAATGTGTGATCAAATGAAGAAGAAAACTTTTGTTTGCAGCCAGTGAAACGCTTACGAATGAAACGGGAACTTTAACATATGAATAAGCACAGAACACAAAAACACAGACTTAACAAATAGAATTCTTTATAGTTGAAATGCATGAATAGCAGATAAAATAATGAAAATAAAGGTTGTGCTTTGTTGTCGTGGCAACTTGCCACAGAAAGTTGCAAGCTTAGCCTGCAAGCTATCAAATCTCTTTCGCTGTCTTTGGAGATTTTAGTCAGCGACTTAGTTTGGGTTTAAGTCACAGTTTAAGTCAGCTTGCAATTAATCTCGTTGTCGGTTTATGTGGCACAACAAATGTGAGTCTGTGTGTGTGTGTGTGTGAGTGCAACACGTCTGTTGCATTCACAGTTCATAATTCAGGATTTGTTGAGGCGCCCACGCCCAAGCTAAGCTCAAAAGCAAAATGCAAAATGCAAACGGCAGCTGCAGCTCGACAAGTGTCAAGTTTATGTTGCAGTTGCAGTTGCAAATGCAGTTGCAGATGCAGATGCTACCGGTTTTACACACTATACAGAGACAGAGAGAGCGAGAGAGAGACGAGACGAGATCAATTATGATATAATTATCTGCACTATTGACAGCGGCCCACCGAGCTGCGTGGCACGTTGCACGTTGCAAGACGGCAAGTGAAATGCGCATGCTCACAAGTGTTGCTTGTCATTATGTTAATTGCATTTAAGCGCCAAGAGATGTCAGTCGAAAGAGGAGAAGGAGAAGAGTGGAGAGTGGAGAAGCCAAGTTGCAGTTGCAGTTGCAAATGGAGCTGGAGAGACGCAGCTTTTATTATATTAACTTGCTGCTGCATATAATTGATGATGATTAAATCAATGCTACCGCAATGCGCAGCAAGCAGCTCAAAAGGGGAAACAGAAGAGGAGAGACAAAGAGAGAGAGAGAGAGAGAGAGAGAAAGAGCTGTCGAGGGGCAACATTCGCATTGTGTAGGCATGAAGCAATGCAATTGAAGCGTGTGCTGCATGCTGCATGCAGCATGTGGATGCTGCACATATTTCATTTCCTCCCCTTTCCTTCACTTCACTTCACTTCACTTCGCTTCAGTTTCAGGTTTCTTCTTCTGTGGCCGCCCTTTTTCGAGCATCTGCGCATCTGCTCCCGGTTTAATCTCTGATTATGTAATCTGTGTGGCATGCACCTTACCTTAACATGCCCCAACTCAACTCAGTTCATCGCACCACATCTTGACTTTTGATCTAGTTTCAAATGTGTTCTCAACCTTTACTTCAGCGCGTTGATTGACAATCAATCATTCAATCAATTGTGAATTGAAAGCATTATTAGGGAGACCATATTCATGTTAAATATTTCCAGCAATCTTAGAGATTTCAATTAAGACAATTTTAGTCAAGTCAATAATAAATATTGAGCTTTATATAAAATTACATAAATGTGATCTCATTTGAGATTAAAATGCTTTATTAAGGTGACCATTTTTGTGATGATTATGCAGACTAATCATAAAGGACTAATAAAGCGAGTGACTTTAGTCAAAACAGTATTTGTTAAGTACATTTAATACGCCATAAGATTGATCAGAATAAAAATTAAAATACATAAGTTTTAATTATTAGGTTGACCATATTTAAAAATAAAATATGAACATATGTTAAAGCTATAATTAAGTATATTGAGCGCAGACAACAATTGCTAAGCTCAATCAAACGAAATTTTATATTTAAGGTTATATTCGGGTGACCGTATTCAATATGGTTATACGTCTAAATCGTGTACGTATAATTAGAGTGACCTTAGCTTGGAGTCTAAACTTTGAACAACAATTGTTAAATTGAAGTTCACTATAAGAGTTACCACATTTGAATTTAATTTGATTATTAGAGTGACCATATTTAATAGTAAGTTGTGGCAAAATCTTTAAGTCATGAGGTATATTAATATATATGAACTAAATGACATTTAAAGGAATCATAAAACTATTAGAGTGACCATATTATATATATTAAAGCAATATAATCCATAAATTGTGTGAAAAGATAAAAAGAGTTTTAAGTTATTAGTTATGTGGAGTACTAAGACAATTAACTCTCGCTCTCTTTGTACTTCATTATTAAGGTGACCATATTCGACTTTAATGTGCTTGAGGGCAATGACGATAATGATTTGGGTTAATTGAAATTGCTCAATTGTCAAGCTTAATTTAATGTGACTTAAGAGTATCGGATTAAGATGACCATAGTTTAATTTATGAAGTTACAAATTTGTATGGAATAACATTTGTTACATATGCTAATGGCTTTTGTCTTGTATTTTATATAATTTGAAATAAAAAGTGCAACAGCTGGCACTGAACGCTATAAAAGGGAGACCGAAGTTGACTTCTCGTTAGCTTTTAATAATCAGAAATGAAAGAAAGAGTGCAGAACACAAAAGGGTGACCTTATCGAGAAACTGCAATATTATTTGCATCTCATTTCGTATCGTTATCCTGTAATCGTTGTTGTTGTTGTCTTTCATTTCGTTTGCCGTATTTTCGGCAGTTTGTCGTGCAGGTGGCAATGGAAATTTGTCGAAAATATAAATTGCAATTTCACTTTTAATTTGGGGTCTTTTTTTTTGTTGTTTTAGAATTGTCCTGCGTTCCATCATTATCTCGTTGCTGTTGTTGTTGTTTTTTGTCTGACTACGCTTTACGCTCTAAATACGCCAAAGATAATCAAGGAAAACAAACAGCGGCAACGATGGCGACAGCAACAGCAACAGCAACAGCGACAGGGTCAGGTGTATAAAATGGAATTTTTAGCCTCAACACAAAAGGAAGACAAATGCGAAAAAAAAGGGGGAACACAAGCCATGGCTCGTTGCCTTTTGCGCTGGGGTTGCTGCTTAGGGTTTTTTTTGTTGTTGTTTTTGTTTAATAGTAGTATTGTGTGTTATATAGGGGGTCTTATAGGCTTCTGCTTCTTCTTCATCGTCGTCGTCGTCTTGCACTCGTTTGTTGCACTTATCGAGGGTTGCAGCACACGCGGCCGCCAGTTAAAAGCTGCCAAGCTGATCGTGTGTGTGTGTGTGTGTGTGTGTGTAGCTCGTAATTTGGCCAAAATATGAAATAATATCAGCGTACTATCTGACTGAGGCAGACAGCCAGACAAGACATGCCAGATAGACAGACAGACGGACAGAGAGACGGACGGACAGACAGACGGACGGACAGACAGATAGACTTATAGATAGAGAGAGACCTAGACACGCACACAGGAGGCACACGACGACGACGACGACGACGACGCTGGGCGTTGCAAGCATAGTCTGGCCATCAGTCAGTCAGAGTGAGGGCAGCAGGCAAACATGTTGCAAGCGTGTAAGCGTGTGGCAACAATACACTAGTAGTTGCAACAATGGGCACACAGCAACAGGGCGAGAGAGACTCACTCGATGGATGTGGAGGTGGAGCAAACGAGATGTGCAGGGAGGGGCGAATGCCAAACAATAATACAAAATGACAATGCGACAACGACAACGAGTGACAAATATGTCAGCTACAACAATGAGCAACCAGCAACCAGCAACAGAGAGCAAACAGTAGCAACAGTTGGCCACAAGATCGTTCGTCAGGTGTTTGCAGCCATAAATTCGACGTTTTCATTGGGAAAACGTCGCTACTTTATTCCGTTGTCCCAAAGTTATTCACTCAGTAACTGAAATGGTTTTGCAATAAAATTCAATAATTCATTGTTTAATTCGACATTTCCAAAATAAAGTAATTATTAAATGAGAGATTAACTACTAAATACAAAGTTAAGTTAATTATTGCATAAGACATTTTTAAAATTGATTTCTTTTTAACTAAATAAATATCACTAAACTACTAAAGAACATATTTATAGAATTATTAAATTTAACATATTCAAAATGCATTAAATTAACTGACTAAATTAAATTTCATAAATGCAATGTTTATAAAATTTATAAAATAAATTATTTTTAAATTGAAACTGAAAATAAAATGATTATTAAATGAGATAAGAAAAGAGATAATGAGGTATACATTATAATATAGAATTTCAGTATAAACCACAATTATAATAAATAAAAAAAATAGAGAGAAATGCGACATTTTATTGTATTTCATTCAACACTTGATTTAATTTCTTATCATTAGCACATTTGTTATAATTATCGCATCAACTTGTATTCACTTCAGTTATTTTCCATTATTCAACTTAACAAAAAGTTTCATAAAAATACCATAAAAGTTTATGGCATAAATTAGAAAACAAGCTCAGTGATTTAAATATTTATTAAAACATTAATTTAAAGCGTTTTGTTATTGCCTAAACGTTTTATTATACACATAACTAACACTGGCGTATTAAATCAGAAAGTAATTAGACATTATTTCAAATTAATTAAAAACAACATTAAATTAATTGTTATTACAGTTAAGTCAGAGAAATTTATCACGCATTCACTTGAAATTTATATTCAAGACTAATAATAATATAATATTTAAACATTTCTTATTACATTCGGTTTTTTATTGATCTCATAAATTCACTAATATTTCAAAAAAATTAAGATTCCTCACAAATATCACTTTTTAATGAAACAATAATTGAAATTATCAATTAAATGAAAAATATACATTAACTAAAAGTTAGCTAACAAAATATAATACTTCAGTTAACAATGTGAAACAAGTGCGAAAAAATTGTATTTCTATTTTATATAGTCTCTGAGTTCTATGTGTTCAAACGGACAGACGGACAGACAGACAGACGGTGATCAAAATTATATATAAATGTACTTTATTGGGTCGGTTGTCGGTTGTCTCTTTCCGCCTCAACTCAATTGACATTCTCTCAGTTAATGAGATAAACAAACTCTGTCTTCAGATAAGGAATAAAACATATTTTTCTTCTATATTTTAATATAAATAACTTATTATTAATTATATTAAATGCATTCATTTTACATATTAATTTGTTTGCTATTTTCCCAATTGATTGCATATTTAAAAAGTTTTGTAAATTTCTCAATTTACCAAGCTTAAAGCGAGCTTAAAGCTGTGCGAATTGACCATTGAATAACATTCGAAATTCGAATCATTGTCAAGCACTTGCCTGCTCCTCCTTCTTCTCCTCCTTCTTTTCCTTCTCCTCCTTCTCTTCTTTGCTTGTGCTTGCTGTGTTTATTAAAGCTCAGTGCCTGGCATCTAAGTCTGCTGCGCACCCCACATACATGTCTGTGTTCCCCCCTCCCCCCTCCTCACTCACTCTCCTCCTCTCTCTCTAGCTGCACGCAACGTTTGTGTGTGTGTGTGTGCAATTCGTTGCAATGCTTCAAAAGCTTGCAGAATGTGAAACTTTGGCAAATGAGGGTAACAAAAAACCAAAAAAAAAAAAAAAAAATTGCAAGAAAATAAAATATATAAAAATATACGAATATAAAGTACACACACTCCTCCCTCTCCCTCTACCTATTCCCCTCTCTCTGTCCCTCTCCCACCCCCGCTGAGCTAATGCAAATACAACCCTGTGGCATTGGCAAAAGCTTATTGCCAAAAACAGTCGCAAAAGGAGCCAGGAAGAGAGAGAGCGGGAGCAAGGCGACGAATTATATTGCATAAAATAAAATAAAACGAAGATGCCGCCAGCACACACACACACACACACACACACACACACATACAATAAAGTGAGAAAGAGAGTGGGCAGAGGGAGAGCAAAAATGAGAAACAAAAGAAAGCGGCAAATGCAACGCTGATGAGTGGCTTTAAAATTCCACGCGGGAAACGCCGGCGCGCAGCATATTTTAACCACCAGCAGCAGCAGCAGCAGGCGGTGCATAGGCAGAGGGAGGGTGTGAGAGGGAGAGTGAGAGGGGGGAACTGGCGACGCCACCATGAGAATATCAACACCATTGCCGAGCCGTTGAAACTTTTGTTTTGTCCCAATTTTTTCGTGTGCAACTTCGTTTATTTTTCGCTTCCTTTTTTATCGTTCTCGCATTTTTTTGCTTTTTTTTTGGCAATGCGTCGCTGCCACGGGACCCTCGTCGCAATTTTTGCGGTAACTTGGTTAAGCTGCCGTCCGTCTGTCCGTCCGTCCGTTCGTCTGTCCTTCAGTCTGCCCCGAAAATGCGCCGCATCGCATATGTAGAAAACTTTACACACACATATACGTATTTTGTATACATGTGTATGCACATAAATTCGTGTACTCCATGCATTTTTATTAGGTTTCCCCCTAACCGAAAACCAAAAAACCAAACCGAACCGAAAACCCACTCAGCTACCCTCAGCTGAAAGTTGTTTGTTGTTTTGGCAGAAGAAGGGGAATTATTTTCGGTGCCTATCGCAACTTTTTGGCATTCTTGAGCTTTGGTAGCCAAGTGGAACCAAAATTCTACAACTACATTCTGTTGCAGTTGTTCTTGTTCTTGTTGTAAACTGAAAAACTGACCGATTGTTTTTTGATCTAGCATCATGAATTCCAAATTCTCTTACCTGAATTTTCTCAAACGTAAAGAAGACAAATCTGTTCACTTACTAAGTTGTGATCCATTTTAGAATAATAATATTTATTTTTAAGTATAATTTTTAAATCAAATTGATTATTTGTTATATAGAATTATTATATTATAGAGGTTATTTAAGAAATACTTAGGTAAGGTATGGTATATTTTGAATGTAGTGCAATACCAATATACCAAATAGAGACTTTGGTATATTTTAATATGTTTGTGGTATATTTTCGGTACATGTAGAATATGTTTTTTTTTTTTTTTTATTGAAAAATGGTAGCGGGTATCTCAAGTGAAGCACTTTTCTCCCAACTCATTCACTTTACTTTAGTTGTGAATGAATAAAAATTGTATTCCTTTAAAATAAAATTGATTATTATTTAAGTGGATTGAACAAGTAATTAACAGTTTACTTTTCACTCTTTACGCCACTTTAGTTGTGATCCAGTCAAAAATAATAAAATTTATTTAAATTTCTAAATGCAGATTCCATTTGTAAATAAATAATAATAGATTCACTTAAACTTTTTTTTTAATTTAGTTCAATTTATTCCTTTCTTTTTTTTTAACTACTTCATCTTTCTTATTTCTAAATAAGATTCAACGCTGCAATTTGTAAATGATTCTTTTCGCAATCTTCATTCTGCACTTTTGCTTCAAACTATTAAATTTAAATTTTTAAGCTAAAAGTATTTTCTTTTCAACAATACAAAAAAACTATTTTACTATATACTATTTTTGAATGGCTTTCACATCATTTTGATGATGTTTCAGTCCTTCTTTTTACTTTAATTCAGTTGCAATACATTTAAAGATAAGTCAAATCCTTCAATAATCCTTCTGTCTGTTTTTTAATGACTTGGTCATGGTTAATTACAACAACTTGAACTTTATTAGAAGTGTAGAATTCTTAACAAAATATTTCGTGCATTTAATTAAAGCTTCAATGTTTTATCGAATCGAAGCAGTAAACTTTACAAAGTACATACAATTTCAATTTGAATAATAATCATTATAGTAATTATGATTTTATGACCGGTTCGACTATTAGTTCAACATTGTGGCAAACAGTTTTCATAATATCTCATAACTGGCCAGGCGATCCATCAAACCAAATTGCAGTTTCATGCAGCAAGCTCCCCAAAAATGAATGAAAAACAAGAAAAACTCAAACTTTGGCCTAGCCTCAACTTCACATCGAAAGCCCCAACACAAACATTAAAAATAAATAACAAAAAAAAAATAGAAAGAGAAAATGGAAAAAGGCGACGTAGCCTGCGATTAAGTCTGGGCAAATTGTTGTGTGCATTTGCTGAAGGATTTTTTTGTTGGTGGGGCGAAAGCAAAAGAAAAGAAAGCAAAGTTGCAGTCGTAAAGCAAAAACCCAATATAATATTGTATCATGCATACACACACATACACATATCGTATATTTCATATATGTATATATACATATATAGATTTATATATAAATATGTATTCTACATAAAAAGAACAACATCTGTCTGGCGCTTTTCGATACCCTCGCCGGCTGGGTCAACAAGCTTTTTCTATGTATCTAGTAAAGGAATTTACTCTATATAGTATACTCTATATAGTATAAAATAATAACTAACTGATCAGCTAAAACCAGTTTAGTTTTTTGTGGAAAGTTTAGTCGAAACTGTTGTATTAAATACACAACTTTATTATACACAACTACTTTAGATTTATTATAATAAATTTAGAATAATTATTGGAGTAAAGTTCGTAAATTTATCAACAGATTTTAAAGCAGAACTGTTTGACTTTAGTACGGAAATATATTTTTGTGTTCTTATGATGAAAAGATTGGAATTAGTATTTAAGAGCAAGTATTCTGGCTATATAAACTTTTAATCCTTATGGGGATATCAGAAATTTATGGTAGCTATAGTTCAAATTGGTTCAAAAATGTCATATATTACCACCATATTTGTGACAATATATTTTATTCTAATAAAAGTAGTTTCAAATCTAAATGTTATAAAAATTTATAAACTTAGTAGACTCGCTACTCGCTAGCCCAATTTTTTTCTGACGCCATAAACTATATATTATATATTCTTGATCAGCAAGATTTTCGAAGTGTTTATATGAATACCTAAATTTCAGAGACTATAAGAGATAGTATTATTTTTTTTTCTGAGAGCAGTTGCTATCAAATATACTGTTTGGTATATTTCAGTAATTGTTAGGTATATTTTTATTTGACATATTTAAGTGGATTGACACAGTTTGTGTATACCGAATTTACTTTTGTTTGGTATATACTAAATATTATTTTTTGGTACATTTTTAGTATTTTTTGAAATATTTATTTATGTGAGATTAGCGCAGTTGTTATACAATATGAAATTCACTTTGTTTGACATATATCACATATACTTTGTTTGGTATATACCAAATATGCGTTTCGGTATATTTTAGTATGTGTTTAGTATAATTATTTGGCATATTTAAGTGCTATTAGCGTAGTTAGTGTTATATACCAAATATTCTTCTCGGTATATTTTAGTATTTAGTATTTTAAGTGCTATTAGCGTAGTTGTTATATACCAAATATACTTTACATGGAATATACCAAATATACTTTGCTTGGTATATGTCAAATATACTTTGTTTGGTATATTTATTTGGTATATTTAAATGATATTATCACACTCTTTTGCTTTTATTCACTGTGGCTCTCTTTCTTCGTTAATTTATTAATTGAAAATTTATGAGAAACTTGTTTATATACCAAGTATACCTTTTGGTATATTGATGTGGTATATTTCAATGTTTTGTTTATTTTCTTCATCTCTTAAATATAGCTTCTCTTATATATGAAAGGGTATTTAGTTAGCTAGCAAACATTGCAAGGATATTTGAAGTTCGTGTTGTCGATGGCTTCAAAAGTGTTTGACTTTTTGTCTTTTTTTTGGTGTAAAACACACACACACACACACCTTGAACGTCGCGGCGAGTTTTGTAGAGTTCAGTGCGGTTCACAACTGTAGCTGTGTGTGTGTGTGTGTGTGTGTTACGTGGCCGGTTTGTAACACATTCCGTGTACTGAAGTATTGCAAAAAAAAAAAGAAACCGAAAAAAATAAAGAAAAGCAAGTAAAAGGGTTAAACACGCGGCGACAGGATAACCGGGCAATGAGGCAGAGAGCGGGAGAGAGAGGAGAGACGACCTCCCCACCCTCCCTCCAACACTCAACAGTCTCCCCTATACTTTTGTACCCCTCTCTCTTGTCTTGTCTTCACCCCTTGTGAGCGAAGCGAGTGTCCCGCTTATATTGTATATCGCATGTATTTTTCGGTAATTTTTGGCAATTCTTCTTCCTTTTCGTTGTGTTTTGCATTTTGCATTTTGTATTTTGCCCGTTGTGTGTGTGAGTGTGTGTGTGTTCTTTATGTTTGGCATTCCTTGCTTTTTGTATTTCGGGCATTTTTTCGGGGGTTGCAGCAATTGCATCCCGTGTGGTTGCTGCGTTGTGAAGTGGAACGCGTGTTGACGACTCGAGCTGCGACAAGCTGCGAGGACGACCCCAAATGCCACTTGTGTTCTCGTCCTCGTCCTCATCCTCGTCTTCGTCGTCATCGTTGTTGCCGTCGGCTAGTTTTGTTGAGTTGCTGCTTCGTTTTGGGACATTTATTTGTGGCTGTGTGCCTCACAACTGTGTTGCACGCACTTCCGGCCGCATTTTGAGCCGAGTTTATTAGCCCTGGCCAAAAAGGCACACAACACACGGGGGTCAGCACATGTCCTTTTTGTTTCGTCCTTGTTGTGATGAGTTGCCTCACTCACACTCACACTCTCATTCTCGTTTCTGTGTTTTTTTTTTGGGGGGACTTGCACTTGTCGCGCTGTTGCATCTGCCCCTGGCGGGGGCAAAAGCAAGCGCGCAACGCTGTCACAATTAGAAATGAAAGCGAACTCGCTGCTGCCTTCTTGTCAAAGGGTAACGCAGCTTATCAGGCCAGCGGCTGCTGCTGTTGCTGTTGCTGTTGCTGACAGTCAAGGCAAATCGACTTTGACAGCCGACTGTGCAACATCGTCATCATCATCATCGTAATCATCATCATTGCGTTGCAGTTAATGAGCAGCTGTATTCAGCGAGTGCGTGTGCCGCAGCTTTTCATCACAGCACAAAAAGCCACAAAAGGAATCAAAGTGCATGCATGACAGAGACAGAGACAGGGACAGCGACAGGGACAGCGACAGCAACAGAGTGTGGGAGGGAGACAGCACACACACAGCACTGTTAACTTTGGCATCACAGTTGTAATCTTATAAAAGCTCACAGGTCTAAGCCTTGTAATTGGCGTCTTTTAATGCGCTTGCAGCTTTTAAAGCTCGCCGCTTCAGTTCGCCTCATTCGACTTGTGACTTAAGCTGAGGCTATGCGCCCAAAATATGCTAAAGCACATGCAGCTTATAGCACAAAGTCAACAACTCACTAATCCATATCATTAGTTTAGAGAAAATGTTAATGTCAACTTTTCTTAAGTTGAAATACATATTAAAAAAATTTTATTTAACATAATAGCAAATATAAATCTAATTTCAAATTTATAATACATTCTTTCATAGATTTCTTCGTTTATAAATTGATGAAAGTTGTATTTTACTTTTATTATGTTGAAATACATATTAAAAAAATAATATTTAACAAAGTAACAAATATAATTTTAATTTCAAGTTTATAATACATTCTTCTTTCCTAAATTTCTTCGTTCATAAATTGAGAAAAAATTCTATTTTGTTAAAACCAACTACTTTTTTAGTTGAGGAGCTTTAAAGCTGAAGTTTTCTAATGTAATTCTTTAGTTATTTACTTATTATCTTTAGATAGATAGATTGTAAATAAATAAAGATTAAAAAAAGTAAAAATTCTTTAGTAAGCTATGAATTTCATACTATATACTTTTCTTTATGAGCTGAAAAGCTTTAAAGCTCTTTATTTATGTGTTTCTATAAAATATATTAATAGTTTGCTAAGAGATTAATAACAAACATGCTTTAATAAACTTCGAGCTTTTGCGAAGTTTTCTTTTTTTAAACAAATACTGATGTTGTTTGGCTTAAATAGAATGAAAAGAAAACCAACTAATAAACTTAGCAACGTTTTTTTCACAGCTTTAAAGCTGTTTAATTGTAATATGATTTTAAAAAGAAATAAGTGTAGTTTTTTTTACAGATGGAAAAAAGATTAAAGCTGATTAAATGAATAGTTTGTTAAGAGTTTCGCAAAGTTGTACTGGTTTTTTTTTATAAATACTTTCTCTGTTAAAAAGCTTTAAAGCTGATTAAATGCTTGTTGTTAATAATAGATTAAACGTTTTAATGAACTTTGGCTCAGCTCATTAATTATTGAAAACTTTATAAATTTTAGCAAATTTGTTTTGCTAAAAGTTCTTTATTTATAGGATTATATTTTATATGATTCTTGTTGAAGTAAAAATTAATTGATTAAAAGTTTGAATATGAACTTGCGCAAAGTTTAGATGAACTGCATTGCTGTGGTAATGTCTGCGGCACTAACCACTCGATTAGTTGCAAGTGCAACGCGAGCATGCCACAAGCCACGATGAGACAAGATGCCACTGATGCTGCTGCTTCCGTTTTACAGGACGATGGCAATGCACGATTCATGGAATGCAACGCATTTCGACGACCTTTCATTATCTCGTCGCGTGGGAGTGAGAGAGGTGGAGGAAGAGAGAGGGGAGGAGACGTGTCCCCTTGGGTGCTTTTCTTCAAGTTTATTGTTGTTTGTTGCCTTTGTCAACAGGCATTGTTGCTGTGTGTCGTCAGTGCGAAACTCTTCTTTTTTTTGTTGTTTTTTGTGTGTGTTTTTCTTTACATTTTCCTTTTGCATTTCTCATCTCGCATTTTCTTTTTTTTTGTAGTATTTGTTGTTCCTGTTTTTTTTTTGCAAATTGCGTGAGCTAGTTGCGAGACTGCGACGTCGACGTCGACGCCAGGATCAAAGGCGCTTTGCGTGGCATCTAAGTTTCGTTTCGTTTCGGTTTTTCTTTTTTGTGTCGTTTGCTTCTTTCTTTTTTTCCCTGCTGCGAGAAGTGCGTTTTTGAGTGCACTTCAACAAAAAGAAACGCAATGCAACAAAAGCCTTTGCTTACCCCCCCCAAAACTCAAACCCAAACCCCAAGTGCAGCCCCTTCTCTTTCCCTCTCTCGCTCTCTGCTTTGTAGTTTCGCCGACGCCAAGAGCATTGCCTACTTCTAGGCGCACTAAAATGCGTTTATGCATAATTTTGTAGGGTCTCCTTTTTTTTTTTTTTTTTTTCCTTTTCAGCTCTTGGCGTCGGCTTCTAATTGCAGTGCCTGCGACAAAGTTTGCGCCATAAATTATTATTAATTATTTGAGCCCACCCTCTGTGTGTGTGTGTGTGTGTTTGTATGTGTGTGTGTGTGGATGCGTGTGCTCCACATATCGATTGCATTTTGAAATAAAAAGAAAGCAACAAAAAAAATGAGAAAAAAACGCCCAAGTGGCAGCTGACGATGCCGCCAAATGCGTGCTCAAGTGTTTGTGCGAAAGAAGGCGGCATCAAACGCACACACACACACCGACACACACACACATCGACACACACACACACACACTTGGTGACATGCACTCAGAAGTGACAATGTCCCAAGTGGCGCCCTGTTAAGAGCCTACGCAATACGCCATCAAAAACGCTTCCTTCCCTTTGGCCTGGCTGCAGGGTTCAATGCAGGTCACCAACAAGTCCCACAAAACCCATGTATATAGTATAGTATAGTATAGTAACCATATACTATACAATATATCGAAGAACATATCATTAAATAGTTGATTAGAAATGCAGGCAATAGTGGGAATATTTTAGTCATTAAGTTGAAGAATAAAGTATTGAAAGTTGCCGTAATTAAGTAAATTTCTTTATTTGCTTTTTCAACACTAAGTGTTGTATAACAACACACAGCAAATAACACTAACTTTATATGCAAAAATATCAGTGTATAGTTGCTTTGGTGTTGAAATTGTTTTAATGATGGTAAAATGAAACATCACGAAACTATGGAAAGGTTTTTACTTGCTTGAGCAACACTAAGTGTTGCCTAACAACACTGTTGTTGATAATACTTTGATACTTTTAAACAGTACCATAAATAGTTTTGTATATATTTTAGTGCTGAAATTGTTCTAAGAAAATTGCTTTAAATATGTTAAATTCATTATTTGTATATACATATTTAGTATATACATATAATATATATACTATATATCCCAGAATATATTATTACATAGTTCTGAAATTCTTGAAACTAAGTTTAAGAATTAACGCATTGACTTTGGGCATTCGTAAATTACGAAAATTGTCCAAAACATCAAGTTTTCTATTTGAGTGTTGCCTAACAACACTGTTTTGTTGTCAATGCAAAAACAGCACATAATATAAATTATTGCATGTCAACTTCGCATATTTATCAGCAATGAAATTTATAATAGGAGTTCTGTTTTTTAACTTGTGGCCAACACTAAGTGTTGTCTAACAACACTGATTTGTCGACAATACTAAAGCAGCACAAATCAGTGCTCAAATTGATTTTATTATTTTGTAAATTAAGTGCTTTAGTTTTGTAAATTTTCATAGCAATAAAAATGACAGTCGAAGTTGTTTTTGTCGCACTAAGTGTTGCCTAACAACACTGTTTCATTGTCAATACTAAAGCAGCTCTTAATTACAAATAATTGAATATATATTTCTGCGCTTAAATTTGTATTACTGTTTTGTAGATTAAATATTTAAATTTCGTACATTTTCATAGCAATAAATATGAAGTGTTGTATAATAACACTGTTTTGTTAACAATACTAAAGCAGTTCATTATAGTAATTGAATATTTATTTAATAATTGTATATATTTTTAAGTGCTCAAACTTGTCTTATTATATTATGAATTAAATGCTTTAATTTCGTACTTATTCATAGCAATAAAAATGAAGTGTTGCTTAACAACACTGTTTTGTGTGGACAGTTGAGTTGACTAATCGAATTGTGCATAATTCAGTCAGAAATTGTGCAATCCAATTGGATTGGAACTCAACAGGACTTTGGTCAAACAAAACTGTGCTTTTCGCTCACTTGATTGACAGCTCGCTTCATGCCTCAATCCCTCAAGCCATCAAGCCATCAATCGTGTGGACTGATTGACAACAGACTTGTCCACGGCATGACACAGACAATTTGCAGTGTGTTGATTTCACAGCAGCGCCCTCTATGTGTGTGAGTGTGTAACTTTGGCTTTTCCTCCCCCCCTCGCTTTCCATGCAACAACAAGTTTTTAGCGCGTCTGCAATATTTGCATAAATTATTGTACAACAAACAATAAGTTGTTGTTGCCTTCCTTTTGCATTGCATTTATTTTCCAGAAAATGACGTTGTGAAAAAATGCAACAATAACTTTTAGTAGCCACTGTAGTTGTTGCTGGGCTTATGGCAGCGTATCAGTGACGGAATTCCTGGAAAAACACATAGGCAAAATGCAAGAAACAATCAACAACAACACAAAAAAAAAACCATAATAAAAGAAAAAAAAATTCAAAATAAAGCAAAAACAATTGCAGCAAGAAGATCGACAACAACAACAACAACAAGAATAAGAACGAAAAATTGTTGAGCCAAGAATATGAAACTGACAAAAAAGCCAAACGGAGACCCGAGAGCCCAGACATTCTGAAGACTTGACGACTGAGGACTGACGACAGAACTCGAACAGAAACCGAATCAAATTCAAAGAGTGCTCAGCTCAGCAATTCGTGGCGGGCGGTCTGCAAGTTCACTGGCGATAATAAGTCCCAATAAACAAATTATTCATCATAATTGTACAACAAAGTACAACTAAGCACATCGCAATATTAACAAATCAAAAAACGAAAAAATAATGGTATTGTGTATATTAAGTTGCTTTAAGCGGAATAACACAAACACAATCGCAATCGGTTACTTGGAGTTACATTTTCCAATTATTTTTTGGGCGTTATGCAACACTCAAAGTCCGAGAAAGAAGCAAAGCGAAGAGAAAGATAAGCACATCTTAAAAAAAAAATATACTTTTAAATTCGATCTTGCAAAGAAATTTTATGAAAATTTGACAACAATCAAATGTGAAGCAACCATTTTCATTTAAAGCTAAAAGTTCTTGACCAGAATTTAATATTTATTACATGCTGTCAAAAATACTGTTTTTTTTTTAAATACTATTTCTTTGCCTTTTTCTATTAGTTTTTCTTTCATTATTATTTTTTTTAAAGTACATAAGGAACTCTCTCTTATATATTATAAACTCCAGACTTTTGTGAAATCTAAATACTTTTCAACTAAAAAATACTGCTTTCAGTATTTTACCGATTAAATAGAAAAGTGATTTGGTATACAGAACAACAAAAAAAAACTTAACCATATATAAAAAGCTTTTGTTCAAAGTTTTCAATTCGAATTTAATATTTTTTTTATATTCTGCCAAAAAATACTAGAATACTTCGTTATTTTTTTTACTTTAATCTATTATATTCTTTTTTTTATAGTAAATACTTTTTCTCTGCCTTAATCTATTATATTCATTTCTTTATATCTTTTTTCGTTCATTATCGATACTCTTTGAACACATTATCTTATATTATAAATCTTCAGCCACAAAGGAAATATAAATATTTTTCAACTGAAAAATACTGCTTTCAGTATATTACTGTTATTCGGTATGCACAATCAGTTGTAGTCTACTTTATGAAAAGCGTGTGATTCAATTGAATTTCTTGTCGCCGTCTTATGTCATCCAATAAACTGCCTCAAGATGATATTGTTCTTGTCGTGGTTATTGCTTTTGTTTTGTTTTTTGTTTGTTTTTTGTTTTTTTAATGCTATCTCATGTGCAAACTGCAATTCCGTGACATGTGCCCTGTTACTCGAGCTCCATAAAATGCTCAGTATTTGTTTTTTGTTTCGATATGTTTTATTTTAATTTTTTTCGCTTGCTTCATTTTTTGTGTGGCAAAGTTCTAAAATTTCATAAATTCAACGAATTTGTCGCGCAGCCGTCAACGCTTGACTGGGAAATTCCGCAGTTTCTAATAAATGGCAAGACAGGCAGTTTCCTATGGTTGTTGCTTCTGCAGAAGCAGCGCAAAAGTTGCATGTGGCAAGACTGCCAAATACCCTATCGACTTAGAAGTGCATAACTCTTTAACGCGCTGATGAATTGTGCTGAAATTTTCAGAATATGAAGTCTAAGGTATTAGTTGGAAGTGTGAGAAAAAGAAAACTTATAAATCGAGTAATAAGAAAATTATGAGGAATATTATGAAATCAAAAATATTAAAAAAAAAAAATAAATTGAAAGTTCTTTTAGTAAGAGCTGCTTGTTATTGAGTTTATTTAGTACAAATGACATTTTATTTATTTAATAATTCTATTAAACATATTTCAACTAATTTAAAATATGTATAATATATTGTAAAGATCGAAAAATTTGCATAACTTTAAAGCGCGCTGATGAATTCTGCTGAAATATTGAGAATATCAACTCTAAGGAATTAGTTGGGAGTGTAAGAAAAAGAAAAGCTGTAGGTGGATTAATAAGAAAATAATGAGGAATATTAGAAAATCAAAAATACATAAAAAAAATGTTATTAAGGCTTTGTTATTGTTGACTTTATTTAATACAAATGATATTTTATTTTATTAATAAATATATTATACATATTTCAATTAATTTAATATATGTTTTAAGCATCTAAAGATCTTTAATAGTAAATTCGTAAAGAGTTTGCCGCTCTTTGAGCATGTGTTGTGGAGTGAGGATCGCAAACAGTTGCTGCTGCTGATGATGATGATGATGATGTTTATTATAATTGCATAAATTTATTGTCAACAGCGACGGTCACGCATGGTAACAGGAACTGCGATGTCCTTGCCATCGTTGTTGATGTCCTGACAGCCTGTGAGCTTATCATAAATAGCCAATGCGATCGATAAGTGAGAGAGCGAAAGAGAGAGAGAGAGAGAGAGGGAGAGAAGGATGTCGAAATGAAATGGGAAATATATATGCAGAAAGGAAAACGAAATTAAAAGACGCAAGACGCACGTTGCAAGTCGCATTGTCAGGAATAAAACAAAATTTAATGTGCAAACGAGAGAGAGAGAGAGGGAGAGCGTTGTGTCTGCCCCATTTCAAGTTGCATTCCTCCTCATTTGCCATTCCAGCGCGCTCTGTTGTTTCATTCAGCATTCAACATTCAACATTCACCTGCGACTTGCTTGCAACTTTGCAACTTGGTGACTTTGCGACTAACTGTCGAGAGGTTTTGTCGCTCATTCTCAACTTTTCGTCCCGCTCTGCGTTCGTCTTTCTGTCCGTCTGTCCGTCTGTCTGGCAACATTAAAAAATATGTCGATGGCATTGTGCATGCCCTGGCTGGCTGCAACTTCAACTGTTGATGCAACACACTCGCACACACTAAGACACTTGCAACAATAACAGCCATATCAAACAGCTGTGCAGACATTTTAAGCAGCTAGTCATCAAGCTGTCGCTGTCGTCGTCAGCTTTTTGGTTTGGGCCGCGTTTGTCTGCGTCTCTCTTTCAGCGTCGCTCAGCGGGTGGAGCATTGTAAGGTGCATGCAACACACTCACACACAGACAGACAGAGACAGCGACAGCGACAGTTAGACAGACAGTCTGAGTCTAGTCATAGACATATTCTTCGCCGTGTTTGGTATTTACCCAACAACCTTTGTCTGTCCAACGGTCCAACTCACTCTATTCTATTCCCCTCTCTCTCTCTCTCTATCTCTCTCTCCCAGTCCACCACTCTCTGTCTCTGTCTCGCCGTCTGGCATTTGCTTTTAACTGTCTGGCTAACTGGCTCCTTCTGATTGCGTTGCGTTGACTTGCAGCTCCTTTTATTTCATTTGCGCCTTCATTTTTGTCAGCAATGTTGCCTTCGATTCCACAGCAATCAAAGTGTGTTGATCAAACAAAAGCTTGCAAAGCTGTTGAAGCTTTATTCTAGAGCAAAGCTGTTTGAAGCTGCTTTGAACTAGTTGTCATAAAAAACATAAAAAGCTGCTGAAACTTTATTCCAGAGCAAAGATGTTTAAAGCTGCTTAGAAATACTTGCCATTAAAAGCTCTATTTTACAAGTTCATTAATCAAAAGCGCAGTTTTTGATGTGACAATTTTTAAAGTTTTACAAAAGGAGTTGAACTCTTAACTTATTTGTTGTTGTGAGCGTAACTCAATAATATTATCTGAGCTTTCACATTAATAGAAATATTTAAATCAACTACAAGTTTAGAAGTTGATTTTTCTTAGTAAGCAAAGTTGTAAAAGTAACCAGAGATTAATCTAAAGCTTAATTCATTGAACATAAGAGAGATTGGGAAAGATGAAGTTAGCTTTTATTTGTAACTGTGGTTTAAAGTTCAACTCAGCAATATTGGCTGAGCTTTTACATTAATCAACAAATTTTATGGCAACTAAAAGCAATTTCTTCTAGAGCAAAGTTGATTAAGTAACCAGAGATTAATCTAAAGCTTAGTTCATTAAACACAAAAGAGATTTAACTTCGCCCTTAAAGCTGAAGTTTGTATTTTTTGTTGCTACAATAGCTGTAAGCTAAACAACATTGATTAGTCGATGGTATTATTCCAAATTTTATAGCAATTAGATCACATAAAAACTTATAAGTTGCTGATTAAGTAAAAATTGATTTATGTAAAAATTATTCTTTAGGGTAAGTGAATATTTGTATTAATGTGCTTTGACACAAGCTTTAATCGTGTTTTAAGAAGTGACTGCTTTAAGCTTAAAGTTGCTTTTGCTTTAAGTTGAGCAAAGTTTGAATATGTGAGTGTGTGTGTATGCAAATGAATAGTATTCAAGCGATTCACTTGCTGGCTGTTGTTAACAAGTTTTTGCTAAAGCTTTCAGGATATCGCTTGCCGTGAACTTGAACTTGTTGCCCAGACAAAGTCACAGACAGACAAAGCATAGAGAGAGAGAAGGAGCAAGAGAGAGAGAGAGAGAGAGAGAGGGGAAAGAGGGAGAGGGAAGGAAAAGGGGTTGAGGCACTGACATTGAGGCAACCTACTTATGAGGCAAAGTAAAAGTTTTTCAATGTCAGAGCGCAACTTTTAGATGCCGCACATGATGCTGTAGATATATAACATAGAGTTGATAGAGTGCGATGATGATGCTGCCGCTGCCGCTGCGTGCCACATGCCACAGCGTTGCAAGTTGATTAAAATATGCTGCTTATATATGTATGTGTGATGACGTCAGCTGCCGCTAAACTTGGCGAACAATTTGGTGAGTGAGTGTGTGAGAGAGCTTATAATTCAACTGTTGACATTGTCGCTATGACTTTTCAACGTCATAATTAAGCGTGCCACATGTTGCAGCAGCACCAGCAGCAACAACAATGCAACAAAACTTTCCATGCATGTGCTCTCCCTCTCTCCTTCATCTATCTCCATCTCGCTCGCTCTCTGTCTCGTCTCGCGTTGCACTTGTGTGTTGCAGGGCACTTGAAGGCAGCCGCAGACAGTTGCCAGACTTTTTGAGACAGACAACAACAAGAACAACAACCAGAAGAAGAAGAAGAAGAACAACGGTTAAAACATTCACTGACTTTGGCATTGGCAAAAGCTCGCCTTGTTCTCATTCTCATTCTCTTTCTCCTTCCTTCCTTGTGTTTGCTGTTGGTTCCTCTTCCTCTTCTTCTTCTTGTTCGGCAACTAAATTTGCGCTTGGTAATTAAAATAGTGAAAGTTTCACGTCAAATTGCTGTGCAATCGCTCTGTCTCGCTCGCTCTCTCTCTCTCTTTCTATGTTAGTTTGTCATAGCCTACATTTGAGCTTTTTGTTTTGCGCAAAAGTTTTGTTTACCGTTTTGTTGTTCACTGTGCAGTGTGACCATATGTTGCCTCAAGGTTGCATTCTTTGCATTCGCATCGAAAGCAATAACAATTCCAGTTGAAAGTAAAAGCAAACAAATTGCTAATGAATTAAGGAGATTGTTGCTCTCTTTTTTTTTTGTTATTTTCTGCACACAATTAGCACAATAATTAAGCTGACGAATGAGTCAAAGAACTGTTTGTTAGATCATGTTGGAATACTCTGACACTTGAAAGTTATCTGCCAGTTAAAAGTTATCATTATGTTGAGAGTTTGTTCTCGTTAGTATAATAAATATGAAAATTAGAATAAAGTAGCACAAACAAATTAGAAAATTGTACACACAGAAAATGAGTGCATTGAGTGGAATGTTTAGTCCTTAGGCAAAAAGGATTTATTTAACCAAAGAGTCATCTAAAAGTGCTTTCGCATATATTTTTGGTAGCGTTGAGAAACAAATAAATTTATAGAAAAATACTTTTAGTAGGTAATGCTACTATTATAAATAAATAAACACAAATAATCCTTGAAATTTATATTTAATGATAAAATATAATTAAACATTAAAACAAATTTAATAAATAAACCCTAAAAATATAAATAAAATGTATGAAATAAGTAAGATGAATGACATAAATAAAAAAAAATTAATTATATAAATTTAAAAAAAAAAATAAATAAAAAAATTAATTATATAAATTAAAAAAAAAATAAATAAAAAAAATTAAGTAAAGAAAAAAAAACAAAGGATATAAAATAATTAAAATTAAAAAATAAAATAAAATAAATAAATAAAAATAAAAAATAAAATAAAATAAAATAAAATAAAATAAAATAAAACAAAACTAAATAAAATAAAATAAATAAATAAAATAAAAATAATAAATAAGAAAAAAAACAAAACAAATAAAAAAAAAATTGAATAAATAATTTGTATGTTAAATTTGATGTTTTCTTCATGTAAAAAATTGAAAATAGATTTTATATCTAGCGGTATTCTATTCTGTGTGTTTTTGTTGTTGTGAAATAATAATAAAATTAATGTGTCTATATAAGTCCAACTTTAATATGTAATTAAGAGTTGCTTTAAAACTCGATATAGAGAGAAGTGTTAGAAAAATGTTTTATAAAAACATAAATATATTTCATTATAATCAACTATGAAATCAGTTAACTAATTGAGTAATTCTTTCCTTGATTATTTGCAGCATATTCTTCAAAATTCTAAATTTCAACGAAGAAGAAAGCGTGTAAAACTTAAAGAAACCCATACTCGAAATCTCGGCGTATCGAAAAGCGAATCAGCGGAAAGCTTGACGACGACAACAACAACAACAACAACAAGAAGACGAAGACAACAGAAGAAGGAATCAAACACGCTACAACTCTGGCAGCGCTCTCTGGCTATTGAAAAATTGCAACTCTCTCATTTACTTACACAAACACACACACACACACATGCACACACACTCTCTCTCTCAGAAAGAAAACTTGTCGAAATATTTGCAACCAACTGGACCAATTCAATTTTTATCGATAACAACGTAAAAATCTAAAAGAACACGACGAAGAAGAAGCGGATACGGATACGGAAAGCAAAAAGAAGCTGAAAATGTTTACAAATTGAACAATTTCTTTCACAAAATAACAAAACAAAACAAAAAAGAAAATCTCTTGAGCTCGAAACGTGGCAAAAAAAAAACAAAACAAAAAACAAAACTCAAAACTTTCAAACTCAAAAAGCGAACAAGAAAATTACGGTTATTTTTCGGACTTAACAGTGTTGTAAAACGCTCGCAGCAACAATTTTCGGTGTGCAAAATCAAAGTGTTAAAAAAAAACTAATTTTGAACATAAATTTGCGAAATAAAGAACATTCAAAATTGAATAAATAAAAACTGCTGCTGCAAGAAGAAACCACAAGCAACATCCAGAGCAACAACAACAACAACAACAAGAACAGCTACAATATTACTAATAATAACAACAACAATTACAACAATTATAACAACAACTATCAGACCCACGACGCAGAAGACGACCCCGAACAAGAATCACAAATCAATTGAAAATTGCAACTTATGGATTGCTGGACGGGTAACGCCCGACTGGCGAGTGTTTTAGTTTAAGGTAAGTTACTCAATTAATTTCACTTATAATTCATATACAATCTTTAACAAATGTGATGAACTGAGTCGAAAGCAGAGTGAATATGTGAATAATCTCCGATTTTGTTAAATCAAGTATAGAAATGTTTCATAATCCCGCAATTCTTAAGTTACAGTTTACACATGGTATTTCTTTCTTAAAGTATTCAGTATATAATATACTAAATAGTATATACTACATACTGTATTTTAAGGTTTTACTCTCTGGGTTTATTGTTTGCTTTATTTGTCTAAAGCAGTGTTAATATTTGAGTATTCAGTATAAAATATACTACATGGTATTCAGTATAAAATATACTGCATAGTATTCAGTATAAAATATACTACATAGTAAGTTCTAGGGACTTACTTTCTGCTTCATTTGCAGAGAGCAGAGCCAATATTTAAATAATCCTCAATTTTCTTAAACCAAGGAACAAATTCGAATCAAAAGTATTTCTTTCTTAAAGTATTCAGTATAAAATATACTACATAGTATATACTACATACTGTATTTTAAAGTTTTACTCTCTGGGTTTATTGTTTGCTTTATTTGTCTAAAGCAGTGTTAATATTTGAGTATTCAGTATAAAATATACTACATGGTATTCAGTATAAAATATACTTTTATACTGTATTCAGTATAAAATATACTAAATAGTATATTTTAAGGTTTTACTCTCTGAGTTTACTGTATGCATTATTTGTCTAAAGCAGTGTCAATATTTGAGTATTCAGTATAAAATATACTACATAGTAGGCTTTAGTGCTTTACTCTCTAAGTCTACTCTCTGCTTCATTTACCAAAAGCAGAACCAATATTTAAATAATCCTCGATTTTCTTCAACTAAGGAACGAATTCGAGGCAAAAGTATTAGACCTCATGGTATTAGTTTCTTTAAGTATTCAATATAAAATATACTAGATAGTATTCTTTAGGGTTTTACTCACTGAGATTACTCCCTGCTGCGAAAGCAGAGCCAATATCTGCATAATCCCCGATTTAAACCAAGTATTAAAATGCGAGTGTAAAATTTAATACCATATTGTATTTTTTCAGTATAAAATATACTACTTAGTATAAATTGAGGTTTTCCCTTCTGTTTCATTTGTGTGATTGTGATTTTAAATTTCAAGTGAATTTCGTTTTAAGAAGTTTTGCTGTTTCTTTAATGAAATTGTGTATTAAATATCAACATTGAAAGTCCTTCAACTATACCATGATTCTTTTATATATTTATATTTATTTATATTTATATATTTTCAAATATTTTTTCAATAAATTGCAAAATATTTCTCTTTAATTCCAACAAACTGCTGAGAATATGTGTGTTAGTAATAAATTTAAATTCAAAAGTTTACAATCGAGACTTTAACTTTCAAATTGCATTTAAATACATTATAGATCTCAAATAGATACTCATAATTATTTTTGAGTTACTTTCTAAAGTTGCTTGCGAATAAATTGTAATATTGTTCTTCAATCAAAGTTAAAAGTCAATACATCGTAATATTATTCTTCAATCAAAGTTGTCAGAATAATATTATTAAAATTTTAATGGAATTCTCCGAAATTCTCCAAATACTAAACTGTGTAATCTGCACTCTGTCTCTTCGAAGATTTTATAAGTCATAAACAATAAAGTATTTTATAGTTCCTATGCATACGCGTACTTAAGCCAAGGCAAAAAGTCAACGTTAGAGTGGCATTAAAAATAAAAATCGAATGGATTTCTGTTTGTTTTGTGGGCGTGTCAGCTGTCAATCACTGTCCATGTGTGTGTTGGTGTGTGTAAATGTCAGTGTTGGCAAATTTTAGATAGTGCAATTAACGCAGAAACGTTTTTTTTTTGGGGGGGCTAATTAAGGCAATTTTTGCAATTGAAATGCGAAGAAGAAAAACACACACAAATTGTATTTTCAATTAAAATTGAAACCTTCGCCATGTTGTGTGTATGAGTGTGTGTGTGTGTGTGTGTGTGTGTGTGTGTGTGTTAGTGTGTGTTTTGCCTGCCTCTTTGTGTATTTTGCTATGATTTTTGCATTCACTTCCCATTGTCAAAAAAGCAAAAAAAAAAGCAAAGCGCAGACGTCGCTCACTTCCGCTCGACGACAACAGCAATTAGTTGTTGTTGTTGTTGTTGTTGTTGTTGTTGTTGTTGCTTGAGTTGTTGTTGTTGTTGTTGTCATGCATTTTGGGCTCGGTCTAAGCCAATCCGTTCCGATACGATCCGTTTCTGGCGCTGACCTTGGCCTTCAGATTCTTTTTTTTGCTCGCTCTCTATTTTTTATTTTTTTTGCTTCTTTTCGAATTTTTGTATTTGTTTGTTTGTCTTGTTTTGTTTGTTTGTTTGTTTGCTGTTGTTGCTGCTGCTGTGGTTTCTCTTTGGGCATTTTTCCCAGGCGCCAAATGCGTTGGCTCATTAATAAAACGTTAACACCGTTAAATTGCAGACGGCAAAAATTAACGCCTAATTGATGAAATGGCAAAAGACAAATAAAGAAAGCAAACACAGAGGGGAACAAAAAGGGTTATTACTATTGATTGAAAAGCACGGAGAAGTAACTGCAATGACTGCAGCTTCCACCAGCAACAACAACAACTGCAACTGCAACAACAACAACAACAAAACAGTTGCAATTTATGCGCAGCGTGACAAATCAATTTTACTTGAGTCATTTTTAGAGAGTTTTGCCATCGCTTTTCTACGTTGCTGTTGACAAGCAAAGTTGTTGCGTGATCAGCTCAGCTCAGCTCAGGTTCAACTCAACTCAGTTCAGTTGAGTTGTGGACAGAGTGAGAGGTGGGGGGAAGTAGGTTGGAGATTTCGCACGCTCGCTTCGAAGCGAAGCCGTTATCATCAGCATAAATATGTGACATTTACGAGTAATGGCAAATGACGTTGCCACAACAACAACAACAAAGTACAGACAACATTAGCAAATAGTTTTCATATTACAGTTGCAGTTGAAAGGTTGCAAGTTTCGCTGTCGCTGCTGCATCGATTGCCACGCTTGCTCTTTTTTTTTTTTGTTTGTTGCCTCAAGATCGTGCCGCATTGAATTGAAAGCTGCTTTTTGAACTTGCCACAAGTTGCCAGCCAGTTAACAGCTTTAAACTTTGCTTGAAAAGCTCAATAAAGCTTAAAGAAACATAAAGCATTATTAATTTTAATTCAAATATTTAACATTTACATTTTATTTTTAAATTAAACAACTTTAACTTTGCTTCAAAAGCTCAACTAAGATAAAAGAAAAATAAAACCTTATTAATTTTAATTCAAGCTTTTTAAAATGTACACAATTAACATCTTATTTTAAAAGTTAACAACTTTAAGCTTTGCTCGAAAAGCTCAAAAAAAACTTTAAAGAAATAAAAACTAATATGAATTTAAATTCAAATATTTAACATTTACAACTTTAACTTTGCTTCAAAAGCGCAACTAAGATAAAAGAAAAATAAAACATTATTAATTTTAATTCAAATATTTGAAAACTTACAAAATTCACATCTTATTTTCAATGTTAAATTTTATTTCTATACCATTTTTTTAATTCGAAATTCATTTCGTAAATATTTTCATTAATAGATAGCTTTATTTATTTTGAGAGATATAAAATTGATTGATTGTAATCAGCTTTGAATGTTGAAAGCGCCTGAAATCGAGCTTTTGGCCCAAAAGACAAGGCTGCAATTAATTACGCCAAAAGTTAGCATTGATCTCAGATCTCTTGCGACAATCTTGGCGAAACTTCGCATAGCAAACATAACTCACCAAAACTTGAGGTTAAATCAGTGAACTCTAGACAGAGAGAGAGAGAGAGAGAGAAATGAAGAAACAACAAGTAAGAAAGTTACAGTCGAGTGTGCTCGACTGTGAGATACCCGCTACCCATTTTTAATAAGCGCAAAATATTGCGGTCTTATTTTCAAAATATACCAAAAAATACTAAAAAAATACTAAAAATATACCAAATGGTATATTTGGTATATCAATATAGTACCGTATTCAAAATATACCATAGACGGCTCAATATACCAGATTGTCAGCCAAAGCAACTCAGACCCTAGTAAGTAGGCGTTTTTGCCCATACAAAAGTATTTCTTTAAAAACTTCGACAATTTTTATCTGATCGCAACCAAATTTTCAGGAATCATAACTATTATAGTAATTATTGTATATACCAAAATTCGCAACTCTAGCTTTAAAATTATGCTTGTTATTCGATTTGCGAGGGCGGAAGTGGGCGTGGCAAAAATTTGAAACAAACTTGATCTGCGTGCAAACATAACAAATGCTGTCGAAAAAAAATTATAGCTCTATCTCTTATAGTCTCTGAGATCTAGGTGTTCATACGGACAGACGGACGGACGGACAGACGGACATGGGTAGATCGTCTCGCTGATCAAGAATATATATACTTTATAGGGTCGGATGTGCCTCGTTCTACCTGTTACATACATTTCCTGCCGGCACAAAGTTATAATACCCTTCTACCCTATGGGTAGCGGGTATAATAAACCAAGAAAATAATTGAACATAATACTTTCTGCCTAGGCGCAATCTTTTCACTGCTGCTGCTGCTGCGTGTGGGCGACGTCGTCAATCAATCGCTGCAACGCAGTCGGTGAAATGTGCCTTTTGAGGCTTGACGCAATCAGAGGAGAGCTCAAAGCTCAAAGCTGAGCGCTGAGCACGTTCGTTGAGCATTGCGAAAAGTGAATTGTTTTTGTGGCGCAAAATGTAATTGCCGTTAATCAACTGACGTGTGAGCTGCGTGCCATTATGAAAGGTGGCGCCTCACGCGTACTTGCGCCCACTTAAAAGGGTGTGGCAACAACAGAACAGAGATTGAACTTAACTCGGTAGTCGACTGAGAGATACCTCGCAAATATCGATTGACTCTATGCAAATATCATTAACGTTTATAATAGGTAAACAGCAGCGAGCAAATGCTATTCGTGTTATTTGCATCAAGTTGATTGGCAGCGCGTACGCGGCGTATGCGCAATATTTGCATTCAATGCGGAAGCAAAGCGTGCGAATGAATTAAAAGAGGCGAAGGGGGAGAGAAGAGAGAGAGAAAGAGTGCGAAAGTTCTTACAGCAGCTGAATGAAAGCGAAACGCAGCTGATTAAATTCAATGAATGATAAGCAAAGTGAATGAAAGAGAGAGAAAGGGAGAAAAAAACTGAATTTTAGTATGTAGTACAGAAAATTAATAAGAAATATAAGTAAATAATAAAATTTATAAGAACTCTTTGAATAATATATATTAATATAATGAAGTACAAGTATAAATGCTAAGAAATATAAGTATATAAAAAAATGTATAAGAATTCTTTAAATAATAGCAGAAGTATAAATTTGATCTAAGAAAAAAAAAAAAACAATAGAAAAGACAAGTTACAATTGAGATGAAAATACTACTTTCGTAAATTTTAAATTAAAGTAGTAAGAATAAAAATAAAAGAGTATTGGTAGAAAGAGGAAATAAGTAGAAAAATAAAAATATTATTATGTGTAGAATAACATTTTAATGTATCATAAAGAAAGTGAAAAATAAAAATCAAAATAAATGCGAATTAAATGATAATAATATAAAAAATGTGTGTATTGGAAAGAAAACGTATTCAAGACAAAAAAAAATAGTTGAAATATTATAGACAGAAAAAGTAGGTAAAGAAATAAAACATTTCTAAATTAAAGACGGAATAAGTAGGAGAAGAAAAATATTACGAAAAAAACTTTTATGGCATCATTAATAATAAGTTGAAAGAATAAAATATGTGTGTATAGGAAAGAAAAATAGCTGAAATAAGTAGGGAAAGAAGCCAGCCTAAGTATTTGTTGTTAAAGTTTGAGTAGTTCTTAAGTTAATATTTAATAATAAATTTACAAAATGTCATTATTAGTAACTTCAAAATTACTTTAATAATACGAGTATGTACAAAATCAAGCACGTTGACACATGTCTATAAAGGAACAACTCTATGCAAATAATACTTTTAATAAGGTAACGGGAAGACAAGAACTTTATGAATTTATTACTTAATAACATCAGCATAGCTTTAGCTTTTCTCTCTCTCTCTCTCTCTCTCTCTCTCTCGCATTTCTACCGACATTTTTTCATCTCAATTTTTGCGCCTTCTTCGCTTTGTCTTGAACTTATAATAAAGTTCTTTGTCAAAAGTTAGTTGAGAATTATTTGAAGGACGCAGCAATGCAAATGCATTGTAATCGATAAGCCAGTCGAAATCGATATCGATAAAGTCAACAGAAGGGAAACTGAAATGCATATTTCAAATAAATCAAATATTGATGCACTTTTGTTGTTGTCGCAGTAGCCAAGCTTCCCCCTTCCCCATTCCATGCTTCTATTCCTTTACCTCCTCCTTCTTCTCTGCACAACTTATTTATCTACACACTCTTCAAGGTTGTGTGTGTCGTTTGCTGACAAATGCACAAAATGCATGACGCCACACGGGTGGAGAAGGGGCCAAAGAGAGTGAGAGAGAAGCGCGTGCAAAACGCAAGAAGGAAGTGATTAATAAGGCAACAACAACGGCAAAGCAAAGCAAAGCAAAGTTTTGCCGGCAGCTTAAGAGACCGCAAAGAGACCTACAAAAATGCAAATGCACTGAGAGAGAGAGCGAGAGAGTGAGCGTGCGCATGTGTTGCGGCGATATGGTAACCCTAAAAAACAACAACAAAAACACAAAAACAACAACACACAGCATTGTCAACGTATGTGTGTGTGTGTGTGTTAGTGCGTGCGTGTGTGTTATCGTTCGCATTGCAAAAACTACAAACTATAACGCAATTATATGCACTGCCTCCCCCCCTCACCAACCCTCATACGACTCATTACCCGCTCTGCTTGTGTTTGTGTTTGTGGCGCCATCTCACTCTCGCTCGCACACACACTTGCATGCGCCTTTTTCGCTTGCACCTCGAATTCGTTATTGCATTTTGCGTGCATCAATTATTGCGCATTTCTCAGTTGCGTTGTTCAATTGCTGTTGTTGTTTTTGTTGCTGCTCTTTATCTGGCAGCCGCCTTCTAATTTACACAACAACAACAATAACAACAACAAATATTGTACAATAACTAATGCATAACATTAGCTGAACATCGCTCAAAACAACAGCAGCAAAAGCAACAACAACAACAACAAAGCAGACACCCACGAACATTCACACACACACACACACACACACAACACTCACAGGCAAGCGTAAGCCAGGGCTGCACACGCATCTGAATTGTTTTTGTTTTGACTTGGAATTGAAAAGTGCATTTTTGCTTTAGATTTTTGTTGATGTGAAAGAGAAGAATTCAAGCTTTGAATCAATGGAAAACTTTTATACTACGTTAAAGTTATTAACAATATAAATCACTTTTAATATTAGACAAGATTATACAATATTATTATATTATACAATTTTAATATTATACAATATTAAACCAATAAGAAAAGAGAGAGAATTTTAAATGCTGACGTAAAATTAGTAATATTTGATGGTTCAATATGAAGAATGGAATCTAATATAAAATACAAAACTTGCTGATAAATTTAAAATACTTTTATTTAAAAAAATGAAAATTGATTTAAAGTATTTTCAGTTGTAGTATAAATATAGAAAATGATATAAGATAAAATTGAAAAAATATTAAGCAAGATTATTTAGAACAAAAAAGAAAGCTACAGTGAAGTATGCTCGACTGTGAGATACCCGCTACCCATTATGAATAAAAGCAAATCAAATTAAAATATACCACAAAAATACTAAAAATATGCCACAGATTAGTAGTACAGTACAAAATATACAGATTGTCAGTAATAACTTCAATAATTTTGTTTTCCAATTCAAAAAAATCAGTAACTTGACCAGAAATTTATTAAAAATCAACAATATTGTTATATTGAGTTGAAATTGATTTGCTTTATTTAAGCTAGTATTTGTTTTACGCAATATTCAGTGCGATATGTGAAATGAGAAGCGCTGAGAGAGGCGCAAATAAATGGCTGCGTGACACATGGCAGTGGCTGCGTTTCTAGCTAATAGCTTGAAAATAGCTAGAAAAAAAAACAACAACAGCGACAATGTTGACATGCAAGCAAGCCATGGCTGACCCAATGGCAATTAGCATTTCGGCTGACAGAGAGAGAGAGAGATAGAGAGGGAAGATGGGAGACGGAGCTGCAGCGACCAGGTGCCAATTGCAATTTATCTGATCGCTCTGGGTACAGTTGACGCCCCACAAAAAAAAACAGCAACAATGGAAATGTGGACAAACGCTTGCGTGTTGTGTTTGTATTTGTGTGTGTGTGTGTGCAATTGTGGATTAATTATAACCAAGGACTCACAAGATACAAACAAAGATACAAATGTATCTGCGCTCGTATCGTGTGCGTATCTGTGTCTCTCTGTGTGTGTGTGTGTGTGTGCAATTTCCGTTGGGCCAGAACAAGGTTAATTCAGTTAGCCATTGTTGCTGTTGCTTTAATTACGCTTAGTTACATAATCATTTCCAACTGATGATGACACACACACACAAACACACATAAATTATTTATTTATTTACTTCGCCTTCTTTTTTTGTTGTTGTTGTTGTGTGTTCGCATTATTTAATATTTAGAGCTTTGGGAAAAACGGCGCTTAAAACTTAAAACCCGTTGACAACACCCAAAGTTTGCCTAGTTTTTGCAAGAAGTAAAAGCAGGGCCCATAAAATTTCTTTCTTTCTCGCTTGTTTTATGCCATTTGATAAATCCAGCAAACGCAAAATAAAACCCTCTCGAATCCGGTTCCAAAAAAAAAAACTTTCTTGCTAAACAAGAAAACAAAAACTAACTAAAAAATGAGGAGAGAAAAAAAAATAAATTAAAATAAAATACATCAAATATAAGGGGGCTAACTAAGCATGTGTATCGTGGCTCTATGGCCAAATGCCTTTTGCCGTGTCACAGGCAAAAAAAAAAAAACGAAGAACTAAAAAAAAACATACTACAAAGAAAGAGGCACAAAAAAATGGCAAAACAGCTGCGGCAATTAGACGCTGAAATTTCACCAACAACAACAAAGCGCCGCTTGAGAACCTCGCCACAAAAACATCATCGGTCATTGCAAATTTCCCATGGCACTCCAAGAACTTTCGAAAGTTTTCTGTCTTTTCGCCTTTTTTTCGCACACAGAAAACTGCATAAATTTGGCATACATAATGAATTCTTCACCCTCTCTCTATCCCTTTGGTGCGTGAAAAATGATGGCAAACATTTGTTGGAGATGCACAAAATCGATCACGGAAGATCGCAAAGCATTTGCCAACACGATTATCATCAATAATCGATCTAATTGCATTGTGAATGCGAAAAAATCGATTGTTGTCCATATATCGGTAATACTATCGTGCAATGCAATAAAAATTATTAATTCGATTAATCGGAAATACTATCGATGCAATGCAAGCAAAAGTTATTAATCGATGCATTGACAATACTATCGATATAATGCAAACACAAATTATTAATCGATGTATCGGCAATACTATTGATGATATGTAAAGATATTAATCGATGTATCGTCCATACTATCGATTATATGTAAAGATATTAATCAATGTATCGGCAATACTATCAATACAATGCAAGCAAAAGCTATTAATAAATTTATCGTCAATATTATCGATATAATGCAAACACAAATTATTAATCGAAGTATCGACAATACTATCGATACTATTGCAGACTAATTTTCCAGTTCTATGGAATGTTTTAGATAATTTCGATTGTTTGGATCAACAACAAGTAATTATGCCTTGTATATTTATCCCCATTGAATATCCAGCAACTTCGCAAAGTCAATAGTTATCGATAACTAACAATATGCAGCATCGATCAATAAGTGAAGCTATGAATGCGTGTTTAAAAAGAAAAAGATAGAAAAATCGAATTGATTCATTCTAAAATATGTTTTGAAAGAGCTGTTGAAATCGCCAAGTTCTTGATATACAAAATTCAATTATTAGCATAGGCGATAATAAAGTCATTAATATAGTAATTATATAAATGGTGTATCATAGCGATAAATTCATTTAGTAGAACACAATGAAACAAACATAAATTGTAACGGAATAAAATTGTATTTTGAAATTTAATAGTGATAAATTTATAGCAGAAAAGAATAAATTAAAATAAAGGATCAATTTAATAAATTAAACTAAAGTTGCGCCTTTTTTTTGGCAAAATCTCTATTTAAAGATTTTGCAAAAAGAAATTCCATATAAATTTGATATCAGGCAATCTTTTGGTTACAATTTCGAGGCCTTTGACCGTGAAAGCAGAAGAAACTACATATGTGTGTGTGTGTGTGTGTGTGTCTATGTAGGTAGCATGATGTTCTATGCCTATGCCTATGGCAAATTGTGCCCGAAAACTATCAAAATAGAGAAGAAAAAAATATATTCGCGAGTCTATTGAACTTTGTGTTACAACAACAACAACAACGGCAACAACATTGCCAAAATGGTTTTGCGCAAACGCAGAAAAGAAACACAGAGCAAACGCAAAAAAGTTCATTGAACCCCGCAGGCAAAGGCCCAATCTAGCTACTGTTGTTGTAGTTGCTCGTTTTGCTAGAAAGATCAACGACACGCACAAAAAAAAAAGTAAAAACAACAACACATCACACAACATAATCATACTCATAGGCCCGACGACGCACGACGCACGCACAAAAGTCAACGAACTGTCGACGTTCGCAGTCGTCTTTTATATGTATTTGCGCAGAGAACGAACAAACACACACACAGAGAAAGAAAAAGTGCGTGAGCCACGCGTCAAACAACAGCAACAACAACAAAGAGCCGCGCACGCATAACAACAAAAGCAAGAGCCGAAAACAAAAAAAATTCGCAAAGATCGCGCACGCACAGCGACGACAGCAGCAATCGCACACATTCACACACACACGCACACACACACAGAAGCTAGTATACGCACAGCGCAAAAATGAGGCCGGCCCCAAAACCTACAAAACAAAAATGTTGCCAAAATTCACTCTCTCTCATTTGTTGTGCTCTCTTTATCGTCGCTCGCACACGCACACGCACAATTTGCAAATGCGCTCTCTCAACATTACGTTTATCTGCGTTCGTTCAAAGTCAAGTTGAAGAGCACAATTGATCATGGCCATCTCGCTTGCTCTCCCTCTCTTTGTGCGTGCGTGTGTGTGTGATCACACATTTATTTGCCGAATTTGCGAATTCTCTTTTGCAGCCGAGCAGCGCTGTCGCTGTTGCTATTGTCGCTATCGTCGCTTACGCAACTCGCATGTTTGCCAAACATATGTGTGGCCCCAAAAAGCGACCGAAAATTAGCGGCAGCAAATAAATATTATTAGCAGCAAAACGACTGCGAGATACTCTCTACATATTTGATTTATTTCTAGTATTTCGAGTAGATAATAGCACGAAAAGTTTTCGACTACATTTTGTGTTTTTATCTGAGTGAAGGCAGCGAAAAGAGTTTTTCTGCGGTTGCCTTGCACTTGACTACGTGCATTGCTTAGCATGTGTGCGTGTGTGTGTGAGTGTGCGAGAATGTTATCACACAATATGTGTATGTATGTGGCTGTCCCCCTCGCACTTCCCACTTCCCGCTTCACACTTGAAGCCAAAGGCACGTACGCAACTTGCGCTGCATGCCATTAGAAAGAAAAAGAGCAAGAGCAAAAATACAAAAAAAAAATAAAGCAAAATAAGTAAATAAATATACTTCTATATATAATGAATAATTATGGAAACATAAAAACGGGCAAACAACACACGCAAACAACATTGCGACGTCTGAAAATAAAAAATGCATTTTGAATGTAAGCTCGTTAAATTTCGCGTCGAACAAATAAAACTGAAAACATGCAACAGGAAAATTATGCAAAACGCAAAAAAAGCAAAACACAAACATAGTGCTTATATATGTATGATTGTATGTATATATGTATGAGTTTGTTCTGATCTAATATGTGTATTCATAAGACTTGTTTGCTTTTATGACAATGCAATTTTAATTCCGCATTCAGTTCTAGAAGTGATCATATTAGCACTTGCTAAACTTTGTTGGATGGCTAATAAGAAGGCTAATAATAGAATATTTAGTTTATTTCTGATTCTTGATTAAATTATCAATGTGATTATAACGTTTCTGAAACTATAATAACGATATATGAATATACTATATTACTATACTAAATACTGAAACTCTAATACATATGTACAATTATACTATGTTCTACTGTACTAAATACTGTAAAATATAATATATTAATATACTAATCTAATATAGTATCATGATACACCATTACTATATAAGATTTCGGAATCTATAGTGACTATATATGAAACACTATTTTCAGAAACTATAATAATACTATACATACTATATTAATATACTAAATACTTTATCATGATACTATACGTTAATATACATAAAATTAAATTTTTTTTTTTGGATATCTTTCATATTTCTCAAACTTTTACTAAAACATATTTTGTTGAATAGATCATGTTTTATAAAACTTTTAAGAGCTTTCTTTAGCTGTAACACTATATACATATATAGTATAATAGTATATTCTATATATAGATATATTTCTAATATATTAATACTTTATTCAAGATTATTTCATTTTAATGTCAAATTTTTCTAACTAAATAATGTATGAATTATTTTTCATTATAAATTTCTAGATATATTTGAAATTTTCAAAAATTTCATTAATTCAAACACTTAATAATTAATTGTTCTATAGATTAGATAAATGATTAAACTTTTAAATGCAATCTTAACTTTATAACTTATTTATTCAGTTGATAATTATCAAGCATTTAAGAGCATAACAACTCTATAGCATTTATTTACAATATATGATAATACTATAATACTTGTGACTTTTTTATAAGTCTTCTATAACATATTTACAAAATATACTTTATTACTTTGGTATTTTTTAGAAGTCTTCTTGCTCTACTAACTCTAAAATTTCTTGCATTCTGAACTCTATAACATTTATTTACAAGAAATACTATAATAATTGTGATTTTTTTTAAAAGAGTCTAAAAGATTTCTTTACTTTATTTTTTGGGGTTTTTAATAAGTCTTCTTATCATATAAGAAACATTTTTGTAATATAAGGAACATTTTTCTTACTTTCTTTTTCTTTTTTTTTTATAATATAAGGAACATTTTGAAAGTCTTCTTGCTCTACTAACTCTATAATTTCTTGCGTTCTCTATAAGAAATACTCTATAAGAAATACTATAATAATTGTGATTTTTTTATAAGAGTCTAAAACATTTATTTACTTTGTTTTTTGGGGTTTTTAATAAGTCTTCTTATTCTATAGGAAATACTATATAACTTGGAACATTTTTTGAAGTCTTCTTGCTCTACTAACCCTGTTGATCATTTTAATAGTCCGTTTTTATTTCATTTTGCCAACTACAAAGTTCAAATGATTTGCTAAAAATGATCTTATCGCGCTCTCTCTCTCTCACTCTCTCACTCTCTCTCTCTTTGTATTCGCTTCTCTTGGGAACCCTTTGGAAGAATTGACTTTTAATAACATGTTTAAGCATATGCGTAGTTAATGCTTAGCGATAAGCTCAGCGAATGTCGTCATCATCGACGTTTGGGTTACATGGCTGACTGTTGATCACTGATCACTGATCGCTGACCTATTAACAGCGTCGATCTTTGGCCAATAATCTTAGGCACATATTGATTGCAGCTGTCCGAAAATTTATTGGCCAAGCTGCGAGTAATTTGTCTTGTGTCGAACCTTTTGAACTGCAGTCGAAGCGCCGCCATTAATCAATGCCAAATAATGCAGCCGTCGATAGAGATGGCAAAGTGTATTCCCTCCGTCTTGGCATCACTAGCGAAACTAACGAAACACTTCCGCCAACTGCGTGCTGCGTGTGGGAGAGAGACAGCAACAGAGAGGAGAGCAGCTGTTGATACGTTTAGTTTGCGAATTGTGAATACCGAAAACATATGTTGTTATCTGTATCGTAAGTAGGTCACACACACACACGCACACATGTGTGTAGCGGATTTTGTCGGCAATTCGCACGCACTCACACGCAACGAAGCCGCTGCGTAAATTGCGTATACGCAATGTGTGTCAAGGACAGATATGTGCGAATTTTTTTTTTGCGCTGTTTCTGTTTGTGTTGTTGTTGTTTCCTCTCTTTATGATTTTCAATGTTTAATTTTTGCCGGCTGACGGCGTCGCCACTCGCTGCTAAATTTAAATGACGCCAGCAACAACAACAACAACGCGCACCTACTGAACTAATTTACTTGTCTGCCTCTCTGCGTGTATGTGTGTGTGTGTGTGTGTTTGTATGCGTGTGCGTAGATAGCATTGAATTTCAACTGCCTGGCGACCCGCTAGAAACATTTTTCGCAACTATGTTATTTATTTTTTTGTGTTTTTTGTGTTGTCTTCTTTGTGATTTTTCGCACAACTCACGCCCACGGTCAAGCCAAAGGTCAGACAACAGCCAACTGCAAAATTTCTCCAAGTTTTGCAACATGACAGGCCAAATGGTTTTTTCGTATTTTTTTTTTTTTTTTGAGAACTCGTCACATAAAACGCACAGAAATTTGTGAATTCTGAATACTCTGAAACTGAAAATAAGTAGAGCGCCAAAAAGTTTTCTAAAGTTGTGAAAAACACTTTTGAAAATAAAAAAAAATTTAAAAAGAATTTAAAGAAAAAAATTTAAACATTGTATTACGGAAATCTTTTTCATATAGTTCAATTTAAAATATGAGTAATAAAACATATTTTAATTATTTTCTTTAAATTCTTTTTAATTTTTTTTTTTAATTTCAAAAGTGTTTTCCACAACTTTAGATAACTTTTTGTTGACTGTAAGACAAAAATTTCTAGAATAGATAATATATAATCATTCTTATTTGAATTTTAAAAATAATATATAATAATACCTATTTTAATTTAAAGTATATGAAAAACATTTCTATAATACAAAATATATAAACATTCTTATTTGAATTTCAAATATATGAAGAATATTTCTTTAAAACAAAATGTATAATAATTTCTATTTTAATTTGGACCGAAAGTAAAAACAAATAAAATAAAAAGGTTTGGAGATTTATTTCTAGTTGATTATATAAAGTAGGCAAGAAATTGTTTAAAAATAACATTTTATTAAATTAACAGCTATGAAATCATTTATATTAAGAATCAGTTGCATTATTCTATATGCAAATTTAAAAATGTTTTTTTTTTTTATTTGATCTTCTTACATTAAATGTTCTTCAAATCTTCAGAAGTGTTTTCTAACATTACAATTTTCATGTTCTTCTAAATTTTTAGTACTAAGTTATATTAAGATATATGTATTATACTATTTTTTTATGTTATATTATATAGTTATATTAAAAAAAAATATCTGGTCAGACTTCAATTTAAATGATAAGCAAAGTTAAGGCAATTATTTAAATCATTGAAGAAAACTTTAAAAATAGTCAATTGAGGTAAATTTCTACAATCTTTATTGTGTTGTGAAATTCATATAACACATTCGCAAAGAAAAGTAAAAGTTGTATAATGCTGAAATGAAATAGATTTATTTATTGTATTCAATAACTGAATTTTATGTGGGAATATATTGACAGGCTTTTTATTTATTATTGCTGAAATTAAATATATATTTATTTGACACTTTTTTTTTTTGAAGAACAATTAATTGTTGTGCTTATGGCTTTGAACCCGGCAAATGTTGCGCTATAAAGACAGGCTCTTGCTATCTCTCTCTTTCGTTCTCGCTCTCTTTCTGCTGCTCTTTAACTCTCAAGTTTTTTTTTTTTTGTATGTCAAATTTCCAATTGGGTCGCACACATTCATAGCTAACTTAGCTATTTGCGAATTTCATTGTCGTTGTTGTTGTCGTTTTTGTTTTAGCAAGCTTCGCGTCGATCGCGGAAACGAAACAAAACGTTGTTGGTTGCTCTCCTCTCTCGCTTGATATGAGTGAGCGTATGCGTGTGTGTGCGTGTTTGTGTGTGTGAACGCATTGCGTAATCGACGCTGTTGCTGCTGCGCCTTGGCGACTTGACAACAGCAAAAGCAGCGTGCTTTGTTGTTGTTGCTGCTCTGCTGACAGCAGAGGGCGCTAGTTAAGTTTAGTTGGCTGCCTAGTTAGCGCCTCTGCGTCTGTGTGTGTGTTAAACAGTTAGATGTCAAACGGCGAGTGAACAGCTTTCAAGCATGCGCTTATGCTTGTATGTGTGTGTGAGAGAGCTTTTGTCAGCTGCTTTTTGGCGTCATGCGTAAGCGGCTATAAATTTAGCCGAAGAAGAGGAAGAAGAGCCAAAGCTGCGTTGTCGTCAGCGTCGGCGTCGGCGTCGACAGTGACTTTTCGCTTTTGTGTACAGTTGTTCATTTCATGCCTTTATTTTTCGGCCGCCGCCGTCGAACGCGGAATAGAATTTTTATTCTGTTTTTTTTTTTGCCATTCTTCTTTTCTTTTTTTTTTTTTGCGAAATTAGCAGCAACAAGAACAACGCGAATTCTTTTTATTTGCCATTTTATTTGACTTCGTGTTGTTGTTGTGGTTTTTGTGTGTGTGTGTGTGTGTGTGTTGTCTTGTCCATGGCGACGCACAAAAGCGCGTTAAGTTTCGCCTATTGAGAACTACAACAAAAGCAACAACGACAACAACAACAATGGAGAGGCAGCGTATTTAGGTCAAATGCTCAACTAGCACTGCGTGCCGATTGGCAAAAAAAAAGTAGCGAAAAAAATTAAATTTTTTTTTTTGTTGCGAATTGTTTTTTTTTTCCTTCTTTCTAGTTTTGCTGATTTCATTTATCTTAGTGTTGTTGTTGTTGTTGTTGTTGTGGTTGTGGTTGATGTTGCTGTTGCTCTGTTGAGTTGTTCGGCAACAACACGAATGTTTTATTGCCTATGGTGTGCGTTGCTTAAATAACGGTTCATCAAAAGCTAGCGAACATCATGGCACAGATACATACAAGCAGATACGACAACCACACACATACATACACACATACATACATATATGTATATATAGAGAGTTCATGCCTGGTATGCAGATGGTAGCTGGTCTAAGCAGCCAGCTATAAAAATGCCTAAAACAAAAACAAAATTAAGTATTTTTTTGCGGTTTTCCAACCGTTTCTACCTGCTTCGAAATACGTTTCGTATCTCTCATTTTTGGGAATCGCTCGCAATCGCATATTCAAGTAGTTGGATGCCTTGGAAGTCAAGGACCGACAAACTTATCCCAAAGCAAACTCCATGGCAAATGTCTAGCATTTATTTCAATACATTTGTATAATCGCAAAATTTCATTTACTGTGAAAACTTTTGAAAGTCGCCCAAAATTAATACTTTGCTTTTTATAATTATCTTAAAATGGGTTCTTTTTTCACAAAAACATAATTGGAATTATAATAAAAAAGCAACAAAATTCGAAAATGCATTTCAGATATAAAAGATGAATATATGTAGATATAGGGAAAATTAAAAAAGATATTCAAAATGTGAAATATAAATATAAGGGGACAGAAATTTTAGATCTATTTATGTATTTACAATGGAAATTTGATAAATATAATGAAAAACAAAGAAATTGAAACGTAAAATATAAATATAACTTAATATAACTATGGAAGCGAAATGTAGATTTAATATATATAACATAATATAATATAAAACATCATAAAACGGAAACATAAATATAATGAAAAACAAAGAAATTAAAACGTGAAAAATAAATATAACTTAATATAACTATGGAAACGAAATGTAGATATAATATATAAATATAACATAATTATATATAAAACACAATAAAAGGGAAACATAAATATAATAAAAATCGTATATAATATAACATAATAACAACATAATATAATAAAACAACATAAAACGGGAATACAAATATAATAAAACACATAAGAACTTAAGAACATTTTCAAAGTTTACAAATAAACTTATTAGAACGGAACTTTAAATATATTTTCAGCATAAAAAGTTATTTCAAAAGCTATTGTAGAAATAATATGTTACAATATAATATAAAACAACATAAAATGGAAACATATGTAAATATAATAATACAGATGAGGTCTTAAATACTCTTCCAAAATTTAAAAATAAAATTAAAAGAAAATAACTTGAAATATATTTTTAGATTAACAAGTTATTGTAAAAGTTATCAAATTACAGGAATTTTCACTTTATGTAACTTGAGAGTTAAATAATTTGAAGAAGTCAATATAGAAAAGTATTATGAAAAGTATTATTATTGTTAGTTAACAAGCCGTAACTCAAAAGAAAAAAAAAGAATTACTAGATAGTAATCAATTTTTTGTCTTATCTTATCTTCGAACATATTTGGCTAGTTCATATTATCCACTTTATAGGCATTGATTTCTTTATAGTTTGCAGTCGAACATAAATACATTTCTATTGTTAGCCAGAGATACGTGCTTTGGTAATCTTATTCAGTTTAAAATATATTTATGATAAAGATAATAAAGTATTGCTTTAAATGTGTAATAAAAATTTGCTTGAGATTAAGAAATAAACGCAGTTTTTATGTTTTTACGTACAAAGTATATAATAAATCAAGACGCTGAATGAAAAAGTTACTACAACAATGTACTTTGATTGAGCAAGTGATTGATTGATTGATTGATTGATACGATTTGTGTGAATCCTACATAATTTTGTGCTTTGCAAATTTGGAATATAAACGTCACAAATAGGAAACTCTAAACTACATATATCTTTCTAGCTATCTCTAAGTTGACTTCTATAACTTTTTGTTATTCTTTTTGTGCTTCTTGGCGAGTGTTTCAGTCAAAGCTTGTTGCTTCGACAGTCGCTTCTTCTGCTTCCTCTTGCCCTGCTTTCGCATGCACTTCGATTTTGGCAGCGTAATCTTGTCCAGCTTACTCGACTTGCTTTTGTTGTCATCGCTTCGTTTTTCCTCGTTTTCATTCGGCTTCAGACTTGGCGTCGACAAGATGACGGAGAGCGAACATCCTGCTGACTGCGATTTCTCCTGCTGCGCTCGCTGAGCTCGTTGCTCCGGCGGCGTCAGAGTTCGCAGCTTCCTCGCTCCACTGTTGTTGTTGTTGTGCCGAGCGAGGGGCGCATCGAGACAGCAGGGTGACGTCTCCGCCAGATTGTCGTAGCGCGGCTTCTGAGCACGTCGCAGCGTCTGCAACCGCGTGGGCTTCGTTGGCGGTGAATACGATTCCATGGAGTACATCGGAGCTCCGCCTTTGCCAGCTGGCACGCTGCTCAGCTTCCAGCGACCGGCTCGCTCCATTTGGATGGCCCGATAGAGCAGATGCTGCGGCACTGGGATGGGCAGAGCCGCATGCTTCTCCTGCAAAAGAGGCACGGCGGAATTGGAACAGTTTAATTTGGTATAGTGGAATTGGTGGTGGAATTGGAATAGATTCGAGCATTAAAATTGTTTAATTTAAACAGTGGAATAATGAAAATGGAATTGGTAAATGGGAATTGTGGAAATGGAATAGTGGAATTGGAATAGTGAAATGGGAACACTATAGCATTGAAGCATTGGAATTGTTCAATTGAAACAGTGGAAGTGGAATATTGGAAATGGAATTGGTAAATGGGAAGTGTGGAATTGGAATAGTGGAATTGGTATAGCAAAATGGGAACAAAATGGAAGTCGAATAAAAAGTGTGAATGGTGGAATTGGAATAGCGAAATGGGAATATTATAGCATTGAAACATTGGAATTGTTCGATTGAAACAGTGGAAGTGGAATAATGGAAATGGAATTGGTATATGGGAATGGTGGAATTCAAATAGTGAAATCGGAACTTATGAAATGGAATATTGAATTACTAAACTTAAATACATGGTAAAATTGTAATAGTAGCATTGCAACAATTGTAAAATTTGAATAGTGGAATAGCGGAATTGGAACGGTGGAATTGCTATGGTGATATGGGAACACTAAAGCATTGAAGCATTGGAATTGTTCATTTGAAACAGTGGAAGTGAAATGGAATACTGAAAATGGAATGGGAATAGTGGAATCGGAATAATGAAATGGGAACACTAGCATTCCAGCATTGGTATTGTTCATTTGAAACAGTGGAAGTGAAATGGAATACGTAAATGGTAATAGTGCATTTGGAATAGCGAAATTGGAACACTATAGCATTGAAGCGTTGGAATTCTTCATTCAAAACAGTGGAAGTGAAATGGCATACTAAAAATGGAATGGGTAAATGGGAATAGTGGAATTGGAATAGCGAAATGGGAACACTATAGCATATATAGCATTGAAGCGTTGGAATTGTTCATTTGAAACAGTGAAAGTGGAGTAGAATAATGGAAATGGAATGGGTAAATGGAAAAAGTGGATTTGGAATAGCAAAATGGGAACTTATGAAATGGAATATTGAATTACTAAACTAAAATACATGGTAAAATTGTAATAGTAGCATTGCAACAATTGTTAAATTTGAATATGTTGAATAGTGGAATAGCGGAATTGGAACGGTGAAATTGGAATAATGAAATGGGAGCACTAGCAATCCAGCATTGGAATTGTTCAATTGAAACAGTGGAAGTGGAGTAGAATAATGGAATGGATACATGGGAATAGTGGAATTGAAATAGCAAAATGGGAACACCTAGAATTACTAAATAATAATAAATAAAATAGTGGAAAAAGAGTAGTAAAATGGTATCTTTACAATCAGATCGTTAGAATTGTTAGTTTGAAACAGTGGAATTGGAATAGTACCATTGTAGCAATGGAATTGAAATGGTTTAAATGGAATAGTGGAATTGAAATAGTTGCTTTGTAACTATCGAAGTGGAATGGTAAAATTGGAACAATACTATTAGATAGTGGTAACGAAATAATGGAGTAGTAACATTGAAATAATTGTATTGGAACAATGAAATAGAAACAGCGTGAAGGGAGCATTAAGATTGGAACATTAGTATCAATGGAATAGAAACTGTAGAGAACAGTGGAGCAATGAAATTAAAAAAAAAGAATGGAAATGGAAAACTTGGAACATTTTAAATTCGATTTTGAATGGTTAAATCAGAGAAGTGAAATGATAAGAGTTTAATTGGAAAAATATAATTAAAGTACATAGTTGTATTGGAACACTGAAATAATAATATTCAAAGTGGAGTAATGGAATACTCGTAATTGAAAAGTAATTCGCAACCTTACCGAGTTGTATAGTTCTCTCTGATCGTTGCTGAGCTCTTTCCAGGCGATCGGCGCTCTCTCCATGGCCTCATCGATGCTGCAGTTGTGCATGATGCAGAACTCCCTCACATAGTTGTAGAATTGTATGGGCGTGGCATTCTTGGGCCTAAAGTGTCCCATCGCCGTGATGAGAGCAAAGCGTCTCCTGCGCCGTTTTTGCTGGCTTCGATTGCTTCGGAGTCCGACTTTCGACTTTTGTTGTTGTTGTCTGTTGTTGTTTGCGTATCTCTGGCATTTTCTATATATAATTATATTCTATCTATCTCTTAATCTAATAACTATATGTGTATTTCTTGTGTATTGTGTACGTTTATTACTTTCACGAATTTTACAATAATTTAATGCCTAGTCTAGTAAAACTTGTGTGCTTCGATTGAGCAACTAAAATCTCAATACAAAATGTTTATTCTAACCCATCAAATCAATTGCAGTGTGAACTTAGATCTGAAAACTTTTTTCTTTTTATTATATTTGTAAAATACTAAGAAGTTCAGTTAGGCAAAGAAATGAATAAAAAGGAATACTTAAACTTTGGGAAAATCAAGTTTTAAAATATTAATACAGATTAAGAAAAAAAAGAAGAATGCAAATATAAAATGGAATACCTAAATTTGCTAAAAGTTGAGATTAAAAATAATAAAATTATAAAAAATTATAAACAAATATTACTCAAGATTAAAACTAATAAATAGTAAAAAGGGTAGATATAAAAATATAATATGAACAATAAATAAGTGATAAATACGGATATAAAATCGAATTTGCTAAAAATAGACATTAAAATTAATAAAAAACAAATATTAATCAAGATTAAAATTAGGAAATATTAAAAAAATACATATAAAAATATAAAAAATTTGATTTATATAAGTGATTTGAAATTAAAAATAACAAAAATGATAGGTTATAAGAAAGTTCGATTATATTAATAAATAGCAGAGGAAGAATGCATAAACTGCTTCAAATAGAATTTTAATAGATTGTTGGCATTAGTTTTGTGAAAAAGAAAACATTGATAAGATAAGATGTGCATACTTGTAATAATGTGCTTACAAAAAAAACTTCGCTATCGATGAGGAATCGAAAAAGTTTGCAATTTGATAGAAGTGCAAGCGATTTCATAGTTAAATGAATTGTTAAACAAATCAATTATGTGCAAGTACTTGAGATAAAGCATTTGCTTAGAAGGGTAATCAAAGAGACGGTGATAGAGATAATGAAAGAGAGAGAGAGCGAGAGAGGAAGAGATAGAGCAATGTTGCTTATTAAATAGCCTCGACATCGACATTGAGTGTTATCTTCATCTGAACAGTTGCTTTGCATTTAGCTATCACTTTGTGGGGAGCATTATCGATGCGATCCACACGACGTCGACAGAGACAGGGACAGAGTGAGAGAGAGAGAGAGAGAGGGAGAGCACAGCTGCGACACGTCTATGTGAATGCCCATTTCCTGTCTCCCCTGGTCAGCTCAATCTCAATCTAGTAGCCGATGAAGCTAAAAGCTGAAAGCTGAAGCTAAAGCGGACTCAACTGCACACACTTGAGAGCTCGCTGTTAACCTTGAACAGTCAAGCAAACGATGTTCTCCTCTCCTCTTCTCTCTCTTTCGCATATGCGATATATATAAGAATAGAACACAAAACTTCTAACAAGTTTTGCGCGTGCGCAACGCAAATGCAACCGAGCAAAGGTACAAAAACAAAAACCATAAAAAATATACATACATACTATATACAACAACAAAAAAAGAAGAAAATAATGAAGAAAAGCAAAGCTGGCGAATGGACAACAAATGAAATATTAAGAGAAACGAGACAGCAACAACAATGAGCAGAATAATCATGAAAATAAAAGCAAAACCACAACAGGGTGGCTTAATGTATGGATGACGAGATTGATGGCGAGCGGAGCATTGAAAAGAGTAGTCCAAAAGTAGTCGAAGTAGTAGTAGAAAGAGTAGCCAAAGACAGAGGAAGTTGCTGTGGAAAAGGGAAGGGACGAAGTCAGCAGCCAAAGCCAAAGCTAAAGCTAAATCTGAATTTAATTCGCGCGCGCAATATGCACACAATGCGCACACACACACACATACACACACACATACACAATCTGACACACACACACACACAAACTCTAACTCTCTGAGTTCCGTCATCAAAGCGAAACGAAATCAAAACCAAGAAATTAACAAAAAAGAAAAAAAATAAAACCAAATAAGTTTCAATGTCAAAGTCAAGCAGCATAAAGGAAGGCAGGCTTAATGAGTAGTTTGGTCACCCTAATGACCAACAAGGGGCGTGGCAAAGAGAGAGAGGGAGGGGGGATAACATGAACAGGTGCAGATTAAATTCATTAACTGTCCACAAAGGAATTAGTTAAGCCAATGCAACTAAACAGCCGCTAAAAAGTTGTCTTGTTAGACAAAGTATTATGCAAATATACTACTATACTGTAATGTACTATAATGTACTAAATATACTATAGAGAAACCATAAGTTAAGGGCTAAATGCTATCGATTATCAATTGCATTGATCGTTTGAGGCCAATTAAAAACGTGGCTAGTTTGTTACTTTGATGAAAGCTTCTTGATTATTTGAAAGCAAAGTTTTAGATATGCAATACATGTTATAGTATTATAGTATATTATATTATACATTCTAGTATTGTATTATATATTATAATTATGTATTATGTAATTATATTTACTATCATTAATCATTGTAATTAATGAATATTTGAAGAACAATCTTGACAATCTTGAAAGGCTTTAATCAGCTGCAAAAGCTGTTGCAGCTTTTAGCTTTCAATTTGCATTGTTCTTGTCAAAATGGTCGCTCTATTTTACAAATATTTTAGGGTGGAAACTACAACTCAAGGCAGCGCATTGAATTATCCCCTAAATGTTAACGAGAAGCCATGTTTTCTTCTTCTTCTTTGTCTTGAATAATTTCAAACTACTTTTTATTACAATACGCTTAAGATTAAGCTTAGCTTATCCACTTGAACTTTATTAGCAATAATGAATTCAATAAAATAATCAATTATTCTTATCAATATTTGCATTTGACATGATTCTCAATGCAATTTAATTGATTCTAATCAGCATGTAGTTAAACATTTTCTTGAGAGCGAGTGTAAATCAATTAATCATTAAAAAAGAGCTTTTTGATTATTGCTCACAATTATTCTGGATGTTCTTGAATATGAATTTTTAATATTATGAATTCTGACTGCAAATACCTTTGATTGTAATCAGCGGAATGAAAGTAAAACAGTCTGAAATAGCAGGAAATCATTTAATGAGCTTTTAATGCGCTTTTAAGAAGCTTTGAAAGTTGCTTTGAATTTTATACATTTTTTTATTGTTAATAATGAATTATTACTATTATGAATTATATCAATTCTGATCGGTGAACTACAAATTTGAAATAAAAATCAAAGTTAGTAGTGAAGTAAATTAAAAAAAACAGATGACATTCTCCTTTATTCATTTTGTGTTCTATTTTTTTGATTGGAAATAAAAGAAGAGAAAAAAAATCCTAATAATTATTTCTGTGATTTTTATATTTTTGTGGAATTCAGATTAAGTTTGTTTCATTTAAATATGAGTTTGAAATAAAACGAATATTTTACAAAATGTGATATTTTGTATTATTAAACAAATATTTAAAAATATGCAAATCGGATTTTCAGTAATAATACTTTTACAAATATTGTTACTTTACAATTCTGCATTGTTTTTTTTTTTTAACTTTGCCCTGTTGATTTGATTGTCAGTAATAATACTTTTACATATATTGTTAGTTTACAATTTTACATTATTTTTTTAACTTTGCCCTGTTGTTGCGTGTTTAATTTTCCAATTTTTTTCATAGTTTTTTGTTCGATTTCGTCTGTCGCACTGTTTGTTATTTTATTAGCTTTGCTGTGGTGCATAAATCGTTGTTGTTGTCACTGCTGCTGCTAATGTTGTTGTTGTTGTTGTTGTTGTTGTTGTAATACTTATGGCAGTCACGTGAAGCAACTAAAATGGCAGCCGCAGCCCCGTTGCTTTGCTTCCCCGTACTGTTTTTTTTTTTTTTTTTGGTTTGCTTTGCCTAGTAGTTTTACCTTTACACCTTTTTAGCCTATCGCTCTGTCTGTCTCTCTGCCTAGGCTCGCAATATAACTGTATACGTCTCTCTCGCTTGCACACACACTGTTTGTGGTGCGTGTGTGTGTGTGTGTGTGTGTGTGTGTCGCAACCCTTACCACTCTCTCTCTTAGTTAATGCGTTCGAAGAGGTTCGCTCGCACTCGCTCTAACGCATCGTCAATCGGCGCACTCACACTCTCTTTCTCTCACTCTTACGGCTGTCCAGTTGTTGTTGTTGTTGCCTGCTGGCTTGACTTGAAATTGAGCTACCCTACAAACGCACACACACATACATATATACAGGCGCACGCACATGCATAGCGCACGCCTCTTTTTCGTTGATTTTTTCTAGGCTCTGCTTTTGCCGTTGCTTCCTGCTTGCTTGCTTGCTTGCTTGCGTGTTCTTCTTTCTCTACTCTCCCCCTTTCGCCTTTAGATCAACCTCGAAATATATTTCGACTATTTCGACACACACACACACACACGTACTTTGAGTTGTATTTGTTGTTGGGGTTGGACATTTGCTAGGGCGGTTTGCCAATTGTAGGCGTGCTGTTGTTGTTGCTGTCGTTGTTGTTGTTAGTTGCGTTGCCGCAATAATGCAACGGCCATTGAAGTTGTATGTGTGTGTATGTGTGGGCATAAGTATATACATAAGCATTTATATAGCGTATTTTACAGGGCGAATCGCTGAAGCGTTGAATGCGACAGCTTCGTTTTATGTTTCGGCTAGCGTGCAGTGGTATGCATGTGTATGTATGTGTGTGTGTGTGCATTACCCACACTTATTGCCACACACATGCCGCATGCCGCATGCCACATGCCGCATGCCACATGCCACATGACACACCATTGCATTCACCTGCCGCCGTCGTTTTCACATTTTACACTATTTGCATTTGCGCAAAAAGTGCAAAAGTTGACACACACACACACACATACACTTGTGTGTGTGTGTTCGTTTAATGGCCGCCATTTTGCTGGCCCTTTGGCAGGCATTGCACTTAATGAAATTCTTTTTTACACATTATTTTCATTTTCATTTAACACGTTTCTCACTCTCTCTTTTTCTCTTTCGCTCTTTGCAGGTGAGTTGTCAACGCGTCGCTGCTGACTTTATTTATTAATGGATTTCTCATATCGGCCACAACCATGCCATCCAATTTAATCCCCTCTCCCTCTCTTCACTGGCATCGTCATCACTTGTAAGTGCATTAAAAACGGGGGGGACATCATAAATAAATATAATCAAATAAAAAATATAAATATATTTTCTCGATTTTAATGAAAATGGCATTTCAATGCAATCGATAATTATTATTCCTTTTCCATTCAATATTCACATTATCTCCTTAATAAACGTCATCAAATGCAAAAGCTGAAATATAAAATTTAAATTCACAATTTATGCGAAATTTTCACATTTCTATATAATACCAAAGCTTTGCCAATTCTTATAAACATTTTTACATTTATAAATTAAATAAATTAATATGAATATAAATGAATTAAACTCTTTCTTCAATTAAAGATTTCTATATGCAATACAACATTTGGAAATTTTATTAAAATCTTTTAAAAATAATGCAAATTTTTGAAATATGAATTTATAAATTTATAAATAATTCAAAACTCTTAAATGTATTTTAGAATTTTGGCAATTTTGTATATAAAAACTTTGCAATTTTATTAAGAACTCTTTAAGTATGAATTTATAAATTTGTAAATAATACAAAAGTTCTTTAGAAGTTCTTTTTCTTTAGAGTCTGCGATATTTTTATTTGAAACTTGCATTAATTCAAATTTTGAAATTTTCCCTCACAAATTTTGTTGTTTTAAATATTTTTAACGTAATGCAAATATTTCAAAAAGAGTGCAAACAATTTTCTTGATAAACTAGAAAACAATCCTAGACAATTCCAATTATTAGATGCAATTCCTATAGGTATTACTATTATAATAGAATTTCTTATTTCATGTTTAGAAAACTAAGTGCTTCAAAACTATTTCGGCAAATAAAAAAACATTTATTGTGAATGAAGATTCGAAGATGATAAGAACAAGAAGTCTCAAAGCATTCGCCTATAAATTATAGTTCAAATGGTATTAAAATCTATTTCCGAACATAATACAAATCTATTACAAAGAAATAATTTAGGAAGCATGTAGAAAAAGAATGGAGGGGTAAAATGATGAGCCTATCGCAATAATTTAAATGTAGGATTACTAAAGTAAATAAATAAAAGCTAAACTTTTAGAAATTTGTGGGAGAAACCACAAAGATTATATATTATATATAATTGAAATGGTATAACAATTATACTAGCAAAAAAAAGTAATTTATTCTTAGAATGCATTTAGGAATTTCGAAGAAAGAGAGTTAGTAAAAAAATATTTAAATAATAGATTCATTTTTGGAATAATTTCTCAAACATTGTATATTATATGTGTATCATATATTAGAGTAAGTAAGTAAGTAAGTAAGCAGAAAAGGAGTTAGATGATGGAATAATAGCAATATTTGAAAAGTTGGATTACAAAAGTAAATAAATAATCGATGAATTGTTGAATTTTCTCAAAAAAAATATATATTCTATATATTTGAAATGGTATAAATATTATATTAGCAACTTAAAAGCATTTACCGTAAAGAATAAATTTTGGAAATAAGTTAAGGAAATAAGCAAGGAAATTTTGGGATTACGATTAAAGATTACGATTAAAGATTATGAGATTATAATCCAATTTGGGAGACTGTTAAAGACGCTCTAAAGAGTTTAATGATAATGCAGAAGATCAAAGCAAAAGGACTGAACTGAGAAACGGAGAATGGGGAATGCGGAATGGAACTAAAACTGGGAATGGAATGAAATTGGGAACTGGGAATGGGAACTGCGCCCAGTCACGACAGTTTTGTTGGGTTTCGGCAATGTTGTGTTGTTGTTTTATGTTTTGTTGCATGCGTTGCAGGTTTCTGGGGCATTTGCTGAGCTGCGACAGCTGCGTGCGTCGACTTGTAATTAGATTGTTGACCTCACCCTGGGGGCATTTGGCATCTTAAGAGTGCTGTGCTGCGCTGTGTGGCACATTCGAATGTGTTGCATGCCACAGCAACAGAACAGCGCAAAAAATAAAGTTGCCATCTCATGCTTGCCTCATGTTGCGTATACGCGCGCACGTTGTGTGTCTCAAAAATCAACAAACAGAAAAAGCGAATAAAATGTATGCAAGTTTGTGCTTTGACAAGTTGCCACAGCAAGTTGCAGGCGGCAAAGTAAACACAGTGGCAAACAAAGTGGCAACTAAATAAGACGCTGACTTTTGCATTAATATTGACAGCATTTCGTTGGCATTTATATTTATTTTCTTTTGCTTTTGCCCTTTGCAACGATTTTGTTTATTATTTCGCTGCTGGCTTTAATTCGATGCTGCAACAGCAACAGCAACAATGATGATGCCACAGGATGAGCTTGAGAACGATGCTTAAAGCGTGGCAAGTGTTGCGTCGCCTTTGCCATGCTGCGGCATGACGGAATTGCAACCCACAACAACCGCAACAACATGTTGCACTCTCTCTCTGTCTCTCTCTCTCTCTCTCTCTCTCTTTCTCTCCTTGCAACGTGCCACCCAGCGGCAGTTGTTGCGCAGGCGCGCACCTACACTTTTGCCCTGAATGCTACTTGGCTGCCTCCTACTGACTTTGCCAACTGCGACTTCGTCTTCGACTTCGCCTTCGACTCCATCTGCAGCTCTGCATCTTGCATCTTGCATCTCTGCAACTTTCAACGCGACTCCGTCGTCGACTCTTGGCTGAGATTAACATCACTATGTCATAAAGTTTGCCAAGTCAGCTCTGATCCCATAAAGTTTTGTGCGTCGCATTGCGTTGCGTTGCATTGCACTGAACTTGCCACTGCCACAGAGTCCATGCCACAAACGCAACACGTTTGCTGCAATGGGCGATCAATTGAAGCTAAAGTTCAATTAAAGTGTTTTAACAAATTAGAAGATATATAGGTGCAAAATAATATAAAAAATATATGAAATAAATTAATTAAAATAATGAAATTTTCATATATTAAAATAGTCGCAAAATAGCATAAATATATTATAAAATGTATAACAACAAAATTCGTAATTAAAAATACAAATAAAAACATAAACTGTTAAAAGAGAAAAACATGATTATAGACGCAAAATAAAAAAGAAATATATATCAATTAAATGAAGTAAAAGTATACAAGTTTTAAATATTGAAATAATATGTGTAGTAACAAAACTAGTAATAAAAGATTAAAAAAAAAAATATTAAATAATATAAATAAAGCAAAGCAACAAAATGTTAAAATAAAAAACAAACAATTACGAAATAAAAATGATATAATCGCGAAATAAAACAAAATAAAGATAATACAACTAATTCTATTATACAAAAAGTAAATATCATAAAATAAACTTATTAAGGTGCCTTTATAGATATATTATTTCGATTTGGCTAATACTATATTATAGTAGGTAAAATGTTATATGATATGATGACTAAATGAAGTCTTTTAAAGCTCTTATTTTCTAAAAATATTACGACGCTACTTGCAATAATAAGAGCTTTCAAAGCTCATTAAAGCTGAGTAAAATCAATGCAACTTTTTAAATAATTATGGAAAACAAAATGATATAGCTAAAACTTTTTTAATTGTCAGAACTATTTTATATATAATATATATGATACACTACTTTTAATACTAAGAGTTTTCAAAGCTCATTAAAGCTGAGTAAAATCAGTGCAACTTTTTAATCCATCATAGAAAACAAAATGATATAGTTAAAATTGTTTTAATTATCAAATGTATTTTATATAAAATAATTCTTTCAATACTAAAAACTTGCAAGCTCATTAAAGCTGAGTAAAACAAAATGATGCAGGTTAAATTCCTTTAAAAATCAAAAGTATTTTATATATAATATATAGGGTAATTTACAGTCAATACTAAGAGCTTTCAAAGCTCATTAAAGCTGAGCAAAATCGATGCAACTTTTAAATCAATTATGTAATAACAAAAAAACAACAGTTTAATTGTTTGAATTATCAGAAGTATTTTATATATAATATATAAACTAAGAACTTTCAAAGCTCATTAAAGCTGAGTGCAATCATTTCGATTTGTAATAAGTTACTTTTGAATGTGAAACTCTTAGTTATGAAGAATAAAGTGTGTAGCTGACTTCGACTTGTGCTCGCTGTACTTAAATAGTTGTTGTTGTTGTTGCTGTTGCTGCTGCTGTTGCAGTTGTTGGAGTTGCCGCTATCGTTGCACTTTAGGCTGCTGCACGCAGAGCACGCATTTTCAGCGTGAAATGCAATTTCTGCAGCAGTGGAATTTCAATTGTGTTGGTGTGTGCCAAGCACCGCAGACTGACTCTAAACAGCAAAGATCCCAGAGACTGTAGTCTCTAGACTCCCAACTGACTCCTCCAACAGCAGTTGCAACAACAACAGCAACAACAACAACAACAACATCTAAGCTCGTGTGTGTATTGTAATTTGGGTTTTGTGGCAGCTGGAAAAACTCCCGCTACAGAGTCGAAGTCGAAGTCAGATTTAGAGTTGGTGTTGGAGTTGGAGTTGCAGTCAGTCAGTTCGTCAGTTTATCAGTCAGTCATTCAGTCAGTCAGTCAGTCAGTCAACGCACGACGCTCACGCAAATCACGCAACTCGAATTGTCTTCTTTTGCCACTTCTCTTCACTCTTCTCATCATCATCATCTTCTTCTTCTCTTGCCAATTTCATTTACCGCCGCATTCCTTTGGCTAGCTGCTGTTGTTCTCAGTTCTTCTCCTTGCAGCCGCGTCTTCAACTTCGTCTTCAACTCCAGCTTCAACTTCAACTGCAACTTCAACTGTGCGGCTTCTACTTTTCTCTTTTAATGTTAGTTGAACTTGCGAGGCCACTGCAAATTGCACTCGCCACAATTTGAAGACGTCAAAATCTATTCTTGTTCGCCGTTCCTTTGGGCTGGCTTATTTAATATTATGAGCATGTTGATGGCTCTCCAGATATTGCGCATTGATAAGCCAGCTCTTAATCATAAACAATTTGCTTACAAGCTTATCGAAATTATGACAAACTATTTGATTTTATTCATGTGACTTCAACTTCAATATTTAGAGCTTTTAAAGCTCATTAAAGCTGCTTTAAATTATGTTAATCAAATTATGATTTTCTGTTGAAAGTATTTCAAACAGCAAAAATACTTGAAATTTACAAAAGTATTTTTTACCTATAGTTGATTCTAATATTAAGAGCTTCTAAAGCTCATTAAAGCTGCTTTAAATTATGTTAATCAAATGATGATTTTCTGTTGAAAGTATTTTAAGCAGCAAAAATACTTGAAATTTACAAAAGTATTTTACCTATATATATTCTAATATTAAGAGCTTTTAAAGCACATTAAAGCTGCTTACAATTATTTTGACATTGAAGAAATTGCGCATTTAAAACACATCAAACTTATAAGCTAATTTATTTTATTTTAAAGAGTAGTTTTGTTTAAATGAGTTTACATTAAAATTTCGAAATTTGGAAACATTACTGAATTTATTAAACATCAAAAACAGTATTTAATGATAAATATAATTCAATTGCTTATTGAGACTTTAATTTGAATATTGAAAGCTTGCAAAACTCATTAAAGCTGCTGAGAATCAATGCATATTATTAATTAGTTATACAGGAGAAAATTGTATATTTAAAATTGTTATAATTATCAGAAGTATTTTATAAATACTACATATGATAAGCTACTTTCAATACCAAGAGCATGCAAAGCTCATTAACGTTGGGTAAAACGATGTCGATTTATCAATTAGTTGTGTTTAACAAATTTACAACTAAATCGCTTTATTAGTAAAATGTATTTTGCCATATTTTATTTTATTGTTTAGTGAAACTGCACTTTGTGTATTAAGAGCTTTCAAAGCACATTTAAGTTGTGTAACTGATTAATAATAATAATGCTGTTCATTAGTAGTTTAAACAGGTATAATATTTCAAATTGATCAGCAAATAGTTTTTAAAGTCGATGTAAAGTTTATAGAACTGTTTGTAATTCTTGGGTTTATGTTTAAGAAGCTTAATCCATGATAATATGCAAATGAATGACCTTAGTTTCCCTAATTTGTAATTTATGATAAACATTTTCCCTCAAGAAATGGAATTTAATTTGTGTGTGTTTTCACTTTACGCACTGCAATTAAAATAATTGCATAATTATGGGGAGCTGAGCTGCACACGATGATGATGATGATTATTTCATTATTATTGGAGACGTTTTATTGGCGTGGCCGCATGCAAAATGCATTTCGATGCGCAGCAATAATTAGCGCAGGATACAAACAAAAAAAAAAACACGGCAAAAGAAATTTGCATAAATGACGTGTGCGTTTTGTTGTGTGTGTGTGTGTGTGTGGCAGCAAACATATGCAGCTGGAACGTGCCACAGCAGAGCGCAGCACGCGCTGTAGAAGCTCCTCGCTTTTTGGCTCTTTAACTTTTTTTTTTTTTTGATTCGCGCCAACTTGCTGTGGCCAGTTGCCAAATTAACATGTTGTTGCCAGGGTCGGAGTCGGACTCAGAGTCGGCTTTTTCGGCTTATCTTTATCGACATTTGTTTTCGCTCTCGTGTCCGCTTTAAACTTGGCCCAAAAAAACGAAAAAACACAACACAAAAAGGGAAGACACACAAAAAAAGTGCCAACTGCTGTTTGTCTGTCTGTGGTTTCTCCTTCTTTTTGTTTTTTTTTGATGTTCTTTCTTTTTCCCTTTTTTGCTGGTGGTCCTGCCACTCGCCCTTTTGTTCTCCGACAACTCCTTTTTGACCACAATCAATGCTCAGTTACTCAGTTGCTCCTCGTTGCCAGCTGCCCCATTGTTGCTGCTGTTGCAACTTGTCTCGTCTCGATGTGTTGTGTGTGGTCAGTTTTGTGCCTCGGCCAAACTTGATTACTTAATTCTATTGATGACGTTTTGACTGATTGCCTTATGAGCTTTCACTTTTTTGTCTGCCCAATGCCAGTTAATAACTGAGCCTCCTGCTTTCATGTTTGCTGCTGCTCGTTTTTTCTTTTTTTTCTCTTGCTGCTGCTGTCGTTCATTGTTATGAATTATTCATGCAACAAGTCAGAAGGCGCAAGCGGCGTTTTTGTTGCCACTCTGCTGCTGCTGCACTGGGACTTCATCACAGCCACAACCTCAAGCTCAAACTCAAACTCAAGCTCAACCTCAACTTCAATTTCAATTTCATCTGGCATTAAACGTTTTAATTTATATCTCCCCAAACACCTTGCTTCCTTCCACGTCTTTCTGTCTGTGCGTTGAACAACACTGTGCAACAAATCAATTAATGAGCGAATCGATTATGATGAAAATTCTAATGAAAGTTGTTAAAATAATAGCAAAATTAAATGGGGGAAAATATTTGGAAATTATATATGTTATTTAAGATAATAGTACTTGAAATGCTTCTAATGAAAATAGTAATGTACAATGTAATGTAACAAAATAATGCAGATTATCATAAGTAAAGTAATGCTAAATACTTCTTTGACTTTGAAATGTATATATAAAATTAATATAAGTAAATGTGTTCATGAAAATATTATGCATGAAATGGCAAAGTCACATTTTAATTAAAAACTCACAAATTTCCAAATTAATAATGAGCGTGTAATGATAATTCTAATGAAATATTGAAGCACATCACAGAAACAACAATGAAATTCATAATTTCAGTCTTTAAACTAATGAAAAAATGTGAATGCTGGGTATAAATCATATTTAATGCAAATTCTAATGACATTAGAGTTTTGCATTTTGTAGCAGTTTTGTCTGCTATACTTTGGCATTATAAAAAAGAACAAACAAACATAATTCCAACCTCGAGTTGGTTGACAAAATGCGAATGTTGGTGTTGCATTTAACATAAACCATATTTAATGCAATGACATAAGGGTTTTGTAATTTATAGCAGATTTGTTTGTTATATATTATTGTATAATATTTGAGAAATTCAGCCTCTAAATTGATGACAAATTATGAATGCTAGATATAAATCATATTCAATGAAAACTCTAATGACATTAGAATTATGCCTTTTTTTAGAAGATTTGTTTGTTATACATTTTTACATTATAAATTAGAAAATATTTGAGAAATTCAGCCTCTAAATTGATGACAAAGTATGAATAATAGATATAAATCATATTTAATGCAAATTCTAATGACATTAAAGTTTTGCATTTTATGGCATAATTGTTTGTTATATTTTTTGCATAATAAAAAATGTTGGATAGCAAACTGCAAATTAAACATTAATAATAAATATTTCGTATAAGTTTAATGCAAATTCTAATGACATTGGAGTATTGCATATAATAGCAGAATTGTTTGTTATACAAAAGCAAATATAAATAAATTAAGCCAATAAATAGATAAGGAATTTTGTGTAGTCACTTCCCTTGTTTGTTTGGACAGTGTGGTGGCGTTTAATGCTAACCGCTAGATGACTTTATTAAGTGCTCCAAAGTGCCCGAATGGCGACACACAGCAAAAGTGCGAATGCAACTGAGACTGAGACTGCAGCGAGTGAATTTTGTTGTCCAATCAAAATGTGGACCGCACAACATGATTTAGTGGCGAATTCCTTCACACCTGCCATGTGTCTGTCATGTCAATAATGCCGGCTCCAATACTTGCAATACTCCAACACTCCAGGCCAAAGCCAAAGCAAGCTGCGAGCCAACAACAACAACGACAACAAAACTTGGCCAACTCAACTGATAATGATGTGACAAAACAGCAGTTGGCTGTTTCAGTTTCGATCGCCTTTATTTTCATTCAGCTTGTTGGCGTTTGTCTTTTTTTTTTCGCTGTTGTTGTTGCGCCTGCGGAACAGCAATCGAAGAGAGAGAGAGAGAGAGAGCGAGAGAGTGAAAGAGACGTAAAGAAAGAAAGAAAGAAGGAAAGAGAGAGAGGCCAAGTTGAAGCTGACTTTGCGGCACGTCGTCGCTGTCATTAACGTGATTTTGTCGTCGTTGTTGTTGTGGTTGCTGTTGTTGTTGCTGTTGTGGTTGCTGTTGTGATTGTTGCTGTTGTGGTTGCTGTTGCCGTTGCTGTGATTGTTGTTGGCACATTATGCGTTATTACGCGTGCGCGCCGCCGCTTTTCCCACTCTACAACGACAACAGTTGCTGCTGCTGCTGGGTTGCTGCCGTGGTTGCTGCTGGGAGACTTGGGGAGTGGCAATCGCAGCGACTCGGGGAATTGTCTGCGATATCTTTTGGCGTTACACCAACGTTAAGCTAAAGTGACACTTTGACAGCGATGCGTGATAAACGACAAAAGCAAAAACCCATTGCCAATGTTGCTGTTGCTGTTGTTGTTGCTGTTGCTGCTGTCGGCTGTCAATGCATTGACCAGCTGAAGATATTCGCTGTACATGGCCAACACTCACAGCAAACGCTGCATTCTTCTCTCTGCTTCCTCTGCTAACGGTTGCCGCAATTTGTAATTCTTTTGGCCAAAATGCCTGCCGACCCCAACTGATATGCTAATTTAGTAGAGCCAACACCAACCAGCAACCAACAACCAACAACCAGCAACCAGCTGCTCCTTTATTTAGTTGCAACTATTTTAGATATTTCCCCCCAAATAGTATCTGAGAAATGCCAAATGGAGTTAATGCGATTGTTCAGTATGTCTTAAATAAACGGAGCATTTAAACACGCAGGAAGCGAAAATTACTTTTTACAAAATTTGAATAAAAATTTTGAGTTTGAATTTGGAAACTCAAATTCGAAAAATAAGATTCAAGTCTACAAAATATTCATTGAAATATATATTTTTAAGAAATTTGCGCAAATTCAAGTATTTATTTTATTAATCTGACAATAAAACCATAAAATTAGTAATATCATTTTATAAAGCTGACAATAAAATCATAAAATAACAAATATCTTACATAGAAAAAATCTTATAACAAGAATTATAAAACGAATGTTGCAATTTCCTTTCTAAACTCTTAGAGTGCTTAACTATGAAATACTCACTACCTCTTTTCAGTAAAATTAATGCAGTTCGGTATTATTCTTAAAATATACCAAATTAATATACCACAAAATACTAATGTTTATAGAAGGTTATAATTGGTATGCTGATAAAGTACGGTATTATTATTATTAATATATACTAAGTTAATATACTGCAAAATACTGAAATATATCAAATGCTACAATTTGTACGTTATACTAAAATCTGAAAATATGGATATTTGGTATAATAAAACACTGAAATATACCAAATTCTACAGTTGGTATATATGTATATATACTGAAATGTTGTGGCGGTATTTTAGAATATACCAAGCTAATATACTAACATACGGAAATATACCACAGACTCCAAATTATACCAAATTGTTTTTGGAACATGCAAAAACTGAATGTTTACTAAAATATACTAAAGACTGTATTTGGTATATCGATATACTATGAATTACATTCAAAATACACTATTAACTGCAAAATATACCAGATTAATTTTGGAATATTCAAAATATTATCGAATTCGCTGCTTTAATCAGATTTATTTAAATTAGCAGGCAACTAAAATCGCGCTAAGCTAAGCTCGATTTGCACTTTCTCTTTTGTGCGTGTGCTTCGTAAACGTTTTGTTGATTGACAGCAGAGAACTCAGCGCAGAATCGTTTAAGAAAAAAAAAAAAACAAGCGATCGATCGATTTAGCTGATCAATTGCATCAACAGCTGTGCTCCACTTTGCTTAAGTTTTTGCCAATCGCGACATTTTGATCTTGAGACTGAGGGGGAAATTGGCTTTTCTTCGACTGATTGATGAATGTGTTAGTACGTGTATGTGTGTGTGTGTGTGTGAGTATGAGTTTTCGGAAATTGTAAGCTCATAGCTACAAGGTGTAGCCGAAATTGCAGCTGGGGAAAAAAGTAAATCAAAAGTTGGCGAGCCAATTGACAACTCTCTGCCAACAACAACAACAGCAACAACAACGCTTTCCGCTCACGATAAGCAACAACAATGAAATGTGTGCGTGCGTGTTTGTGTGTGTGTGAGTGCGAGTGTGTGTGGGCGCAATTTTCCATTGAATTATAATTTTCTTTTTCCTCTTTTATTATGATTTGCCAAAGTTGCTGTTGTTGTTGTTGCTGTTCGCTGTTGTAGTTGCAATTGCAATTGCAATTGTTGTTGTTGCCGTTTGGCTTGTCATAATTTTCATTACATGTTCCACTCTCCATCTCTCTCTCGCTCTCTCTCTCTCTCTCTTTCTTGTTGCTGGCATGTTGTTGCGGCCTGAACCTACGACTTGATAAAGATCTCTCACTCTGCTCTCGCTGTCGCGCAACAACAACAGCAACAGCAACATGCGCAACATTGCAACAATCTGATAAGAATGTTGCTGTGTCTTGTGGCAGACAACAGACAACAGGCCACAGACAACACAAAGCGCGACTCTTGCAACCAGCAACAACAACAACAACAACAACAACAACAACAACAACGAGAACTGCAAAAAGTTGTAGACAAATTTTGAGCAGGCAAAAGTCGAAGTTGAAGTTGAAGTGCGTTTTGCCTGTCAAAACAAAACAAAACGAAACGAAAACAACAATTTCAATTGTGTGAGTGTGTGTGTGTGTGTTGCCCACCCACGCTGCCGCCGCATGTTGCATGCCCCATGCGCGTATTGACGAATTGTGGCAGTCGACGCAGTGGCGCAAATCGGGAACGCCAATGACATTATAATATGTCAATTTTTATGCCGCTTGGCAGGCGCGTGTTACCAAATGTCAAAGCAAAAAAAAAAAACAAAAAAAAGAAGTAAAACACGAGGAAAAGAAAACAGCAAATGCCACAACAAACCGAGAGAGTTGGAGGCAACAACTCTATTGTGCGCCCACGCTGATGCCCGGCTCATGTTGCCCCCAAAATGCAACAAAGCACACAACATGCAACATTTAACATATTTTTATGCGATTTTAGCAACATTTTGTCATGTTTGTGTGACAGAGGGAAGCCACAGCGTGGGGGTGCACAGCAATGCGCCAGCAACAAGCAGACGGACGGACAGACAGACCGACAGACAGACGGACAGATAGACGGACAGACAGACGGACAGTTTGTAGGCAAGAATATCTGAGAGTTGCGCTTGAGAATAGCGCCTCAAAACGTAGAAGGACATTGAGTTGACTGATCAGAACTGATTCTCTAGTTTAATTACAAATTCTTAACAACTTTTAAGAACAACTGTTTAAAGCAGAAGAGCGAGAAAATTGTTATAGTACAATTCTTAAAATAAGATCAAAGTTCTTCCCAACTTTTAAACACAGAGAATTTGTATAGTAGAATTTTTAAACAAAGATTCAAATTCTTAACATCTTTTAAACTTCAAGTAGATCAACAGAGAAAAAAAAAGAAGAGAGAGAATTGTCTTAGTAAAAGAAAGAAAATTTATCATAAACACAAGAGATCAATTCATGAAATTAGATCAAAATTCAACATTCATTTTAGAGTAATCATTCTTGAAATTCCAAAATATATTCTCAATTAAGCAGTTCAAATATAAAAGTGTTAAACACAGAACGTAATATCTCAAATCAAAAAATAATTCAACTTTAGATTGTTAATCTAGTTTCCTAAACATAACATTTCTCAATGTGATGACAAAGATAACTTAAAAAAATTACAAAGATTATCTAAAAAGGAAAGAAAAGTATAAAATCATAAAAACTCCGTATTGCTTAGGTAACTTTGGTGAAAAGAATAAAATATAACTCCGAATGGAATAAGAATAAAATAAATAATATAATAAGAATATAATAAAGAGACATTCTCTTTAATCTAAAAAGATCACTACTTGTATTACCACAAAATTTGATCACTTGAAGCATAGCTATAGAAGAGTTGAATACACCATACAATATGGTATTAAAGTATAACTGCAATTCAACTCGCAACTATTCAAAGTAATAAGCAGGAAAAGCAAAAACCAAAAGAAGAAATGAAAAAGAAGTGATCACATCGTTGCTAAATCGTTTCAATTGTCAGCTTGGGCAATCGAGTTGTTGACTCAGTTTATACGATGCATAATTACAATGATCTCTAACCGACTTTTAATTGAATTAAAATGCGAAGTAACAAACGCTGCATAATAATAAATTGCCGTCGATTGACGATCGTTAGCCAAGAGCCAAGAGCCAAAAGCGAAAGTTGCGTTCGCCAAATTGGCCAAGTCGAAGATCGTTTGCGATCGCCGATCTCTTCACTTTGCCGGTAGTCCTGTCTCTCCCCCACCCCCTTCTCTCTCTCTCTCTCTCTCTGTCCAACTTCCCCTTTTCTTTGCTGCTGCTGCGATTGTTGCTGTAAATTAAGATCGTGCGATTAGCGCTGACAGCGCGATCCCAGAGCGCGCGCGAGAGAGAGAGAGAGAGAGAGAGCGCACTCTCTGAGCTTTCTACATTTTTAATGAGCATTTCAGCTGCAACATCGATCGTGGCCCGTCGGCATTCAAGGCGCCATCATCGATCCCAAACACGGGGTGTGTGGGAGTGAGAGTGTGGTGGTGGGTGGGCGAGATCACTCTCCATTCTCTAGCAAAGTTTTCTTATCACAAATTATGGGAACATTCGATTACGCCTCGGGAATAATCCATCTACCTCTCTCTCTTGCTCAGTCCATTATGGCTAGGCTTTTTTCCATAGATCATATAATTCAAGGTCCTTGGAGATCTACTCTACAGATCGCAGCATTCAATAAAGTTGGAGTTGCTTCATAAGAATTTGCAAATTTTATAATTTTAATTTTACATATTTAATTTTCGGTCAGTTATTCTACAACGTTTATAAAAGTTATTCAAAGCTCTTTTAAAAAGCTTTCTTGCCAAAGCTCGGCAGCAAATTTGGCATTTCAAAAAATTTATATTTATATTGATTTACTTTGTATTATTCATTTCATTTTACTAGGTTTGTTTGTGCCTTCCTTTCTTTCTTTCTTTCTTTTTTTTACATTTTCTTTGTTACTTTTATACAAAACTGTAAATTATGCGATTAGGGATAGGCTCTGAAAACTAACGAAAGTTTCTTTAAAAGCTTTAACAAAACTTTAGCTAGTGTTGGTTTCTTAATTTGTTAATTGAATTTATTTATTGCATTACATATGATAATTATAATCTTTCATATCACAGTTCTTTCTTGCAAAGTAAAATAAAGTATAAAGTTGAGTATTTTATTAGTAAAAGCTGCTTAAAGCGTTTGCAAGCTGATTTAAAAGCTTCAATAGAACGCACAAATGTAGTTATTATATAAAATGTTTGTAGCATCTTGCAGTTTTTTAATATAATATTTTGGAATTTGTATAGAAAATTGTTATTTATGCAAATGAAAATGAAAAAATATTGATTGTCAACAACTTTGAGTATTATTAGCAAAAGTTGCTGAAAGCTCTTGCAGGTTCATTTCAAAAACTTTAAGCTTTACCTGAATTCTTTGCTTTTATAGTGTATATGATTGGTCGCTTTGTTTTTCGAATGCTGTTTGTTGCCTGGCATTGTTTGCGGCTTGTGCGGGTGCTGCCAGTTGCCAGTTGGAAGTTGTTGTTTGTTGCCTGGTCAGGTCGTCGTCACAGGCTTCTGCAGCCACGACCCGACCTGTAAATCTCTTCCTCTTTCTCCCCCCTGCTTACACTCTTTGCGCCTATGTCTGCTGGCTGTTGTCTTCTGTAGTCAACACAGTCTACAGTCTACACTCGGCAATCTTTTGCACTCTCCACACACACACACACACCCGCTGGCCAGCTTAGTTTAGTTTAGTTGTGTGTTGCCGTTGTTAATTTGCGTTTTGTTGCGTTTGCCAGTTCAACAACATGGATTTGTTGCTCGTTGTTCGCTGTTGTTGCTGTTGTTGGCTGGCAAATTGTTACACGCGTTGCTGCTTTGATGTCTTTATGGGTTTTGAATTTGTGGGCTCCATTCGCCCGGCTCACACAATCGTGACTGCAATTCACAGGGCTCTGGCAAAACTCTGCAACGAAGTCGAAGTCGAAGTTGAAGCTGCAAAAAACTCGAAAAGCTGAAAACTGCAAACACTGTGGAAAAGCCATGGCAAAGCTCGACACTCGCTGGCTTCGCTTCGGCCAAAAGACATAATCAAATGTGGACAAAATTATTGAGCAATTTAGTTTTACTTTATGGAGCAATTGCAATTCTTGGTGATGCTTCGCCACAGTCTTTTTTTTTTTTTTTTTAGTTAGCTGCGTCTCCTTTTATTTTCTCAGCGTTTTCTCTGCGATGTTTATGCGGTAAATGGCATTAATGGATTTATAGATGCACGCTCCTCTCTCTCTTTCTCTATCTCTATCTCTTGCTTGTTTGCGCACAGTTTTGATTAGGATTTATGTGGTGGCAAGACACCATGTGAACTCTCCTCGAAGCAGGATCGAACGAGAAAGCGACTAACTGGACGCTATTGAGAGCACATCAAATGTGCGTGTGGAGGCATCAATCGCGATGTAGCGACAGCTTGAGATCAACTCAACATCAAGCAAGAAGAAGTAGCAGAAAAAGGAAATTTACTAAAGCTATTATTTCAATCACGTTTGATTGACAAGAACAATCGCAATTGATTTTTTGAGGCATCAATCGCGGGAGAATTAGCTAATTCTGTTATTTCAATCATGTTTGAATGACAAACAAAAAATTTCCGTTGTAACGACAACTTCAGATCAGCTCAACATCAATCAAAAAGAAGTAGCACACAAAAATAATTGTAAGCAATAGCTTTAATCATGAAACAATTATACAAACTGTTATTTCAATCATGTTTGATTGACGAAAAGAATCACAATTGATTTTTGAGGCATCAATCAAAATGAATCGACAACTTAAGATCAATCAAGAAGAGGTAGCAGACAAAAATAACTGCAAAATATAGATTCAATCGAGAAGAATTAGCTAAACCTGTTATTTCAATCATGTTTGATTGACAAAAATAATTACAAATGACTTTTGAAGCATCAATCACAATGTAGCGACAATTTAAGATCAGCTCTACTTCAATCAAGGAGAAGTAGCACACAAAAATAATTGTAAACAGTTGTTTCAATCATGTTTGATTGACAAACAAAGAAATCCCGATAAAGCGACAACTTGAGATCAGCTTAGCATCAGAAAATTACTTTAATCATGCTTGAATGATAATAAAATATTAAAGATGATATTTTAAAAAATGTTGTTTGCAGCGTTGTAGTTTAGCATCAATCATCAATAAAACAGCGGCAAGAATATGATACAAAATTATAACCTCATTCAAAAAGCACCCACAAACACATAATTTTAATCATGTTTGATTGACAAACAAATAATTTCAAATGTAAAATATCATTTGCGAGATAACGTCTAATTGAGTGCAGTTTAGCATCAATCATTAGATAATAATTGTAAATTATAGTGTTAACTATAACGTATCACTTCAATCATGTTTGACTGATAACCTGAACTTGTCAATTAAATCTATTAAAAATGGCAACAACTTTAAGCAATCAATAAACATATCACTTCAATCAGGTTTGAATGACAACTTATTTTTTACAATAAAAACAAAAAAAAAACGTGAATTAATTCTGTGGAATGTGCCACAACTTGCGGCAATCAATCAATCGTAGTATATCACGCAGTCAATAGTAATTGCTATGTTTGGTCACTATGATTATGGTATGGAAAATATTTATTGATAGATATCTAATGGGTGTTTTTTTTTTTTTTTTTTTAATCAATCAATCATTTCAATTTGGCTTGAGCTCATTAGCATTCTAGCCGGCACTTGTTGGCGCGCAGGCAGGCACAATGCCGATGAACTTGCAGTATGCGAAAAAGAAAAAATAGCTAAAAGCTTCAATCAAGACGCTTCGATTGAGGCGTCAATCAAAACATCGAAATGAGATTTGAACTTATGAGCGACCTCTGAGCACAACAACACCCACAATATATACATATATGCAGAGTGGGGTAAACAAGTAAATTTGATTGATGGTTGCATTGAGTTGGCAATCGACCGCTGAATGCAGCCTCGAGGACGCAAGAACACTCTCCTCGCTCCATTCTCCACTCTCCGCTCTCCGCTCTCCACTCTCCAGTCGCGAGCCTGAACTGAAAAGCATGACAAACGTATTTTTTGTTGCTGCTATTCTTTTGCTCAGTTTTTTCCTACATTTTCGTTGCGCTATTTTGTTTTGCGCTCACGTCTTGGGCCGTGCCCTGTTTTTATTTTTTTTTCCTTCTTCTCCCCACATATATATACAATATATGTATATATATTTATTTATACACATACATCGAGGTTGGTTTGGTTTGTCGCTTCTTTTAGCCGTTTTTGCCCTTTGGCCAAAAACTGTCGCAACTCATCAATTTTCATTCAGGCCGCAACTCTCCGACTCTCGCCTATTATTCACGCCTAGCCATCGGAGCCATCGTGAAGCATAACGAGCGTCCACCAGTTCTTTCCTCTCTCTCTTCCTCCTCCTCTGCCTCACACACATCTCTCTCTCTCTCTCTTGGTCCACACCACTCGGTGGGCGTTTGGCGTCTGACGTTAAGCCAGAGCAATGAATGCTTTTAGCTGAAAACTGAGTAATTGAGTGACAATTAAGTTATTTCTAGACGAACAAGCCCCGATCAGCACTCAGCTCTAGCCAGTCAGTTGGCCAGTTCTCTTCGCATTTTCCACTTCTCCCCAGGTTGTCCAGTTGGTCAGTTGGCGTTTTCTTTTTCGTTTTTTTTTTTGGTATGAAATATTACCAAGTTCATATCTCAATTATGAATGCCGCTGTCACAGTGGACCGCATCGGTTGTTTATTTTTATTTTCATTTTTTTTTTTCTGTTTTATCCATCGTTAATATGCTTTTCTATATGTGCTCGAAATATTTCGCATTATTTTTAGACACTTGTTTCATATTTATAGTTATGTTTGTTTACTGTTCGCATTAGTTTTGCATAGCAAACAAGACGCATTATTTATAGACGTTCCAATGATATTTATATTTATTTTTACTAATTTCAGCAGTTATTTAGTTTCAACATTAATGTCTGTTTTTATTTATGTTAATTTTTATGCAATTTAAATATTGTTTTTTTAGACTCTAATCACTTTCTCAATGGATTTGTCAATTTAAATGCTGAATAGTATTCCAATTATATTGTGTACTGCTTTTTTTATATACATAATCAATTTATATGCGAAATAGTATTAAAAGTCATATATTTTGTACTGTTTTTAATCGAAATAGTTTTCTTTTATATAAATAATCAATTTATATGCCTAATAGTATTAAATTTATATTGTTGTATATGTTTTTGTAATCCCAATTTTATTTGGTTTATACGTGATGACAATTTTATATTAATGGCTTTTTCATGCAAATTAAATATGTTTTAAAGACTTTATTTACTTTTTTCTTTTTTGCCAATATTAAAACCATAAGAATAGTAAAAGAAATAGGAAGAATTAAATTTCATCAAATCATTTTATTTTAGATTTTACTTGATATTATTTGATTTTATTAATTTTGTTATAATTACATTTAAAAATTTAAAATTTTAAAAGAATTTCAACAATATGTAATTTTGTTTTGAGTAACCCATGCTATCATGTCATGGTCCCACTGTGCTTGAAGCTGCGTTCGCTCTCTGCGCTTGCTGCGCTCTCTGAGTGAGATTAATCGCAGCTTTGACAGGCGCGCTGCATTCGACGACGACGACGCTGCTGCACTTTTTGCATTACATACATACAATACATTCAAACATGTTCACATACACATGCACATATTCATTTTTTTTCTTGAACATGATTAAGCGAGCGAACTGTTGGCGAAGCGGGGGCTGCGCAGCGCTGAGTTGTGAGCTGCGCTTTCGACTGTCTTTGACATTATCGCCTTCGTCAATCATTGCCTAGCATCATCAGCTGATGATCATCGTAATGAGCTTTTGTGAGCTTTTTGGCGTTGCCTTTGATGTTTTCATGTTTTGCTGTTTGTGGGCCGTAACGTTGAACTTTAACATCGCTTATGTCAAATTATGTCTTCATTTTTTTTTTCACGCGCGCGCGCTCCCGCTTCCAAAAGGAGGCGACAGGGCGTGGCGTCCGTGTGTCTCGACTAGCGGCTCTCAACTTTTGATTTATGCTTGTTTTTGTTTACCGCATGCTGCAATTTGTGAATTATTACGCATTCGTCTGAATGCTGCGTATGTGGTGCGAAAGGGGAGTGGGGAGGGGTAGTGCTGACAAATTGCACAAGAGCCGCGAACTTGAGAAAAACAATTGCGGGCGATAGAAAAACATGCGAATACAGCAAAACAGACGCCAAAATGCAGCGATATGAAAAGCGCAGCGACAAAACTGCAGGAAATGCCTAGAGGGGTGGGGGGTTGAGTGACCCAACAGAGCGGGAGACGTGCGTACACAATGTGCATATGTACATATGTATGCACATTTCAAAGACGAAGTCGACATCGCTGCCCCATTGTGCTTGCGCTTACATAAGCAACGCGTCGTTTCCGTCAATGCCGAACTCGCTCTCTCTCGCGCCCACACGCGCCATCGCATATGTATGTGCGTGTGTGTGTGTGCTCTCTCCCAGTCGGGCTCTCTCTCTGTTTGGCATGACGCGCTCTCTCATTCTTTGCACTGCTGCAGGCAGCGATCGCATTGCGTTGCGCATCGGGCATCGGAATCGGAATCGAACGACGCTCCTCGACCTTGACAGTGAAATTCATTTGCTGTTGACGCGGGCAGCGACGTCAACTGAGGCGCTTTTGCAATTTACGAGCGCAAATTGTTTTTGCTCTTTGCAATTTGTAGAACACTCAAACATTTTGCGTATGCGGGCGTACTGCACACTCATTATTGTATTTCTAGTTGTAGTTGTACTTGTAGTTGTTGTTCTTATTGTTGTTGTTGTTGGATTAGGTGCATTCGCCGAGCGACCTTGAACATTTTGCAATTGCCGCAACTTTGGCAGCGTGCGCACATAAAACAATACGTAGATCAAATCTAAAGCATATGTGTATGTAAATACACACATACATACGTACGTATGCATTTTTCGATATGCCTTTGAATGCACTTTCGTGATCGTGGCATAGAAATTTCACCCTACACTGAAAAGTTTCTGCTTTACAATTCTTACAACAGTAACAAAAATATTACAAGCTGCATTTAAAAATCTGTATATATTATATATGTTTATATATTATTGGAAAAAATTGCAGACTTTAAAATATATAGAGAATTTAATACTAAGCTATAAAGATATTCAAAAAATTAATACAATTTATTGGAATTTGTAGGGTAATATAGAATTTCACTTTAAGCTACAGTAAACACACCTTATTTCTGTTTTTGCGACAATTTCAAACTTAAAAATTAACAAAATTTTAGTTTGAATTGATTACCTTAAAAAAATTTCCGAAATTTAGATTTTAAAAGATAATAAAACAATATATTTTTCAATTTAGCATTTTCTATTTCTAATTCATTTTGTTTTACAAGCGTTTTTACGTTTGCAAGCATTTAAACAATTTATGTTTATAACACAAATATGAAATATAGCAATATTCGTTTTATGGGTGCATCACTGTAGCTATTTCAATGAAATAAAAGAATACAATCTATATGTAAATACGTATGTCTGCAGTTAATTAAGTTCATTTTCCTTTCGGTTCTTTGCAAACATTCAAATTCTTCAGTTTCATCTCATTTGCGCACTTTCCTCAAACGTCACAGTCCGTAAATACAAACACACACACACACACTCTCATATGCAGACACGTTTGTATATGTGTGTGTGTAGCATTGAACGTGAAGAAACGAACACTTGCCAGAGCCGCCCCTATGCCCATCCCCCTTACACTCATTCATTCTACGTTGCAGTCTCCGCGCATCTTCGTCGTGTCGATTTGTCATCTCGTTTACATTTTTTTGAGTCTTATAGGCATCACCTTAAGTGTTTTGTCATAGCCAAAATAGATTACATAATAAAATGCCCGAAATCCAATTTGTACATCAGAATTGCATAGAATTTAATAGATGCATAATTCTATGCATTTTTGTTTGCTTCTAAGTTTTTTAGTGCAAGCCGTAAACTTTTGTCTTAGGTGAGCAGTGTAAACGCTTTATTTGTCTTCGTCGCCGTCTTTTGATGTTTGGCTGGCTGCGCAGTGCGCATTATTTTGGACTTACTTTTCTATTCTGTCTCTCACTTTTGTTTCGCTTTTGTTGTTTTTGCGCATAGCATAGCGAAGCAAGTGTAAGAGCATGATGTCCGAGTAAATACCCTGCATTATGCATACTAAATATACGTGCATTGAGCAAGGGTATTAGAAACTTGCAATTGCAAGTGCGTGATGACCAAGAAAATACCCTGCATATACTAAATATAGATGCATTGAACAATGGAATCGTCATACCCTGCAGTCAGTTCTAATGTGTGCAGGGTATTAGAATAAACAACAACATGAACTAAACCGCATTTGTATAAAAATTGTGTTTGGCAATGAAAATTGTTGGACATTGGCTTTCAGCATTTACACACACACACATGAATTTTTTCGTGGCTTTTGCAGTTTTCCCCTAAAAATGTGTTTTCTTTTCTTTTGCTTTTCACATGCACCAAAAGTTGTTTTGGTTTTCATTTTGTTTTTGTAAGAATTTTAACAATTTGTGCACTTTCTTTTGCTTGCTAGCAAACATCACGTTGGTGTTGCGATTGCTGCGATTGTGGGTGTGCAAGGAGGGCAAGGACGGGGGAGCGGGGGAGGCAGCAGCAGCAGTCAGCTTTGGCAGCAGCTGCTGCGCCCCGTTTGGGTCAAGTTTTCAAGGGCACGCGTGTGCAGTGCATGATGGATGTGTTTGTGTGTGTGTGTGTGCGGGTGCGGAGAGGGAATCTAAGTGTGTGGAGAGCAAGAGTGAACAGAACTCTACTCTCTCGTGTGCCAATATGTTCGTTCGTTCTCACTCTCGCCCATCTAACGCGATCAGTTACACTTGCCCAGCCACACACACACACGCATACAAACAACGCACACGCGTTCGCCGACTCTTTCGCACGCGTTTGCGTTTGGCCTTGCACATTGCGGTTTATTCGCAGCTGCGTCACCCGCTGCACTTCCGTACACACACACACGCACACATACTAACGTTGGTTATTCTATTACACACGCTCTCTGTCTCTCTCATCGAAAAAGCTCTCTCGCCGCTCTTTGCTGTGCTCCACATCTAATGCGCGAGTGCGAGTGCAATTGTCGCAGCGACGTCGTCGTCAAAAAGTGAAAAGTTTGCTAAAATAAAAGCAAAACAAAACAAAAAAACAAAACGAAACGAAACGAGACGAGGCGAAAGAAAGAAGAAACGCAAACTTGCTGTTGCTGCGTTAGAATCGTTTTATATACGCCAACGCGCAGCGCAGCGCAGCTGCATCAGCGTCGCAGTCGCTGCCGCTGTCGCTGTCGCTGTTGTCGTTACTCGTTTTCATTTCGCCTGCGGTTTCAGTTGTCATTTTACTACAGTCGCTGTTAGTTATTTGTGTGCGTCGTCGCCGTCGCTGACGTTGCATTCTAAGTTGGTTATACTATTTTTCTCTGTTCGCACACGCATCCATCCAATCAACAAAACAAACAGCAACAACAACAGCAACAGCAACCCCCTTTCATTATTTTTGCATTTTCGTTGTTGTTGTTGCTGCTGTTTTTGTCATTCGCGCAAATTTCCGCTATTCGCTGCAGTGCGTTGAGTGCAAAGAAAAAGAGGCGCGCTAAACGCATGCGTCTCTGTCGCTTCTCAGTCGCGTCGTGATCTCAAGGCTACACGCGTCACTTGTTGTTGTTGTCGTTGTTTTTGTTGCCGCCGCCGCGTCTGCGTCTGCGCCTGCGTTGACTGCGCTGCTGCGTGTACGTGTTTTGTACGTGTTCATAAGCGCAAATTCCTTTGGACGCAGTCCGTGCCTTCGTTTATTATTGTTCTTGTTCTTATCGCGCCGCGTTGTAAAATTGCAAACAATTTTCTGTGTGTGTTTTCCTTGTGCTACGTTTTAATTATTTGCATTTTTTGTGCTCGAGTGTTTCGTTTTTTTTTTAAGTGTGTTTTTATTTATTTATTTTTTTTTTTTGCTGTTTAGCGCACAAGAAATCAACGCCACGTTTTTCATATAATTATAAGAAAGGGCAAGCAAGCGTGCAAGCGAATGAGAGAGAGCGAGAGCAAAAGGAAGAGAGAGAACAACATTTTGCAACATTTGTGAAAAATTTAAATCGTTTTTTTTGTTTTTGTTTGTACAAACAATTACAATCACAATCACATATATAATATATATATATATATAGCATATAGTGTGTGTGTGTGTGTCGTCGTCGTCGTCGTCGCTGCCTGCTGCATAAGCAAACAGGGTGAGTCAAGTTAGAAAAAAATCGAATGCAACACACATCGCGTATACGCGACGCATCACATCACGCATACGCACCGTGAATAACTTGCATATTTTGTTTTTAACTAATTTCTCTATACAACGAAAGTTTATGCTTGGGGTAGTAAGAGAGATTTAGCATTACTTTATAGTTTAAAAGTTTTTTTCCGAAATGAACATTTTTATTATATTTGATTATGAATAATATTCAAGTATTACATTTCTATATATATTTGTTTTTAAAACTATACTTTTACCATAAGTAAAATTGTTGTTGGTATAAATTTTACCATAATGAATAGTTACTGAATAGTTTATTTAATACTCTCGGTATGCATTGCATCTTCTCATTGTCTAAGACTTAAACTTGGTGTTCAAGTCTTTTAAAATTGCTTAATATGATGCGAGTTTCCTGATTTATAAAATAATTATTATTATTTATAGCACAGACATTCTGTCGTTGCAAATATTCCGTTTGTTGTCACAGTTCCGTTTTTTTTGGCTATTTTGTTTGTTGTTTTTGTTGTTTATCAGCGCGATTTGTTTTGCCTTTATCAGTGGAACGAAATTTGAAATCAAGAAGAGCATACGAAATTTGAAATGAAAACAGAAACAGAATTTGAATTGAAATAGGAGTGCATAATATGCAAGCCAGCAACAGTCGCAACCAAAAGCCGATAAACGCCAGCAGCGACGTCGACGTCGACGTCGTCGGTTTCTGATAAGTAATGATGGACGAGCTCGGTGGTGGGGGGTGGGGGAGGCGAAAGGCAGTGCTAAGCGTAAGGTGGCAGAGCGAAGGGCGCCGTATAAATGCGTGTGTGGACGATAAGGAACAATAGAAGCGAGCATAGAATAGAAAGAGAAGAGTGCGAGCGACCGAGACAGAGACAGAGAGAGAAAGCGATCTTTGCAACCAGGTGCGACTACAAAAACAAAAGCGCTGATTTCGCATAACAATCATTGTTGTTGTTGCAGTGCTCTGCTTAATGCAGCGCAACGAATTGCGGCGAAGCTTTTTCATCAGCCTACACAACAAAACAAAAAAAAAAAGGAAACAAGTTCGACAGCAACAAGAACGTTGAGCATACTCGACTACAAGATACGTAGTGTGACCAAAGCAGTGAATTTTTTATTATATTACTTTAATTTGATATGTTTTCATAATTGTATGACAGCAACAAGAACGTTGAGTGTGCTAGACTACAAGATACGCACTATTCGCAGCTTTTAGTGTGACCAGATCAGTTAATTTTCATTATGATACTTTAATTTTAGATATATTCATACTTCAGTGTGACCAGAGTAGTTTATTTTCATTATATTAAATTATTATTATGATATTTGCATATTTCAATGTGACCAGAGCAGTGAATTATTATTATATATCTTTAATTTTAGATATATTCAGTGTGACCAGAGTAGTTTATTTTTATTATATTACATTAATATTATGATATTTGCATATTTCAATGTGACCAGATCAGTAATTTTTATAATATTACCTTTTTGATATATATTTTTTCGAAATCCAGTGTGACCAGAGCAGTTAATTATTATTATATATATTTAATTTGACCAGAGCAGTTAATTTTTACAATATTACCTTTTTGATATATATTTTCGAAATCCAGTGTGACCAGATCAGTTAATTATTATAATATATCTTTAATTTTATATATTTGCCTTATTTATGTTTTTAAGATTGATTAAATATGAGTTGAAAATGCTGCAAATTATCAAATTCGAAAATTTTAATTTCTATTTATTAAAGAAAAGACTCAAATATTTTCAAATACAAAGTTTGCTATGAATTGTGTAAAATATTAAAATGTGCTAATTCTGAGTTAAAATAATTATGCATTAAAATGCAATTGCTGCTGACTTTGGTTAAAATGCCCTTTTTGGGCTCTGAGTGTGTGGGGTACGAAAAGACCAAAAACACAGCAACAGCAACTACAACTAGAAAAAGAGAGCGAGAAAGAGAGAGCGTGAGAGAGAGAGAGAGAGAAAGAGAGAGCGAAAATAAGGTAAAACCGAAAAACCAACCGCAAAAACGTGGCAAGCAGGAAGATTGGGGCAGAGAGCGATGATGTTGGATAGCAAAAATCAAGACTAGAGAACACAAGCAGTAGTTGAAGGAAGGAGGAGCAAAGAGGTGTGGTGGGGGCGGGGTCGGGTGCAGAGCTTGAGCATAGCTGATTTTCCCACGAGTGCCGCAACGCTTTTCATCAACGTCAGCGTTGACAGACAGCCAACGACAACAGATGCGAATGAGAATAGACAAAACACAACAACACAACAAAAAAAAAAGCAGAAGAGAAGAGAAAAACAAGGGACAAAAACAAAAACAAAAAAAAGAAAACAAGTAAAACACAGTGCAAAAAACTAAAACGAAACGCGAAAAGTGAAGCAGCGATGCTCAGGTGTGAATAGCATTTTGTGTTTTTGTTGTTGTTGCCCAGTTTCCTCAGCTTTCCAGTCAAACACTCCCACACACAGACAGAGAGAGGAGAGGAAGAGAGAGAGCGAGATAGACAACACCCCTCTGGCATCCTAAAAACACTCATAAATTTGATTCAATTATAGGCAAATGGGAAAATGCGAAAATGGCAAGTGAAAGGCATGAAAACTCATGTTGCACGTTTAGCTTAGCGGCAGTTGTGAGGTTGCAACTGCAGTGCAGTGAAGGGGCAACTAAAGGCCAAAGGAAGTTGCAAATGAGTTTGGTAAACGATGCCCGAACAAACTGCATTCAAAAAGCAAATCAACCAATCAAGAAATGTGTATTTTTAAAAGATAATTCAAACAATTTTCCTTTTTTTTTAATTTTTATTTTTAAATTTTGTTAAGATACTTTGTTAAATTAGTTTTCAAATATAAAAGTGAAAAGTAATTGATTTTTAATTATTTATTATTTTATTAGTTTATTTATTAATTTGGAAAAAGATTAAGATTAAGTTATGTGATTTAATAAATTTAAGAATCGAAACGTTTTCTATATTTATACTATTCAAAACTAATATGAATTTGAAACTTGTTTTAAATTTCCTTTTACTATTTATTTAAATTCCCTTTTTAGTTTTGTTTTTTTTTTTGAATATTTTTGTAATTCTGAAATAATAAAATAATTTTGACATTAATTTTTTTGAATAGCCTTTAATAGTAAATTAAATGAAGTCATCAAATTTATGAAAATTCATTGACTAGCTTTTGGGTTATTTGTTTTTAGTATTTTAAAGGTATCTAGTACATTTTAAAATTAATACCAAACTATACTATATAAGCTATATATTTCTTTAAAATTATTCAGCATAATATTTGTATTATTTTGATATATTTGATTCATCTTAGTTTGATTTACGCAAAATGAAATCATTTTGCATTTGCATAATGACAAAATTTGTCATGCAAATGCGAAAACGATATTGCGTTTAATTAATTGAATGTTGAAATGGAAATGCAAAATGCAAAATGCAAAATGAAAAATGCATTCACAGCTCATTTCTAAGTAGTTTCGCTTCGACTTGCATTCATTTTGTGGGTTGTGCTCGAGTTTCTTAAGCAGTTGCATTCGCTGCTTTTGTTGTTGTCCTCTCTCTTTTAACTTATTTGATATTGTTGCTGTTGTTGTTGTTGTATCGTGACAGCGGCGTCGTCATCGTAAAAAAAAAAATACAACAACGAAAAAAAATAAATAAATATATGGGTGTGGGAAAAGTGGGCGGAGTTAAAAGTGCGACTCGTCGTCGTCGTCGTCGTCAGCGTCGTTGGCGGTGGCGTCAACTCTTCGTGTCTGTGTATTTAGTTGTAATTGCATTTGTACAACAACGACAACAACAGCAACAACAATCGCTAGTACAACGACAACGACAACGACAACTGCAGCAACAACAATTTGCTATTTGCTGTTTTTTGTAGTTTGCATGCGACACGCGCTTAAATTGAATTGGATCATATCAGCCTGTTTTTTTTTTCTGCTTCTCTTCTCTCTTTTTTTCCTGTTCACATTGCTCATACGCAGTGTTGTTGTTGTTACTTTGCTGTAGTAAAGTAAATTTGTAGCCACGCCTTAACGCTCGCTGCCTTTCTCTCGCCAACTGGACATTTGAAAGTTGTCGTTTTTCCTCCCAACAAGCATTTAAATTGTAACTATTTATGTGCTGCATACCCTGTAAATAGTTGTCCCCAAATAAACTCTCATATTTTTTTGGTATTTTTAATGAGATTCCTGTATTAAAAGCTGGGTTTGTTATTAAGTGTATTAACTGTTAAAGTTGCAGATCGATAAATTATAGATATTTTTAGATTGATAATTATGCACTTTATTAGAAATTGGGATAATTTCAAGTGTATAAAAGAATTGCGACGTAATTCTTAAAATATACCGAAAAAATACCGAATTACTTCAAGTCATATACCGAAAAATACTAGAATATACTAAATGCAATCGTAACTAAATACCGAAAAATACTTTGCCATACAGTTTTTGTGTATTCGATTTGCCCGTTTTTATATACCAAAATATACCAAATTAACATACCGGAATAATACAAAAATATAAATTAATAAACCGAAATAATACAATATGACAGAGTCTAAATAAACCACATAACAATGAAAACCAAAAAAGCTATATACATTATATACCAAGAAAATACTAAAATATACCAAATTCTATACAAACTATATATTAGACTTATACTAAAATATACCGAATGGTATACAAACTATATATGGAAAACACCCAAAATGTATACCAAAGGCTATACAAATGATATACCGAAAAAATACTAAATATACCAAAGTAATGTATTGCCAAATTGGAAACTCAATTTTATATGGCGTTTTTGTTTCTACACAACTTGTTTTAAGCACTTACCTTGTATAGGGTACTTTTGGAATATACCAAAAGAATACTAAATTATACCAAATGGTCAAACTTTAACTAGATTTTCATATAGTGTGTTTTGTGTTCACTTTCCCTGTTTTTAGGCACACACCTTGTTTAAGGTCTTCTTGAAATATACCAAATGAATATACCAAAAGAATACTAAATTACACCAAATCGTCAAGCTTTAACTTGATTTGTCTATAGCTTGTTTTGTATTCATTTTCCCTGTTTTTAAGCACTCACCTAGTTCAGGGTCTTCTTGAAATATACCAAATGAATATACCAAAAGAATACTAAATTACACCAAATCGTCAAGCTTTAACTTGATTTGTCTATAGCTTGTTTTGTGTTCACTTTCCCTGTTTTTAAGCACTCACCAAGTACAGGGTATGTGCTAGTTGTGCTATCCGCTTCGAGTGCTTGGCTCATTTGTTTAAGCTGCAGTTTTGGTTGCGTAGACGCGTCATTGTTATTGTGGCCCTGAAATGTCCATTATTTCATTAGGCAACAATTGATTTCCTTGCCACGCAATTGGCAATTGGCAATCGGCAAATGGCAATTGCCGCAAGCTGCATTTGCAGCTGCATTTGAACTTGCCACACAATTTGATGAATGAGTTTAATCAATTTTCACAGCACTCGCTGCAGTTGCCAGTTGGGCAGTTGGGCACTTTGCCATTGTTGCAAAGGTTGATTGTTGATTGTTGCAGTTCCAGTTTCAATTCTTGGCCAGCTCTGAGTGCTGAGTGTGTTCAGTGTCCAGCCCCCCAAATACCCAAGTGTGCACTTGACTCTGACTGCAAACGCAGAGTCTCAGAGACTGAGACTCAAACACAGACTCAGACTGAGACTCAGACTCAGACTGAGACTGCACTGAATTGCGCTTAATTGCAGTTCGCACTTATGTAATGGGGCCGAGCAAATCCAAATCGAAAAGCAATGCAATCCATTCTCTCCATTCCAATCTCCATCCACAATATTCAATGAATACAATGCGAGGCGGCATTCGCTTTGTTGTTGCTGATCGATTGTTTATTAATAAGCCAGTTCTTAATGTACCTAAGCATCTATATATCTATCTCTCTCTCTCACTCTTTCTCACTCTTTGTGTGTATTTCCATTCTGCACTTCATTATTATCTTTATCTAATTGCCGCTTTTGCCTTTCGTTCTATTTTCAGGTAAGTGCAGCCTGAGATCTCTACACGATTCATTTGTGCCGCGAATCCACAAAAGTTAATGGGTAAATCTTGTGTTAGTTAAAAAAAAAAAACGAAGATACTTTTTGCCTTACTACAATCTTTATTTCTTTATACAAACTAGGGGTAAATATACTAAACATTTAAGGTGTCTTAACACTTTGATTTGAACCTGATTAGAAAACTTTGAATTATGTATATTTCCTTATAAAGAATTTCGATTTATTTAAAAATGTGAGTTAAACAAGATTGACAAATTTGAAAAATTTGTATAAATACATACGTCAATACAAGATACAATACAAGTCAATTAAGAAAAGTAAAAACTGTATGTATGCATGTATAAACAAATTCAAAATAGGAGCTTAATTTAGTAGAAATGAAAACGTAAGCGCTAGTATTTTTATATACTGTATATTTTATAGTATATGTGTTTTTTAAAGTATATTGTATTTCTATATACTATATATTTTTTAGTATTTTAGTCGTATTTGAAGTATATAGTATTTTTATATACTATATATTTTATACTATACGTAGTATTTTCTAAAATATAGTATTTTGATAAACTAAATATTGTGTAGTATTTTTAGTCTTATTTGAAGTACATAGTATTTTTATATACTATATATTTTATACCATAAGCAGTATTTTCTAAAATATAGTTTTTTAATATACTAAATATTATATAGTATTTTTAGCCTTATTGGAAGTATATAGTATTTTTATATACTATATATTTTATACCATAAGTAGTATTTTCTAAAATATAGTATTTTAATATACTAAATATTTTGTAGTATTTTTAGTCTTATTTGAAGTATATAGTATTTTTATATATTACATATTCTGTAGTATATGAAGTATTTGTTGTGCTGTGTAGTATTTTTATATACTATATATATTTTATGGCATATAGAGTATTTCTTAAATAAATTTACAACACTGTGCTCTGCACATTTAGTTAATTTTTTTTTCCATTTTGCGAGCATCCCTTGTGAGTAAAGTGCACAGAAGTGAACTTTATAGGAAAAACGGACTCACTGACTGGCTCGCTGACTCTTTATGCTTGCACTCACCGTTATAAAGTCCTGTTCCGTCTGTCTGTCCGTCTGTTTGTCTGTCCGTCTGTCTGTCAGCTGTTTGTGTTGACCCAATTTCATGATGCGCGACTTTTTGCGAGGGGAAGATTTCTATCAGCTTAATGAATATTGGCAACCCTTTTATGTTCGTTTTGTGTTCTTACTTCATTTTTTCGTTTTTTTTTTTTTGGCCAGGTGAAAGTTGTGGCACGTGCCGCAGTGTGTGGCAGCTGCAGGATATGTTGCGCTAATTGTGAGGGAAATGCGCCAGACTCTTCTTCTATGTGCCGTTAGGTTCCTTTTCCTGCCACCAGGGTGAAGCGCAAACTTTCACTTGCAGACTGACAAAACTGACAAAAAAAACAAAAAAAAAACCGAAAAGAATGCGTGGCAGCTGCCCCCAGTTCGCAGTTGTTGCATGCCACACAGCGCATTCCGTTAGCCATAAAAGCAGGCATCAATCATATAGACTTGGCTACCTGCAACCTCATATCTGCCACAAAATGGGGCGTTATCGCTCTTAATGACGCGTCATTTGTTGCGTCTCTCTCTGTCTCTCTCTATCTATCTCTCTCATTGCTCTCAAGAGTCCAACTTATTAGATTTGCACATGCCGAACGATTCATCTTTTAATTACCGCGTTGAAAGCGCACATTTTTCAATACCGCATCGATTGCGCGACGGCGCAGCTCCCTCTCTCCCTCTCTCGCTCTTACGTTAGCTTGCTGTCTCTGTCGCTCTCGCTGCCCACGCATGCCTGAGCAATTTTGCACTGCGCTTTGCACTAAAATAAATCTACAGCGATTTGTTTGTTTGCACAAGCCGCCAACTCCATTCCGTCCCCCTCCTTCCCTCTGACCCCCTCTCCCCCTCTCAACAAGCGTGCGGCAGCTGCGCCTATTTTTGGAGGCGTCTACGCAGACTCCGTTAAGCGCTCGAGGGAACTGCACTAAATATTAGAGGCTGCTTAGTTTAGTTGCTTAGTTGCCTAGTGCATATTCATGTGCATATTCCCCTCTCTTTCACTCTTTCACTCTGCCATACTCCCTCTCTTTCGCTCTTGCGCGCTCGCTTGGTGTTATTTATCATAAAAAATTGCTCAGATTTGTTTTGCGACGGCAAAGACATGACGCTCATTTGTTAGCCAGCGAACTGGCAAACGAGAGAAGCGAGAGCAGCTTGTGTGTGTCGCTTGTTGCCGAGAGAGGGAAGAGAGGGGGAAGGGGGAGGAGGGAGACCGACACTGACTACACCAGCTGTCTACCTGTGACCAACTGCTTCCTCTCTTTCTCTCTCCCTCCCTCCCCCTTTGAATGCTTTCACTCTAGACTCGAGCTAGAGAAACCTACGAAAAGCGACAAATGTCAGCGATGTGATACCCTGTAATTTAAACCGGATATTTGTCTAATGATATTCATGCTTAAAACTGTTGATTTTCAGTGTGTGTTCAACTCAAACTTGTTGCAATTCAAAAAACTCTAGGGTATCTGTTGATTGTGCAACGTTCAGCCACTGTTTTTAAACTCTTTATTGTAATTAATTTACAACAAAGCTCTATATACCTTAAAATACTGGGTATCCAAGCATGGAATACTTCATTTTCGAATACAAAAATAAGATTTGGGTTGGAACAACTCTTTATGGCCTACAGGGTATGTGCTAGTCGAGCTGTTACCAGCAAATTAAGCAAATTACTTTGAAACTTTAGAAATTAGAGTTGCCAACCATTTTGCAGAAATTAAGATTATTCAGATATGAAAACAAAAAAATTTTAAAATATTTCACAAAAATGATCACCACCAAATTATTAAGTTATGTTGGATAAGCTTCTCGCATATATAACTTACAAATTTAGGATCGTTTTTTAAAAAAACTTTAACTTGTATACTTTTTTGTTTTCCTTAACTTGATTAAATTTTTCTACAAAAAGCGTTCCAACTATCAGAAAAAAAACAAACAATTTTTAATGTGAAAGTATCTTGTATACTTTATTTTTGTTCAACATTAAAAAATATAATGTAGATTAAAAATACTGTATTTTAAAAAGAGTGCTTGGCAATTCTAAAAAAGATTTGTGTAACACTTTAGTATTTTTTTTATAATTAAAATTAACACTAACGTATTTCTAAATACTTAATTACTATAATATTTACTTTCAAAAAAATACAGGGTAGTCTTAATTCGAGCATTGATTCACACATTTTACAGCGAGAGAGATTTTAAAATATAGAAAACATAGAACACAAGGTATCTTTGAGTCTGCTATTAATTAAACGAGTTTACAACAACAGAGATTTTCAACAGCAAAAAATAATCACTACAAAAAAATACAGGGTAGTGTTGATTCGACCATTGTTTCATACATTTTACAGCTGAGGAGAGATAGTAAACTATAGAATGCAGCTTTAGCTTTAATTCCTCCAGTTTACTAAACGAGTTAACAACAACAGAGATTTTCAACAGCAAAAAATAATCACTACAAAATAATACAGGGTAGTGTTAATTCGAGCATTGTTTACATACAATTTACAGCTGAGGAGAGATAATGAACTATAGAATTCAGCTTTAGCTTTAATTTCATCAATTTACTAAAAGAGATTACAACAACAGAGATTACAACAACAGAGATTTTCAACAGCAAAATGTAATCACTATACAGGGTAGTTGTGAGTCGATCATTCGATGGTTTTGTTGCAGGAACTGGGCGAACACTTGGGTCGTGTGTTCTTATTTTTATTAATGCAGCCCGCCGACTGTTGCCAAAGTTCAACGCAAATATAATCTGTCAAATAATTTATCAGTGTTTGCTGACGATGAGATGAGAGCAGCAGCAGCAACAGCAACAGCAACATCCACAGCAGCAACAGCAATACGAACAGCAGCAATAAAAAAAAGCATTGAGACCTCGCTGTCTGCGCCTGTTGCCTTGTGCAAAGTTCAGTTCAAGTGCTTGACAACAACAATCGAGAAACGAGCATCGAGCATCGATAAAGAAATGCTTTCTTTTGCAAATTCTACCTTTGCGATTTTCATTTGGAAGCGATTTGTGTGTCGACTATTGAGACTTTCAGTTTACACAGATGCTTCAACAGCATTTATTTAACTAATCTCCTTTCTTTCAGCTGTCAATCAAGCCGCCCCCAAGTAGTTCTTATCGAGCCATTAACAAAAAAAATCATAGAAGCAAAAGACAAATACAATGATTATGTAGAATTTCAGAATTTCTTTGTTTTTTTTTTTTTTTATTTGATTGTTTGTCTTTTTTGATAACAATAAAAGTCATGTTTAATCAATGGAACTAGTTCACCAGCAAAGAATCATTTGGAATTTGAAATATTTGCTAGTTCCGGGTTTGCTTTGCATTTCGCAATCTTCTTTTTGTTTTATTTTTTTTTCATCATCTTCTCTGCTGCGTTGTAAAATGTTTTCAATTGTTTGTTGGCATTCTCGCTTTTGGCTCGCTGTCGATCGACATCGTGTGTGAGTGTGTGTGTGTGTGTGTGTTTGTGTTGGTTTGTGTGTTTGCTCGCAAACAGAAACGATTAAATTATCTCAAGGTTGCACGCGCGCTAGTTTGTGTCTGCTTCTTCTTCTTCGCATTCTTCTTCTTCTTCCGCAACGTTGCTGTCATTCTGCGCTATTTTTCTACGCTGTCGATTTTCCTTTTGCGTTTGCGCTTATTTCCCTTACCACCTCTTCTCTCTCTCTCTCTCTCTCCCTCTCTTTCTTGATCACGATCGCTTTATGCATTGCAGTCCATGCAACATTGAATGTGCCCAAAAAAAAATAGTTTGTGACTCAATTTCGTTTGAATACAACACACATTTAAAATTTCCTTTCTTTTTATGGTGATTTAAAAAATTCAAATTGTTAATATTCAATTTGATATTTTCTATCTACTTTTTTATGCGAATTACAAAATGATTTCACATAATTTTATTACCTTCTTGATTGTTGTTCATATGTTAAATATATAGGGATTTTGTTGATCAAATCAATTTGAATGCAGAAACAGTAAAAGATTTTTTTTAATACCAGCTACTCATAGAGTAGAAGGCTGATGTAGTTGGATCTGAGGTTGACAATCTAGTATGTTTTTAATTGTATGGTATATTTTCTACATAATAGTATATCCACATACCAAATAAAGTCTTTGATATAACTTGGTATTTTTTGGTATATTAATTTGATAATTTTAACATAATAGTATATTTATATACCAAATACAGTCTTTTATATACCTCTTTGATATACCTCAGTATTTTTTGGTATATTAATTTGATAATCTTAACATAAAAGTATATTCACATGTCAAATATAGTCTTTGGTATAATTTGGTATTTTTTGCACAGTAATTTGATAATTTTAACATAATAGTATATTTATATACCAAATCTTTGTCTTTGATATACCTCTTTAATATACCTCAGTATTTTTTTGGTATATTAATTTGATAATTTTAACATAAAAGTATATCCAGATACCAAATATAGTCTTTGGTATAATTTAGTGTTTTTTTGGTATATGCATTTTGTAATTTTAACGAAATAGTATATTAATATACCAAACAAAGTATTTGGTATAACTTAGTAGTTTTTGGTATATTCATTAGGGATATTTTTAGAATAATACCAGTAGCGGGTATCTTAGAGCATACTCGACTGTAGAACTATATTTCTGTACTTTGGTATTTTAAATTAGTATTATTTAAAGGTTAGTTTTATTTAAAATTAATACTAACACTATTAATTAAGGTATTTTAAATATTTCAAAGTATTCCTCTTATTTTCATTACATTATAATGTAATTAAAGTGCAGCAAAAGTAATTTTTTTTTTGTTTTTAAATTTATAATTTGAATTATTCCTTTAGTTGATTTTCTTTTGTTAAATTGTTTAGCTTTAGCTTTTTTTATTCTTTAACTTTGTTATATCTTTACTTTATTGATTAAACTCTTAATTTTGAATTTGAAATTAAAAAGTTAACTAGCTATGCAACTTATAAAGCATTGATGCATTATTCAAAATATTGCATAATGTTGCTGCAGTTTTCTCTGTAACACAGTTTAATCCAATGTCAATTTGCTGAGGCCAAAAAGGTTAAGCCAAGCTGTCTGTGCTTGTGGTTGCTGCTGTTGCGTGCCTGTGGTTGCCGTGTTTCCTGAGTACTTCTTCTGGCGATCAGCAGACTGTGTTGAGTTGCTTTCTGCCACGTTTGTTGTCTGGCATTGTTACCCAGAGACCTACAGACAAGTGCTTGCTTGGCTGCTGCTGCTGCTGTTGTTGTTGTTGTTGTTGGTTGCTGGTTGGTGTCAAAAGCTTGGGCGAAGGCCACAAGTGAATGCGGAAGCTGCAACTGTTGTTCTCGCTTCTCTCTTTGCTTCTCTTCTCTTCTGTTCTCTTTGGCCTGTTACACCTGTTGCTGCTTCGATTTATCGCTCATGTTGCTGCTCGTTTTATTGCATTTCGATTGCAGTACATGTGTGTATGTGTGTGAATTATGAGCAACATGTTGCTGTGCAGTGCTTTGATAAGAAGCGCCAACAGATGTTGCAACAACAACAAGAACATGTTGTTGGCCCTTCAATTGCTCAAGTGTTGGAAATTTTGATTGAAATACTTCTTTAACAGCGGCAGCTAGAATAATAATACGCAGATCATTAGAAGTAGCAGCAATCGGTTGCCGCATTCTTGACAGCAACAGCAACACAACAACAATCATTAACAATGAAAGCAACAGAACAGATATTAAGTATGTCGAGTGTTGCTGTTGTAGCTGCAACAACAACAACAACAACAATAGCTAAGCCTAAGCCTTGGTCGAGTGTTTATGTTGGTTAGTTGACACCTACGCACCAACCGACAGCAATCGCACCTGGTTTGCTTTCTCACCTGGTTGACAATTGCTGCTGTGGCTGCTGTGGTGGCTGCTAACGATGCGCGCGTGTCAGCAACATGTTGCTGCCACGTTTAGTATCATTAGTCAAAAGAAATGCGAAAAAAAATAAATAAGCCAAGGCAACTTGGCAATCAGCAGCTCAAAAGCAGCCCAAATCAATTGCTGCCGTTGCAAGTCCTCGTTGCTGCTGCTGCTTTGGTTGTCGCTGCTGTGGTTGCTGCCGTTGCCGTTGTTGATTGTGTCAACGCAACAACAACCAAGTTGGCACAATAGCCAAAGTCTTGGCATGATTTATGGCCAGGCATTTCTCGCATCACCCACACAGAGATGGGCCACAAAAACGGCAACCAGCAACCAGCAGCCAGCAACCACACGCTAATTGTGTGTGAAAGCAGCAGCAACTTGCTGCATTGCTCATACGCCCACGTGTACAACAACAGCAGCAGCGATCACATTTCCATTCGCTGGCATATTTAGCATTCGCATAGACGCAATCATAACCATAAAAAGTATTTTTTAGCCTCCATTTTTTTTTTTTTGGCTGCTTTTGTTAGCAGTTTTTTTTGGCTTTTGGCTTTGCTTTGCTTTGCTTTTGCTTAGCGTCGCTTGTTTTGAATAAAAGCGAGCGACAATTTTGGTCAGCTGCCACTCCCCTCTCGCCCCCCTCCCCCCCCTCTTGCGCCCATAAAAGGCGCTTGTAAGTGCTACTGTTTATCCAATGCGCCGCTAACGGTAAAAATGCGCTGCATAATTTACGCAAAAAAACGTTGGGGAAAATTGGAAAAACAGCTGCCGAAAAGTTTGTGTGTGTGAGAAGAGAGAGAGCAAAAACAACAACAACAACAACAACAACAAAAACGTTTGCGGCTCGCTTTTCACTTTTCACAAATGGCCATGCAAATTACAAGACACATTAGCCGAGTCAACAATCCTACGCCTAACCCAAAAATGGGAGCAACAACAACGCAGCACAACGCACAGCAGCAACAGCAGCAGTAGCAACAACATGCTGCATGCCCCATACAGCATGCCGCATGCCACATGCATTTTCGGCCAGGCGAGAGAGCAGCTTACAAAACGGAAATACGCCTAAAATATGTTTACAGCAGCTGCTAAGCGATCATTGCAATTGCTCCACGAACTCACCAAGGTGGCTAACAGCAACAGCAACATGAAAATTGCCAGCAATGGTTGCTGCTGCTGCTGTCTCCGATAGAGTTGCCAGCAACAAAGAATATTCCATTCGTTGATCAAATTACCAATTAAATGGAAAAATTATAAATTTCAATTAGTAGGCCTTAAAATTCATCATTTAAAAATTCTATAAGCTTTCTTCAACTCAATTTGAATGCAAAAAAAAAGTTTAAATATATTTACAAAAATAAAAAATGGTTAAAGGTATTTTTTATGATCAGTCTAGCTCAGTAAATATTCAACAATTTTTATAGTTGGAATAATTAATGAGCATAACAATTTGTATTTAATATTTCGACTTCCTCGGCCCTTCTTTGATTCCATTCGATTGCAAAACAAAATTATAAAACTACACTTAAAAATAAAAACAAAAAATAAGTAAAGCTATTTTTCTTATTATTAGTTTGTTTGCTCAACAAATATTCTTCAATTTTCAACAAATTTTAAAGTCCGAAAATTTAGTTTTTAATTTAAAATTTCTATTCTTTTTTTGATTTAAATTAGAATGCTTATTAACATTATACAAATTTAGACGTGTTTAGAAATATATTTACAAAAATTAAAAAAAAAATTTATAAAGCATTAATTTAATTATATTTTTTTTTTATTTAAAACTTAAATTTATTCAATCAATATATTTATTATCAGTTTGCAAGCTCAATATTTTTACATTCAAGAAATCTTTATTAAAACACATTTTAAAGTTTCTCGCGTTAGTCGAAAAACTTTTATTCTTATGAACACATAAATTGTAAAAATAAGAATTTGAAATTTAAAAATTCTATCAAAATTATTTAATTCAATTTGAGTGCGAGTAAAATTAAAATCATAAAATTTAAGAAAAAAAATAATTCATTGTTTTTTTTTTTTAAATCTGTTTTAAAGTTAAATATTTCATGAATTTATTTACTGTTCATTCAATTTTAATGATTAGCATACATTTAACTAATGTTCGAGTTAAATATAAAAAAGAATTTATTTATTTTGTCAAATTTTCTAATCTGATTTATACTTTTAATGTAAACGTTTAATTTTAAATATGAAGGAGAATTTATTTCTTATGAAAATTTCCTTCTCTGATTTATACTTTTATTTAAAGTTAAATATGAAAGAGAAATTATTTCTTATTTGAGTTTTTTTCTCTGAGCAATTCTACTTTTATTCCAAGTTAAATATAAGAAAGAATTGATTTACAATTCGAGTTTTCTACGCTGAGCAATTACACTTTTTTGTGTTTTGTAGACGTGTCTCATTAATGAATGTAAAAATCACCATTTTGAAATGTGTTTATGATGAGTGATTTGCTCATTTTTGGAAATGCTCATTTGCCATAATTTGCAATACTAAATGACAACAACAACAAAAAAAAGGGAAATGTGCATTAACAAATAAGTTAATTGTGCGGCAAAGTTCGTGACAATTTGTTATAGATTTGTTGTGGTTGCCTTCCGCTTTGCGTCGAGCTCGACGAGGTTGGCAACTCTGGCTGGTATTTGGTGTATTTGTTTTTGGTGCGCCTGGTTAGCCTGGTCAGTTGTGGCAAGTTGGCAAGTTGGAAGGTGGACTTTGTCGTGGCCTGTTTGGAATGTTTAGTTAACCGTAAATACCAAAAAGTCGCAATGCGCCCGCGCCATTTTGGCATTGATTGCTGAGACCGACACACACACACACACACATCGACACACACACACACACATAGACATGTGAATACACTCACTGGAGCGTGAATAACATTTGGTAATCATGGCACAAACACGAAAATGCATTAACCAAAATTGTGATCATAAATTTTCAATCGACACGCGGCGGGTGCTGTTGTTGTTGTTGTTGTTGTTGCAGCTCTAACTAACTGAGCTCTCTATGTGTGTGTGTGTGTGTGTGTGTGTATGTGTGAGTGACTTGGCCAAGCGCATGAATGACTGGACTAAAACTGAACTGGACTACGTTGCCATTTGGCCAGCAGCGTTTCAGATGTTGTTGCTGTTGTGGCTGTTGCTGTTGCAGCTGCGCGCATTCTTGGCCAGAGAAAGTTTTTGTTGTTGTTTTTGTTGCACAAGTGGCAGGCAAGCAGGCAGGCAGCTATGCAGCTTCCACAGCATTTGCAATTGCAGTTGCAGTTGGGTCAGTTAAATGCCAAAGGCTGCCTCTGGTTGCTGCTGCTGCTGTTGCTGCCTCCGCGGGATGGTTGCTGCTGTTCCCATTGGCATTTCGTAGGACTTTGCAGACTCTGCACAATGCTTTAGCGTGGGTGCAACACACTCAACGTGTTGTTGTTGCTGTTGTTGTTGGTCTGAGGTTGCGCGACACTTGGTGCACTTCATTCTCCACTTGCCACTTCTTCCTTCTCTTCTCTCCTCTCCCTCCCTCTCTTCCTTTCCCCTTCTTCTTGCTCTAACACTGCCACAGGCTGTGTGATAATCATGCACTTGTTTATAGGCACAAATTGCAAAGCAGCAACACACAACAACAACACACAATTGACGTCGGACAAAACCCAATTGAAACAAAATTATCTTCGTATTTGACAAGTATTTCGATATTTATTTTCGATATTTCTTTGCATAAAATACGTATACTTAATTTTATTTGGAATAATTTAAGGAATTAATTTAAATTCGTTTGTTAATTTAACAACAAAGATGTTTGAGATACTGAAGAGCAATAGAAATATATATCAAGCGTAATTTGAAGTCAGGTCTTAGTTGCATTGGTTGTAAATCTGGTATATTTTGTTGATTATGGTATATTTTGAATGTAGTAGTATACAAATTTATATTTATAACGCGTAATTTAAAGTCTTAGTCTGCTTTGTTTTACAATTTGGTATATTTCGTACTTCATATATTTTTAATTTAGTATATTTTATATTTATATGTATTATTTTATATTATATAACATAATAATTACACTTTAGTATTTTTTCGGTGTTTTTGACTGGCATATTTTTAGAATATACTATATTCTGGTATACTAAATGCGATTATATTGAAAATATAGTATACATTTTTAGTATATTAAATTGGTATATTTTTAGAATATGGTATTATTGAAAATGACGGCTATTGAAAAATGATAAAAAGCAAAACAGTGAGGTAATATATACCAAATAATATGCCACAAAAATACTTAAATACACAGAAAATCATGTTTGGTATATTGATATAGTGTCACATTCGAAATATACCATAAATGTCAAAATATACCATATATATATACGCAATTTGTCATACAAAAGTTTTACTAAAACAACGTTTACAATTTGTATCCAATCACAACTCGAATATATTATATCTCTATCTCTTATAGTCTCTGAGATCTAGGTGTTCAAACGGACAGACGGACAGACAGACAGACAAACGTTCTTTCTTCTTCTGCCTCTTACAAACCTTTAAAAGTCTTCTACGTTATGGGTGGAAATTCAAATTTCAATAAGTTGAAATCAAATAAAAGCAAATTTGAAATCATTTTTTTAATAATCTAGCATAATAATTACTTACTTAATTACTATATATCAAACTGCGTATTCAAAATGTTCTTGGAACACAAAACACTTAAGCAACAAGCCTCATATAAAATGAATTGCAACAGTTTAGCGAACATTCTTTAATAATCTAGTTCAATAATTATATATATCAAATTGCGTATTCAAAGTGTTTTTCGAACACAAAACACTTAAGCATCAAGCCTCACATCTGTGTGACTATAAATTGAATTGCAGTTGAAATCGTGGCCACAGTTTAGTGACCATTGGCTTAATAAATGGATGGACTATGTCCAACTCGAGTGTGTCCTACTGCAGGATGTGTGTTTGTTATGCCCTCAAGCCGACAGCTGTCAGTGGTGGCAGTGGCTCTGGCAGTTATCCTTTGGCAAATGTCCTCGACTCGACGACTCGACTCGACTCGAGGGAGAAGGCAACGCACACAGCTTAATCGAATCAATTGGCGAGTTGCCGTTGTCGCTGTTGCTGTTGCTGTTTCGAGTTCGTTTTGTCGACCAAACAATAAAAATTTCGACGTTTTCCTTTTTTTTTTTCACTGCTGTTGTTGCTGTTGTGTGTTGCTGTTATTGTTGCTGGCATATGACTCATGTTTTTGTGTGTTTTCGTAAATTTCCAATGCCTTCCTCGTTGACTTCCTTTTTTTTTCGTGTTTTATTCAATTCCCTTTTGTCGTTTTGTTCTGTGTTTGTTTTCGTCGCTGTTGTTGTTGCTGTTGCTGTCGTTGTTGTTGCTTATTTCGGAGGCGGCTTAAAGCGCGCGCCGCGCTTGCAACATGTGAGAAGCTGCTGCCGGTCGAAGGTTTTACCCCTTTTGGCCCAGCTTGTTGTCGTCAATGCCGCTGCTGTTGTTCATGTTGCTGTTGTTGTTGCTGTTGTTGTTGCTGTTGTTGTTGTTATGTATGTGTTTGTACAACGCCTTTGCTGTGGCTTCTGTTGCTGCTGCTGTTGCTGTTGCTCTTGTTTCCATAGTTGTTTCAATATCAACGCATTCCTTTTAGCCTGGCCAATTGACTTGCCCACACACACACACACACACACACACACACACACATGTGAGATGCGATAAAAATTTATTGAGCTGAGGCTTTTGGCCTGTGCCTCTGTCTGTTTGTTGTTGCCTGCAACTGAGCCTCGCACTTGGAAGCTGTTGCTTGCTGTCCATCGTTGTTGTTGCTGTTGTTGTTGGCTCTGCGATATCTTTGCTTTTTTGGGTGCTTGTTGCTGTCCGTTGTTTATTTTTATTGTTGGCGAAGGTGTTGTTGTTGCTGTTGCTGTTGCTGCTTCTCAAAATCAATTGAGTTTAACTGCTTTTAATTTACTTGGAATTTGTACGGCTTTAATGGATTTATGTCGGCTTATGTTGCTGCTGCTGTGTTGCATGCTTCGGCTGCTGCTGCTGTGCTGCTGTGCTGCATGCAACAGGTTGCATATGTTGGTGGCTCTCTCTGTGACTCTGTGATGCTGCTGTCGCTGGTGACAAGCTGCCACATATTAAAATTTATCATGTGCTAAAAACTTATCAATTAAAAGTATGCATAACATTTTTTATGCCTCGACTGACGTTGCTGCCTCTCAACCCCGCAGCAGCAACATCAATCAAAACGCACAGCAGCAGCAACAGCAACAGCAGCCAGAGCAGCAGCAATTTGATGTCGCGACTGCAATTTAGACATGCCATGCCATGTTATTAACTAATTACAGGCGACTAATCTAAAACGCCGCGCACAAACAGGTGCCCATGCATCATCCCCAGACCCAACAGCAACAGTTGCCGCTGTGCTGGCTGCTGTTGCTGCTGCTGCCTAATGAAAAGTGACATCTTGGCCATGGCCAGGCCTAAACTGTCAACGTCGCCTGGCCGAAGGACCGAACTTGTTTGCATGTCTTGTCATTCGTCATTCGACGACGTTGTTGTTGTTGTTGTTGTTGCCGTGGTTGCTGCTGCTGCTGCTCAGGTGCAACGCCAGCAGCTAGAAGATGTCGCGTTTGCTGGCCACCCGCTAGCCAAACACATGTCACATGTCATGTTTGCTGCACGCACTTGTTGCTTGCACTGCTTGCAACCAACAACCAGCAACCAGCAACAGTTGCTGCCTGCCAGTTGCCATTGCCGGAAGCAAGCTGTGTGTTAATTACAAAGAACTCTTTGCTGCCATTTATTGTTGTTGTTGCTGTTGCTGCTGTTGTTGCTGTTGTTGCTGCTGTTGATGATGATTATGATGTTGCTGTTGTGTTGCGTTGACATGCGTTGCTAAACGTGCCGCCGGTCGGTTGTTGCTGTCGTTGTCGTTGTCGCTGCACGCATTCAAATGAGCCAGACGTTGAGCAACTTGATTTCCTGCAACATGTTGCTGCTGCTGCTGTGGCTGCTGCCGTGGCTGCATAGCGAATGCGGCTTGAGCAGGCAACATGCTTTTGAGATTATGAAAATTAGATATACAAATCAGCAAACGGATGCTGCCAGCAACAGCAACCACAGCAGCAGCAACAACATTTGATGCCTGCAAGATCAAAAAGAAATGTTTAAAATGAAAAAAAAAAAAAGAAAAAAGAGAAGCAAACGTTGCTCAAGTCATGTTGATGTCTGTTGCTGTTGCTGTTGTGCTGCCGGGCCAAAACACAACATGCAACATGTTGCTGCGGGTCAGGGTCGTTGTTGCTGTTGCCGCAGCAGCAGCAGCTTCTGCTGTTGCTGATGTTGCTGTTGCTGTCTCCTGCGTAAATTGCTTACCAATCAAATGGCACTCGACTTGAGAGAGTCGCGGAAATTGCTTGAAACGGAAATGTGCTCGTCGTGGTTGCTGCTGCCACTGTTGTTGCTGCTGTTGCTGCTGTTGCCAATTTCATGTCATTTGTTGACAACGCGTTGCGGATATTGTTTAGCATTTTGCATAAAGTTTTAGCGAACAACTTAAAAAAAAAAAACAGACACACAAATTGGGTTAGAAGGAAGTTGTCGCTTTGCCAGTAAGCGCGCCTCTCTCTCCCTCTCTCTTTGTCTCCCTCTCGCTCTTCAGTGCCTCCCCAAGCAATGGTTGCTGCTGTTGCTTTGCCTGTTGCTCTTGTGGCAGCATTCAAAAATGCCCTCGGCACAACTTAATTATAGTGCTTTGGCCTGCATTGGCAGGCGCCGCACCAGCAACACAGCAACACACAGCAACAACTGCCAACTGGCCACGCCTCCTAAATGCACACACACACACGCATGCATACAATTGGTATTTGCTTTAGGCCACGGCTGCTTTGTTGATTTTTCGATATAAGTATTTCGCTGTTGTTTTTGTTTTCTGTTTTCTGTTTTCTTGCTTTTTACGTTTGTGTTTTTGTTTTTGGTTTTTTCTTGGGGCTGCGTTTTATGTCTCTGCCTGCCGTCCACGGCTGGGCGGGGTGGCTTTCGGGGGCGTGGTCAGCGTAGCCAGCGCCAAGCGCTTTTCTCGAGAGGAAACTCTCGATATAAATTTATTACCCGCTCCGCTTGATCAATGCGAATGCGAAGAAGAAGAGCCCAGCTTAATGCACTTCCATTAAATAGTAGATAACCAAAAACCTCAATTGAATGCTCTTTTAATAGATTCTAAGAGTGTTTCAATCAATTGATTGTATCTAAGCTTTAAAAATAATCGAAATATATTTTAATTTCTTTTCTTCAATTTCATTTTGTAAAAGTACCAAACAATGAATTTAGTATTTTCAAATTTATAAATTTAGAGTATTCAACATAGATGTTAATTTCAAAATAAAACTAAACAAAATAATAATAAAGTTTTAGTTTAATGTGTGAAATATAAAAGAAGAATATTTATTCTCCCAATAAAATGCTCTAAAATAATAATAGAAATTTTTACCAGCTTATTTTATGTTTTAGTTGTTTCTCAATTTTGTTTTGTAATTTGGATAGATAACTTTGAATTTTGTAGACTTCTCTAGCATACGTTTCCATATATTTTATGTTATTGAAAGATCAATACAAATTTTTGTATTTTAGTATAAATAAACATTCTTTACTTGGGTTTGATTGCAATGATTTTTTGATTGACACCGTTGGCATAACTTTTTGCTTTCCCTAGTCCAAAAATTCGATTAGAGTTGTATTATTTAAATATCAATAGAATTATTAATTAACAATCATTTATTGAAAATGTTTAATTTTAAGATATTTCAAAGTTTATAGTCTGTAATTTTAAACTAACATACTAATTTGTTTAAAAGTTAGTTGACTTTATGAATAAAGATAATAATATAAATAAATACAAATAGGATAGAAATAGGAATCGCAATCATCAATAAAAATAGAAAAGCAATAGGAATCGCAATTCGTGCAATTTTCTATGTGTCTGAACTGCATTTGTCAATCGACTAGCAATATGTCATTATAGAGTTGCCGTTGTTGCCTGCAATGCTGTTGCTGTTGCTGTGGCTGTTGCTGCGTTGGCTCCACTTGCAATCATTATAATTTATGGTAACTCATTTGTGGTTTTTTACACCCGCTAACGGGGTTGGTCAGCACCTTGGCAGCAAAGATTGAGGAGAGTTGTGGAGAGATGCAAACGGCGGAGAGTTGTGGAGAGGTGGAGAGTTTGGAGAAACGAGACCTGCAGCTATTCGAGCCGCTTAATTATAGGCGGCAAAGCAAGCCTGACACAAGAAAGAATACAGTGGGCGGGGGAGAATGGAGAGTGGAGAGATTGGAGAGTGTGAAGAGTACAGGGAGAAGTGGAAGTTGACTATGGAGATGGAGATGGAGATGCGGTTGTTGTTGTGGTTGTGGCTGCGGTTTTAATAAGCACTTGCCTGCCAGATCATTAAAGTAAAAATTGATTTTCTAACTTGCAACGATTTTTGCATTAACAATTAGCTTTTGGCATTGCCCCCTTTTTGCTTTTCTTTTCCCATTTTTTTTTTTTTTTTTTTTTTTTTTGCAACATTTTGTTGCGCTCTTAGTTGCAGCTCATTCGCGCCGCTTTATTAATTAACAATGCCACACCAGGCAGCCGCATTTAAGGCATTAATTGCCTCAACCGGTTGCCAGCAACACACAGCTAGAACAGAGAACAGCAGCAACAACAACAGCAACAGCAGGCTGGACGGCTAATCAATCTAGCAAATTGTCGCCCAGTCACTATCGAAGCAATATTCAAACACCAAAGTGATCTACAATCTGCATTCTCTGTCTCCCTCTCTCTCTCTCTTCCACTCTCTCTGTCTGTTCTCTAATTATGACAACTACGCAGCTGTGCGTGCTCACGTGTTTTTCTAATTAGCCGGCCCCAAGATGACAATAAGCGATAAAGCCGTCGCCAGCATTGGACGAGCAAATTGACAATCATCGTCGCTTGCACTTCGAGTGCAGTTGCTGCCTCCCCTCCTCCCCTCCTCTCCCGGGGGAAACGAGTTAACGTGCTGCCAACTTGTCGCAAATTAGATCAGATCAAAAGCAAAAAAAAACAAGTAAGAAAGTTACAGTTGAGTGTGCTCGACTGTGAGATACCCGCTACCCATTTTGAATAAAAGCAAAATATTGCGGTATTTTTTCAAAATATACCAAAAATGCAAAAAAAAATACTAAAAAATATACCAAATGGTATTTTTGTTATATCGATATAGTACCACATTCAAAATATACCATAGACGGCATAATATACCAGATTGTCGGCCAAAGCAACTAAGAGCCCTAGTAAGTAGGCGTTTTTGCCCATACAAAAGTATTTCTTTAATAACTTCCACAATTTTTATCTGATCGCAACCAAATTTTCAGGAATCATAACTACTATAGTAGTTATTATATATACCAAAATTCGCAACTCTAGCTTCAAATATACGCTTGTTATTCGATTTTTTTGATTTGCGGGGGCGGAAGTGGGCGTGGCAAAAATTTGAAACAAACTTGATCTGCGTGCAAACATAACAAATGCTGTCGAAAAAAAATTATAGCTCTATCTCTTATAGTCTCTGAGATCCAGTGTTTCATACGGACAGACGGACAGACGGACAGACACACAGACATACAGACACACAGACACACAGACGGACAGACGGACATGGCTAGATCGTCTCGGCTGTTGACGCTGATCAAGAATATATATACTTTATAGGATCGGAGATGCCTCCTTCTACCTGTTACATACATTTCCTGCCGGCACAAAGTTATAATACCCTTCTACCCTATGGGTAGCGGGTATAAAAAACAAACGAAAAAAATGAGTGCTGCTTTGGTTAGTTGAACATTAATGAGGAATAACATATAATATAAAGAAACTCGAGTGCAACTTATGGTTAATAACACTTGGTTGAATCTACAAGTAAATTGAACAATAAGTGCTGCCAACTTAATGAAAAATTTGTATTGAATAATCTGTTCGTAAACTTTTTACTTGAGTTTTGACACACTTACTTATATAAAAATTCTTAAAAGAAATATAAAATAATTTGAAATATTTTTTAACCCGAACTATTTGCCAATGTTTCTGAAGCATAGCATCTAAATTTATTTTGATTTTTACAAATTTTATAATTTGTAATTTAATTTGGAGTTCATATCCTAAAAAACCTTACAAAATGAAATCTTTAATCTTACATAAATATTGTAAATACATATGTATATACAATTAGGCATTGATACATATTAAATTCTTTTAAAAGTGCAAATTTCAAATGCCTTCACAAATTTTAGGATTTTGAATCTTTCAAATTGTAGCAACAAAATGTTTTTTTATTAAGAGTTATGTTCCTTTACAGAATCCTATATGGATATATTTAAAAGCAAGTTCAATTCTTTTCAAATTATAATTTCAAATGCTTTCAAAATTTTTAAAGCTTTTTCTGAGATGACTTTTTAAATATAGATATTATGCATTATTTTGTATAATTATGTCTGGTATAATTGGTTGGGCTTGTTTGCTAATTTAATTACAAAAAAAAAGAAAAATTACAATTAACAATAAAGCTTCTTATTTGTATATTTATTGTTAATACAATTCGAATAGAAATTGGATTTCCTTTTTAGACATTTTATGGGATTTATTTAAATTGCAATTCGATAGGAAATATGACCACTTAATATAATATGGGATAATATTACTGCTGTTGTGGAGTTTGCCTGATCGAATTTTTGAACCAAGTTGGCAGCGCTGTCGCATTTGGTATTGACAGTCAATGGCACCGTCAGCGTCACCGTCAACTTCATCTTCAGTTTTAACTGTGTGGCGTTTGCGTCAATGGCGCTGCCTGGCACACCCACTGCCCGCGTTGCACGTTGCAAGTTGCAAGTTGCCAGCAGTGTTGCCCCCTCCGAGAGTGTGCCCCGCTGCCTGCAACGCCCACTGAGCGTTGGCTGAGCTTTAATGCGTTTTCATTTAACACAGGCCCAGTTGTTGGCTCCAGCTTGTTAGCTATCCCCACATGTGTGAGTGTGTGAGTGTGTGCGTGTGTTTGTGTGTCTCCAGGTATGTGTGTGTGTGTGTGAACACCTCCCACTTGGCAATCTAATATAGAGCTGCCTCCCCATGCTGCCGCTGCTCGATCCTGACTTTACTTAAGTCCCAGCTTGACTTGGTCTGCCTATCAAGTGCCCCTTGTTCGTTGTTGTTGTTGTTGTTGCAGCTGCTGTTGTTGTTGTTGTTGTTGGTGGCGCGTGTTGGCGTTTCATTTCGTTCTTCTCTTTTTATACCCGCCACCGATAGTGTAAAAGGGTATTATACAGTTGTGCCGATAAACGTACGCACAATCTATTATATATTGTAGTTGACCATCATTTCTACTCTTTGGTATATTTTGAATATAATAGTATATCAATATTCATATCTGTGATATTTGGTATATATTTTGATTGCAAATGTGTATTGATATTGCTGCTATATTTGGTATATTTTGGTATATATTTTAAATGTTATATCGATATATCTTCTAGATTTAATATATATTCTGAACGTTATAATGATATTTGGTATATTTAAGTATATATTTTGAATGGCATATCGATATACCTTCTATATTTGATATAGTTTAGTATATTTCAGTAAATATTTTGAATGTTATAGTATATCAATATATCTGTGATATTTGGCATATTTAAGTATATTAATATTTCTGATATATTTAGTATATTTTGGTATATATTTTAAATATAACATCGAAATATCTTCTATACTTAGTATATATTTTGAGCGTAATAATGCCATTTGGTATATTGTGGTATATTTAAGTATATATTCTGAATGTTTTATCGATATACCTTCAATATTTGGTATAGTTTGGTATATTTCAGTATATATTTTGAATGTAATAGTATATCAATATATATTGTGGATATTTGGTATATTTAAGTATACTGATATTTTTTAAATGCAATGTTATTTCGACATATCTACTATATTTGGTATATTTTGGAATATTTAAGCATACATATGAAATATATTGGTATATCGACATACTTGCGATATTTGGTATATTTTGGTATACATGTATTTTAAATGTATTAGTATATCGGTATATATTTTGGTTTATTAAAGTATATATTTTTATTGTTCAACTTGGTTGGTATATTTGAGTATAAATTTTGAATGTTATAGTATATCGATCTCTCTGCTATGTTATGTATATTGAAGTATTTGTTTTTTGGCATATTTCTTCGGTATAATTGAACAATTATACCGCTTTCGCATAGTTTGAATACCGGGTATCTCATAGTCGAGCAGACTTGTGATCATTTTGTGATCATTTTTTTTTTCTCGATTTTATTTTGTGTGTTGTTTTCTTAAGCCATTTTTCGCACATTTTGCTGACGTTTTGGAGCTATTCGCTTCCGCATGCCACACATACAAATGTATGTAGATGCCACAATATCTAGCAATATATATTTATATACGTATAGCTATATATTCATGGCTCATATCAATTATTTTACGCTGCGGCTGCAACGTCGCTCCACATTAATAACGCATCCACCCTCTAATTGCATTCTGCCTCCGCTGCCGCCTTAATCGAATTCCAATTGCAACGTGCAACGTGCAACGCTCTGCGATGCGCAATTTCGATTACGCGCTGCTATTTTCGGGGCAAGCTGATAAGGCAATTCCCCCTCCTCCTCCTTCTCCTTGGTCTCCTCCTCCCAAGGCAGCCAACTCGAGGCTCTTTGTTGGGGGCTTTTCTTTAGTTTTTAGTTTTAGAAAGTGGCAACGTTTCGTAGCTGCTGCTGCTTCCGCATTTGGTTGCGAGTCCGAGGCCGTTGCTAAGTTATGTGCTCAGATTAGCGGGTGTGTGTTAACTCTGTTGGTGTGTGTGTGTGTGTGTGTGAGTTAGTTGTGTGTGTGTCTGGTCAACCTCTATCGCCCAGCCTAATGAAAACCATAACTTTGGCTTGGCATTTTGGGCCGGCCACAGTTGTAGTCTAGTGGCAAAAGGCGTCGCCTTTTTTGGGGTCACTCACTGCAAACCTCATCATCAGAGCGCAGATAATGATCATTAACGAAATGCTGATGATGAAAGATTGAAGCTGTTGCTGATAGTGCTTATCAGCGGACAGTCAAAGTAAAGTGGAAAATTCACGAGAGATTTTTAATTCAAATTTAGCTAAATACGAGTATGTAAAAAAAATCTATTCACAAAATATAAAGCTTACACATTGTGTGTTGATTATAAGTTATAAAACTTGTAAAATTTATATCAATTTGTATTTAAAATTTAATTGCATTGAAAATAATATTTTGTGGATCTTTTCTTATTTCTTATAGTTAGTAGAAAATCGAAAGCAGCAATTTAGTTAAATATGTATGATAAATGATGTTCTATTTTTTTTTAATTACTACCTAATTAATTTGGCACTTTTTGTTTAATAAAATATCAAATGTGTGAACAAAAAGTTGAAGAACTAGTCAAAATTAAATGCATTTTAATATCAAATTAAATAGAATTATAAAAATTACTTATTTGATGTTTTGCTTTGGTTGACAATCTGGCATATTTTGTACTTTATGATGCATTTTCAATGCTATACCGATATGCCAAATATAGCATTCGGTATAATTTAGCATTTTTGTGTATAAATTGGTATATTTTTGTGGTATATTTTAATTATAATACCATATCACATGAAAGCTAAACAATTTAACAACATTTATGTTAAATAAAAAAAATGTTAATGCAATTAAAGAATAAATATAATCTAGAAAATGTTTTTAATTTATATTTATTCGTTGTATCTGTTTCCTTGTCATTATTGATATAAGTTCAATTACCATTTCTAATATATATAGTATTAATATTTTCTATATGCTCCTCAATATGTTTATTAACATTTGCTTTTCACGTTTTCCATTCTATTTGCAGGTGAGTTGAAAGTCTTTTGGCGCTTCGACGACTTATGTGGCTTATGCGGCCACATTGCCAAGCAGGTAAAAATGCCTTAAATAGTAATTCAGGTTGACCAAAATTTGCTGACAACTGCAGCAGCAGCAGCAACCACAACAGCAGCAGCAACAGCAGCAACATAATCAGCATAAGTATGAGCAAGGAGACGTTGAGGAAATCAGCAAAGCCAAATTAAAACAATTTGTAAAAAGTTCACACAGTTGCAAGAAAGAGAAGCTGTACATATATATGTATATGTGTATATATAGATGCATATTCAGTTGGCTGATTTTGGCTAAAGGCTGTCACATTTTGCAGTTGTTGTTGTTGCTGCTGCTGCCATCGACTGACCATAGAGAAATGACCACAAAATGTGCGCATAAATCAACACAATGGCCAAATGCAGCAGCAGCCACAGCAGCAACTTGAAGTCTAGCTGCAACAGCCGCCAAAGGTGTGGAGCCTGCCACAGCAATAGCAACAGCAACAACATCGCGTGGAAAATGCAAATTTCACATGGAAAACGAGCCGCGGGGGATGACAATTTGTTGTTGTTGTTGTTGCTGCTGACTGAAAACAGTTGCTGTTGCTGATGTTGTTGCTGTTGCTGTTGTCGTTGCCGTTGCCGTTGCCATTGCTGCCGCTGCGAAATGAATTAATAAACTTGCAACGGCGGCGGCTTTTGTAAAAATGCCGCCAATGCTTGTTGCTGCTCCTGTTGCCGTTGTTGCTGTTGCCTTACAGCAACAATACGCAATGAGTGCTGAACAAACGAAATTGAAATCTGACACCAAAAAGAATTGACACACACGATTTGGCTTTGCCCCAAACGGAGAGTGAGAGAGACTCTCAAAAATGCAAATCAATGAAAATTGACCAACTGCAGCAGCAAACGTTAACGTTAACGTTAACCTGACTCAAATTGCTTTTAAATTGTTTAAAAATAACAGCAGCAGCAACCAGCAACCAAAAGTAAAACAAGCTATGCAAAATGCTATTAGCGTTAGTTTTTATCCCTGCAGCAACAACAGCAATAGCAACAGCAACAGCTGCTGCTGCCTTTGTTGCAATTGAAATGTCCAGCATCCGTTTTTGGGTTGCGGCCACTTTTGGTTGCTGGCTGTTGTTATTTTATTGATTCGCCAGCCTGAAAATTGATCTGAATTTTCGGCTCAGAAACTCAGCAACCACTTTGACTGCAACTGTAGTTCATTTGCATATCGCGACTCTTGACTGTCTTTTGGTTGCTGTTGCGATTATGAATGACTGTTAATTGTTTTGGGCTATTACGTTGCACCAACTGCAACTGGCAACTGCTTGCCACAAGCTGTGTGCCCCACCAAAACTGACCTTTGCAGACCAGAAAGCGAAGGTATTGCAAGTGTTTAAATAAGGGCAAAGCAATTCAATTCGATTAGCATTTAGTGTGTACTTCATAATATCAGACTTGTTCAAGAGAATTCCATTCTTTCCTTTAATATTTATAGTCTTTTTTGTATGAAAGTTCAACATTCAACTTTTATATATCAATTACTTGCAGTTGTTTTACTTTGACAATAGAAAATCAGACATTTTGAAATATAGAAAATATAATATAGCATACAAAATATACCAGATGTTTGTGTCGAGTAACTCGATATCCTGAATATCGTATATCGTATTTTCACATATCGTATTTTCATATATCGTGCATAATTCTAGTTGTAGCTTTATTATATCGCATAGCTTCGATACCTCTCTTTTCTCATTGTTGCTGCGATTTTCTTTCTCTCTTCAACTCTATATTTCTTTATCTCTGTCTCTCTCTCTCTCTCTCTCTCTCTCTCTCTCTCTTTATATCCATCTTTCTCCCTCTGTCTCTCCATCTCTTCCTCTCTATCCCTGTTTCCCTCTCTCATTTCCTGTATGTCTGTCTCCCTCTCTCTCTCTGTCTCTCTTTCTCTCTCCCTGTCTCTATCTATCTCTGTCTTCCTCTCTCGTTCTATATATCTCTGTGTCCCTCTCGTCTTCTTCCTTCTCCCTCTGTCTCTCCCTGTCTATCTCTCTCTCTTTCCCTCTCTCTTTATCGCTTCCTATTTAATTTTCTCTCTTTCTCTGTCTCAAACTTTGTCTCTGTCTCTATTTCACTATATCCCTGTCTCTATCTCCTTCTATCCTGTCTCTCTTTCTCTCTTTGTCTCTATTCCTATGTCACACTCTCCCTCTCTTTCACTCTCTTCCTCTCTCTATCTCTGTCTCCCTCTATCCCTCTTTCTCTCTATCTCTATCTTCCTCTCTTGTTTTCTATATCTCTGTGGCCCTTTCTCTCCTTCTTTCTCCCTATCTCTCTCTCTCTCTCTCTCTCTCTCTCTCTCTCTCTCTATCTCTCTTTCTGTCTCTTTTTCTCTATCTCTCTCTTTCCCTCAATCTTTATCGCTTCCTCTCTCATTTTCTCTTTCTGTGTCTCTAACTTTGTCTCTCTATCTCTAGTTCTCTATATCCCTGTATCCCTCTCTTTCTATCATTCCTGTTCTGTCTCTCTCTCTCTCTCTTTCTCGCACTTTATATCTTAATATCTTCCTCTCTCTCTCTCTCTCTCTCTCTCTTTCTTGCACTTTATATCTTAATATCTTCCTCTCTCTCTCTCTCTCTCTCTCTCTTTCTCTCTCTCACATTTTCTTTCTCAATCTCTTCCTCTCTCTCTCTCTGTCTCTCTCACTTCCTTGCTCAATCTCTACCTCTCTCCCTTTCTCTATCTCTGCTTCTCTGTCTCCTTCTTTCCCTTTCTTTCTCCTTCTGTCTCTTCCTCTCTTTCAATCTCCCTATATTATATACATTATCTCTTTCTATCTCCTTTTATTTTTCTCTCTCTATCTCTTCCTCCATCCTTCTCCTTCTGTCTCTCCCTCCCTCAGTCTCAGTCTCTGACTCAGTCATTATCTGCACAAAGGCTGCGGCATAAGATTTATGATCATCAGTTTGGCAGGTTAAGCAGAAAGTTCACGGCTTCCACTTGCTGTCCGCACTCGTCTCACTTCTCACTTCTCGCTTCTCTGTGCTGTTCTGCTCTCCACGTTTCGCTTCTCTTCTCCTCACTTCTTTTCATTCGCCCGCTGTGCTGTGATCTGTGATTTGGCAAGGGCTTTTGTTGCTTTGGCTGTTGCTTTGGCTGTTGCTCTGTTGCTGTTGCTGTGTTGCTTCCCGTCTTTATATATCGGCTTTTGACTGAAGTCTGTCCTAATGACAACGGTAGCAGCTACTGCCAGGCAATTACTTAATTTACACTTGCTTGTTGCTGTTGTCTCAGCAACCAGTTGTTGTTGTTGTTGCTGCTGTTGCTGCTGCTGTCATAAAAAATTGTTGGGGTCTGCAAAAGCTATTGAACATAGATGAGAGAAAGACAACAACAACAACGACGGAGAAAAAAAGTGCTCAACGGACAATAGCAGAGTGTGGCCACAATTCAAAAGCAACGCCTGTCACCCCCCCTCTCATCTTCTGCCACCACTTGCAACTGCAACCTCTCTCGTGTTGCTGCGTAAATCAAGCGACGCTGAGACTGAGACTGAAGTTGAAGTCGCGGCTCAGCTACTGAAGCAGAAAATTACTTTCATCATAATTTAAAGTTACTTATGACCGCAGAGTAGCCCCAAGAGGGAGTCTGCAACACACACACACACACACACACATGCGAGGCAGAAAGTTGAGATTTGTGTTGCTGCTGTTGTTGTTGTTGTTGCTGCGGTTGCTGATTGTCTTAGGCCGCTGCACAAATTGAAAAATCATCTGGCCAGCGTGCAACCAGGATGTGCTGCTGCTGCTGCTCCTGCCACTGTGTGGCAAGTTGCGGGATAGCGAGCAGCGCGTTGCAAGTTGCCAGTTGCAAGTTGCTAGTTGCTGGTTGCCAGTTGCTGGTTGCTAGTTGCAAAAGGCAAACATTTGCACGTCAAACAAAGTGGCAGTGAAATAACAAAATTATGTTGGCAGATTTGTGGCGACGTTGAAATTATTGCAACAACTGTATGCTGCACCACCGTGTGGCATGCTGCCACACACTGCATGTTGCACTTGAGCTGTGGCCCATAATTGCTATGTGGTTGGTCGCGCCTGTTGCTCTGTTGCTCTGCTGTTCTCCCTTCCTTCCTTCCTGCCACAAAACGAAAAAAAATTGTGACGCCTTGTGGCATGAATGATGTGGCGTGGGCTTCCTCCGCAGCTACTGGGCACAGAGCGCGGCCCCGATCCACATTTTGCATAAATTACACTTCATTTGATTTGGGCAGTCGCGTCTCCAATGACAATGCCACAGTTGCTCAGTTGCTGCTGCTGCTGCTGCTGCTGCTGTGGCAAGTTGCTGTGGCCATGGCCACAATCAAGTCAAGTGTTTATTTGTTTATGGCCTCGCAGCAGCTTCTCTCTGCCTTGCTTTGATTTTGCTTTTGGCCACTCCTGCTGCTGTTGCTGCTGCTGCTGCCAAGTGAGTGGCATGTTGCACGCTGTACGCTGCACGTTGCACGCTGCTGCATGTTGGTGGTCCACATTGCGTTTGTTTGCCGCAATTAGCGTGTGGGCAGCAGCAACATCAGCAGCAGCAACATCAGCAGCGGCAGCAACTGTTGCAGCGGGTGAGTGAAAGTTTCGGCTTGCATTTTGATAAGCTCCCCCACAGTTGGCATACGCCCCTCCCCTCTTCCCCCTCCCCTGCCCTGCCCTTTGGCACACCTGCTGCTGCGACCGGTTTAAGCCTCGTTAGTTAATTCAGCGTGCTGCAAATATTACTGCAACTGCAGCACAGTTGCATTATTCTATTAACAAACGATTTCAAACTCGACTCGCTCGCTCTCTCTCCCCTTCTCTATCTCTCTCTCTCTCTCTCTCACTCTCGCTGTGGTATTTTTAGCATCCCACCAAACGGCATTTTTTTATAGTCTTACTTTATTTATTTTCGTTGCTATTTTTAGCAAATTGACATTAAATTAACTGCCACCAAGCAACGTTTTTTTTTTCTGCTTTTTTTTTTGTCTTTTTCTACGTTTTTTTGAAAGGTTTTTTTTTTCGTTGGTTGCTGCTTTTGTGCTGTGTTCGCTTGATTTATGTTGTAAATGATTTACATTTGCTTTTATTATCTCAAGCTAAATGCCCAATGAACATGCTGCAGCAAAAAAATAACGCCAAGTGGCATTTAGAGTTACAGTTACAGGCCTTCCAAAAGAGTTACAAGAAAATGCGCTTAAAAATACCGCAAATAAAACTCAAATCCAGCAATTGTTTAATTCCTTTTTGCTCTCTCTCTCTCTCTTTCTCTCCCATGTGTGTGTGTACACATTGATTAGCATTTAAGTTTGCATTGAAGTCTGGTATTTAATTAGCAGCTCAACACAATTTTATAATTGCTTCCCATGCTTTGAGCTTTTCTTTTTCGATATTCATTTTAACTACGAACTATAAACATTTGTGGTAATAATTAATATATATAATATTAAAAAAAATACCAAATTAATATTCTAAAAAAAATACTATATATATACCGAAGGCCGTACTTGGTATTAACCAAAAGCTGAAAGCTTTTCAATACTTTGACTGCTTTTTGTTATTCAACTTGTTGATTGCTTTGTCAATTACCGTAAGCAACATTGTTTCTAGTTATGATATTCAGCGTAAATATTATATTTATTTATTATTTATTTAATGGTTTGCTAGCTTTAACAAAAAGCATATAGATGGAAGTTCCTAAACACTTTGGCTGGCTTTTCTAAATAAATTTGTTGATAATTTGGAATATAAAATATAAAATATGAAACAAGTAAGAAAGATACATTTGAGTAGAAGCAAAACAATGCAGTATTTTTCTTAAAATATACCAATTTAATATACTGAAAAAATACTTTAAAAAAACATACCGCATGTTATATTTGGCATATTGGGGTATAAAAATTAACTAGCAGCCAGAAGTTCTTCAGTACTTTTGCTAGCATTGTATATATACTGAAAAAATACTAAACACATACCGCATGTTATATTTGGTATATTGGGGTATAAAAATTAGCTAGCAGTCAGAAGTTCTTCAGTACTTTTGCTAGCATTGTATATATACTGAAAAAATACTAAACACATACCGCATGTTATATTTGGTATATTGGGGTATAAAAATTAGCTAGCAGAAAGAAGTTATTTAGTACTTTTGCCATGATTGCATATACTGAAATATACTATATACTGAAAAAATACTTTAAAAAAACATACCGCATGTTATATTTGGTATATTGGGATATAAAAATTAACTAGCAGCCAGAAGTTCTTCAGTACTTTGCCTGCGTTGTATGATTACTTTGTCAATTACTGTAATCAGTATTGATTCTTATAGATGAATGTTCCTAAATACTTCGGCTGACTTTTCTTAGTATATTTCTTAATAACAGTGAATATAGAATTAAGTAACTTTAAGTATGAAACAAGTAAAAAAGATACAGTTGAGTAAAACTACAACACTGTGGTATTATTTTTAAAATATACCAAAGTACTATACTGAAGAATACTTTTTAAAAAATGTCAAATACTATATTTAGTATATTGAGTATAAAACGTAGCTAGCAGTCAGAAGTTCTTCAGTACTATGCCTGCATTTGTATGATTCAACTTGTTGATTACTTTGTCAATTACACTGTAAGCAGCATTGTTTCTAGTTATGATAATCGGCGTAAATAGTACATTTATTTATTATTTATTTAATTGTTTTATAGCTTTAACTAAGAGCTTATAGATAGAAGTTCCTTTTCTGTATGAACTTGTTGATATAAAAATATAGAATTATGCAAAGTTGAGTATGAAATAAGTAAAAGGCTATCTATGAGGTATTTTTCTTAAAATATACCAATTTAATATACTAAAAAGTACTAAAAACATACCACATGCTATATTTGGTATATTATATTATTGTTTTTAGTACTTTGCCTGCGTTGCATGATTCAACCTTGTTGATTACTTTGTCAATTACAGCATTGTTTTGTTGGCTGTCGCTCTGCGCATGTTGTTGCATGTTGTTCGTAATTCAATTTGAAGTTTATGTTTAAGTTCACAAAATTGTACTTGGTCTCGATGGTTGGCGATCGACGCGTCGATTGGCTGCTCGTATGTTAAAGCTGCAAGCCGTAATAATATATAGTAAGTCAAATGATATGCGCAGTGACAGTTTTTGGCCATTGTTTAATGGATTTTCGCACAATGGAGAGTTGTTGAGTGTGAGTCGCGGTTTGCTGCTGCGGGTTTGCGGCCACATTACTCATGCGCCGTGTTGCACACACTTGGGTATAAAATAACAGATTTATGCCTACGTTGCAGGCAATGACACGCCAATTAGCCGCCCAGCAACGGTTGCTGCTGGCAATGTCGGTGGCGGCAACAACAACAGCAGCAAAAAGGCTTGCAAATAACGCTTTGACATTTTTATGATGCTAAGCGGGGGAACAGCAGCAGCCAGCAACCACAACAACAACAACAACAACATCGTTGAGATCGTTGTTGCTGAGCCTTAAGCCTTAAGAGTGAAACAATCTTTGGGGAGCTGAGACAGGCCCCAGGCCACATTCAGGCAGCTGGCTGACCTTTGCATGTGTTATATGTTGTCCGTTTTCTGTTGTTGTTGTTGTTGTTGCTGTTGTTACTGTTGCTGTTGTTGTTGTTGGCTTGTCTGCGGAGGCGAATTGAGTTTGACAGCTGGGGCGACACGATCCGATTGCGATTGCGATCGCTCTTTGACCTTAATACGCGCCAGCTGCGTCAAAGAGGGGACAACAGCAACAGTCACAGCAGCAACCAGGGGGCAAAGGAGGCAGCAGCCGAACGTCCATTGTCATTTGACACCTCATTTGGAGTATGCGGCGGGCACGCACAGCTAATAAGCGCTCAATAAATGTGCAACACCCGCTGGCAAACGGCAACAGCAACATGTTGTTGTTGTTGCTCGTGTTGTGCTGTGCTGTGCGTGCGACAGCAACAATGTTGTTGCGCTGCCGTTGTTGCAGTTGCGCAATCAACTGGGCAATCTCATTAATAAATTGCACTGCATGCAATGCTGTGGCAACATGTTGCTGCTGTTGCTGCTGCTGCATCGTCGTCGTCTAACATTAATTGCCTGCTTACAGCCTGACAACAACACACAGAGGCGACTCCAGTTGCAGTTGCAGTTGCTGCTGTTATGGCTGGTATCAATTTAACTGCCGATAGGTGGCGCTGCTGCATGCCATCATCATCGGCAACTGTAACTGCAATTGCAATTGCAAGCGGACAAAAACGGCAGCAACATTAATTGTTTATACATTTCTGAAGGTAAATTTTCAACAGTTCAACAGTTGCAGAAGATGCTGATGGCGGGGGAGGGGGAGGGTAGGTTGAAAGATAGCTAATTGATTTTTATGCGCAGTCAAACCAGCAGCAACTGCAACAACAACCACAACAACAGCAACAACAACGACAACATAGGCGGCATATATTTTAAGCACAAATTACAAAGCAATAATCATAAATCTTTTTTGCGGCTCGCCAACAACAGCAACAACAACATCAGCAGCAGCAGCAGCAACATGTTGCTGCCATTTATCAAAATAATATTGTGCGTGTCTGTATGTGTGTGTGTGTGTGTCTGTGTGTGTGTGTGGCAGATGCCAGACAAATGTGCATTGCGTGTGCCATATCAATGTGGATATTATTGTTGTTGTTGTTGCTGCTGTCACTATTGCTGTTGTCATCGTCGCTCATATGTTGATAACTTTTGCTGGCAGCAACAATTGCAAATGGAGCACGTGGCCAGCAACAGCAACAACAGCAACATGATAGCAATTATTTGTTGCTGTTGCTGCTGCCGCAACTGATTGCTCTTGATTAAATGCTAGTCACTCACTTGAATACTTGAATGGGAAGCACGGGGCTCGACTCAACTTGCCACAGCGGCCCCCGGAAATTGTTTGTGCCACGAACTGCAGTTATGCAGCGCGCGCCAGCATCTCTGTGGCAACATTTAAACGGCTTCCTGGCGGTTGCCGCTTATGTTGCTCTTGCTCTTGCTCTTACTCTTGCTTGATCTAGACGAACGCCTATCCAACTGTCCAGATGTCCAACTGTCCAGCTGCTCTCAAGTGGAGCACCCAGTTGCTGTCCAGTTTTGATGGATCTTTTTCTGATTGCAACACAAGCAGCAACATCTGCAGCAGCAGCAGCAGCATGCAACCAACAACAAACGCAGCTAAATAATGTCAAAAAATTGTTCAATTCAAATCAGCTTTGAAACTACATAGAAAATGATTATCTAATTGTAATTTAATTAAAATGCAATTATCATTTGTTTTTACAAGACAGTGCTTCAAGTATTTTAGTATTTGTTTATACTGTGTGCAGTATATACTAAATATAAACATATATATATATACTTTAAAGTATTTTTGTATTTTCGTATACTTCAAGACAGTTGTCTAGGTACTTTAGTATTTTTATACTATATACATATGCATTTTTGTACATTATATAGTATATTTATTCTAAATATATATGTAGTATATATTTTTTTAAGTATTTTAGTATTTTTGTATACTTCAATACATTTCTCAAGGGACTTCAGTATTTTCATACTATATACATATGTATTTTTATACTTATATTGTATGTTTATACTAAATACATGCATAGTATATAATTTTTAAAGTATTTTAGTATTTTTGCATACTATATACTATTTTTATATAAAGTATGCAAGTATTTTAAATACACTTTTAAAATATTTTGGTATTTTTTATACTATATATGTATTTGTATACTAAATATATCCGTTCTCATGATATGTGTCTGAGGTTGGGATGAAATAAATTCGCATATAAAGGGTTGTTATGGAAGTTTATTGCTTGACTAGTTCAATTATTTAATAAATCTAAATGAAAAAATATTTATACATATAAAATAATACATTTTTATTAAGTTGTTTTCTGCTCTATTCTGATTTTACAAATACTTTATATCATTTTGCATTGCATTTGATTTTCATTTCTTTTCGGACAACTCCTTTTAAGTATTTTTATACTAAATATACTTTATTTACTACCGATATACAACATTTATTTATTATTATTATTATTTACCTTATATTCTTTTTATTATTTTTTTTTACCTTATATTCTCTTCTGCTCTCACAACTACATACTTTAAAGCATTTTTGTTGCATTGGATTTTCATTAGTTTTGACAAATCAATTTTAGTATTTTTGTGGTATATACGAATTTTCTTTTACCTATATTCATTTTTGGCTTATTATACTTTTCTGCATTTACAAGTTACTTTACAACAACGGAAAATTGCTCGAAACTTGATTGACTTTTTTATTATCTTGAAATGTAAACATTTATTTCTCTTAATATGCAGTATTTTATTTGTGATATAGTAGTAAAAAATCAACTTCAACACATTTTTTTTTATTTGGTAAACAATAATTTTTAAAAAGTAACTTTTACAGCAAAAAACATTTGTTCATACACATAACATATTTCTTTTATTATTTTGTGACTTTCATTTATGATGTCTTGATTTGAATTTCGTCTAAGGATTGTCGCCACTTAGCGGCAACTGTTGCCAACAATAACAACAACAACAAGAAACTGCTGCAACAGCATTGCAGCTGCGTGTTGCAACGGTGTCAAAATCACTTACAACAGCAAAAGCGATCCCTAGCTTATTAAACTTTAATGACTATTGGGGTGGTCTTGGCACGTAGCTGTCACAGTTGTTGTTGTTGTTGTTGCGGTTGTTGTTGTTGCTGTTGTTATTGCAGTGGCAGTTGCTGTTGCTGTCTCTGACGATTTGCGCAATGCGCGCAATGGCAGCAAATAATTGCAACGGCAACGTGCAACGATTTGCGGCCTCAACGAGGTGAAGGCAACAACAGCAATAGCAACAACAACAACCACAGCAATAGCAACTAGAAAAGCCAAAAACAAAAATAATGTTTATATGAAAATTGAAAATGATCATTGCGCAATGCACATGGCGACAACAGCAGCAGCAACAAAAAGAACCGACAACGTTTCTTTTGATGCTTTGCATTTGGCACGCAAAAACAACAACAACAACGAGAACCGCAACAGCAACTTGCAGCCACTTTATGCCGTTTCATCATGGCGCACAACGCGCAACAACAATTGGCTAATAATATAAATTTTGCGTCTAACAGCAGCCATAACAACAGCAGCAGCAACAGCAACAGCAATCGTCTTTGGCCCAAGGCTGCTCCAGTTTAGCATTATTATTATTGTTTGTTGCGTCTAATTTAATTGCATTTCGATTGCTTGGCAGTAATATGTCAATAAAAATTGCTGCTGCACGCCAGCAACATGCACTTGCTGCCGCTGTAGTTGATGTTGCTGCTGTAGTGGTTGCTGTTGCTTATCGTCTGACCACAAATAACTGCAAATTGTGTGTATAAAAATGCAAACTGCATTCATTGTTTGTCTCCAGCTTATCTGGCTGCAACTGGGCACTAAATCAGCGCAACAGCAACAGCAACAACCAAAGCAGCAACAACCAAAGCAGCAGCAGCAATGGCAACAAACTGCCAAGCAACACGCATGCGCCGCCAAAAGTCATGTTCGTGCCACAAAGGCGACACCAAAGCCATACATATTGTAGGTGGCAGCAACAACATTGCCTGCTAAATGTGGCACACATACATACACACACACAAGTATAAAGCGCAGCTAATCATTTTGGGCAATAATTTTGCATTTTTATATGTTGCGCCCTTTTCTTTTCTATATTTTTGGGTTGAGACGTGGGCGTGGGTGCAACGCCATGTGGCAGCTGACCAACAACAGTTGTTGGTGGCAGGCAACAATAGAAAGCGCTGTGGTTGCTGGCAGGAAGATGCAGTTTAAAAATTGCGGCAGCACAAAATTTATGGGTAGCACCCAAAGCGAAATCCTTTCACCAACTAGAGACAACGCATTAATAAATCAATAACGCGTTTATAATCATAGTTGTTGCTGCTGGTTGCTGGCAGCTGTTGCTATCGCTGTTATGTTGGATGACTTCCGTGCTGTGGCTGCTGCAGTGACAAGCGGCAATTTGGAGCAACAAACACCTTGGCAACAATGTTGCCGAACAGAACAATTAACATGCCAGCAACATGTTGCGCAACTTATCAAAATAATCATCATGCGCATCGACAACAACAGCAACAACAGTTGCAGCCAGCATTATGATAATCGCAACGACGTCGGCGGCAAAAATCAAAAACGAAGCAGCAACAACAACAAAAATAGAAAAAAAATTGCAACTGCAACTGCAACTGTTTCTTATGCCCGGCACGCCCCCTCCTAGCCTCTATAGCGGGCATCAACTGCTGCTGCTGCTGCATGTTGCAATTAATAATCGACGTGGCAAAGCAGCAAACTGCACAAGGCGCGCCAGCAACTGTTGCTGCTGCTGTTGTTGCTGTTGCTGCATCGTGCGCCCTTCTTTTTGATTTAAAATGTGCCGCCATCGTTTTCAACTCGCACGTAGGCGTCCTCACACGCAGTATATGAATAGAGCAACTCTATGCCTCCCTCCCTCACCTCCTCTTCCCTCCTCTCTCTCTCTCTCTCTATCACCTCCTCCCTCTTTGGCAACAAGTGCTTGGCTGCTGCATCCACTTGGCATCATCAGTCAAGTGGGCTGCCGTCGACTTTGCCTCTGACTTGCGGCAATGTCACTCTCGCTATGCCAACTGCAACAGCAACTGCAACCACACAATTGCAACTGCAACTGCAACAGCAGCAACTGCCTCAGATCGTCATCAGGCGATTTGCAACTGACCGCAATTGTTGATGTCGCTGCTGTTGCTGCTGTTTAAACTGGTCAACGTTGCAAGTCGAGTCCATCAAATTGCCGAAGCGACACTTGCTGTAAAATGCCACTTAATCATTGGATTAATCTTGATGGCAGCTACAAATGATGCTCAACGTCCTCTAATGACACCTGCTACCTTTGCAAACTTTTCGACAATCGAATTTGCTACATTGCAAGCAATAAACAATTGTTAAACTGTATTTGTTAAAAACAAGCTTTTAAGCTGCTGAAAGCTCATCCTATAGATGTCAAGCTCAAAGCTCACATTCTGGATGTTAATGATAAATAGTTGTGCAAAGAAATTGAAAAGCAGTTTAGTAGTTATTTGTTTGATAAATTAGATTATGATAGGCAAACATCAGTTATTGTTAAACCCGAAAAAGTTGTTTAAAGTTCACATTATAGTAAAGGACATTTTCTACATCTATTGAGGTATAAAACACAATCGAAAAGCTGTCAAGAATATACGTTGAGCACTTACAACAACGAGCTTTAAAAGCTGTGTAACAAACAAAAGCTGTTTAAAGCTCATTTTTGATTAAGATATGTAAATATGTAGAAAATGAAGTAATATAAAAATCAATTGACATGCATTAAGAAGAAATGCTTTCAAAATAAATATTAACACTAAAGTTGTCACAGTAAAGTTTGTTTAAGACTGAACTAAGCTGCTGAAAGCTCCTGTAATACGAATATACTATATTGCATATATGTATGGATATGTTCAGAACCATTGACAAACGTTTTGAGTAAAGTTCAACACTGAAGTTGCCACAACAAATTGTGCTTACGACTGAGCAAAGCTGCTGAAAGCACACTTTATGCTAATATAGTATATTCTATATATAAAGCATTTCTTCTTAATGCATTTGAATTGCTTTTTATAATACTTCATCTACTATATATTTGAAAAGCGTTCATCATCACTAAAGTTGCCACAGCAAGTTATGTTTGTAATGCGAAGAAGCAGCTTAAAGCTCGCTGAACTTGCAAGCCACAGATTGTGCTTAAGACTGAGCAAAGCTGCTGAAAGCTCACTTTATGCTAATATAGTATATTCTATATATAAATACTCTTATTTACATATATATATTTGAAAAGCCTTCATCATCACAAAAGTTGCCACAGCAAGTTATGTTTGTAATGCGAAGAAGCAGCTTAAAGCTCGCTGAACTTGCAAGCTTGATTGAGTTAATTACGCTAATATGAAGCCATCATGTTAAGTTCAAGTTCATTTGCCGCAGTCTCAGCGTTGCACATATAATATATGTAAAACGGAATATGCAGCTGCCACGCCCCACTGCGGCAACAACTGTTGCTGCCGTTGCTGCTGTTGCTGATGGTAAATGTAGGTAAGAAACGCCTCGCCGCTTGACGTGGAAATTTATGTAGCCTACTAATAAGTTTGCTGGCAATTACGCTTATAAATAAATAAATCAGCGCGGCAACTTCGATGTCGGCGCCTTTGTAGCGAGCTCCAACAGCTCGGGAAGAGCCGCTCTGGATGCCTCGTGCTGTGCTGTGGGTGTGACAAGTGCAGCGGTCCAGCCAACGACGACGTCGGCGCCATTCAAATTCACATGTGATCGCCCAAGCATGAGTCAGCCAAACCGGGATGAAGTTGGAGTTGGTGGAGTTTGGTAGCGCTTAATTAGAAAATTGCTAATAACTCATGCGCACGAAACAAATTTCAATATTAATGAGGTTTTAAGCCGCCAGCAACATTGGCACTGCAACGGCAACTTAATTGAAAAGTTTTTGAATCGTGCCGTCAAATGGCACAAGTTGCAATGTGCTACCAACAGCAGCCCCTTTTGCTTCTTCTTCTTCTACTTTGGCCCTGACCAAGACCCAAACTGTGCACAATGGGAGGTACAGCGGCAATTGTTGCTGCTGCTCGCAGCGAGCTGCCTGTCTTACGCTGCAGTCGGTTTGGTTGCTCCTGTTGCTCATTAAGTTGCATGAAAACTCAATAGGTTTAGTGTTGTTGGTTTGTTTTGTTTTGTTTTGTGCAATTAACGGTCGCCGTCTTTGACTGATTTAGTTGTCAGCTGAGCAGCAGTAGCATCTCCAGCAGCACCAGCAGCAGCAACATGTTGCTGGGGGTATTCATAATTAGCATGCAAGCGGCATAAATCGCAGGCAGGCAGCAACAACAATTAACAGACCCAAATTGCATGCTACACACTCACTCGCTTTCTCTGTCTAACAGCCAGTGGCTGCTGCTGTTGCTACTTAGCATGCAGTGCAGCAAGGTTTTGATGTCTGCAACAGAGCACGTAGGCAACAGCAACCACAACAGCAACATCAGCGAGCGAACGACAGCAGCAACTGTCAATTATATTAGTTGCTGTTACAACGCGCGCTAATTCAAAAATCATGCGTGGGCAGCTGTTGCTGTTGCAACCTGGCACGCCAGCAACATTGGCCTCTGTGTGCCAGCAGCAACATGAACACTGGCAACTTTTCTTAATTAAGTGACGACCTGTTGTTGCTCTCTTCGTTCGTCTTCGCTTCTGTCTCTCTACTTGTTGTTGCTGTTGCTGTTGTTGTTGCTCAGTTGATGTTGCTGCATGCAAATTTAATTTGCGCCATGGCGCGACCTTTGCCCATTGCGTGTTGCTGCTGCTGCTGCTGCTTCCAAGCTTGGCCATAACTTCTTAACGGCAGCAGCAACATTTCGCATTGTTGTTCGAGCTTTGCGCACACAAATTGATATTTAACTTGTTTGGCAAAAGTTCGCACGACTTTTTCGCAGCCCAAAAAACTACGTTCGAGATTTCAGATTGCAGATTGCCAGATCCCAGATCGTAGATCCCAGCAGCAACAGCAGCAACCTACGATGTTTGCTTCCTCGATCTCCTTTTTGTGCTCTCTCTCTCTCTCTCTCTCGATCTCTCTTGCTTTCTGCAATTCCTCGCGTTCCGAACGTTTTCTTCAACTTTCCAAGTTGTCCTCTGCTCTCCATATTTCCTCTTCTTCTCTCCCATTCGATCTTTGGTCTTGTTGATTATCTTTATTAGATCTTCACTCGATCTGCACACACAAAACTCCTTATTCAGCTGCTCTTCCTCTTCCTTCGCAACGATCTTTGGCGATCTGCAGTGATAGTTTTATTCGTATCGTGTCGTTATCTGTGGCAATATCTGCACTTCTTGTTGCCTCTCGTTTCTATCGTGTGTGTGTGCCGTTAATGTTTTAACTATTATATACCCAAAGGCACACACACACACACACACACACACACACACACACACACACACACACACACACACAGAGTTATAGATCTCGTTGCATGCTGTGTGCGTAGCGTAATAAATCAAAGTTTTATTTGTTGAAATAAATTCACAGTTTATTGCTTCGTTATTATTTGCGCTGCTGCTGCTGTTGCTGTTGTTGCTGCAACTGCAACTGCAACTGCAACAACAACAACAACAAGTATAGATAGACAGCCATCAAACACTTGCAAATACAACGCATGCCGGAAATGTTTATTGTTCTTGTCGTTGTTGATCTCTTTCTAATTTTTAACGTCTCGCTGATTGCATGAATATCATTTTCGTTTAGCTCACGACCAAACAGCAGATTAATTAAAATCGAATTTATAGCAAAACTTTAACGATTTAACGAGTGTTTTGTTGTGCGAATTCTCTACTCACTCGACTCGAGTCATTTCATCAGCACGAAACTTTCATAAATCGCATATTGCATATACATACGAGTATGTATGCAAATTGGCAGCAAACAACCGGAGCATAAAAAAATGATATTACAAACGAGACTGCAAAGACACACTAATAAATGTAGAGATCTAGCCATAAAGATAGAACATTCAAAATGATGATGGAAAACAAATGCGAGATGAATGAATTAGTTCAATTGCCATTAAATGAACAATAGTAATAGATAGCAACTGATCTTAAGTGTCACATTGCTTCCGGTAACCATCGATGTAGATACGATATAATAATACGATATAGAACGATGGATAGAAATGATGATGGAAAACAAATTCGAGATGAATTCTATAAGCAAATCAAGCTACACCAACTGATCTTAAGTATTGTTTTACAATCGATAACTATCGATATATAAAACATTAAAAATGATGATAAATAAAAGCTAGATTTATGAATTAGTAAACTTGCCATTAAATGAACAATAGTAATAGGATAGCAACTGATCTTAAGTGTCACAATACTTCCTGTATCTATCGATATATATAGAGCAACAGATAGAAATGAGATGAATTATATAAGCAAAAAGTAGCTACACCAACTGATCTTAAATATTGCGTTACAATCGATAACTATCGATATATAAAACATTAAAAATTATGATAAATAAAAGCGAGATCAATGAATTTGTTCACTTTAACTGATCTCAAGTGTGACATTACTTACTATCGATAGATTAAAATCAAAATTAATGAATTAGCGATTGATCTCAAGTGTCGCATTACTATCGATAACTATCGAAAATAATAACTGCAGTAAATCTTGCAAAGGGCAACAAACACTTCGTTTTCACTGCGTTCGATTTGCTAAAGTTTTTTATTGTGGCTGCACATTTTTTTGCGTAAAATTTGTGCAAGTCAGAGCCGGTTGCAGTCGCTCGCTTGCCACGCCCACAACATAACTGGCCCAACAAGGCGGTCCACCTGCCTGTCGGAGCCTGTCATGAGGTTTTTGTCAGTGACATTTTTGAACCCTGACCGTTTTTAATTTGCGATTTGCGATTTGCCGTCGCAGTCGCCGTTGCAGTTGCAGTTGCAATTGCAGCCACTGCACGGTTTGCCATTAATTACAGATACGAGATACGAAATGTAGCTAGAAGATACACACTCACACACACACACGCGTATACTAGTACACAGTATCTGTGAGTTTGTTACGCAATGCTTTTAATTAGCAAAACGCTTGGTACGTTAAATTGAGAAATTATTCTCATGCCACGTTGCAAAGCAAGTTGTTTTGTATTCAATGTTGCTGGTGATACTTATCGATAGACCTGCCAAACGGTTTGTTACACAATTTATAATCAAAATATCAATCGATCCTGTTAATATGTATTGATTGTAATCGATATATGTAGGTCGTTTAGGAATTTAATTGGATAACATTTTCTACTTATATTTTACAAAGGATTTAAATTGCAGATTCGATAATTATCGATAATACACAATTGTTATCGATATCGATTACTTATCGTAATGGTATTTATTCAATTCTGACAATAATATGCAATAGCGAAATACAATGGGACAACATTGTTTTTTCGATAATAATCGATAATACATCATACCTATCGATATTGATTAGTTATCACTTAAGTGTCATCAACATGATTAAATTAATTAAAGAACTACAATTTCGTAAATTGTAATTTGTAGTTTCTTCAGTTATCGATAATTGTTGATCCCGATAGCTATAGTTATCGATTCAATGCCATTAACATTATTATGTTAATATTATGCATTCCAAAAATATAAAAGATTATATTATTGTTGATTTTGCTTTATCGATAATTCAGTAGGTATCGATAGCATTTTATAATTATTGATTTCGCATTATCGATAATTTTATGAGCTATCGGTAGAATTTTAATTATATAACGATTATTTTATTAACATCAACATTAGTCTATTAGTTGTTATTGTATATATTATGTATAACGATTGCAATTTTGCGCTTGAACTTCTTATTTATCGATAACTTGTTCGCCTCATACTAACTTTGGTAATTCTTTCATTATCTTTGCAGCAGCGTAAGCTGTCACCGACATGGGCAGTGAGCAATACTGCTTGAGGTGGAACAATCATCAATCCAACCTGTTAGGGGTGTTTAGTCAATTATTACAGGACGGGAGCCTGGTGGACGTTACATTAGCTTGTTCAGGGGGCCCATCCATCAGAGCCCATAAGGTGAGTGCTTAGTGTTAACTATATACATACATTTTTCAATATTGAGTTCAAATTGAACAATTGAAGAGTATTAAATGACAACAACAATGAGAAAGAGAACGAGAACGAACGGCAACTGCAACTGTAAAATGCGGAAGCAGTTGCAGTACTCTGATCAAGGTCGTCGTTGCAGTCGCAGTCGCAGTCGACGCAGTAGGCCTCTCGAAATGCCAAGCGCATAAATTAACGAAGCCGCAACAACAACAACAGCAACAACAACAGCAACAACGACGACGTCGACAACAAGCACAACACGATCAAATGCAATTTACACATTTGTCAGTAAATTGTCAACTTAACGCGCAACACTAAACGAGACAGCGCTGTCGGCGTCGCTGCCGGCATTCGGCAATCGCAGCATGTTGCTAACGTCGCGTCGTTCACTTGAGTGTTGCTTTCTGTTTGTTGCTGGCAACAATGTTGACAAGGTCAGCGCCTAATAGAAATTGACTGCGCCCCGCCACGTGGACGTGTCTTGTTCGCTTCGTTTCGTTTGCTTGCTCGCTGCGTGTGTGCTGACCGAGTGTGCATGTGTGTGAGTGTGTGTGCATGTGTGTGTGTGAGTGCATAAATCATGCGTTGCCAGGCAGCAACAACAACAGCAACAACAACAGCGACAGCGCTTTGCGCACGTCTGTCAATTGAAATTCCTGTTAAATTAAGCGGAAAATATTTAACTGCGTTGCTGCTGTAGCAACAACAACAACAACAACAACAACCACAACATCAACAATCACAACAACAACAGCAACCACAACTGCAGCAGCAACAGCAACAGCAACCTGTAGTCAAGTGGTTGCTGCTACCTTTTGATGTTTGAAGCTGATAAAGTTATTTTGAATGTAATTTCTAGCTGCTGTTGTTGCTGCAATCTCCCAACACACAACTATTTATATAACTCTATTTATACATAAATGTTTGTGTGTGTGTGTGTGTGCCTATGAAACTGGTAAATTGTTCAATTATAATGCGTTTATTATGCAGTTGCAGTCCGCTCGATTGCCGCTTTGTCCACACCAAGCAGCAAGAACAACCGCAGCGACAACAGCAGCCACAACAACAACAACAACAGCCAATGACACTGATTGCCTTCAAGTGATCAGCATCAGCACTTGGCCAAGCATTTCTTGGCTAACTTCTAAGCACTTACCCATAGATATATTTATAAAGCTGACCGATCCCATGGCAGCAACTGTTGCTGCTGCTCATTGGCAACACAAAACGCATTTTTTACACATCCATTGAAATTTCTTGCTTCCTTCAACATTTTTACGAGTTGCTTCTTCAGTTTAAGCAAACATAAAGTTGTTATTTTATCTATATTGTGTTTGATTTTCCCTTTTAAAGTTTTTTTTTTTAATGGAACATAATTTCTATCATACAGAATTCAACTAAATTCAAAATGAACAAGGAAAATTTAAGTATTTATTTTGAAAAGAAAGCATATTATATATTTCTATTTATTTCGAATCTTCTTGTTAATTGTAATATTGAATAATTTGGGGCTTCTATGTCACTAGAAACTTTTATAAATTTCTTTGAAAACTAAATGAAAATGTTTACGAAATTCTTCTTTTTCATTTGAGTTTTGATATCAGTTATTTGTAAATAACAAATACTTTAAAGTAATAAACTATAAAGTAATAAACTAAACTATTTAGTATTACTATTTTTTTTTAATTGTTCTAATAATCAATGTAGAAAATAATGAATCTTTAATGAATTCTTTTTGCACTTCATCTCAACTGTAGTTATAAATTTGGCTACAATCCCAACCTCTTTGGCAATCTCAAGTTGATTATATCAAGATTTTAGTTGACATTGCACGACTCCATTTCGATATTTGCCTTTGGGATTTTCTTTATTCTTTATTTATGTGCAGCGGACAAGTCAACTTCATTAGGCTACGAGAAACGAGAACTGATGAATTCATTTCCTTTTTAGACAGTCAACAAAAAATAAAACAAAAATCGAAAAGAAAATATGCCAAGGGCGATGAAATTACAACTAAAAAACGAGCCAAAAAAAGGGGGAAAAAAAATGAAAAAGATTTGACAACTGAAACTAGACGAGATTCAATGGAAATGTATACGAGACATGAGACATGAGAGAGACTTCTTCATATGTGCCGACTTTGTTGTTGTCTCTTTGCCAAACTAATTAGCAAATGTACACAGAGAGAAAGGGAAGGAGCAGGAGACTAAGAGAGAGATAGAGAGAGAGTTGTCAACGTTTATAAAAGTTAATAAAGCAAGGAATTGAAAAGCTAAAGCCACTGGATGAAGAACGACTCCAAGTGCTAGTCCAAGTTGAGGCCAGCTGTCAATTACTTTTGCATATCCTTGTGCCTTCTCATGTCCTTGTTGTTGTCCTTGTCATTGTTGTTGTTGTTGTTGTTGCTGATAACGAGTTTCAGTTTGCTCGTCGTACTGCTTACGACACTGCCAGGCCGACACAAAAAAGAGAGCAGCAAAAAATTGTTAAATTGATTAAAAAGCAAAGTGTCGATGAACGAGCCAATGATGACAGCAACACAGCAACACAACAACACAAGCCAACATCCTGCAGGCCAGTGCCAGCCAGGACATGTTGCACAGCTCCAAAGTCAATGCGAAACAAAACAACAACAACAACAAGAACAAAAACCGACGAAAATAAATGCAAAACAAAATATATGAAAAGAAAAAAAATGCAAACACAAGTGCAAGCGAGCGAAGGATAACAGAGCAAGAGGATGCACAGGCAACCTCTGCTCCTGGCAGTCCTCGGTCCAGTCCTCGAGTCCAGTTCAGTCCAGTTCAGTTCAGTTCAGTCCAGCCTGAAATCTAGATGAGCGCACACACTCATGGGTTGCCACTAAAGTTATATGAATATCACACAAAAAATAGTTCATAGTCTCAACATTTTCAAAATTTAAAGACATATTTTGTATGACTGACTATCTAAACAGTTATGTTTGTAACTAAAATCCACAGAAAATATACTAAACTTGTACTTTTACTTTCATTTTGTTTTAGTAACTTAACTGTTATACTTTAGTTCAATCAAATTAGAGAATCCAACATATTATATTTATATATTTTTTATTATTTTTTTGCTTAGTTCAAACATTCTATAAATACTAGGGAAATGTGTAACAGATGAAGGCATCTTCTACCATATCTGAGATCTGAGAAACTATAAAAGATAATGAAATCATCATTATTATCTTTATTTGACAGTACTAGTTTTAACAATATATCAAATATACATTTCGGTATATTTAAATGATAATACGGAACTGTTTCAGCTTTCAGTTAAATATACATCTTGGTATATTTCATTAGTTGTTCAGATTTACATTTCGATATATTTCACTATATTATTGTATATTCATCTGGTATATTTTAGCCAAATGTATATTTTGGTATTTTTTCAGTATATTAATTTGGTGTAATTAAACACTAGCACTGCACAGTTTTAGCTTTCAGTCAAATATACATTTCGGTATATTTCTGTATTTGTTGTGTTATATTAATTTGGTATATTTCTGCCACATACACATATCGGTATATTTCAGTATTTTTGTGGCGTTGTAATTTGGTATATTTAATGATAATATGCTTCTCGGCAAAACTCAGTATTTTTTGTGGTATACTAATTTGGTATATTTCTGTCAAATATGCAATTCGGTATATTTGAGTATTTTTGCGGTATATTAATGTAGTATATTTAATATGTGTCTCGGCAAATTTCAGCATTTTTGCGGTATATTCATTTGGTATAATTCTGTCAAATATACAGTTTACTATATTTCAGTATTTTTGTGGTATATATTAATTTAGTATATTTAACAAGTGCCTCGGCAAATTCCACCTAATTTCTACCTAATTTTATTAGGTATATTTCTGCCAAATAAGCATTTCTGTATATTTCAGTATTATGGTGGTATATTAATTTGGTATATATAATGATAATATGCGTCTCGGTAAAATTCAGTATTTTTGCGGTTTACTAATTTGGTACATTTCTGTTAAATATACAGTTCGGTACATTTCAGTATTTTTGTGGTATATTAATTTAGCATATTCAATATGTGTCTCGGTAAATTTCAGTATTTTGCGGTATATTCCTGTCAAATATACAGTTAGCTATAATTCAGTATTTTTGTGGTATATTAATTTAGTATATTTAATGATAATTCATCTTTTTTTCAGCCTTATTAACTGGTTGTATTTATGAATTGAACCGTTGTCACTCAACTTAAGCTGCGAACTTTGCTAGCTGCCCTCGTGCAGCTTCAGCTATAGCCACTCATAGTTGTGCGGCTGTGTGTGGGAGTGTGTGTGGGCGTGTGTGTTGTAGTTTTTACTCGCCGCACAGCCGCAGGCTTTTGTAATCCTTTTGCACACACACACACACACACAAACACACATACGCAGGGAGTGGCAATGTTAGTCCTGTTTCGTCCTGCTGTTGTGGCCATTCAGTCTCAATGCTCAATGCCAAACGGCAGCGGCACTTTAACTCAATTTGAGGCATTTAACGTATGCTCGGTTGATATTTGATGCGATTGCAAGAGTCGAGTGGCCAGTGGTCGGTGGTCGGTGGTTAGTGCCACATGCCACATGCCACCTCTCGCACAGCGTGGCGTAGAGTTGTTAGTTTCCCTTTTCTTTTTTTTTTTGCTGGATGTGTTGCCCCAAGGCAAACAAAGTGTAACAAATGTCGTTGCGAACTGTCGACGCGATGCTGAAGCTGAAGCTGAACCTGAAGCTGATGCCTAACGTGTGAGTGTGTGTGTGTGTGTGTGGGAGAGAAAGAGTCACTGACCATTGACCACTTCCCTTCCCTTGCCTGCCCTCTTCGCTGCTCTCCTCTAGTTGTTTGGCAAATGACTTTCGATGACTTTGGCTAAATGGAAAACTGAAGCGATGAGAAGCAACGAACCAAAAAAACAACAAAAAAAATTGGGAGTTGAATGCAAATATTTGCAACAGTTTTGTGCCGCATCAGTTGGTTGTTGGCGTGTGTTCCTCTTCTTTTTTTTTTTTTTTTGTTTTTTTGGGTTGTTGTCTTAAGTTGATTTGTTAGCTGGCTGAGCGAGCTGATTGAGTTCTCTTCTCATCTCCTAATCCGAATACGAATCCAGTGCAAATTTACATAGAGAGAGAGACAGAGAGAGAGAGAAGGGGGAAGGCGGAAGGAGCAGCGTGTTAAACAGCATGCCATACATGATACTCGCAGTTCACAGTTGTTGTTGTTGTCGTTGTCGTTGTCAAAATGCATATATGCAAACACTTAACGGCAACAACGGCAGCTCGTAAGTCTTGCCAACACTTTTTTGACAAGCCGCCAGCAACAATGGCAACAATACAGCAACAGCAACAACCGCCTCTATTGACAGCTGCAACAACTTGCAACATATGTATGTCTGACAACAACAACAGCAACAACAACATCGACAACGACAACGACAACAAAACAAATTGCCTGCCTAGCAGAAATCAACTAAAATGTCAAAAACAAATGCAGCATAAAAATCCAAAATAATAACAATAATAATAAGAGCAATAATATTAATAGAAATAACGCATTTTTCCATTGACCAACTGGCAGTGGTTGCTGTTGCTGTTGTTGCCGTGGTTGTTGGCAGTGTGCTAATTGTTGCTTGTCGTTGATAAGCAGCTGAGCTGGCTGGGTTTATCGAGCAGGTAAAAGGAGGCGGCGGCAGCAACGTCGTCGTCGTTGAGCAATTGCTGTTATTAAGTGCATGCACACAGCCTGACTCTGAGACTCCACTCAAAGAAAGCAAAGAGGAGAGCGGAGAGCGGAGAGGAGAGGAGAGGTTGCAACTGCCAACAGTTATCTGACCATGGAAGAGTTTTTCATAGTCGATAGACAGCTTTTGCATTGCTCTTTCTAGCGATTATACTTCGATTAAACCACCATCAATTTGCCAGCAATTGTTTTCGATGATGCCATTCATCAGCGGAAAACTTAGTACCAAATAATGTTGTTGATTAAGTAATCAACTCTCGAAAGGAAAAGGAAAGTCTTTAAGGAAAACAAATATTGCAAATAGAGTCAGAAATTATTATCAAATTTTGTAATGAATAGGTGAAGAATATTGTAGAAGAAAATAAGTAAACTATAAAAAGCAAAGTCTTTATGGAAAACAAATATTCCAAATAGAGTCAGAAATTATTATTAATTTATTTATTTATTTAAATTGAACAAGTGAAAAATATTTCAGAGGAAAATAAGCAAATTACAGAAAGGAAAAGGAAAGTCTTTAAGGAAAACAAATTTGGCAAATAGAATGAGAAATTATTATCAAATTTCTAATAAATATATGAAGAATATTGCAAAAGAAAACCAAAGCAAATTATAGAAAGGAATTGTAAAAGACTTCAAAGCAATCAAGTATTGCAAATTGTGTGTAAAATTAGATATTATTTTGTATAAATGATTGGTAAATACTTTCGTATTTGTTGTCAGCATATTTAAAGTGAAACTAGAAACAAAAATTAGTTGTCAAGACTTATTTGCCTTGGCTGGCAAACTGATTCATTTTGTTCTCTATGGTATATTTTGAATGCTATAGTATATAAATATACCAATTATAGATGTCTGTATATTTTAAGTATTTTTCTGTATATTAATTTGTAATGTTATATTATATAAAAATACCAATTAAAGTTTGGTATATTGTAGAATTTTTTCTATATATTAATTTGTATTTTTTGTAGTATATAAATATACCAATTATACCGTTCAGTATATTTTAGTATTTTTCGGTTTATTAATTCGGTATATTTTAACGATTATATCAATCAGTTTATTGTAGCTTTCGTCCTTGTTTCAAGTAAAATTAGCAAAAATATAAAACTTAAGGTTTTAATACAAATTCGTTTGCAAGTTCAAAGACTGATCTTTTTCACATTAAAGAATTATATAGTTCTATTAAATTAAAACGTATTTATTGGAGACATTTTTGAAGAATTATTAGTGTAATTTGCATCTACAATAGTCTACCATACTCAATAAATATGTGAATTGTAAATAAAGTGTACAAATATTAATTGTAAATAATGCAGTTGTAAATTTCGAAGCAAAATGTGGATTAATTTCCCATTAACTGTCTATCGATTAGTGTATAAATAAAATGAGTAATGAGTAGCATAAACATCTCACAAACCAAGAAAAATAAACTCGCGTCTTTTGGTTTCATAAATTTGCGATTAATGCTGATTACGAGTGCATTGGCCTAGCCTTGAGCTGTGAGCCAATTTTGGCAGCCAGGCAATTGTGTGTGTGTGGCATGCAACAGGCTGCTGTTGCAACAGACACACCCCCACCAAGAGCATAAAATTGTTGCGCTCTCGCGCATTGCATTTGCATAATTGTAAAAAAATTATCGTTAGCCCCTGAGCAACATTTAATAATTTACAATAAACAATGAACAGAGTATATGACAAAAAAAAAAGGAGGAGGAGGAGGAGGCAAAGGGAGGGAGCAAAAAAAGAACAAGAGCAAAAAAGTGCGGCTAATTGCAATTTGATGTTAACAACGTTGAATCGAACCGAACTGAACTGAACCAAACTGAACCGCAAGGAACAAACACTCATTATTATTATCTTTCATCGTCATCGCATTGTGGAACTGTGTGTGCACGATGTGTGGGCGTGCTTGGTAGTGGGCGGCAATTATAGCAGCCGCAGTTAGCAGTTGCCAGTTGCCAGTCATGTTGCAAGCTGCAACGTTGCGTATGCGTAATGCAAGAATTGCGCATGCGCCGCATTCGCCACGTCCGAGTCTCTAACTAATGCACCATGACAGCCAGCAATATAATTTGATAATTAGTCGCACAAATGCGAATTGCGAATTGTGAATTGTGAATTGTAAGTGATACAACATTCACCGCATTCAGCAACAATCGTGCAACGATGCGATGCGATGCCTAAAAATGGTAAATCGATATTTAAGTGGTCATAAGAGTTCAAAGCTGAGAGAAAACAAATGCTGTAAAACTTGTAAAACACACAATTTGTATACAAAATTATAAATATTATATTTATATTTAATTTTTTAAGTCTTTGCTTCACTTGTTGCTAGATTTTCACTTGGTTTCCATTCGATTCTCAACTCAAATTAAAGTTAAAAGTTATAAGAAACTAAATCCTTTAAAAAGCAAATAAGAAAGCTATATTCTAAGAATATACCAAATTAATATACCGCAAAAATACTAACATATACCGAAGAGTATACTTAGTATATTTTTATAGTGTTAACAAATTAATATACCGCAAAAATACTAACTTACCAAAGGCTATATTTAGTATATCAACAAAGTACTATATTCGAAATACCATATAGTACAAAATATACTAGATTTTATTCGTTTTTGTCATAAAAACGTAGTTCTTTAAAAAACTTTCACAATTTTTAGGATTAATAAATACTGCAGTTATTTTCGTATGTGCCAAAAATGAAATAAACGATTTTCTTAGTCCACTTTCACTTCGTTTCCATTCGATTGTCAACTCAGCTATAAGAAAGCAACTTAATATACCGCAAAATACTAACATATACCAAAGACTTTATTTAGTATAAATTCATAATATACCGTTGAGTATAAAATATACCAGATTGCCAAAAAAAAAAAAACATCTAAGATTCATTCTTGCCATACAAAAGTTGTTCTCAAAAAAACTTCCACGATTTTTATCAGATTAATAAATACTGCAGTTATTATTGTATGTATCAAAAATGAAATATACGATTTTCTTAGTCTCTGCTCCACTTGCCACGAAATTTCCACTTCGTTTCCATTCGAATGTCAACTCAGATTTGAATTTAAATTTTTGGTGCTTTGCATTTCGGTTAATCATTTAATTTTGTTGTTGCGCGTCGGCTCGAATTGCAATTACACGTTTTGATTAGCTCGGACATTGCTCAACTCGCTGCCATAATTATCAATTAGCAATCAATTGATTACATTACCATAATATGGCATGCAGCAGCAGCGGCAGCCAAAGCAACAGCAACAGCAACAACTTGATGCATTGATTTTTTTTTTTTTTTTTTTAGTTTTTGCCTACATTTTCTTGACTGCCATAAAACAATAGCAAACACAGCAACAACAACAACAACAGAAAACTATTATAAGCAACTGCATATCAATGCATTCCGCAGCAACCAGCAACCAGCAACAGCAACTAACGCATATTGCTGCCGGCATTCATTTTTTTTCTTCTTTTTTTTTGGCCTGGGAAAAAATCGACAACAGGCAGCAGCAACAATATCGCTGTTAATTTAAATTGGAAAATTATACAAAAATATTCAAAACGTTCGCGTTGTGTGCAGTTTGCTGTCGTTGTTGCTGTTGTTGTTGTTGCAATTGTTGTTGTTGCTGTTACGAGTTGTTTTTGTGTTGTCTTTTTTTTTTTTTTTTTTGCTACATTCGAATCTGCTGTTAATCTGAGCAGCTCTCAAACGTCACGTTTTCACGCGGCCAACTTTGCCAACCTACGGCAACAGCCACAACACCAACAACAGCAACAGCAACAACAGCAACCACAACAACAGTAACAACAACAAAGCAAAGAACTGGAATCTAACGATGACGACGGCTGCTGCAATCAACAAAAGCAATTCACGCATTCAATTAAATGCCTTCAAATGCGACTTGCCGACATTTGTTGTTGTTGCTGTTGCTCGTTGTTGTTGTTGCTGTTGCTCGTTGCTATTGCTGTCGGTGAAGTATGCATTAAAATGGTATAAAATTGTCATGTTAATAACCAATAATTGTTAATTTACAACACACTCGCAATTCGCTTCGTTTCGATGCGATCCAAAGAGAAACAAAACAAACGCAAACTTTTTTTGAGTTATTTGCGTTTTGACTCGTTTTGGCATTTGGCCGCCTGTCAATTAACATTTTTATACCCGCCACCCAAAGGGTAGAAGGGTATTCTAAGTGTGTGCCTGCATTTGGTATATTTTAGTAGTATATTGGTATAATAATTTGGCATATTTTAATTATAATTTATATTTATATACCAAATTTAGCATTTAGTATATTTTAGTATTATATTGGTATATTAATTTGGTATATTTTAAGTATAATTTATATTTATATACCAAATCTAGCATTTAGTATATTTTAGTATTATATCGGTATATGTATTTGGTATATTTACACCCACTATCCATAGGTTAGAAGGGTATTATAACTTGGTGTCTACAGGAAATGTATGTATGTAACATGCAGAAAGTATAGTATATTAATATACCAAAGACAGTCTTTAGTATATTTTAATATCTTTATTGGTGACATATAGAAATAGACATATCCGGCGCCATAAAGTGTTTTTTTGTATGTAATAGTATATTAATATACCAAATATAGCATTTGATACTATACCAATCTATCGATATATTAATTTGGTATAATTATACTCGCTACCCATGGGTAATTAAGGGTATTATAACTTTGTGACCACAGGAAATCGATGTAACAGTCAGAAAAGTATATTTCGTATGTAATAGTATATTAATATACCAAATACATATAACATATAATGTTATACTTACAGAAAATGTTTGTGACCGACAATATAAAGTATATTTTAAATGTAAAAATATATGCATATACCAAATATAGGTTTTAGTATATCTTGGTATTTTAACGGTATATTAATTCGACATATTTTAAGAATAATACCGCACTGTTTAGCTTTTAACATTTGCTTGACATATTCATTTGGTATATTTTAAGAATCATATTTGCCGTTTTAAAGAAAATATGAGTAACGAGTATTTCACAGTCGAGCACTCTCGAACTTATTTTTCGAGCTTTGCCTTGCCAAAAAATTGTTTATAGTTAGTTGTTGTTGTTGTTGCTGCGGTTGCAGGAAGTCGACTTATTCAATTTGGGAATTTATTACGAATCAGTACAATAAATATGGCAAATTTACAATCTAATTGAGCATTTGAGAGATGTGCTCTAAAAATAAATACAAGTATTTTTAGGGCATAAAAATGTAAATATAAATTTCGGTATTTGTTGAAGCTTTCAACTGCAAATAAATCAGGTTTAAAATGCAATGCAAATAAATCGCATTAAGTTTTGTTTTGTTTTGTTTTTTTTCTAACTTTTATTTTGTGCAATTTTCAGCATGCAACAAATCTTAAAATAGCAAATAACAGAAGAAAAAAAATGGATGCATAGATAGAAAGAGAGAGGGAGAGGGAGAGGGAGAAGGAGAGAATTATAATTAAAATTAACAACTTTTCTTGTCACGACCGAGGCTGGAACTAAGCCCCAAGCAGCGAGCCAACAACCAGGTGTTGTTGCTGTCGTTGTTGCTATTGCTGTTGCTATTGCTGTTGCTGCTATAATTATGCGCATTTTCAACAGATTTATATCTTTTCTTTATATTTAAGCACAATAAAAACTAAAAGAGAGAGAAATAAAAAAAACTGCAGACAGAGACAAACGCACATATCGAGAGGGGCAAGGTGAAGGAGGCGGAGGCTGAAGTCAAATTGAGATACAGACGCGCGAATAGAAAGATAGCGTCGTATCTCATTATAAAGCAGCCAGAGTTGCTGTTGCTGTCATATACATAGTATTAGTATACAAAAATACTTAGTATATAATTAGTAATTGTTGCACAAGCGTCGCGACGATGCAAAGTCGGTGAGCGGCTTTAAGCCGGCTCTGTTAGCCAACTCAAGCCAAGCCAAGCCAAGTCGAGTTGAGTCGCATTGAGTTGAATCGAGCTGGGCATAATTCTAACAACATTTTTATAAGCTGCTGCCGCTACTAACAACAGCAACAGCAACAACAAGCGGCAGTAACTAACGACGGCAACGATAATAATAATAAAGGCAAAACGCAGCCGGGCAGGCAGCAAAATTAAAACCCAGTTTGAAGGTCAGCTGCGACACGAGCTGCGTGGCCCGGCAACGACAAAACTATGCACAAATGTGTCGCTGGCGAATCTGACGTCAGCAACAGGAACTGAAAAGCACACACATACACACACACACACTAGCAGTCGCAGTCGCAACGCATGCGTTGGCGCGTTTTTAAACGCTAGCGACTTTTTATACCCGCTACCCATAGGGTAGAAGGGTATTATAACTTTGTGCCGACAGGAAATGTATGTAACAGGTAGAACGAGGCATCTCCGACCCTATAAAGTATATATATTCTTGATCAGCGTCAACAGCCGAGACGATCTAGCCATGACCGTCTGTGTGTCTGTCTGTCTGTCCGTCCGTCCGTATGAAACACTGGATCTCAGAGACTATAAGAGGTAGAGTTATAATTTTTTTTCGACAGCATTTGTTATGTTTGCACGCAGATCAAGTTTGTTTCAAATTTTTGCCACGCCCACTTCCGCCCCCACAAATCAAAAAAATCGAATAACAAGCGTAATTTTAAAGCTAGATTTTGGTATATACAATAATTACTATAATAGTAGTTATGATTCCTGAAAATTTGGTTGCAATCAGATAAAAAAATTGTGGAAGTTATTAAAGAAATACTTTTGTATAAGCAAAAACGCCTACTTACTAGGGCTCTTAGTTGCTTTGGCTGACAATCTGGTATATTGTGCCGTCTATGGTATATTTTGAATGGTGTACTATTCGATATACCAAACATACCATTTGTTATATTTTTTAGTATTTTTTGGTATTTTCGGTATATTTTGAAAATAATACCGCAATATTTTGCCTTTATTAAAAATGGGTAGCGGGTATCTCAAAGTCGAGCATACGCAACTGTAACTTTCTTACTTGTTTCTTGCTGTCTTTCTCTTGCGAATGCGACTGCGAGTGTGCGTTTCTAATAAACCAGAAAGAAAACAACAACAACAACAAAAAAAAACGCTAAATTCCAATCGTCGATAATCAAGGTGTGGCACCCTCAAAGTTGCATATGCATAATTACTAATTTCGATTTTAGGAATTATATGGCTTTTTTCTCTATCTATTATGCTTATTGAAATTTCATCTCTGTGTATCTGTGTGTGTGTGTTTATCATAATGGCATGCAAATTTTTATAGTTTTTTTTTTTATTTTTTAATAAAAAGGAAAGTTGTTGAACAACTTGAGTTCTATAATTAATTAAGCAACGGCAACTTAGCAGAAATGTTAGTTTAGATTATCCATTAGATGAGGGACCTTTCTTAAAAGAAGAAAATATTTAATATTATACAAAAAATAAACAGTTTTTAAGACATTTATGTAGTGCAGACTTAAAATATTCTACTTATAGTAATATAATAAAGAATATAATAATAATATAAAATAATAATAAGATTTAAAAATAAAAACAATGTAGTAAGCTTGAAAATATTTATTATATATTTTTTCATATTAAACATTTTAACGAAAACTTTAAATCACGCTTTAAGTATATAGCAAATAGAAAGCCAGAAGTTTAAAAATGAATAATACTATAATCGATTATTTAAGGAAAAATGTATTTATAGTAAATCTCATTTTCTGATTCCTTATTAATACATTTTGTATTTTTTATTCACAACTTGGTCAAGCCATTTCTTCATATTTTATGAAATTTCATTTTTAAACTTAACAAGGAATTCAATATTAAGCATACAGACTGATTTTTTCCTTACAATTTTAATAGTTTTTAATAGTATATTCATATTTTAATAGTTACTATAAATACTAAATTTTTTTCCAAGTATACTTAGAATCAAATCCCTTCAAGAAAAGTCAGAGCTTTCACTTAGCACACAGAAATATACATACTAACATACATATAGTATAAATTATATACATATGTATGTAGTATAATATAAGTAGTAAGATACAAAAGCAGTTGGAAGAAGTATCTCAAAGATACAAAAGTATCTGCAAGATGCAATTGCAGTTGAAAAGTCACTTTGTCATGCAAAAGATTCAAAAGTATCTCAAAGATGCATTTTCAGTACAAAAGTATCTTAAAAAATCAGTTGGAAGATAAAAAAGTATCTCAAAGATACAAAAGTATCTTAACAAAGCAGCTTTTTTAAGAAACTTTTGTATCTTTGATATACTTTTGTATCTTTGAGATACTTTTGTATCTTTGAGATACTCTTGTATCTTCCAACTGATTTTTTAACTGAAATACATACTTTTGTATCTTTGAGATACTTTTGTATCTTCCAACTGCTTTTTTAAGATACTTTTGTATCTTTGAGATACTTTTGTATCCTTGAGATACTTTTGTATCTTTGAGATAATTTTATATCTTCCAACTGCTTTTTTAACTGAAATACATACTTTTGTATCTTTGAGATACTTTTGTATCTTCCAACAAAAACAAAGTATCTCAAAGATACAAAAGTATCTCAAAGATACAAAAGTATGTATTTCAGTTAAAAAAGCAGTTGGAAGATACAAAAGTATCTCAAAGATACAAAAGTATTTCATAGATACAAAAGTATCTCAAAGATACAAAAGTATCTGCAAGATGCTATTGCAGTTAAAAAAGCAAGTGGAAGATGCAAAAGTATCTCAAAGATACAAAAGTATCTCAAAGATACAAAAGTATCCACTTGGAAGATGCAAAAGTATCTCAAAGATACAAAAGTATCTCAAAGATACAAAAGTATCTGCAAGATGCTACTTTGCTCATCTCAAAGATACAAAAGTTTCTCAAAGATACAAAAGTATCTTAAAAAATCAGCTTTTTTAACTGAAATACATACTTTTGTATCTTTGAGATACTTTTGTATCTTTGAGATGAGCAAAGTAGCATCTTGCAGATACTTTTGTATCTTTGAGATACTTTTGTATCTTCCAACTGTTTTTTAAGATTCTTTTGTATCTTTGAGATACTTTTGTATCTTCCAACTGCTTTTTTAAGATACTTTTGTATCTTCCAACAAAAAAAAAAGTATCTCAAAGATACAAAAGTATGTATTTCAGTTAAAAAAACATTTGAAAGATACAAAAGTATCTCAAAGATACAAAAGTATTTCATAGATACAAAAGTATCTCAAAGATACAAAAGTATCTGCAGTTGCAAAGACACTTTGTCAAAAGTATCTGCGAGATACAAATGCTTTTGATGGTAGAAATATGTTTCAATCAATTTAAATTAAAATCTAATGATGTAGTGTAGTATGTAGTATAATATAATATAATACTGCAACTGCAGCATTCGCTGTTAAAAGCTAATAATAATAACAAATGATTCGTAACTTTTCGCTTAACTGTGAATTTCTTGATTTCCCCCTCAGCTCAGCAACAGCAACAGCAACACCCACAGCAATTGCAATTGCAACGGCAACAACTTGCAAACTGTTGAACGATAAACGTAACGTTCTCTTTCCGGTTTCGGTTTCGACTTTGGTTTCGGGGCTGCAACGGAAAGCAACGTAAAGCAAAGCAAAGCAAAGCAAATTGTTGCCCAAAATGCATGTAACTTGTTCAAGATCTGATCGCCAGTTGTTTGTTGCCGTGCCCATAACGGCGTCAATTAAATTATGTTGCTGACTACATTTTACAATTTGCAACAAATTGTTAACAGCAACAACAACAAATCAATAACAACAACAGCACAATCTGCTCCTTATGCATATCTCTCTACATACAATAATAGTAGTATATGCATCTCGCTCTCACTCTTTTGCTCTCTGGTTGGGGTGTCGATCACTTTTGTTGTCGTTGGGTTTTTGTGCTTTTGCGAATGAGCAGAAGAAAGAGGAAGAGTGAAGAGAGAGCACTGGTGCTGTCCCTTTTTGCTTAGCGTGGGATAATCTGTCGTCGCTCTCTCGTCGCCTGTTGCTGACCTTGGGCCATTGGCTCTCCTAAACACCATGTGCGTATGTTTGTGTGTGTGTGTGTGTGTGTGTGTGTGTATGTGTGTGGTATTTCGGCGGGTCAAGTGCTGCGTTGTTTTTGTTATTTTTTTTTTTTTTGTGTTCTGTGTTTTGTCCTGTTGCTCTCTGGCCGTCTTGCGAGCTTCCGGCTAACAAATGGATGACCACAAAAGCTTCGGCTGACCACAAACACGCAATTGTTGTTAGACAACAATGACAATGGGGCAAAACGGACAAACGAGTGGAGACTATGTGGACTGTGGGACGGACGCTTAGCGACTTTCCGGCGCGTCTTTTGTGCGTGCAACGCTGCAGCAATTTAGCTTTGGCTATGCCAAACTCTTTTGTTGTTGTTGTCTTTTCTTTTCTTTTCCTTTCATTTCTTTTGCTTTACTTTTGCACGCTTCAAAGTTCTCATAGGCTGCTTGCTGACCATTGGGCGGATATTATTTAGACGCTATTGTGTGGCGCCGACGACTACCTGCAATTAGCTGTCACAGCTGCCGCTCTTGTTGCTGCCGCTCAGTCGCAGCCATAAATTAATTACGAATTGTAAACAATGCAGCGCAGGCGTCGCATAAATAAATCTCTCGCATGTGCGCATAAATTTGCATTGCGACCTTGACAGACCCCACAGTGCAAAGATATTAAAAACGAGAGAGAGCAAGCACTCTCACAGCAAACAACAGCTGTGTGAAGTTCGTTCTCTCTCACTTGCGCACACTCGTTTTATCATCAGATAACGGCACACGCCGATAAGCAACCACACAACAACTGCGAATGGTGCGTACAAGCGAACACAACGCAACAAAAAAGCAACGCAAAGCAACGCAACGCAACCCAACTTAACGTAACGCAACGCTCAAGTTCAAGTTCAATGTCAAATTGTGTGTACGTCGTCTACAGTATAAATATAAAACTCGTTCAATCACACACACACGCGCGCGCACGCATGCAGACGACTACGACAACAACAACACAGCAGCAGAAGCAGCGCGGCAGCAGCGCATGCAAAACATGTACAATTGCCTTTATGCGTTTTGTGCGTCATTTCGTCGGCAACAAGTGGGCAGACATCGACGACGACGTCGGCGTTGCGTGTGTATGAGTTGCTCTCTCTCGCACACGAACTTGTTGGATGTGACGTCATCCGACATTGCGTTCGCTGCCTCTACGCATGTTTTGATTTTTTGCTTTTTTTTGGGGGCGCGTCTGTGTCTGGAACTTGAAATGTGCGTGAGACGACAAAAACAACAACAAAAAAAAATTCAACAGCTGATTGTGCGTGTGCGTGTGCGTGTGCGTGAATGTGGCCTGCAAACTTGTCGAAGCTTATCGATTGAAATGCACACACACATTGATCACAACAACATCGAGCTGTCGAAGAGAGCTTGCAAATGAGTAAGTGCATGCGTGTGTGTGTGTTTGTGTGTGACGCACACTCATACTTCTGCCATTGAATTTTTATACCCGCTACTCTAAACGTAGAAGGGTGTTGAGTATAGATTATTTGTGCAAATTCAAAGTATGTTCACACTTTGTTCTCTAATAATGCTTAACGGGTATTTCGAAGTCGAGCTTTCTTGCCTCGCTTTTTTTTCGGCAACTTTTGCATAGTTCTGTGTGTGTGTATGAATTTTTTTTCACTTTGTTGCGTTTTGGCTTCAGCTTCGGTTTCGGTTTCAGTTTCAGTTTTGTTAATGTTTCTTTATACATTTTTTTTGGACTCTAATTCCAAGGTCATTGTGCACAGTGAACAACAACTACAACAAAAATACAACAACAATACTACTACTATAAAATGTACATAAAGATGAATAAAAGGCGTTTCGACGCGATGTTTGATGGCATTTAATTATTTATGGTTTGTTGTTGTGCCGTTTGCTGGTTGCATTTGGCTAATTAACTTTAAGCATAATGGCCATAATAACAATAATAATCACCTCAAGATGCTTCAGTACACTGAAATTAACGCACCCGCAAGTCCCAAAAATACCACAACAACAACAACAACAACAATGAGAACTAGGAGGTGAAGAGGGGAAGAAAAATACTTAAAATAAACAGTCGCCACATTTGATGAGATAATTTTTAATTTTATTTATTTATTTTGTTGTTGCTATTATTTCTTTTTTTTTTTTGTTGTTTTTTGCTGCGTTTTTGCAATTCACATTTTGCGGCCGCTCCCCCTTTACGCCCCCTTCCGCTTATCACACGTTTGCTCTCACGCCATCACGCTCACTCACACAAACACACGCACACATGCACACACGCACACATACACCCGCGCACTCGCAAGTTTTACAAACGCGCTGCGCCCTTGCCTTTTGCCTCCCCCCTCCACCACCACCACCACGACTGCCTTCTCCACACTTTAGCTCCACATCAGCACCTCTTCCTTCCTCTTCTTTGGCTGTCGTTTCGCACGCTACACTAACGACAAAGCTCTCAGCTGCTGCGTTGCGTGCGCTGACGCTGTTTCTGCTTAATGCTTTGCACGCCGTCGACGTCGCCGCATCGAACAACACACACACACACATACACATACAGACAGACAGACAGACGCTGCTTGCACACACAAAGTTGGTTCCGCTGCGAATGCGAATATCAAGGTCAACATGTGATGTGTGTGGTTGCTGCCCGCTCGCTCTCTCTCTCTCTCTCCCGCTCTCACACTCTCTGTCTTGCTCTCACGCTGTGCCCCCGCCGACGTCGTCGTCGTCATCGTCGCTGCCGTTGAAATGAGCTCTAAGAAAATAATTAAATAGCAGCAGTTGGCACACAAAAAAAAAAAAAAAAAAAAAAAACGCAATTTTTATTTGAAGCGCAGTTGTTAAATTAGAAATGCCATATTTTTTTCTTTGGCCTTTTTCTGCAGTAATTTATTAATATTTTTTGTTCTTTTTTTTTGCATTATTCACTAAGCTTCCCTCTTTTTGTGTTGGCCATTAATCAGCTTCACGAAAAAAAGCCAAGTTAACTGCAAAGCTTTTGTTAATCGTACGCAAAATATATTTATGATTTGTTTGTTATCGAATCCGACAATAAAATTGTATATAAATTAATAAAAAAAACACCGCATCACATTATACATTGCATATTTCCGGAATAATGTTCCTCAGATGTGGTATACATAGTGAATTCATATAAAGTCTTCCAATTATTTTCATTTCTCTTAATGATTTCCATTTGAAGTTTAAATTTAAGCTCTATATTATACATAACATATTCGATTTCATATTCACAAAAATATTTCACTGTCTCTACAGTTTTGTACAGATCCACATAAAAATAAAAACGTGAAAATACAAAAAACAGAATAATATAGAATTTCAAAATATAAAATTTCATTTCTACAATTTCTATATAATCTTCTGTAGTAATTTTATCTAAATTGTATATACTGAATATATTCTATTTCATATTAGTCATCTTTTGAAAAACTAACTCACTGTCTCAACAATTCTTATAGAATGTCCAATAATAATTTTCTATGAAATGTAGATATTCCACAACCAAAAAAACCGAATAATTCAGATTAAATTCAGAATATATTCCATTTAATATGTAAACTGAAAAAAAACTATTTCACTGTCTCCACAATTTCTACACAATCTCATGTAGTAATAATAATAATAATAAAAAAAAAAACAGAATAATTCCGAATATTTTCCATTTCATATTAGTCAACTTTTGACCATCAAGCAGCCTATAAACTATTTCACTGTCTCTACAATTTGATACAGTATCTCGCGATAGTTGAAGTCATTATTTTAGTTGCACAAAATAAGATATTACAGCTTCCCGAGAAGATGACTAACCCGAGGCCCAATGAGGCATCATTTGATAGTCGTGAATCGTGAGTTGTGAGTGCAGTTAGTAGTTATTTATGAGTACTGCAACTCGTACTATAATATATATGTACGTATACAGCTGTGAACTTGAAAATAGAGACACTAAAAAATGTGACTAAAAAAAACATCAATTTAACTCGTATGATATTAATAATAAAATGTTAATAAACAAATATTTAAAGAAAAACAAATGAACATTCTAATAAAAGTGGTGCTATTTTTATGTGTGCAAGTGTGCACAGAAAAATGTTTCATTATTTGACAGTCTCGCATTATTTCACAGTTTTGTGAGTCAGTCAGGCAGGTTTGACAAGCGCTGACCTAACGAAACGTGACTGCTTTATGGCTCTAAAACTGCGAACGCAGCAAAGCGAGCGTAAGCGAAAAGTTGGGTGTGGGAAAGAGATAGGTGTGTAAACGACTTGCTGGCGAGTCTCTGCTGCAAAAGGTTAACATTTCTATTATAGCCACTCCCTGAAAATATTTACGCTGTTGTTGTTGTTGCTTGACCACCATCGGAGCAGTCGGCGGGTCTCCTCAAAACACTGCGGCGAAATATGCAAATTATTATGTTTGCATATCGCTTCCTCTCTCTCTCACTCACACACACATGCACGCATACATAGATTTTTGCAGTTGTTGCAGTTGCAGCAGTTGCTCTGCTGCAATTTTGCATTTGTTGCTTGCGGCTCTTTTTCATTGTTGTTGTCCATTTTGGGCCGCGTTGCAAGTCGCAAGTTGTGGCAACGTCCTCTGTGTCCACATTTATGTCTTAATATAATTTAAGCTGCAGCTGCAGTTGCATCTTTTGATGCTCGCGCTACTGCCACAAATAGCCACCGAACAACTGCACCCACCACCTCCACCTCCTGCCCCACCCAAGCTGCCCCACCCGCATCCTGCCACCTGCCACCTGCCCCAGTCCATGCCTCGGCTGTGCCCAGCTCGATGCTCGATGCTCAAATCCAACGCTCAACTCTTCCTCAGGCTGATCAACACAATTTGCGGCTTTTGCAAGCATTATTATTAGCTCTATTCCTCCTTCTACTCCTCCTCCTCCTCCCCTTCTTCTTCTTATTTTTCTACTCCATCTCCTCCTCCTTCTCCTTTATCTAGTTTATTTAATTTGGCTCTCCCTTGCCATCGTGCCGCACTTTAAATGTGCGCAAATTTCTATAATTTGCATTATAGCATTTTTTATGGCAAATATTCGTGTAATTATGCTATAATTTCATTTTATTGATTTACCATAAACGAGCTGAAATCAACTGCTTGCAACCTCATGTTGCATGCCTCCACACGTGCAATGCCAAGTGTGGAATTTTTACATTATTTGAACTATTCGCAGATAAGAGAAAGTACTAAAACATTATGTACTTGCTATTAAATAATTGATCGATATACAATATCAATCGCATTCTGATTGATCATAAATGGGTCATTACTTCACGTTGTGGAAAATGCTGCTGCCCAGTGTAGGAAAAGTCAGCAGCTACTTTTTTGTTAAATTCATTTTTTCTCTCATTTGAGATTCATTTATTTTCTTTTGTTATTAAATATTGGTTAATGTCAATCACATTCTGATCGATCAGATATGTTAATTGAAAAATAAAACAGTACTTAATTTTTAGATTATTTACTCAATTGTGAAGTGACATTCTCTTTTGACTTGATCGATAACTGATCGATGATTTATGCTTAAACGATTTTAGTTGAGAAAAATGCAGCTACTTTATTCTTTATTCAATATATTTTATTATATATCTATTAGTAGAATATAATTTTTATTTTATTTTATTGTTAAATATCAGTTAATGTCGATCACTTCCTAATTGATCAGACATGCTATCTTTAAAAGAGGCAGAAAATAGTTTTTATATTATTGAACCTATAGTGATATGACATTCTTTGCAACCAATAATATATATTTATTTTGTTTGGTCTTGATCTGTAAATATAGATCGATAACTCATCGATCATTTAAGCTTAAACGACTGACAAGTGTGGAAAAGGGCAGCACTTAATTCAACGATCTACTTCGTTTTGCTCTTGTTACTTTTATTCTTAATGATAATATCGATCGCAAAAGCTTACAACTGATGTTAGTTCTGGCTGAAATTGCCGTCGATCGGTAGAGTTGGCGACTGGGCGTTGCCAGACTAGTTAAGGATCGAGCCCTTTAAAAGACACATTGCCAATTTAGTGCATTGATTAATGGCAAGTGCGTAGCGCGTAATTGCCAATAGATAAACTGAGCAAAACATTGCAGTTGCAGTTGCAAGCTCGCATTCCAGTTGCAGTTGTGGCGTTGCAAGTGCAAAGACTTGCAACATTTCCAGTTCATTTGGCTTTTGATCATCATCTTTAGTCACGTGCAGCTGTGAGGCGTTGGTGCTCTTTTGTAATTTCATTTAAATTCGCTGACGATTGCGATTCGAGAAAGTGGCAACGCCTCCACAGGACACGCAATCTATAAGTCGTACTTTAGATGGTCCCCCTTTCTTTGCTCTCACTTTCCCCCTTTTAAAATACTGCTGTTAGTTAATCTATTGCAATTTATGCTGTTGACTATTTGGGGCTGCAAATTACATGCAACATGCGCGTGGCGTTGGAAATCAAAGCCTTTGGCGTTCATTAGCTTTGGGGGCGTTATGCCAGCAATGTTAATAATAACACTGGTGACTGAGCCAGCGACTGAGACGTCGACTGAGGCAGCGACTGAGGCAGCAACTGCGACCGCAAGGCGTTCAATTAAAAGTGTTGGCAATTTGCGCCGCTTTGGACAGCGCCTCCTACTGTAAAAGCTGCTGTCCGCGTTTTTTTGTAATCAGGAAATTCGATTTTCTTAATGCCAGACTCCCCTACTTCGCTTTCCTCTTCCCTTTCTCCTCCCCCGTCGAACAACACTAATATGCGCGTGAATTTATTAACGCTCATTTTTGCGATTTTCCTATGATTTTTTTTTCTTACATTTTTTTTTTTTTTTTTGGGGGCGTGTGCGCGCCGATTGCATTTTTTTAAATAAATTCTAGCGCAAACGGCGCGTGACAGGCGACTCCAGGAGCAGAGACCACGATCTCGACCACGAGTGAGAAAGACAGAGAGAGAGAGAGAGAGAGAGAGAGAGAGGGAAAGAAAAAGAAAAAAGCTCATTAGGCCAGAAGACTGCGGCTGGCTGGCGAATCTATATGCGAAATGCGCGGCCGACGCCTTTTCAATTTGCCAAGCCATGAAAATTTACAACATTGCTTCCCCCAACTCCAACTCCAACTCCAACTCCAACTCTCGATTCCCGATTCCCGAAGAGTGCATTGCATACCCCAAGGCGTGCAAGCGCACATAAAAATCGACAGATATGTGGCAAGAGTTGTTGTTGCTCTCATTCCAGTTGCTGGCTGGTTGCTAGTTGCTAGTTGCTCGTTGCTGGTTGCTGGCAGCGCATTGTCATTCGTGGCGTGTTCACGCCTTGACGCCCGCAGCAATCACAGCCAGTTGGCCAGCAGAGGACTGACCACGTTTGTCTGCATCTTCAAAGCACCAACACCGATCGTAAATCTAATAAATGCCTTTCGCCCCCCCTCCTGCCTTCCAGTTGCCCACTCGCAACTTGACGTTGCATGGCAACGTAGTTCGCAACTCTCTGTCTTTCTAATGTACTATCGATAAATATGCAGTTATCGATACACTTGAATTATGCGCTGAGCGCTAATAGATAAAAAAAACGGGGCAATCGATAAATTCTCATTATCGATTTACTGTTAGTAAATTGCGCGTCTAATGGTCAGCAATAAACATGCTATCGATAGACGCAGTCAATCGATTATTGTGATGCGAACATAGCAGCTGCTTTTTATGTGAGTTCTTTAAGGAATTTCTTTTCTTCATAAACAAGTCTGGGCTTAATATAACTTATAAGTCATCAATACTTATGGGAGTTCAATATACATCGAACTTGAAAGTATCGATCTTTTAATATTTTTTTTATAGTTTTATAGTTTTTATAGTTTATATATATATATATATATATATATATATATATATATATATATATATATATATATATATATATATATATATATATATATATATAGGTCTTCAAAATATCGATATCATTTTGTATTTTATTCTGTCTGTCCTTTAAATTTTAGACAACTGTTCCTTTGTCTGCATTTTATCATTAACTTCTATTCTGAATGATCGATATATATAGAACTTTAAACTATCGATATGGCTTAGTGTTTTAAATCTTAGTCAGCTGCTTTTTTTTTTGTCTGCATTTTAGCTTTATTAAAGTATCGTTTAGTAATATATAATATTTGTAATATACTTCCTTTAAAACTAACTTTTAATACGAATTAAGAAATATGCGATAAAACATAATGAATGATCGAAATTATTCGATAGTTACAATATGTATAATTAAAAGATCTTTATATAAGTTGCAAATTTTGCATTGGCTTTAACTATATTTCTTTTGCTTCTCTTGCATTTCAGGTGGTCCTGTCGGCCTGCTCGTCGTATTTCCAGAGCCTGTTTCTGCAGCACTCCGATCCACATCCAATTGTGATACTGAAGGACGTCCGTTTTGCCGAGCTGCAAACATTAGTTGAATTCATGTACAAGGGCGAGGTGAACGTGCAATATTGTCAGTTGCCAGCGCTGCTCAAGACAGCCGAATCACTCAAGGTGAGTAGAGAGCGAGAGCGACAGGAGTGAAAGGGATAGAGAGAGAAAGTCCGATAAATAAGAAAATGTTGGATCAACAAAAAGAGACAGACAGTCAGATAGAAAAGCTTATTAAGAAGATAGTTAGTCAGGCAGAGAAAGAGAGAGACATAGAGAGTCATTCGAGATGATAGAATAATAGAGGAGAAGAAACAGAGAGGCATGAATGGGCATACGGACGAAAAAAAAGAAAAAAGATAGGTTGATATACAGAGGGTGAAGGATAGAGAGAGGCAGAAACTTATATAAGTGGACAGCCACACGAAAAGAGGGAGAGATAGAGAGAGAGAGAGAGAAACAAATAATGAAACCCACTGAAATATAGAAAAAAATAGAAAATCTCCAAGCTGGATATTTGGGGACCAAAAATGGCGAACGAATGAAGAGAAATAATGAAAAACAAGTAAGAAAGCTACAGTTGAGTGTGCTCGACCTATTGTGAATAAAGACAAAGCAATGCAGTATTAATTTTAAAATATACCACACAAATACTAAAAATATGCTAAATGTTATATTTGGTACATGGATATAGTACTACATTCATTGAGTGCAAAATACACCAGACCGTTAATAGACCGCAAAAATACTAAAAATATACCAAAGCTATAATTGGTATATTGATATACCCGCTACCCATTGTGAGTAAAAGCAAAACAGTGCGGTATTCGTTTTTAAAATATACCACACAAATACTAAAAATATACCAAATGATATAATTGGTACATTGATATAGTACTACATTGAAAATATACCATAGAGTGCAAAATATACCAGATTGTCAGCCAAAGCAACAACAGATAATATACCGCACAAATACTAAAAATATACCAAATGATATATTTGGTACACCGATATAGTACTACATTGAAAATATACCATAGAGTGCAAAATATACCAGACTGTCAGCCAAAGCAACAACAAATAATATACCACAAAAATACTAAAAATATACCAAATGCTATATTTGTTAAAATGATGTAGTAAAACATTGAAAATATACCAAAATATACCAGACTGTCAGTCAAAGCAACAACAAATAAAATACTAAAAATATACCAAATGATATATTTGGTACATGGATATAGTACTACATTAAAAATATACCATAGTGTGCAAAATATACCAGACTGTCAGCCAAAGCAACTAAGACCCGTAGTGAGTAAAATACAGAGAGGACACATTATAGAGGACATACAGTCAGAGAGAGAGAGAGAGAGAGCCAGAAACGTAGACAAAGGCAAACCGATCTATCTCTATCTTCCCTATATTTATTCAACGTACTAATCAATGTGCTTCGACAGGTTAAAGGCCTAGCCGAGATGACAAATCAGAATACGACGTTGCGGGAACCCGAACGGGAACCGGATCGACTGCGTCCCCATTCGCAGGCCAGCGGCGGCGGAGCGGGCGGTGGCAGCAAGGCGGCCGATAGTCCAGCGGCTGCAGCCCTGGATGCCACAACAGCAGCAGCATCGGGAGCAACAGCCACAACAGCAGCAGCAGCAACAACAACAGCAGCAGCGACAACAACAACAGCGACAGCTGGAGCAGCGGACAAGAACACAGCGGCAACAATTGCTGCGGGCAGCACGAGCAGCACATCAACAACCACAGCAACAGCAAGTACGACGGCAACAAGCACAACAACAACTACAGCAGGCGCAGCCGGAGCAGCGGGAGCGGGAGCGGGATCAACAACCGCATCAACGACGGAAACGTCGCTGGGGACAAAGCGAGAGGCAAGCGAACGCTGCAGTCCGACGCCGCCGAAGCGTGCGGCAAGCAGCAGTGCGGTGGCAAGCTCCAGCCATGTGACAGCCATCGATCTGCTCGAGGATGAGGATGAGGATGAGCTGGACGAGGATGACATGGAGGATGATACACCAATAATGCCGCTAGATCTCTATCAAAGACCCGCCGCTGTCGCTGTAGCGTCTGTTGAGCCGCCTGAGAGCTCAAGTGGTAGCCACAACAACAACAACAACAGCAGCAGCAACAACAACAACAACAACAGTAGCAGCAATACCAGCAACAACAACAGCAGCAGCAACAGTAACAACAACAACAACAGCAGCAGCAACAGTAACAATAACAACAGCAGCAGCAGCAATGCCAATAGCAGCAGCAACAAGAACATCAACAACAACAGCAGCAACCAAATGAAGGCCACCTGCTCCTCCTCCTCCGCCTCAGCGACAGCAGCAACAGCAACAGCCACAGGAGGCGGCTCGCCAAGTGGCAGCAACGGCGACTGTGTTGCAACAGCGCTGACGAGCAGCAATGTGGTTGCCGTCGACGATGACGAAGACGACGACGATGCTGAGGCCGATGCCTCGGGCGATGCCGATGGCGATGCTGAGATCGATGCCGATGCCGATGACAATGACAATGACGATGAGATGGAGGATAACGATTGCCGGATATCGGTGGCCACAGCCCGAGACATTGCCCAGCGCATTGCGCATCACAGCGCTCGATTGGCGCACGACGATCGATCTGCGAACAATGATGGAGACGGCGATGCCGATGCCGACGACGATGACGATGATGATGTCGACGATGTGCTGCGGGCCGAACACGAGGCATTGCTGCATTCACCGGCCACCGCCGGTCGGCTGCAGCCGAAGACCGAGGTGCTCGACGATGATTACGATGATGAAATGGATCTGGACGATGATGATGAGGCGGACAACAGCAGCAACGATATGGGCCTCAACATGAAGATGTCCAGCAGCGGTGGCGGTGGCGTTGATCTCTCCACAAGCTCCACCGTCATCCCATCGCCGTTGATCACCTTGCCCTCATCATCGGCTGCCGCCGCAGCAGCTGCCGCAGCAGCAGCAGCCGCCGCCGCTGCTGCCGCGGCCATTGAATCGGCTCGATCGACACCGGGCGGAGGCGCCTCCGATCTTAGCCTGTCCATGGCACAGTCAGCGCGTCCAGCGTCGCGTTCGTCGCGCGACGGCGGCAACACCAACGACGGACGCGCCTCCAGCCTCATGAATCCCGTCGTTGCCGGACTCTTGCCAGTGCAATCGGTGCCATTGGTAAGTGATGCCCATTAAGTACACTATCTGTCTACAGCAGTACATTTTAGCCATGCTAAGCTCTTTCAACTTCTCATTGATGAGAAAGCTTCATCTAGAAACTACCTTCGTAACTTCAAAATAGTACCATATACTTAGAATATACTAAATTAATGCACCAACAAAATACCGAATGTTATATTTAGTATATTTATATACTAATATTTTCAAAATATACCAAATTCTATATACTATTACTTTCAAAATATACCATTGCGTGAAAAATATTTCACATTCGATATACTATTCTTTGGAAAATGTACCATAATATATTATATATTATTATATTCGATTTTCTGGCTAATTTCATCTCGAAGCTACCTTCGTAGCTTAGAATACTTAGAATATACTAAATTAATGCACCAACAAAATACCGAATGTTATATTTGGTATATTGATATACTATTATTTTTAAAATATACCGGAGAATGACAAATATACCAAATTCTATATACTATTACTTTCAAAGTATACCGTTGCGTGAACAATATTTCACATTCGATATACTATTCTTTGGAAAATATACCATAATATATCATATTCGATATTCTATTACCTTCAAAATATACCATTACTTACCAAATATACTATAGAGTCCAAAAAATATAAAATTCTTTCAAAATTGACTATCCTTATGGTTTATGGCAAAATATATCAAATTATATCTTCAAAATATACCATAGAGTGCCAAAAAACACCAAATTGGCAATGAAAGCAACTCAAATCAAACAGTAGCATCCTTTTTTTTTAGCAATATAAAATATTTTCTTAAATGACTTTCACAATACAACAAATAAATTCTGTTGTTATTATTGTATATGCCAAAAACTGTGACTCTTGCTTCAAAAATACATTTGCTATTTGATTTTTTTCAATTTGCGGGGCAAAAGTGAGAAATCAAACTTGTGCTGTTGAGAAAATTTATGACTTTTATATTCTCTGAGATCCAGTATTTTATACGGACAGATAGATAGACGGACATAGCTACATCTTATCATAGCTATATTTTATCTTACTCGTAACATGCAGTTAACATACTGTTAAATCACTGTTAAAATACTGTTAAAATACGGCTAAATACTGTTAACATAGAGTTAACACGATGTTAACATACAGTTAATATACTATTAACATAGAGTTGACACACTTTAAACATGCAATTTACACACTGTTAAATCACTGTTCAAATACTGTTAACATACGGTTAATACACTGTTGACATACTGTTAACACACTGTTAACATACTATTAATATACTATTAACACAGAGCTGACACACTTTTAACATGCAATTAACACACTTTTTACATACAATTAAAACACTGTTAACGCATATAAATTACGTTTAGATATAAATATGTTTCAGTTTGCCAATTTGTTGTATAGTATGTGTGTTCTTAAAATCTCTCACCCTCTCTTAATCAAATTACATGTTTATTTTCATCACTACAGAGCCTCAAGAAAGAGATCGATTGCAGCGAGGACGATAACAGCAGTCACAGCAGACACATGCAACCGCGTTCGGCATCAGCTGGCGGCGGACTTGGCGGCGATCTCGACTACCGCGCCTCGCACGAGTCGGTAAGTGTTTCAATTTGCCAAATTATCCTCCCTCCAAATCAAATCAAAAAAAAAAAAAATGAAAAGAAAAACAAAACATGCAACCCAGCAATCCAGCAAAAAACAAAACCCTCTGCCCTCTTAAAAATATACATAAAACTCCCCGATACCCGCTAAAATTAAAACACAAAAAAAAAAACTGACGAATTTCCCACAAATTGAAAACATTCCCCGATCCATTCAGTGAATGCTTTTGCTGCTTCGATAGGTCTTTATACAAAGTTGACAATCAAAATAAACATTACAAAAAAACAAAAACAACCCCATTCCCCCCAAAAACCAAAACAAACCAAAAAAAAAAAAATTTAAACCACAACTATTTTTTTCTTCCAAATTCACAAAGTAAAAAACAAAAACTCTTTTTTCGTGACAAACAAAATTTCACTCACAGATAGAATCAACCTATCAACTATTATAGAAATCTCTCAATATAGTTACTCTAGTAAATACGTAAATACATTATATATTTAATACACTTTATATGGCTACACGCTCTGTCTCTCTCTCTCTCTCTCTCTCTCTCTCATTCTCACTCTCTCTCTTTCTCAAAATTGTGAACTTAAGAACTCTTAAAATCAGATTCCGTATTTTGTTTTGTAACTTTATACACGATTATTACGTAATGCTATCTCTCTCTACATATTTCTAACACTATCTCTCTCTGTCATACTCTCTATGTCTCTCTCTCTCTGTCTGTCGTTTATATACCTGCCATTTATATACATTGCATACTTATCTATATTGAAAAAAAAAACAAATTTTTATATATATTTTATTACAAGAAAATAATACAAAAAGTAACAAAAAAAAATATTAAGCAAAGAAAACAAATCAAAACTCAACATATGTTTTTGCTCTTCGTCGTGTTCTTTGTCTATGAATTTTATATACATACATACAATATTATATATAACTACATATATATATATATCTATATATAACCAAATATATATATATTTATATATTGCTATATTTTAACCTATACATCAACTCTATATATCCCATAAATATATATACATCTATATATTTATTCTTTCCTATTTTTTTTTGTGTTTAATCAATCAACAAAACCAAAAAAAAACCTAGTATTTATTCAATTTTCTGTTTCACATACAAAGCAAAGTACTAAATAATCAAAAAACCAAAAGAATATACCAGCAAAATACCAAAACAATCACAAAAATATACCAATCTAATGTTAGCTGTGTTCAGTTGAATATTTCTCATATTGTTTTTTTTTGTATAAAAATATTATCTTTATGTTGATGTTGTCGTTGTTGTTGTTAAATGTGTAGCTCTCTCTCTCTCTCTTTCACTCTGTCACTCTCTTTCACTATATCTTCCTTTCTATTTCTGTCTCTTTCTGTCTGTCTATCTCCCTTTCACTTTGTTTATTCTTTAGTCCACTTGTATTCGTAATATGCTATCTCCCTCACTCGCACTCCCTAGCCTATTCCCCTTAGGCCAGATATATCTAGGTACACATACATACAAACATGACTATGTAATCACACACACTTCCACACACACACACACACATACACCTACAGTAAACACTCGCTGCCATAAGTTTTCGCACAACTAAATGCCATTTAGTTTATTTTGTTTGCTCCTTTTGCATTTCGGTTTAGTTTGCATTGGTTTCTAATGTAGTTTTTTGTTACAGTGTGTGTATATATGTGTGTGTGTGTGTGGCTAACGGATTTCGTTACCTCACACATACACACTCACACTATCACACATTGCTGGCAATTTCCGCTTGCAATTCTCTCACTCCCTCTTCTTCTTGCTGTTGATGTTTCTTCTCTTTTTTTTTGTGTGTTATTTATTTACTTTGTCCACGTTTTTTGTTTGTTTGTTTCCTATTTTAATTTAATACTTTTGTCTGTTATTTTGTTGTCCTTGCTGCCTGTAGTGGTTGCTGCAGTTGCATGCTTACAAACACTATAATTTTCAATATGGCAGGGTCAAGCTCGCTCTCTCTCTCTCTCTGTCTCTCTCTTTTTTTCGCGCTGCGAACTGAACTTCAAAGCCTTTTATTCAATACTGCAAATACCCTATGACAAATTCGCTACACTATTACATTCAAAATATACCATAGAGTATTACATATATCAAATTCAATATTTAATTACTTTAAAATTATACCATAAACTGCAAAATATATCAAATTCGATATACTATTAGTTTCAAAATATACCATAGAGTGCAAAATATATCATATTCTATTAGTTTCAAAATATACCAGACTACAAAATATATCAAATTTGATATACTATTACTTTCAAAATATAATATAGGATGCTAAATATATCAAATTCGATATACTATTACTTTTAAAATATACCATAGAGTGTAAAATATATCAAGTTCGATATACTAATATTTTAGAAATATACCAAACGGTGCAAAATATATCAAATTTGATATACTATTACTTTCAAAATATACCATAGAGTGTTGCATATATCAAATCCGATATACTAGTACTTTCAAAATATAGTATAGACTGCAAAATATATCAAATTTTTTGAACTATTACTTTCAAAATATACTAGAAACTGCAAACTTTATCATATTCAATACTAATACTTTCAAAATATACTATAGAGTGGAAAATATATCAAATTCGATTTACTAATATTTTAGAAAAATACCAAACGGTGCCAAATATATCAAGTTCGATATACTGTTATTTTCAAAATATACCATAGACAACAAAATATATCAAATTCGATATAATATTACTTTGAGACTATACCATAGAGTGGAAAATATTTCAAATTCGATGTACTAGTACTTTCAAAATATAATATATATATCAAATTAAATGCCTCTGCTGAACATTGTTTTTATAGTACATGCAAAGAATCTCCTCATAACGTATGCTTTATAGTATATCAATAACTAGTTCCACTGTAAGCTGCCAATGAGCTAGTTCCACAAATTGTTTTTGTACATATTGAAAGCAGTTCCACGAATTGTTGATCCCCTACTATGAATGAATTATTTACCCATAAAACCCTTACTAACTCTTCGTAGAGTACATGCTTTTATCATGTATGTAAATTCGATATCCCTATCCACCTGCAAGCATTGAGAATCGCATAGAGAGGCATATATTGGGTTATTTATCGTAGCGACATTTTTCGGGCTTTGGGCTTTTGACCTTCTTGTTGTCTGTCGCTTTGCCAACTCTTTCGATTGCATAATTTATTATGCAAAATCTCCATTTCGAAAATAAAAATGGCGAATGAGAAAAATGTCATGTGTGCAAAATAGAATACGAATAATACAATTTAAGTACAGTTTCTAATTGAATATTCGTATTTGGAGATGAGAAAAGTGCTCTTTAGGCTTGCTGAACACAACTGTACCTTGTGCTCAAGTGTGTGTGTATTAAGTAGGAAAAGGGGCGGGACAATGTGTTAAGGACTGGCCAGGAGAATGCCAAGTTGCAAACTGGCAAAACATTTAGCTTCCGGCAAATATATATTTTCACATTACATTTTCTTGTTTTCTTATTTCACATTTTCACCACTTTCTTCTTGTTCACGTAATGCTTTCTTTTTTCCTGATTTGTTTCTTTTTTTGTTTTTTTTTTTTTTTTTGCCTCCGCTGATCCTTTTTCGACACAATCGTTGCCTCGCTTCCCCCGACGCCTGACTCCTTTTTAAGCGAACAATTTTTGTGAACACGCAAAAACAAAAAAAAAAAAAAACACAAAAAAAACGAAGGAAAACATATAAAAAAATTTAGTCGCCGCTGTCGTTTTTATTATATTTCTTGGAGCTGTGTGTGTGTGTATGTGTATGTGTGTGAATCCCTGTGCATGTGCGTTTGTGTGTGTGTGAGAGCTACTTTTTTCTTCTACGTTTTTTCGACGACAATATTGAGGACGTTGCCGGCGCAAAGAAAAAGCACAAAACGCACTTTGTTGCAACGCTTGACGAATTTTAGCGACGCACATGGACGCACACACACACACACACACACTCACACATACACATATACATACGCACGGTTACAATTACGGTTGCTAGCAGAGGGAAGGAGTCTAAGAAGTGGGGAGTGAGAAAGTAGTATTACAGACGACAGAGAAGCAGACGCAACAAATTGGCAAATGCTGCACATACAATTTTAAAAGGAGGCAAAAGTTCAGCGATGTCAAAGATATCGATAAAACATAAGAGAGTTGGCATTTATCGATAGTAATATCAACGATGTCGATAAAACTTAAATGAATTCCACATTATCGTTAGTAAGTTCAGCAATGTCAAAGATATCGATATAACATTAAACATTATAGAATGGGCATTTATGCATAGTAGCAATAAACAAGTAAACACAATTTTAGTTCAGCTATGTCAACGTTATCGATAAAACATTAAATAGTAGTCATTTATCGTTAGTAACGATTAGCATTTGAATGCAACTTCAAATAGATAACGAACGAAAACGATTATGACTTTTTAAACATAAATTACTTTCATAAAGTGATCCAATTACATATGGTAAGATCCGACTATATAACTATCGATAGTTTATTTCGTTCCAAGTATCGAGTACACCTATTAGCATTAATCTGCAGCGATATATGGTAGATAAAGATAACTATTTTAATATCAATTACTGTCACAAACTGTTTTGCCAAGATCGTATAAAAAAAAGTAAAAATATTTCCGACATTCTTACTATCGATAGTTAAATTCGTGCTTCATGTGCCGAGCATACGCATTAGCATTAATCTGCAAACAATAAATAAAGATGAAAATATAAATTACTTTCACGAACTGTCAGCTTATGTCAAGATCAGACAAAAAATACCAAAAATATTTCTGACTTTATTACTATCGATAGTTAAATTCGTGCTTCATGTGTCATAGGCATCAATCAGCAACAATAAAATAAAAATGAAGACTATTAAAATATAAATTACTTTCACAAACTGTCAGCTTATTGTCAGAAAAAATATATCAAAAATATTTCCGACTTTCTTACTATCGATAGTAAACTTCGTGCTTCATGTGCCGAGCATACCCATTAGCATCAATTTACCGCTAGCTGAAGCTGAACACACACACATAGGCATATGCAATTTATGCACTCACACACATACAAAGGTACAGGAAACGCACATGTGCATAAATTCAAATAAAAATTTATCTAAAAAATAAAAACCAAAAATGCAAAGAAAATGAAGGCAAAAAGATACAACAACAACGTTGCCAACGACACACGCGTCTGGAGTCGTTGTCGGACGTTGACGTTCACACACACACACACACACACATATGGCTACCCTCTGCGTGTGTGTGTGTGAGCTATGCAATTCGTTGCCTTCACTTTTGGCATTGCTGCAGAGCCTGAGCCAAGCCGCATTTGCCGCATCATAAATACTTTTGCTTTTTACACTTTCCTTTTTGCAAATATGTGTGTGTCTCTCTCTCTCTCTCTCTCTCTTTCGCACTGCCGTCTTGCTTTGGGCGTCTAGAAATTATAATAATAATAATAATGGCAGCGCATAAGCGCAAAAAGACAAAAATCAACGCACAGAACCAACAACTTTTGCTTTCTTTTTCCTTTTGCTTGCTTTTTACGGCAAACACAAACACAACACACACACAACACACACACACACATACACACCTATACACACGCGTATTTAATTTTGAAACAAATACCTTCTTTTTTTTTTCGTAAGCCGACTGTTTGCCTCATCCACTCTTATGACTTGCTTGCTACCTTATCCATCCCCCCACCCTCCCCTCGTTTGCCCCTCAGAGTTCGTCTCGTCGTTGCTTTTATGCAATTTTTTCGTAGCATACCTTTAGGCTGTGCCTCTCAACTCACTGTCGTCGCGTCGTCGTCGTCGTTGGGCTTGCATTTTATGCCGCGTCATCGTCGTCGTCATCGCTTTTTACAGCTGCCCTCTCTCTCTCTCTCTCTCTCTCTCTGCTGCTTCAGATTCAGATTCAGCTTTAGGTCCTGCTCCTTCTGCTCGATGTGTGTCTGTGTTGTTGTTGTTTAGCTGCGTATGCGTAATATTTTTTTGTTTTTTTGTTTTTCGTTGCCTTTTATTTGGGCTCGCATAACTTTTGACTGCATTTAGGCAGCCGCATTTCCATTATACAAAATATGAAACGCTCCCTAGTCCCTGCTCGGTTGCCTTATCAATGGAGCTACTGTCAATCACACACACACACATACAAACATACAACATTGTGCATTCAACGGAGTCCAAACAAAAATCGCGAAACGCAACAAATGGCAAAGCGAAAAAATATGCCGTATGTATGTGTGTGTGTAAGCACTTTGACTCTACAGACCACGCACATTGCACATTTATGCTGTCGACGTTGACAGCGCTGCCTGCGCATTGTAATCAGTGCGCCGCGTTGATTGCAAAGTTTTTCAAGTGGTTTTTCTGGCCCCAGCCGCTTTTCCCTCCCTTCCTAGTTTGTTTTTGGGCCCCAAAACTTGGGTAGAACGAGCTCCCCAAAGCAAAGTGCTGCAAATTTCATCATTTCATCATAATGCTCGCTGGCTTAAAGAGAGCGAGTCTTGGCCAACAAAAAACGAAAATAATAATAACTTTGCCACCGTCAAGTTCACTCTTCACAACAACAAATTTTGCCAATTAGTGAACGAACAAATAATGTTGCATACGCGTAGGCGCAGCATTTAAATGCGCCTCAACGCAAAGTGTTGCATACTTTTGGGCTGCGAAAGATTTTTGAAGTAAAACTTTAAAGTTTAAAGTTCTCCGTTCAATGTCTGACTGTTGTTGTTTTCACAGATTTGTTCTCTTTTTTTTGTTGTTGTTATTTTGTTTTGTTTTGTTTTGTTCCTCTGTAGTATCTTTCAACTGCCTTAGCTGTTTGTATTTTGTGCACATTTCTATGTGTCTGATTTGTGTGTGTGTGGGCATACAAATACATAGCACACACACATATGTATGTGTATACATATATTTTATTTTTATTAAAAATCAGCCAAAAGCGCAGCCAAACAACACAGTCCAAAAACCCCCACAGCCAAAACGTCAAACGGCACACACAAAAAAATATATTACGAAAAAATATTACAAAACTCTCTCTCTCTCGGCTGCCAAACGAAATACACAACCAAACACACACACACACCCACACCCTCACACACACACACACACACACACGTTCGCACACTTTCACAAAGGCCCCAAAAAAAAAAGCAAGCAGAAAAATATCGTTGCATACGCGCGGGGGCCAACTGCAGTGCCATATGTGTAGCACTCAAGTGTGCGTGTGTGTGTATGTGTGTGTGTGTGTTTGCACTGCTCTTCGTCGCAGTTGTTGTCATTGTTGTTCTTGTTGCTGTTGCTGTTGCCTACAAAAAAAAATTATAACAATACATAATAATTTGAGCAAAAATATTACGAAAAAATATTTCAAATAGTCGCTTCCGCTCTAACGGCTTCTGCCCCGTTCCTCCGCCTCCCCTCCGCTCCCCACCTCAGTTGCAACCCTTTGGAATCTACCCTAACCTTTTCATGTGTGTGTGTGTGTGTTTGTGTTTGTTTTGTGTCTCCTCTTGCCCAGATGCGTCTCATATGCGTCATCATCTATTGCGTCTACTTATTTTGGCGGCTGTTTTACTGGAATGCAGATGCAGATGAAAAGGGGTGGAAAGGGGGAAAGGGGAAGTGGGGAGTGGGGAATGGGGTAAATTTTGAAGGAGAAAGGGCAGGTGCAGCAGCTACTCAAAGGACCGACCGCAACGAGTTTCATTAAAAATGCGATTTTATATTAAAAATGTGAAAGCCAAACAAAATTGCAATGCAAGAGCGAGAGCGAGAAAGCAGCTGCTTTAAGTGCACAAGAAAAGCGCGCAAAAAGTACAACGACAACGCAGCTAAGTAAAAAGTAAAAACAACAGCAGCAACAAACATATATTGTATAAAGCAGAAAAAGAAAGAAAGAAACAAGAAATACAGAAGACGAAAAAAAAAGGGCCGACGACCGTCGAAAATTTTCGTGCAAAGAAGCCAAAAACCAAAACCAGACGCACATGGATCGATATTTGATTATTATTACGACGACGACGACGACAGAAAAGTTGCAAGACGATGACGAGACACCATCAACATCGATGGACAGTTGAGAGGGACGCTGACTGACGACAGACGAAGCCAGCTCATAAAATTCAATGACAGAGCCAAGAGTGAAGTGGGAGGACAGCACTCAGCAAGCGGTTGATGTCTGGGGCACTGATAATGATTCCATTAGCCACAAAAGGTGGCACATTGAACTTGCAACAGTTCAACGACATTCTCAAAAACACTTTCCCTCTCTCACTCTCATACTCTCTTGTATTCGGCGCACTTCAATTAGAAAACAATTGCCAAGTCAGGCTAAAGGATGCGATTGCCTGCATAATGGCAAATTGGCTGACTTTACTTACCCAACACATGACCCAGATTGCAACTGGCAACTTGCAACTTGCAACTGGCAACTGGCCATCGGCAGCATGTTGTCCGCTTATTGAATAATGTGCCGCATTTCGTTTGTGGCGACACCCAAAAACCCAAAACCCCAAATCTCCCATGGGCAACGCGCCACACTGCAATTTGCCTAATGGAAACCTTTAGCAAAAGGTCGAAGCTCGAACGAAAAAATAAAAAAGAAAAAAGAAACATCAGCAAATTGTGCTACATAGGAGAAGCAAATCACGCAATAGCAAAACTGTGAACTGAACTGTGTTTCATGTTACTTTGTAAGCGACTCTGCTGCACTCTATTCACAAGCATTCACTCAGTCAGTCAGTCAGTCAGTCATTCACTCAGTCAGTCAGTCAGTCAGCGAGTCATTTCGCTTGACCACTGGGCCAAACTAGTGCGCACTTGTAAAAGGGGACAAATTTCAAGTGAATTAAACGAAAATTGCTGCAAATTCTATGAATGCGATGTTATCAATCCTATCTGATTGATGAATGCCACAATTAAAATTCAATAAGCTATTTTGAGATTATGAAATTGATATCAAAAGTGCACTTGAAATCGTTTCGGTTTAGGAAATCGATGTCCTTCAATCTGATCAACTTTTTATGTTACAACATTCAAGTGAATTAAATGAAACTTCCTGCGATGTTATCAATCATATCTGATTGATGAATGCCACAATTAAAATTCAATAAGCTATTAGCGACAAACAGTTTAAAGATTATCAAAGCAATGAAATCATTTTGATTATGACCAACTTTCGACTGAAACATTTTTTGATTATGTGATACTTTTCCTTCTCCCTTCATCTTCAAAATTGCACTTGAAATCGTTGTCCTTCGATCTTATTCACTTTGGCCAATACTTTGCTTTGTGTTATTATGTTACATTAGAGTTTTTGCTTATCGAACTAGTAAAGGAGACAAAAATGTCAAGAGAATTAAATGAAAGTTGCCACCAATTTCTATGCTGATGTGATGTTATCAATCTAATTTGATTGCCTCAATTCAAATTCAGTAAGCAATCAAAACTACACTTGAAATCATTTCGATCTAAGAAATCGACTTTGATTGGATACTTTGCTTAGTGTTTTTATGTTACATGTTAGAGTTTGCTTATCGATTATGTGATAACTTTCTTTCTTTCTTCAACCTCAAAACTGCACTTGAAATCGTTTCGCTCTAGGAAATCGAGACTATGATCAACTTTGACTGATACTTTGCTTCGTGTTATCGATTTTGTGTTACTATTCTTTGACTCTTTAACTTCATTTCAAAATCTAGTTTGATTTCTACAAAAAAAAAATGTGTATTATTTATGCAGTCTTCTTAATTTATTACTATCCCTAACCCCTCACCAAACAACACAACATTTCCCACACCAAAAAAAAAAAAAAATACACGCACACAATAAAAATACCAAAAAATATGTCACTTATACCAAACGTAGAACTAGCTACTATAATCTTTATATATTTATATTGAATTGTTTATTGCATGCTTCGAATACTAATATACTACTAATCAATTTTCACAATTTAGTATATAAAAATACCAATACTAATCAAAAAATACCACAACAGATTAAAAACTAAAGAAAATTTTAGCTTTTTTGTTGCGTTTTATAAAAAAAAGAAAAACCAAACCAAAACCGTATAAAACCAAAAAAAAAGGAAAACAAAAAACCTCCTATCAAAATTATCAAAATTTATTAAATGAAATTTGGCCAACAAAATGAAGAACAAAATTGAATTTGAATTGCACATGAATTTGGACTATACCCGAAAATAATATTCCCCCAATTTGAATTGTAATACCCAAAAAAAAAAAAAACAACAAAATTTCCACAAAATGCTCAACTAAAAACAACAAAAAAAATTAAAATGGATTAATGCTGACAATAATTTTGCATATGTTTTACTAGTTGAAAATACTTCTTGATTTCCCCAATTCTTTTCTGTTGTTGCAATAATATTTTGAACCAACCAAAAAATAATAATAATACTCATAACTATGCCATTTAATTATATTGCTCTTAATTGTGTAATTTTTGCTACTTAATCTCTTTGCTGTCTTTGTCTTACACGCTCTCTGCCTCGCTCTCTCTCTCTCTCTATCTATATACTATATAAAATATATATATATCTGTCTCTCTCTCTCTCTCTCTGTGTCTCTCTATCTCTTTGTCTTTATTCTATCTATTCGTAACTATTAAAATAATATTTCAATGTGTCAAACTGTGTTGTGCTTTTACATACTTAATTAAAATTAATCCAAAATCCAACAACTGAATATCAATGAAAAGAATGAAAAATCAATAAGAAAAATGAACTAAAAACAGTCAAGAGAATCGCTATGAAGCGAAGTCTGCTGCCATTTTGCTACTACTACTACTACTACAACTACTACTACAGCTACTGCTACTACTTTATTATGTCATCAATTCAACCTATAAAACAAGAGGGGTCCAGTAAAAAAAACAGAAAACAGAAAAAGAAAACACATATCAAACATGTTCTCTGAACGTTGTGCAATTAATACCAAAAAAAAAAAAAAAAGAAAAGAAAAAAGAGAAAATTATTATCTATAAAAATGCATTAATTATAAACAAGAATATCGTACTAAAGCGCTTTTGGTGTTTTTTTTAAGTTACGACAAAACAAAAAAAAAATCAAATACAAAATAAAATACCAAGAAAAAAATCTAAATAAAATACCAAAACATCCAACGAAACAATTTCGTTTAACAAGCAACAAAACAACTACAAAAAATGAACAGACAAACTAAAATCAAATTAACAACATTGATGCTACACACACACACACACATACCAAACACTTACACACACACACACACACACACACAGTCACACCGAACGCGTACACTACACATACAAACGTATATTTTTTTTTTTTTCGATATATCTATGTATTATCTAAATGTGGAACGCTTTTACATAAATCGTTCGTTCGTTGTTCGTTTATGTAAATGGTAAATGTGTGTGTTCTAAGTATATATTTTCCATAAACTAAATGTATTTCTTTATTTTTGTTACATTTATACAATATTATTCTATGTGACATTTTCTATACAAATAATACATATGCTACATATATACAATATATATATATATATATCTACTATGTATGTGTGTGTGTGTATGTGTACATGTGTGAGTGTGTGTATGTTTTTCTTTGTATGTCTCGTTGTATGTCTCTACCGTGTCTGTATGTGTTCGTATGATTATTATTCTCATTTCTGATTGTCTTTAGAGTTTTCGTTTTCGAATTTTTTTATCAATTTCCAAATTTCAATTTACGTTTACGTTAATCTACAATACTCGCAATTAAAGAACTATGTACATCAAATTTGCAATACTTCCCAAATAGCAATTTCACAGAGCTGCAGGTGAGCTAGAAATACTTAGCATCTAACGAGTAACGAGTAACGAGTTATGTGTTACATCGAGTAACGAGTCATGTGTTACAACGAGTAACGAGTTATGTATGTGTTACAACGAGTAACGAGTCATGTATTACAACGAGTAAGGAGTCATGTGTTACAACGAGTAACGAGTAGGCTGCCTTCAATGAAAAGTAACGAGTTAACTTATCGCTAAAAATGTAACGAGTTCAATATTCTTCAAAAACGGAACGAGTTTAGCTATCAGCTGCTTTTTGCCACTTATTTTCATTTGTTCACTGAGTTTTTTTTTCGTTCATTTGCGTTTGCATTGATTGAATTACTTTTCTTTTTCTCTTTTTCTGCCAACTAAATTACGTCTGTGTGTGTTTGTGTGTGTGTGTGTGTGTAAAAGGAAACTTTTGTATGGGTGTGTTGTTGTTGATGTTGTCGTTGTGTTTTACTTGTTGATGTTTTTATACCTTGATGTTGTTCAAAGATTGTTGTTTATTTTCACTTTATCGTTTACTCTGTCTCTATCTCTAACTCTAACTCTAATTCTATCTCTAGCTCATTACATTTCTATATATTTTTCTAACTGTCTATTTCTCTCTATCTCTCTATTTATCTATCTGTATCTCTCTCTCTAACTCTATCTCAATCTCTGTCTAATTCATAAAAAAAAACATAAGAAAATCTATCTAACTTGCTCTGTCTGTTTTTAAATATATAACATACTCGACAAATAATATATATATATACATACTATATGCCTCTCTGTACCATATCATTTATCGTTGTTGTACTCTAAAGCTACTTACAACTAAGTTTCAAATTCAAAATAATTAACGAAATTCGATCCACAACTAAGTACTTAATGTAACCTGTTTCTTTCTATCTCTCTATCTATCTCTATCTCTCTCTAAATGGCATATTATATGTATATGTATACTAGTCCACAGATCTCTGTATCTTCATTTAGGTATAGTATATATATATTACCTGATGCAAGCATATACATCAGACATCAGCCTATGTATATGCCGTTGCATAATATTGATATGAATATATATCGACTATATTGACCTGATCAGTAATTTGTGCACTAAACTCTCCGTTGAATCGGCTGTTTCGACCCTCGTTTTGCATTTAGTGGCATTGCCAACAACAGCAACAGCGTTGCCAAATTGCAATAGACTCGTACTTACGGGCGGCGTTGCCAAATTGCAATAGACTCGTACTTACGGGCGGCGTTGCCAAACTGCACTAAGAAGATGCTAGTAAGGATGATTTTCATGGGACTCGCGAGTTGGGTTCTCCGAGTTGGGTGTTAAATGAATTTCAATCTGGTCGGGGTAATATTTTTCACATTCTTCAGACTTTGCGAAAAGGATTCTTGTCTTATCTCCAGGCTTCAAAATGGCAACTAATCGTTTCTTCACACCAAAATTTGATTTTGTTGTTTTTATGTTTTTTCGATCTTTTTTTTTTCTTGTCGTACTTTGTTAATTTTTGTCAAGAAGTTGATCTACGTGATTTTTGTCGTGATTTATAAATACGAATCGAATAGAATCCAATCAATAGCTCAACTGGAAAGCTACACTGTGCTCCACAACATCTGAGAATGAATTTCGTGCTTCCAAATGAGAAAATAAAGAGTGGAAAAACTTCTTGAAAACACATTACATTTCAATTTGTTCAACTCTTAATAAACATTTTATTTTTGTCTCAGCTGCAATAAATCTATAATCAAAAAGAAATACAAATGCAAAAAAAAAAAAAAAAAAAAAAAAAAAAAAAAATTAAACAAAATTTGTAAATCAAAATAAATCGAATAAAAAGAACACGATTTGGCCCAAATTGAATGCTACGAAGCTGCTGAGTTTGTTTTCTACCTGTTACGAAAGTGTTGTATGTTTATTTTTTAATCGACTATTTTTTTCTATTGTTTTTTTTTCACCAAATTGTTTATTATATTTTTTTCAAAATTTCTTTTAAGCACCTTTAATAATATTATTTACTATTTAATCAAATTCAATCAACCGAATGTTGATGCAAAAATTGGCAAAACACAAAAAAAATAAATAGAAAACGTTTTTTTCTTCTTGTTTTTGTTTGGTTGTTTCTTTTTTGGTTTTTGAGCGCACATGTGAAAAACGCAAAGAAGAAGTAGGCAAAAGTACGTGGTAAATGAAAAAAAGAGAAACTTTCATTTTCGAAATTCAAATGTGATTTTTGACAAGAACATTTTCGTTTTGTTTTTTCGACTTTTTGCCAAAAACTAAAATTTTGTTCGTCATTGAAAAAGAACAAAAACCCAAAAACCAAAATTAAATCGATATCGAAATTATTCGCGCATCTGAAACTTGTTCGAAATTTCCCCATTTTGCAACGAGTGCAAAATTTACAGAAACGTGAAATTTAAGTTTTAACGATAAGTTTGTATGAAAACCACAAAAAAAAAAGAAAAACAAAATAAAAAATGATGTAACAAAAACCAAAACATACGAAAACACAAAAAAAAGCAAAAAATGTAAAACTAATCAAACAAAAAACAACAACAACCAAACAAAAATATGAACAAAAAAAAAAGAAAACCCAAATGCTAAAATAATATTATTAACGCACGTACGATTATGTGACGTTTTTCGAACGACGCCCAAACAAAAATCGAAATTCAACTTCTTGAAAACAAAAACAAAAGCAAAAGCAAAGCAAAAGTATTATATAAAAATCTATAAATATACTATATATTTATTTATAGATATCGAAATTATTTAGAAACAACAAAGAAAAAAGAAAAAAAGAAATGCAAAATAATGAAAAACAAAAAAACAATCAAATAAAAGTAAAGCAAAAATGATAAGCAAGCAGTTATAGATAATAAACAACAACTACAACAACAAAATACACAACGAAAGACATGCTGAAAACCCCCTCTTGTTTTTACTGGCTATACTACTTACTACCTATATATATATTGACTATATAAAGCTAAGAGTTGCGAGCCCCAAAAAGAGCTCTCTAACTGTAACTGTAACTGTAATTGTAACTGTAACTGTAACTGTAAATGTAACTGTAACTTTCAATATATACATATATATATAAATGTATATATATATATATATATATATATATATATTTACATATGGTAGCAGAGGCGCAGAGCTGAGAGACCGTCGCCAGATCGTGTGGCGGCCATTTTGGCTTCGCTAATTAGTTTCCACTCTACTTCCAAAATAATGATATCATGTTATTCTCTTCTATTCCAAGCATTATATATATTTATTTTTTGTATTTTTCGTTCATTTGTGAGAAATATTTAACCATTGTAATAATTATTTGTTCTTCCTATCTCTCTCTTTCTCTCTGTACCTCTCTCTTTCTCTATCTCTCTCACTCTCGCTCTCTATCTCTTGCTATATATAAATATATAACAACTATCCTTCACTTTCTGCCGCTCTCTCTCTCTCTCTCTTTCTCTCTCTACTCTCTCTCTCTCTCTCTCTCTCTCTCTCAACATATTCCTTTCGAAAGCAAGAAGAGGCACATTTTAAACTATAGCTCATTTGATATTCGTATTGGAGCGAACCCAAAAAAGAAAAATAATAAAAACTAAAGCATAAACATTTTGTAATTGTGATTCCTTAATTTTCCTATTATTATTTTTGGTTTCGATTACGTTAATTTTCATTGTATTCGTTTTGAAGCTCTAACTCTGTCTTTCTCTATCTCTCTCTCTCTCTCTCTCTCTCACTCAGTCGTGCTCTGTCCCTATTCCTATCACTATCTCTTTCTCTTTCTACCTAAACTCTGTCTCTCCTCTTCTCTGTCGCTCAAAGTAAAAGTACAACAACAAACAAAAGAAAAAAAAACAATATGTAAAATACTTCTGCATTATTTAATTTTTTTTTTTTTTTGTTGTTTTTAATAACTTTTTTGTTTAAGTTGTTTTGTAAAGAAAACAAAAGCTACAAATATAAAAAGTAAAACAATTAGTTGACAAAGAAAACGAAGAAAAGCAAAAATGAAAGAGAAGCGATAACAAAAAATGATATCAATGGCACTTATACCGATAAACATACTATATATAAAAAAAAGAGCTAAGCAAAAACTAGAAAAAAAGACAAAAATTATCGATCGATCGATTGCAAGCAAAAACTGAAACTGAAACTAAAAAAAATGCAAAATGCTAAAAAAAAAAAAACAAAAACAAAAACAAAATGAAACGTAGTAAAGAAGTTGATGTTGGATTTTTGTTTGGTGTTTGTTCCAGGAAACGTCCGAATCGCCGCAACAACACGCTGTGGGCGCTGTTGGCGCGGTCCTCGGCGGCGGCAGCAGCAGCAGCAGCTCCGCCTCAGCCGCCGCCGCCGCCGTTGCCGTTGCCGCCGCGGCAGCCGCTGCCCAAGAGCAGCAGCAGCAACAGCAGCAGCAGCAACAACAGCAATCGCAATCGCAAACTTCGCCACCGCCACCGATGCACATGTGCATGTATTGCGGTGCCACATTCTCCAATCCAAACAAATATACGCGTCACGTGCTCTCGCACTCGCTGAAGACGCTCGAGTATCGCGAACCGAGCCACACCCATGCCGCCCTCCTGCAATCGCATCTGCTGTCGCATGACCTCAGCTTGAATGCCCTGGCTCAGGCGTATCCCTTCCAGATGAACGCCGCAATGGCGGCGAGCGCCGGCAGCGCCGATCCCCAGGAGCATGTGGCCGCCGTTGCCGCTGCCTTGGGCATCGAGATGGACTTTACGCTCCACGGCACCAGTTGCACATATCAGAGCTTAACGGCCGGTTGCCTCGAGGCAGCAGCCGCAGCAGCGGCCGCCGGCAGCAGCGGAGCGCCCGGCTCAAGCGGTGCCAGCGGGCGTCTCGGATTATCGGGCAGCGGCGGTGGAGGCGGAGGCGGATCTTCGACATCGGGCAACGGTGGCTTGGCAGCTGCATCGGCTAGCCTCTTGCTTGGCAGCACCGCAGCGGGCGGTGGCGGTGGCGGTGGTGGTTTGTCTGGTGCTGTTGTTGGTAGCTCAGGCGGTGGCAGTGGCGGCGGTTGCGGTGGCGGTGGCGGCTCATCGTCGCCCTCAACGTCCGCCGCAGCGTCGGCAGCGGCGCAGTCCGGCTCGTCGGCCGCCTCGTTGCTCGGCGCGTCAAGTGATCCGAATAGTGTTGTCATGTGTAAGTTCTGTGCTAAAAGTTTTCCCGATGTTACATCACTGATCACGCATTTGTCGGTACATACAGGTGATCGACCATTTAAATGTGAGTTTTGTGGCAAAGCGTTTAAGCTGCGCCACCACATGAAAGATCATTGTCGCGTGCACACGGGTAAGTCTTCCAATCCCGATCCCCACAACGGATCAACTACTATACTATACACACGATTATCACATTTATGCATTTTACACACACACACACAAACACATTCATATCCGAAACGGAGGCTTAAAGTCAAAGGTAATAAGATAGAGCTTTCCTTCAATTCCAAATTGTATCGAGAACTATGTTAAAGACTGGTATCTACAGTCAAAGCTTTTAAGATAAAGCTTTATACTGAAGCTTTAAACAGCTTTTATCATTCGTTTTCATTAATATTTCCTTCAATTCGAAATTGCATCGAGAACAATGTTCGACTGGTATATACAGTCAAAGCTTTTAAGATAAAGCTTTATAATGAAGCTTTAAACAGCTTTTATCATTCATTTATAAAAGCTACAGTCAAAGCTGTTAAGATAAAGCTTTAATATTAAGCTTTAAACACATTTTATCATTCGTTTTCATTAATATTTCCTTCAATTCGAAATTGTAGCGAGAATAACTTAGGAGACTGGTATATACAGCCAAAGCTATTAAGATAGAGCTTTATGATAAAGCTTTAAGCAGCTTTTCTTATTCGTTTTCTTTTTAATATGTCCGTCAATTTGAAATTGTATCGAGAACAATGTTCGACTGATATACACAGTCAAACCTTTTAAGATAAAGCTTTATACTGAAGCTTTAAACAGCTTTCATCATTCGTTTTCATTAATATTTCTTTAAATTCGAAATTGCATCGAGAATAACGTAGAAGACTGGTATATACAGTCGAAGCTATTAAGATAGAGCTTTATGATAAAGCTTTAAACAGCTTTTCTTATTCATTTTCTTTTTAATATTTCCTTCAATTCGAAATTGTATCGAGAACAATGTTCGACTGATATACACAGTCAAACCTTTTAAGATAAAGCTTTATACTGAAGCTTTAAACAGCTTTCATCATTCGTTTTCATTAATATTTCTTTAAATTCGAAATTGCATCGAGAATAACGTAGAAGACTGGTATATACAGTCGAAGCTATTAAGATAGAGCTTTATGATAAAGCTTTAAACAGCTTTTCTTATTCATTTTCTTTTTAATATTTCCTTCAATTCGAAATTGTATCGAGAACAACGTAGGAGACTGGTATATACAGTCAAAGCTATTAGGATAGAGCTTTATGATAAATCTTTCAACCGCTTTTCTTATTAGTTTTTCAAATAATTCCCTCGAACAAATTGCAACTTTCACATAATCACAAAGTATTAAGAGAACTTTTCGAATACTGGTATATACAGTCGAAGTTATTAAGATAAATATTTAAAGTAAAGTATATACAGTGGAAGCTATTAAGTTAGAGCTTTAGGATGCAGCTTTCAACTACGTTTCTTAGTAGTTTTTCGAAAGAATTGCTTCACTTAATCCAAAACCGTTATAAAGTATCAGTCTAAACTATTAAAAAAAACCTTTTGAATAGAGCTTTTAACAACTTGACGATTTTTACAAGTCAATCATTATCCAAAGCGAAAGCTCCAGACAGCTAACACAAAACAATCATATAGAGTGGCAGCGTCTATTATATCGATTTTAATAAGAGCTTTAAGAAATATTTCTGAATAATTGTTTTTTTTTTCGAAATACTCCAATGAAAAAATAAATGGTTTAACTTCATTTAAACTCAGCCTTTTTTGAAATCTAATATAAAAAGGTTCACAACTAGCGGAAATCTGATAAATACAGTCGAAATTGTTTTCTACAGATCCTTTTGATTAATTTGTTCTTAAAATATATCCGCCTAAAGTTGAAGTTGAAGAAAATAAATTAAAATTTCACAGATCGCAATTTCGACAACTTTTAGAAGTACAATTCTTCAATGTACATATGGTTTAATCGAAAGCTCAATCAAGCTTTAAAGCTGTTCTTTCAACTTTCGTATTTTATTGTAAAATAAAACTTACATAGCATGACTGAAAAAGTAACCAAGTCTTCGATGAATCAATTAAGTTCTTAAGTTCAGCTTTAAAGCTGTCTTTTAAAGTGAAGGCTTTCCTACTTTAATGCAAAGTAAAGCTCACAAAAGTAACCAAGCTTTCATAATAAGATATTGACACTTATGGACTAGAAAACAATTAATGCTACAGACTTGAAACTAAATATTGTATAATTTCGAATAATTAAATGAAAATTCAAATAATTTCCTTAATCCTTCAGATTGATTTTTAAGAATTTCCAAACTCTTCCATACACAACATTTACACTCACAAATTCATACACACGCACACACAGAAGAGACCTTTGGTAGATTGTGATTGATATCTGACATATTGCTATATCTTCTATGCCCGATTTGCAATTTGGCTGGGGCGTTGCAGGTGAACGTCCCTTCAGATGCCACATGTGCGGCAAAACGTTCTCGCGTTCGACGATCCTCAAGGCGCATGAGAAAACGCATTTTCCCAAATATGTACGGAAGTTTTTGTCACCCAGCCCGGTCGACACAAAGGATGAGCTACCGCAATAGTGAAACGATTTTAGTTTGTTATTAAATTATTATTATTATTACTACTACTATTACAATAATAATAACAACAATAACAACAACAACAACTCTAATAACAACAACAACAACAACAGCAGCAGCAGCGGCAGCAATGCAAACTTTATGCATAGCAACAACAACAACAACAGCAACAGTAACAACTACAACTACAATTGATGTGAAGGAGACAACAACAACAGCATCAGCAGCAGCAGCAACAACAGCTGCGAGAAAGAGACAACAATATATATATATATATATTTGACTTACTTAAGCGAAAAGCGCAAAAGCTTAGAGACACACACACACACACATACAGACACAAGATGTACATACATATTTTATTAATTATATTATACAAATAACTAAAAACGAGGCAAACACACACACACACACACACACAGAAAATAACTGCAAATAGAATTTGCTCTTTTTAACTGAAGCGTAGCGTGTAGAAAAGAGACAACCATACACACACACATATAAATATTACAAGTGAAATGAAGTGAGAAGAACGTATATACGCGATTCTGATTTTTATAGCAAATCAGATATATATGTGAAATTGTTGAACTTTATACCAAGAGCGATAATATTTTTTTTTTTTCTTAATGCAATTCCCACTCACACACACATACAAACACAGACACACCCTCACTTTTTGTCTCTATTAAACATAAAGGAAATTTCGAGTTAGATGAAAGAAAGAGAAACTATGTTTAATTTGTAATTTTAGTGAAGCGAAAGTGAAACCCAAGCAAAAAGTTTAAGCGTTGATCATATATACAACAACATACAACAAGAACATTTTTTTTTTCTATAAAATATTTTAGTGAAGAAGCGTGAACAGCGTGGAGAGTTGTAGCAGGAATCTAATTACAATTGTTATACATATGCATATGTCTATAATAATTTTGCAGAAATTGAAATATTTTAATAAATATATGCATATGTATATACATGCATAAGAGAACGTAAGACATATATATATATACATACATAAATGAAAATATTACCTAAAAACTGATAAAAAAAAAAAAACAAAAAATAAAAAAATAATGATGATGATGATGATGAGAGAAAAGAAATTCGCAAAAAGTAAAGTAAAGAAAAATATACTAAATTATAATGATATATACATATGTATGTATACATATACATATACGATATAGATATGATATAGAAAAAGAACAGTGAACACGTGATGTAACTTTTTAAGTAATGATTATCATGATGCAAGCAGCAGCACATTGTGAAGTTGATGGCGAGCTGATGACGATATTAGCGAGAGATGATGGTAATAAACAATATATATGAAAAAACAAAAACAAAAAGCAAAAAACAAAAAGAAAACTACAATTAGTTTAAAAGTGAAAGATCTGCATAGGTACATACACAAACACACACACACACATACACATACACTCATACAGAGAAACGCGCGCGCAGAAGAATATATAATATGTATACATATACACTATATACATATATATATATATAAATATTTTAGAGACACAACAACAAAAGCAAAGCAAAGCAAAGTGAACTGTCAAGAAACAAAAAAAAAGTGTAGCATACTTTTCTGCAGAGCAACTCGAACGTTTACCGCATACATATCCCCACACACACACACATACACACACACACACGGACACGGACACTTAGAAGAGTGGCTTCTTAGGCTCTATATATATAGTATATATATATATATATATATACTGAACTAGTACCTAATGCGATACTATTAATAGCAAGAACTTTGCCGCAACATTTTGATCGATTTGTAGCAATTGATAATAAATGAACAAATATTCAAGTTAGTCCCCACACACACACACATGATTGTATATATGTATGCGAGAAAATATATATTACTAATTTTTAGCCACATACATACATATATGTACATAGTATACATCAAGAAGCAGCATCTAATGTGACGGAAAGGAAAAAAACACACACAGAGAACAGCAAAAAATTTTCGAATTCAAATCATGGAATGCAGACATACGCGTGAATTATGCAAAGCAGCAGAATTACATAGAATATCTGTGATCTTAAATATATATACACATACGATACACAATAACATATACATATATACACCTACATACAACAAATATATACTATATACATATAAATCAACTTTAGACCAGTGGGAAAACAAACAACAACAAGAACTAACAATTAATAGACTCAGAAACAAACAACAACAAAAAAACAACTAATTACAGCATGTGTAGGCAAGCTTAATACGCATAGGTCTTTATATACATACATATATCAGATATCCGAGGGCTTAGCCGACTTTTATTGAATCAATTCGAAAATCACTCTTCTCTGCAGATTTTCTTTCTTTCTTTTGTGTCATAATTTACTTTCAAATTTATGAAACTCCGCAAAAGCATTCAGCTTTTGTTCGTATTGAAACCCTGTAAAAGCATTCAGCTTTTGTTCACACACACACACACACATTCACATTGCTGACAAACACTGACAGAAATACGTTTTTTTTTCTTGTTTCAAAATGGCGCTTCAAATTTTTGACTTCTCGTTTACTTTGCTTTGAATGAACTTTGAATATCAATTAAAACACATTGATAATCAGTTATATATATATATATATATATATGTATATATATGTTGTATATGTAGACATGCATATATATATTTTTTGTATTTTTTAGTTGCGAAAACTAAGAAAAGAATTACCAACTTTTTGGCTAAACATTTGCAAGAATTTTTTGGAAAACAACAAAATTATTTGCTAGTTTTTTAGGCGAAATAGAAAAACAAAGAAAATAATTGTTTGTGTTATTATGTTTATCTTCATTGCTATGAATACGACAAATTATTGTTTTTTTTTTTTTTTATACTATTTTTTTTGGCAACACACGAAGTGGTCGAAATGTCGCATTAACAAGTGTCGAGTTCCCCTCAACAAACAATTGCAAAATCCCCGATACACAATTCTGAAATCTGAAACTTGTTGTATAGCCCCAGTGCCTGTGAACACACACACACACACACATACACACACCATCAAAGCAAACAAACAAAATATATACAAAATCGATCTCAAAATTATAACAAAAAAAAAAAAAAAAACACAAAAAAAAAAACAAATTATATTATAAATGTATAATGTATGCACGAATATTTGGGGCTCTGGCCAGACTATATAGAGAAGACGTAAGGCGTCCATGGGCGATATTCTGGGATCGGTTCAGATTTCCGATCTGATATTGTTAACAGCAGCAGCAGCAGGCGAAGGCAACAACAAAATGCGCACACTTCAAAAAAGAAAAAAACAAAAAAAAAACAAAAAACGAAAACGCACGCTAGACAAAATTCAAAATTCTAAATTTTAAACCAAAACAAAAGAACAAAACAAAAAAAACGCAAAACTTTTTCGGCAAACAAAAATCGAAAAGAAAACCCAAAAAAAAAACAACTAAAAAAAACTTTGGATTAAACAATTTGGCTGTGATAGCATTAACAAAAAAAAAAACAAAACAAAAAACAACATGAATGAGCATGTGAATATTTAAAGCATAAATAAATAAAAAATAAAAAAACAAAATGGAATTAAAAGAAGAGATTTTCGCTTTGCATTTTGAAAACAATGGAAATGGAAAACGAAAAGCTGGCGCCATGAAAAATTTTGTTGTTGGCTTATTTTCTCGCAGGGAGCGCAGTATTAGAGAAAAACAAGACACAGAAAGTGAAAAGAAAAAAACAAGGAAAACAGGCATCAATTCGTAAATTGTGATGTTCAATTGCAATATGACTTTTGCATAAACAATAACAATTATAATAATAACTTAAAACATAATCATTAAAATATCATAAAGAAATATGAGGAAAGCAAACAAAATTTAACGTTTAGGAACAAAACAAAACCAAAATTGTGATTTTCGGCCTTTTAGAAACAAAATTATTAAAAAAAAAAAAAGAAAAACAAAAGTACTACTCAATAATTAATTAAATTAATAACTAATAATAATTAAAACGTAACCAAAAAAAAAACAAAATGAAGAAAAACGAAGGAAGCAAAGCTAAAGAAGAACACTTTCATCTTTTCTGCTTCGGCTAAAAATGGGAACATTTATTCTAGAGTATAGAATTTTTTTTTAATTTTAATTTTTGTGGCAGCCCAACAAACAAAAACAAAAAAAGAGAATGCCCAAGCGACAGCCGCGTCAAATGTGAGAGAAAAACATTCCAAGCAAAGCGAAAGTGACAAAGTTGAGGAATTTTTGTAACTCGGGTTTGTTTGCTTATGAGGAGGGAACAACTTCAAAGAACTCAGCGAACATTTCGACCACAGACAATGAAAAGAAAGATCTATGTTTTCAATTATTATTTTCTAATTTCTAACTGAATTATTTCGACTGCACTGACAAAACCAACAAAACAAAACAAAACAAAAAACAAATCAACAACAATTTAATGTTTTTATTATGCTCTGTGTCTCTACGAAAAAAACAACAAAAACAATTTAATAATTACTTATTGAATGTGTTTGTTTTATATATATATATTAAATATATTAAATATACATATATATTTTTTTTTTTTGTCATATCTCTAATTTAATGTTTAAGCAAATGTTATTATTATGATTATATAACACTTATTGTACCAACTTATATGAAATTTATTTAGCTTTAGCGCAAAAACAGCAAAAAAAAAACACAAGAAGAAAAAGAAAATATTTAAAACATGGCAACAACCTTAAGTTTCTATTTCTTAAACAAAATTCTGTTCTGAATGTACGCGTATCTCCCAAAATCAATATTATAATTATGTTTCCCCCCCCTCCCAACACACACACACACATACACACACACACACAATGAATTTGTCAGCTATATGAGAAAAGGTCAAATTTAACAACAACAACAACAAAAATTATTGTGACAACAACACAAACAAAACAACAACAACAAAAACAAATTAAAAAACGAAAAAAGAAAATGAAAACAAAAATAAAAACAAAATTTAAAAAAAAAAAACAAACATAGTTGAAGCAAAAATATATATTTTTTGGGTTACTTTTATTCTAGTATTATTATTATTGATTTTTCTCTATTTTTTCAAATATTTTTTTCGTGATCATTCCATTTTTGTTCGCATATCATTTCAAAATTCATTGTGTTACATCACTCACACACTCACACACACACACATACAAATACATATATCATACATACATTTTGAAAACATTTCTTTATGCATAATTTCGTTAAGTGTAGCGCCTAAGTTGAAGTATGAGTTTTTTGTTTAGCCTTTAAGTTGTGATCAAAAGTTCCTTATTTTGGTTCCCCGAGAGCGTGCCCGCCCCGCATCGTGGGCATTATACATATATAATTTTTTTATATATACATATGTATTTTTTTTTTTGTTTACTTGACGCCATTTGAAAACGTTTCAACAAGTTCCTTGATGACAGCAACACACTCAACAAAAAACGAAAAAAAAAAAAAAAACTAAAAATGAAAATCTCACTTATAGCAAAATATACAATAACAAAGAAAACAATACACACACACACACACACACACTACAAACTGCAGTTAATCCATGATATTCTTTCTACTGTTATTATTATTATATTTTCCTTAGTTTTTGCTTGTTTTACGATTACGTTTTTTACGTTTGTCATTGTTGCCAGGTTTTTCATATCTACATATATTTAGTAGACACATACACTCATAATGAGAAGCCAAAATGAAGAAAAAAATCTACTGCTTAAGGTAAACTCATGCTAATACAAATTTTTAGTCAAAATTTTATCACGAAAACGGAAGAAAAACAAAGAAAGAAAACACACACTTTTTAGGCAAAAACATAAAACAAACGTAGAGCGCTTCAAAAAAAAAAAAGAAAACTCGAAAAGACGATAAAAAAAAATTAAACAAATATGAAAAGAATTTTCAGGAATCGTTTTTTTTTTTTTTTTTTGTTCTTGGGCAAATGTTAGGCACACAGTACGATTAAAGCACTCAAACAAAACAAAGACAGCTAAATTAGCAATTTAGAAAGAAATATATTCAGAAAAAAAAGAAAAAAGATTATAACTACAAAATAAGCAAAGGCAAATTACTCAGTACTCAGTATGTTAGAGCTGAACAAATCTTGTAAATCTTGCTTTGGTTGCGTTTGCCTTTAATTTCCCCAATTTATTTTGAAAGCTAGCAGCACACGCAGTAGTAGAGGCAATTAATAAAAGACAAAATTCAACCAAAAAATTATAATCATCACTCACACAAATACACACACACAGTCACACAAACTAAGAAGAAGAAGAAGAAGAAGCAGGAAGAAGAGCAAGAGGAGGAGGAGAAAAAGTATATCATTAGGCGTACTGCAAAAATGCATTTTAAAGGAAACAGGAATTTAAATGATCTATATACAGAAGTAAAACAAAAACAAAAAAAGAACAAAAGTAAACGTTATATAGTATATATATATACATACTTATATGTATATGTATATCGGATACATACATTCATACAATAATACTATATATACATTACATATAGATATATATATATTTGGAGTAACCAGAGAAGTAAGCAAAGCAAGTTATTTATATATGAATCTATATATAAAACAATGCATAGGACACACACACACAGACACACACACTCTTTCACATACCCCCCCAAACACAAGCTATATAACCTCGATCAATCGATCGATCGATCGATCAAACGGAAGCTAAAGCATGCGCTAATTATGAACTTTGTACAGCAAAACCAATATATAGAATCGAATTCTAAGTGAGATTGGCCCCCAAAATATACATACATATATACATAGCGAACAGTGACACGTACCGATAACTATCGATATCGATAACGATAACGATCGATAACATGCAGCGTGCAAAAAGAGAATAGAAACATTTACGCTAGATTTGCAGATACAAGTCGAATTTATATAAATACTTATATATACCATTACTATATACTATATACTAAACTATGCTATACATACGTACATACATACATACATACATATTACTACCCCAACCAAAACCTTAAAAACGAAAAACATTTCAATACGTACTTAACCTTAACAAAAATAAAACGCATTTTTGTTTCGACTCCGCATTGAACAAAAAGTAGGAGAGAGAAATACAATACAATTTCGATAAATTTTGAACTCAAAGCTTTGGCACAAAACAATTAATATTTTGATATAAACGAATCGAAAATGAAAACCAAATATAAAACGCAAAATTTCAAAGCAAAATTCAAAATACAAAACCCCCAAAACTCCAAAACCAAACTCAATAAAACCAAAAAAAACAAAAAATACAAGTTTCGGCAACAAATAACAAAATATTTCAAAAACTTTTTTCGGCAAGATTTCGAATAATTATTTTGTGATCTTTTCTATTAACATTGAGCAGCAGAACGTACATGATACAAACAAACAAAAGCAAAGCAAAAACACAAAAACAAACAGAAAAAAACAAAGATATTATATTTTGATTTTGTACAATTCTTTTTTAGTTGATTTTGTCTAGCAGAAAAATGCTCAGGGTAAACACAGATTCTTCCAATACAATATAACTAAATATGAACATGAACAACAACAAGAACAAGAACAACTGCAAGCAATATTTATATATGCATATATATATATATCGATATACATATATATACAATATATACAAGAACAAGAACAACTACAACAGCTACAATAACAATAGTACCAATATTAAACAAGAACCAGAGAACAACAAACAACAACAAGATGGCTGCAAAATGCTTTTACATGCATAGATTTACAACTATTTTTTTAAATTGATGCATATTTTTTTAACAATAACAATAACAACAAAAAGAAGAAGAAGAAGATGAAGAACAAATCAACTACATAATTCAATTATAAGATGATGAATGAGACAGTAACAACTGAACAACAACTGATGATAAAACAACTAATAAGAAACCGCATACCTACTTATAATACAAGCAACTTATTTACACAATCAAACCATAAAACAACAAATACATATAACAAATAAAAGACAACTCTCTCTCTCTCTCTCTCTCTTAAGCAAGCGAGAAAGAGATACAGATACAGAACCATAATAAGTATACACAATTAATTTATTTATTATTGCAACTTTTCAATAACGAAACTAAAACAAATAACAAAAAAAGAGACGAAAGATTGGAAAGCAAGCAAACAAATAACAAGAAAATAGTGCAAAATAATTATAAAACAAATGCTGTTAAACAAATATCTTATATAACAAATACCTAATTCAATCCCAACCAAATGCCTTCTTTACAGTCGTAGCGTAATTTAAAAAAACCAACACAAATCCGCTCTTCATCTAATTTTTTTTTTTTACAATTTTCCATGTGAAATTTGCTGCAGTTCACGGAACTGGAACTAGTTCCCACAAATAAAAAACAATAGACGAATTCTTGCAAAGACAATAAACCCAAACATAACTTGTAAAACACATATCAATTGATTTAACAATCACAGAGAAATCAACTAGCTTACCGATTAGCTTTTAAAGCCAACAACTACAAACTACAATAACTACAGGGAACTAGTTCCGATTCAAAAGCTGCAGCAGAAATGCAAAAAAAAAAAAAATAATAACAAAACATATCATCGGCAAGCCGACGAGCGAAATGCGTTTGCAGTGCTTCAAATCTTGATGAATAAAAAAAAAAAAAAAAAAAAAAAAAAACTTGAGCGAATGAATTCAAAAAAAAATAAATAATTAAATAAAAAAAATTGAGTAATACGTGTAAGTAATACGTTCAAATCTTGACGAATAACACAAAAAAAAAAAAAAAAAAAAAAAAAAATTGAGCTCAGCAATCGAATGAATTAAAAAAAATAATAAAAATAAAAAATTGAGCTCAGCAAAGTAATGCGTTTCCACTGCGAAACTTCAAATCTTGACGAATAACACAAATACACAAAAAAAAAAAAAAAAAAAAAAAAAAAAAAAAAAAAAACCGAGCACTGCAATCGTATGAATACCAAATGTACCCTGTTAACCGAATGCCTTGATTTACATCATTCCACACATAATCACCTACAATACAAAATACTTTAAGAGACTAAGAGAAAGAACACACACAAATACAAATCCTTATATCGACCATAGTGAAAGCAGTTCATCATAAAGAGTAAAGAGTATGAGGTATGACATTGTGTTGGTTTTTTTAGTTGCCCCCACTTTTATCGTAACATAATTGTTAATGCATTTTTAATGGCATCACAGAGTACTTAGCAATTAAATATACAATTTACAATTGTTTGTTTGTTTATTCCAAATGTGCAAATCTTTTTTCTTTACCGAAACAATATAAAAGAAAAATATGCAAAAACCCAAAAAAAAAGAAGAAAAAAACACAAATTTAATCCAATTAAATAAATATGATAAAAACAATCAATGCCTTTTTTGAGTTCGTTCGTTACTTTTGTATAAGCGAAACTTGTAGGAGCTCAGCCGATAACGATAAACTGTGAACAGCTAAACCGATAACCGATAACCGATAACCGATATACCGATAAACACAAACAAACAAAAATAGTTAAACAGCGAAACGCAATAAAACAAGAAATTGGTTTCATCGGCGTTAAATAAACAAATCAACAACAACAACAACATCAACAAAATAACAAAAACTATGAGATCCCTATAAATAAATATATATGTTTGAGTGCCAAGCTAACAATTCGAGACAAACTGTAAATAGTCAACAACAACAAGAACAACAAATGAATAAAATATTTTTTTTTTGTTTTTTTGTAAGCTTACTGTAGTTGGACACAACTGTACATAGAACTTGACGAGAGCAATAGAATCTTATTTTTTCCATTTTACAACACTGACAGGCAGTAAAACAGTCAAAATGGAACCACTAACTTACATACAATACATACATACATAGATACATACATGCATATATGTAGTATAATGGGAATGCCTGTAAATATTATTATAATAAACAAGAAAGTGAACAAAAAATATAACAAATAGTTAGCAGTTATCTAGAATCGATATCGATTAAACAATGCTGGACATAAGAATATCAATTTCAACTATTTAATTACCAACCCAAATAAAAAAAAAGAGAAAGATAAAAAAAACTGATTGCAACATAGAACCAATTTTTGAATGCCTAAACACCAATACGAGTAATTGTACATTTCCAACTATATACACAACAAATATTTGCAGAAAACAAATCTTTTGATAGGCTAAATTCAGTTATCAGATTGTATACAAAAAACAAAAAACCGATACTACAAAATGATGCAGTTACAGCTAGAGATGCTAGAGAAAGAAAAAGAAAAAAACATTTAAGATACTTTCGATTAACTCTTAACGCTTGGCAGTTTCTACAAAGAAAAAAACAAAACACTTTTTGGCATTCGCTCAAGGAAACAACACACACACACATACACCTAATACACACACAAATTTAGGCTGAAAAAGAATGAAGTGAGTTGTTAATAAATATACTTAAAAATGACAAGCAACAAATAAGGCTTTTAGGCTTATTTTAAGCAAAGCGATTCATACATTTTTTGGTAAGAAAAACAAGAAAATAAAAACATAAAAATAAAACGTAATCCATAAGACAAGCAAAAGAACACGAAAAAGAAAAACACACAAAAAAGAAGTAACAGAAAGAAAGAAAAAAAAAAACAACACTGTAGTGCCTACTCCCCTTTAAAAAAAAATAAAAAATAAAAAAACAAAATGAAAAGAACAAAAAAAAAAAAAAACAAATATATATATATATATATAAACTTATATATATACAATACATATATACATTATACATACTGAAGTAATATTTTATAAAAACGCAAATGTAAAGAGAAAACGGCGATAAAGCGAAAACAAAAAAAAAAAAACAGAAAAAGAAAAAGAAAACTAAGGAGAATCCGAAGTCAGCAGTTTTTTTGATAGTTATTTTTTTAGTGAGCAATGGAGGCATTGAATCATATACATATATATAAATATATATATATATACATATAACTAAATATACATACTATATACACATACTCACACACACACACCACACACACACACACAGCATTTTTAGGCCGTTGAGAGAAGGTGGTGTAAAAAAGTTTCTAAAAACATGAAGCAACAACTCAAGACAAAGCAAACAAAATTTAAGATTTAAGCAAGTGAAAAAGGAAGCAAAAAGAATGAAATTAGCTATAAACACACACACACACACACACACACAAATGTCACAACCAAATCAACAACAACAACAACAAGATGAACAACAACAACAAAAAGTAGAAACACAAACAACAAAGTAGTTTTGCATATCCACACAAAAAATACTACAAAAAGTACATTTAACAAAAAAAAAATACCAGAAAATATAATTATTATTATTGACAAATATATTAGTTTATAGAGCGCAAATATTTTCACAGCCACAACAATAATAACAATAACAAAACATCAACAAATACAAATACATATTAAAACCAAAAACAAACAAACGAAAAAAAAAAATGATTGCTAAAAACACGCAAAAAACAAAATACTTTATAAAATTTAAGGAAATGCAAACAAAAATAAAATGAAACAATACAAATTTTTTAACCTTCCCATTAAAACCAAAATGCAAAAACAAATTGCTAACAAAAAAAAAACAAGAACAAAAACAAAAATTAAACATACTTAAAGAAGAGAAGAGAATTAATCTCAGTTGGCTCAGTTTAGTTCAATTTGTTTGAAATGCAATGTTTTCATTTACACACACACAAACACACACACACAGACACACACAAACATGCCCATACCATATACCAATAGTTGATTAATTAGTTCTTATATGTTTTATAAAAACATTAATTAAGTTTCATTTAATTTAGCAAATTTGCCACATCCCAAAAACAAAAACAAAAACAATAATTATATAAAGAAATGCAACTAATAATAGATACAGACAGAAACAGTTGAACAGATAAAAGAAGCATTGATTGATCAATCATGAATGATTGATTGATCAATCATATGAATTATTTAATTAGCTAAATAATAGTTTAAGTTAACTACGGTTGAAATTTTAAGTTTCCTATGAGGCTCATCTTAATTTTTTGTTTAATTTTTATTATAATGACATTTTTTTTATTCGATTTGATTGATGTACATCAGATACAGACACACACACACACACACAGACACACATACATTACTTGATAGACTTTAAAAACGGCTCAAGCAGAAGTTTAGGGATTTTTTTTTTTGTTTTTTTTTTGCTCTCAGATATTTGATTTGTTTGTTGATGAAATGAAATAAGGGTAGCAATTTTTTTTTTGTGAAGAATATCCTTATGAAGAGGCTGCTTTGACTTGCCAATAGATTTGAGTCGTAAAAACAAAAATATAGAGAGCTGAGTTTTCAGTAATCATGATGAGAGTTCGTGATCGAAACAAAAACAAAATGAGCAACACAACAACAAGAATAATAACAACAACAACAACAACAACAAGAAAAAATAATAGCTGCAATACGTTATAATTACGTCAATATGTTCCTAACAATATAGACATACTTACATTCATATTTATAAATTATGATTAAACTAACTATAAAGCAGAAAGAGGAGACAGCAAAAGAGCAAAAGAGAGAGCGACAATTTGCATACAATAAATAATTAATTTAAACATAAGCAATCAGTTACACACACACACACACACTTACACACACCAACATAGCAGAAACTAACATATTTTAAAATAATAATTATAATTCTAAAGATGATGAAAAACAGTTCTAGTTAAGCAGGAAACTAAATTCAATTTTCATTTTCATCGATTCGTATGTTAAGTTGTGTTTGTCTTTTTTATTACGATTATACAAAATATATATATATATTTATATATATATATAGGTATATATTGACTTAGGTATTACTGATATTATTTTGTACGCGTTCAACCAACCATAAAACATAAAACATAAAACAAAACTTATTTATTCAACAAAGAACATGAAGAAAAACAAAAAACGTAAATTTAATTCACATTTCGCTAAATAATTTTAATTAATTGCAATTTAAGTTCCATTTCATAAACTTTAGTTTTTTTTCCACTCAATTTTAAGTAAATACATCTATATATACAAATATATATTTGAAGTATATATAATTTTTTCGTAAATAAATCGATATAAAACAAAAAAAAAAAAAAACAGAACATAATTTATGTCAAGCATGTTTCATTCATTTTTTCACTCATACACACACACTCACACTCACACACACACATAAACATAAACATATTTGAATTACCTCGATTTTGGAATGGAAATTGAGTATATTTGTTTGTTAATTCTTTTTCGATGACGATCATCGTTCGATATCGATATCGATAACGATGATCCAGCTGGTTTATATATACACATATACATACGTAAATATATATATATCTGATAAATATATATATATATATATAGAACGCCAGTCGACGAGCTTGAGCTTGATTTAATAACTCGAAATCCCAAAAACCCAATTACAGTTAAACGGAAGGTTAAGAAATCTTTACATATATATATATACACATATACATAAAATACTATGTATATATACATATATATATCTATTTTTTTTCTCGTAGTCTGAGACAAGAAAAGTATGAAGAAAAAAAAAACGCAAAACTAAAAGCACTGAGCAACACACTTAAACATATAGCCCAACTCATTTTCGAGTTGTATCCAATGCTGAATAAAATGAATACAAGTCAAGTACGAGTACGAATGCGAATGCGAATGCGAATGCGAGTTCGAGTACTCGTTACGAATATTGAATAATGATTATAAATTATGAAGAAACTGCTTATATCAGGCACAACCACAAACAGACGCAACACACACACACAAATATTTTAGCAGAGAAAATTCCACTAACACACACACACACACACACACACACACATACGCATACAGACACCCAAAAGTAACAAGAACAAAATGGTAAATTAAACATATTTTAGGCAAAACAAAAGAAAACAAAAAAGACAACCCCAAGAAAATTTATATAAAATTATTAAACGAAAAGCTAAAAAGTTTATAAACAAAATATTTAAGCAAAGCAAGGCATATCATAGTTTATAACAAAAAACCAAAAGAGAAAAACGAATGAAGAAAACCTTAACACACACACACACACTTACACACACACATACAGGCACACACACATCAGTTAAAACACACAGAGATAGCAGAACATTTGGTTGAGAAATATCGTAATATCCATAGCGCAGATCCCCAAAAAAATAAAGGGAGAAAAAAAGGAAAAAGTGAAAACCGAAAACAGGCTAAAGTCAGACTAAAGTAAAAATTAAACACGGTAAACCTAAAGTAAAGACCTACAACAATACATAGAAGATGATATTGATGCTGATAACGATAACGATAACGATGACGATGAAGAGGAAGTTGAAGATGAAGATGATGATAATGTTGATGATATAGCCAGCTATATAGACACCGCAATTTCTAGTTGATGACAGTGTAGCCCTTTTTAAGAGACAAAAACCAAAACAAAACAAAAAAATATGAGCGAGATAACAAGAAAAGAAATGAAATGAAATGCAAGAAGAGAATAATGAACAATACAAATACAAAAAAGAAAAAAAAAACAAAAACAAAACAAACAAAAAGAAACTAACAACAAACAAACAAAACAAAAAAAGAGAAAAGAATGAAACAGAAAAAAAAACCAAAACAAGATGATGAAGAAAGGAAGGTAAATTCTATATAAATAAAACTATTGAAAATAATCGAGTACGTGTTTTTGTTTTCTTCGCCTCACAAAACATTTCAAAGCTACAAATCAATTGCTTTGTAATATCTAAAGCATACTTTTTGGGGCAAAACAAATCTATTCTAATGAGAACTGTTATAATGGTTGCTGTTATAATTATAATATATTTGTAGTATTCAAAATCTGTTATAATTATAATATATTTGTAGTATTCAAAATCTGTTATAATTGTAACTGTTATAATGGTAATAATTACAAGATATTTTTAGTATTGAAAATCTGTTATAATAGTAACTGTTATAATGGATGCTGTTTTAATTACAATATATTTTTATGTTACAATAGTAACTGTTATAATACTTGCTGTTATAATTGTTATAAATTTCTAACATTGGAAATGTGTTATAATTGTAACTGTTATATTGGTTGCTGTTATAATTATAATATATTTGTAGTATTCAAAATCTGTTATAATTGTAACTGTTATAATGGTTATAATTACAAGATATTTTTTTAGTATTAAAAATCTGTTATAATAGTAACTGTTATATTGGTTGCTGTTATAATTATAATATATATTTGAAGTTTTGAAAATCTTCAATTTCTCCGAAAATTAAAATGATTCATCAACATATTTACAAATTAAATTCGGGTTTGGGATAAAAAAAAAAGTATTTCCAAATTTTTGTTTAACAGTTTATATTTGTCCATATTTGATTTGAAATCGTTAAGTGTTTGGCATCGCGTGATTCTCTGATAATAGAAATTTTACTCACATTCAAAAGTATTTTTAAAAGACTTTGGTTTTCTATTGCAAATGAAGGTAGCATCTCAAGCAGCTGGCAACGCATTCCGTAAGTAAATCTTCTGCTCGATAGTCGTGATGAGATATAGATATGATATTATATAGATGCAAACTTATCTCTATGCTAAAGTCATTTGTACGTGTTTTATAAATATTTCTTATGATTTATTGCTTGTAAATAATGCACCGCATGCTCCTCATCTCTGTTTGAGGCTTAACAACTTATCATTTCTATACCCTAAGCACACACAAAAGTCACCCACCCACCAAATAGAGTCCACACTTGATACAGAGCCCCGCCTCAAAAAGTTCCCATTCACCACTTAGAATTTAGTAGCAGCAAATCGAAGAATTAGTTTCAACATTTTCCCCCCGACTTTGACCCGCTCCCTTCGCCCATGACTTTGTTCACAACTCGAAATATCTAATAACTATATATTCTATATTATTATTTACCTCTCCAATCCAAATCCGAATCTTAATCGGAATCGGAATCGGAATCACAATTCACAGCTCTTGCGCAACTTTGGCTCACCGATGAGCGCTATGGCCGCCAGTCGCTGCCCCACACCCTTCGCATTTCCCTTCACGCCGCTCGGTTTGAGCCTCTTCGACATTGATCCGTCCAGAATACTGAGCCTGCTCCACCACCAGACCTGGCTGGCCGAGGAGGCATTGCGGTAAGCCTTTACTTTATTTATAGCATAATTTGAAAATTATAAATATATTTTTGTAAGTAAATTCCAAAACAGTGTGATATAATAAAGAAGTTGTAGTAATTTTACAAAATCATATAAAATATCACACTTTTAACACCTGAGTACATTGATTGTATGAAATTTAAAAATGATGAGAATGTATTTTTTTTAACTAATTTTCAACTAACTTTTTAAAGCGTATAAATTATGAATCTATTGATTCTGAATTTAACAACCCCAAAGCTTACGATAAATATATTTATTTGGCGTTAACAGTCGAGACAATATAGCCATCTCCGGCTGTCTGTCCGTCCGTCTGTATAAACACCTAGACCTCAGAGACTATACAAAATAGTGATACATATAATTGTTTTTCGACAACACTTTTTATATATGCACGCAAATCAAGTTAGTTTAAGAATTTTGCCACGCCCACTGTCGCTCCAGAAAATCGCAATTGTAATTTTGAAACTAGAATCGCCATTTTTGGTAAATACTACTACTAATAATAACTACAGTGTTTTATAGTTCCTGAAAAACGGTAGAAGTAGAAGTCGGTCATTTTTTTTTCTATGGTATATTTTGAATAGTACTATATCAACATACCAAATATAGGTTTCAGTATACTTTAGAATTCTTGTGGTATTTGAAATTAGCATATTTTTAGAATGTGGTTTTATGGATAATGGGTAGCAGGTATCTCACAATCAAGCACACTCAACTGTAGCTTTCTAACTTGTTTTTAAATGAAAATTTATAAATTTGTTGAGCTTTTTCATTGTGTCATAATCTAATAATATTGAAAATTTCCCAACTGCATAAGTATTAGAAATCTTTTTCATATTTTAGAAAAGCCTTATCTATTATTAAAAAAAATAAATATATTAGATAAATAATTTGGTATATTTTTAAAATAATATGGTATATTTTGATTACAACTTAAATTGCAAATTGGAAAGCGCGACTGTTTCAGTTGACAATCTGGTATATTTTGAATATTAATATACCAAATATTGCTTACAGTACATTTTAAAATACTTGTTTTGTGTATTTGGTATATTTTTAAAATAATATGGTATATTTTGATTACAACTTAAATTGCAAATTTCGTGACTGTTTCAGTTAACAATATAGTATATTTTTAATATCAATATACCAAATAATTTGCATTCAAAAATAAGCATACATAAATAATTATAAATCTGATGGTTGATTTGTGTGTGTGTGTTTTACCTCTAAACAGAACTCGCGGCCTGTTAAGCGCGCCCAAGGATTTCTCCCACCGTTTTACAACGCTCAGCGATCTGCTAACCAAGGACTATCAGAGCGCCGCAGCGGCTGCTGCTGCAGCTGCAGTTGCACCTGGCTACGGGGCAACAGCGAAGCAGTCGCCGTCGCCGTTGCCAACGCAGTCGCAATCGCAGTCAGCCCAGGGTCAGCAGCAGTCCACAACGAACCGTTCCAGCGATGCACAGTACAAAGCACAGCAACAACAAGTAACTCAACAACAACAACCACAGCTGCCTCATGCCGCATTCAATCTGCGCTATGCCACGCCCACCAGCTTCTTTGCCCAATCGAGCAAGTCGAGCAAATCGGCGGGCGCTCCATCGCCCCAACAGATGGCCACCTCATCGAGCCTGATCGCCAGCGAATCGCAGCTGGCCGACGAGAAGCAGCGACAACATGCCAACGACAGTTGCGACGATGTGACCATCGTGGAGTTGCCCAGCGAACGCAGCAGCAGCGGCGTTGTCACTCCGAACAGCAGTGCGCTGCTCTACAAGGAATCGCTGGAGCAACTCCTAGCCCAGCAGCAACAGCAACAGCAGCAACAACAGCAGCAGCAGCAACGTCGTCGTGCCACCAGCAACAATACGCCAGGCTCAGTCTCAGGCGGGACAGCGGGGGGCGTCATTGTGGATGCCGCCGGATTGCGGCAGTATACGCAACTGCTGCTGTCAGGGGCGGGCACACCGGTCAGCTGCACGGATACCTCGAGCAGCTGCAAGGAGAAGAGCTCCTCGTCGTCTACCTCATCGACGCCGCCGCCAAGCGGCGCACTGCTTGCGCAGCATCAGCAGCTCAGTCAAATGCTGAAGAGTCCCTCGGACACGTGCTCCTCGCTGTTCAGCGAACCCATCGAGGAGGAGACACGCTGTGTCGTCTGCAACGCCCACTTCCCGAACGTCTGGCTGCTGGAGCAGCATGCGGCACTGCAGCATCCGCACATCGGGCCCGGCGAGGAGAAGCCCTTCATCTGTGAGCAGTGCGGCCAATCGTATCGCTATCGCAGCGCCTATGCCAAGCATAAGGAGCAGAATCATCGCGCCCGCCTTCCGGCCGACAAGCTCTTCACCTGCGATGTTTGCGGCATGCAGTTTCGCTATCTCAAGAGCTTCAAGAAGCATCGCCTCAATCACGCCCTCGAGCGTCTCCATGGCAAGAAGAGCATCGGCGTCGGCATTGGCGTCGGCATCGGAGTCGGTGTCGGTGTCTCTGCCTCTGGTCGCCAGCTGGTTGGCAACAATTCTTCGGCCATCTCGGCATCGGCTTCGGCATCGGTGCAACTCGAACAGGATGTGGTCACCAGCTCACAGGAGCCGATGCTCGCCGACGAGGGCGAGGATCTGCGCATCAATGTGAAGCGCGAGGGCGATGAGGCGACTGCCCAGCACGCTCAGCACGATGCCGCCAGCGAGGAGCACGAACAGGACAACACCATCGACTCAGCTGGCATCACCATGCTCTACAACGACAACAACTCATCGGCCTCGGCCTCCACCACTGCCACGGAACCGAACATAAGCAGCTCGGATGGCATACATAGTACAAACAAGCGGGTGAGTAACTAACTAGTCCCTCGAGACCCTTTCGCGCAAAGCAAGCAAGAGTGAGTAGCTTAAGCACGCGAGAGTCAAGAAATCAAAGCTCGAAAACTTTGCTTACAAAGCAAATACATTTCTACATAACCAATTTTCAAATGCTCAACATATAGGGTCTCTAAAAGTTGACTAAACTTGCTAGAATTCGATATAAAAACAACTTTAATGCATTTGTAAGAATCTACTTTATGAAATTGTCCTAAAAAATAAAGTTTTTTCCACTATCCACAATACAGAGTCTTTCACAGTTAACTAGACCCTCGAGACCCTTTCGCTCAAAGCAAGCAAGAGTGAGTAGCTTAAGCATACGAGAGTCAAGAAATCAAAGTTCTAAAACTTTGCTTACAAAGCAAATACATTTCTACATAACCAATTTTCAAATGCTCAACATATAGGGTCTCTAAAAGTTGACTAAACTTGCTAGAATTCGATATAAAAACAACTTTAATGCATTTGTAAGAATCTACTTTATGAAATTGTCCTAAAAAATAAAGATTTTTCCACTATCCACAATACAGAGTCTTTCACAGTACAATACACTCTATAATATTGGTAATTTAACAACTTTAATGAATATGGCAATAACGTATAATATTTTGAATCCATTTCAAAACATATTCTTAAAATAATGTAGTATATGTTTAATTACTCATTACTCACTAAATTTCAACACTACCTTTTTAACAATTTCTTCTCTATCCAAAATACTGACAGGGTCTTTCATAGTTGACTAGGATTGTTAGCATTTTAAGTAAACAACTATATTTACAATATTTATTGTGAGAAAGAGCAATGCAATTTCTTTTTTAACCCATCTTTCGCAAAGATACAAAGGGTCTTCCAAAGTTGAGTAGACTCGTTGGTTATTGATAAAATGCGTGAACAACTTTAAAGAAATAATGAAATTTGTATTATTCTCCTAAAATATTATAAGGGTGATAGATGTTATTGTGTTAAAGAGAAATAACATTATTTTTCATCTTAAACTAGCCAGTCCCGAATGAGAGAATTTAAAAAAAAAATTAATGAAAACTTAAGACATATTAATTTACATGCCTAAAATTATTTTGCTAAGGAGCACTGAAAACAAATACAAATAAACACCATCAAAAATACTTACAAGCAGGGTGTTTCGTAGTCGACTAGACGCGTTGATGTTCATAATTATAAAGCTTTGTTTATTTGATTTAGTACACAACAATTTGCGAGTTGAAAATACAGTAGAAATAATGCTAAGAAAATTGTATTATTGATTTGATTATATAGTTAATTATTCTCAACCCTTTATACTATCTAATCTGCAACAACAATTTTAGTTTTAAGCAATATATAAATTGTAATTCTATTACCACCAATTAAATTAGATTAATTGAATTATCTGCTTCTCAAGACATTGACTAATCTATGTTGAATTTTGCAGTCTCGCATGTTGAACAGCGCACACCACTTGGAAACGGATCCCTCCTATCATCACCATCAACACCACCAACATCAACACCAACACCAACACCAACATCAGCACCAACATCAACACCAACAACATCACCATCATCACCAGCAACAGTCGCAGTCACAGCAGCAGCAACAGCAGCAGGCGCAGCAACAACAGTTGCCACCGCATTTGGCGCACGTCTCACTGCCAATGGCCAGCGCAGCAGCTGGCTCATCATCGGCAGCCGCGGCAGCCGCTGTGGCAGCTGCAGCAGCCGGTTGCAACTCGAGTGGCGGCAGCGGCGCTGGCACAGCCAACTCTGGCAGCAGCGGTGGCGCCACCGGCGGCGGAGGCGGAGGCGGCATTAGTTCGCTCAGCTCGCTGACATCGCTGATCAATGCGGAGCGCATACCCAACGAGCAGTTCCTTGGCCTCAATCCCCAGGAGGCGTCCATACTCAATTTTTTGCGTGTCGATGCCGCTGAGCGACAGCGTGACAAGCGGTAAGTGTGAACCACTTTTGAGAACTAGCTGAATTTGAAACTCAATTTAAATTTCATATGAGGAAAAACGCTTATTTCGGTCAGAACTTAGTTGCTTTGGTTTATATTCTGGTATATGTATATTGAATGTTATAGTATATTGAAATACCAAACTATGTTTAGGGTATATTTTAGGATATGTTTTTGAATATTTGGTATATTTTGATTGCAATAATATACCAATATATTTCAAATTTTAGGATTTTTTGTATATTTGGTATATTTTTATAATAATATGGTATATTTAGAATTGCAAGTAATATTTCAGCCAGAACTTAGTTGCTTTGATTGACAACCTGATACATGTTGAATGTTATAGTATATCGAAATACCAAATTATGCTTAGAGTACATTTTCGGATATGTTTTTGTGTATTTGGTATATTTTGATTGCAATAATATACCAATATATTTCAAATTTTAGATTTCTTTTGTATATTTGGTATATTTTTATAGTTATATGGTATATTTAGAATTGCAAGTAATATTTCAGCCAGAACTTAGTTGCTTTGATTGACAACCTGATACATGTTGAATGTTATAGTATATCGAAATACCAAATTATGCTTAGAGTACATTTTCGGATATGTTTTTGTGTATTTGGTATATTTTTATAATAATATGGTATATTTTGATTACAATAATGTACCAATATAAGTTACATTTTATGATTTGTTTGTATATTTGGTATATTTCGATTACAATAATATACCAATGAAAGCTACATTTTATGATCTTTTGTATATTTGGTATAATTTTGCGATAATACGGTATATTTTGATTACTTTGATAGGTATATTATCATTATAAATTGCATTTTTTGTATATTTGGTATATTTCGGCTGTAACTTTCTTACTTCCTCTCATTATTATTGTAAACTTTTGTAATTTTATGAATTTTTCGATGGCTGCATAAAAAATAACCATAGAAAACAACTTGATAAATAAAATTTATCTAGGCGGCTAATCACCATATGTAGTAAAAGGTCACAGTTAATAATTTGTCATTCCATTTTCTCAATTTGTTTTATTCGAACCAAAATTTATAGATCAAAATGTAGCTAATTTTAAAAAAATTCTTGCTAGCTCACTAAGAATATTCTTTTCTCATATTGGTAACTACTATTTACAAAGACAGAAATGATCTTGAGCTTAGGAAATTTTCGTTCTTGATAGAAGAATTCCAGAAATATGCCTAAATCAAAAGTTTCTTTTATTTTTTACTATTTTTTGAAATTTGCTAAATTATGGAACGCTAGATTTAGATTGAAATATTGCCTTCCGAGTCAAATTTCGACATTTTTTGCACTCTTGCATTAATCTGAAATATTTCAGATATTTTGATCTTAACTACAAAACTCAGCTTCTGATATTCTTATAATTCAAGATTTTTTTGGAAGAAGGCTTCAATAACTTTTTGGTTAGTCTTTATTTGCAAACTGGATCTAATGAGTTTCATTTTCTTACAGCCCCGCCACCTCACGCTTTGCGTGCCCCTTCTGCGGCAAGTGCGTGCGCTCCAAGGAGAACCTGAAGTTGCACGTCCGCAAGCACACCGGAGAACGTCCGTTCGTGTGCCTCTTTTGCGGTCGGGCATTCGGTGGCAAATCGGATCTGACGCGCCATCTGCGCATCCACACTGGCGAGCGTCCTTACCACTGCGAGTCGTGTGGCAAGTGCTTCGCTCGGGCTGATTACCTCTCCAAGCATTTGACCACTCACATACACAATGCGCCGCGCTGAGATGAGGCGCGTAGGAGACGGCTCCTACGCAGATAAGCTCCATAATCTCAAATAATCCACATACACACACACCAACACACACAAAAGTACACTACACTACACACGAAGAATGCAACAACCCAAGAGGCATAAATTACAGGAAACTTATGGAAATTTATGTATAGATCTATTATTACTAACTTTATTATTAGGACTTACAACAATTGTGTAACTATTCAAATTTTTTTATCGAATTTTTTTTTTTTTTTTTTTTTGTTTAATGTGTGAGCGAAACGTCGGAAAAGTCGCTGAGATGAAGTCAGCGCATTGAGCCAGCCATAGAGCAATGTGTGTGCAGGGTTAAAGAATAGTTTTTTTTCGTAGTAAGTTGTAATAAACACAAAGAAGATATACATTATATACATATATGATTATAAATGAAAGCATAAAAAAAAACATTGGCAACTATTAGCACGGGTATTAATGTGTTTAAGATTTGAAACTAAAGCATAATTATTGTAATTAGTAGAAGAAATGCGTTTTTTTTTTCTTTGCAATTATTGTACGTATAAGTGAAGGTGTTTTTCTAAAGAATTTTGTTAGGTTGTAATGAAATAATGAAATGAAATGGTTCTGGTAGCTACGAGGCAAACCACTGACTAACAAATCAAACAAACAAGCCACAATACTAAAAAAAAATAGTCTGTTCTTTTCTATTGAGAGAAGTCTGTATAATCGAAAGATAGGAAAGAAAAATTCACTAAGTACCGTAATCTGCCGTTTACAACAAATATTACAAATAGTTCAAGAATTTTTTAATTTGGTTTTAACGATCAACACATAGAAATAGCTAAAAATGTATTGTACAAAATGGGACGAGTTGGCAGCGCCAAAGCGGAAGAAGAAGAGAAGAGATTAGTCCCCAGCACACAAATGCAATATACAAAACGATTGTTGAATCAAACTCAACTAAAGCCACCACAAAAACAATAATGCAATTTTTTGCTATTCGTTCATTAGCAATAATTAATTACACACACATACACACACACACACACACATGCATAGAAGCATACAAAAATGGGAAACGAAAATCAAAAAGAAAGTAGGAAAGAAGGAAAGAGAAGAAACCATAGAGGCAAGAGACAAATGTAATTTAAACTAAATGCAACACTTACATTGTGTACAATACATACAAAAATACTTATGTAACTAACTGTAACTATGTTTAATCGTATGTGCTAGCTAAAAGCAAACAGACAACAAAACAAAACAAAACATAACTAATTATTATTATGATTATTATTTATACAAAACAACAAACAAACAAATCAAATCAAAAATCAGCAAAGCAAACAGAATGAGGCAAACAAAAAAGAACTTGAACTCGATTGGGGGCGAGACATCAAGGAGAAAGGTAGGGGGAAAGAAGAAGACAGGTTGGAAAAAGGCTAGAGTTACAAATAATATTTACTTATGTGCAACCACCGTCAATAGTTTAATTATAAACAATAACAACAAACAAACAAACAAACAAATATATACAAACAAAATAGGAAAAAACCAATAACTAATTACAATAGCAATAATTAAGGGAACGTTTTTTTACGAAACTAAACTAAACAAATGAAACTACAACTAATACAACAACAACAACTACAACAACACAAACTAACTGTGATTCCAGCAACAACAAAATAAAATATACTAACAATTAATATTACTTACGATTCGCGCAATATTAAAAAAGCGAAACTCACACACACACAACAACAACAACACCAACAACAACAAACAATAGCAAAGCTAATTAATAAATAGAAGAAAAGGAAAACAAAAAAAAAACAATAGGAAATTTAACGAAACGTGCAATTGAAACAATAAAATAGGAAAAAAAAACGACTTCTGATTTTGATATGCGTAGGCTTCATTTTTTTGTTTATCAATCATTTCTCAACAAGTTGCAACAAGTTACCACCAAAAAAACACACACACACATGCCACATGCCACATGCCACATGAGACAAACAAGAAAAACAAAAATAAAAAAAAAAACAAAAACAAAATAAACTTAAAAACAAAATCAAAAACAACTAACAAACTTTGAACCAAGAACATCGAATTAAATTGTAAATGTAGTTTCAACCAGAGGCAAAAAAAAGCGAAAAACAAAATCAAAAATTAAAATGTAAAACAAGAAAACGTAATATACATAGTATATACATACATACATATATGAAATAATGTTTCTAGTTTTTTTTTTTTTTTTTGTTTTTGTATACTTATAAATGTCCTTAACCTAAAAACAAACAACAAAATATTTGCCGTACCAAAAAAAAAAACAAAAATAACTAAATACAATTGAAAGAAAAGAAAACACACACACACACACATACATACATATTAAATAAATGTAAAACGTGGTAAAGGAAAAGTAAAATGAAGAAAAACTTTCACTGTGCCAAAAAGTTTAAAGTACCTCATAATTTAAATAACTATTAAAGAAAGAACCGAAAACAGAAACCGAAACAGAAACAGAAGCAGAAACTTGCCCACAGTAGTAGAAATTGAGAGTGGTTATAGATAAAAGTAAATCAAATAAAAATAATGCATTAAATAAATACAAATAATAGAAAGTTTATGACAAATGATAAACACTTGCAATCGCCAGTAGAAGCCAATTGCAAACACACAAAAATTTTGCATATATAGATGATGTTCACATAGTTCGAATCCCTCAGAAATCAAAGAAGTCAAACAAATATCGAATGATGGATAGTACTCGTATATAGAAGCTACATACTTATAATTTACCATCCAGTTGCAATCAATTAAATCAAATTTTTCTTCTCTTTTTTTTCTTTGATCAGCGTTGTATATAAGAATGTGTTAGAATAAGCTCGAGATTTCCCCCCCCCCCCTCTCAACAAAAAAAAAACTAAAAAAACACTTAAATTTTAAGCTCTCATCTCGCTCTGTCGACATTTATTTTTGATTTTACTTTGATTCTGCCGTTTAATTTGTCTCTCAAACAGCAAATAGTGTTCAATTGTAGTAAAATTTTGTGATAGTTTAAACAAGATTTACACATTTCTATTAGATTACTTAATTTCATGGAAAAAAAAGACAACTTTGTTTTGTTTTTTTTTTTTCTCAATGCACTTTTCTTAATAGTTTTTTTGCCTTTGAAATCAAACTTTTATGATATAATCAAACAATGATCAGGGCCTCTAGGAAATGTTATAGATTTTATTTTAATTTAATTCTACTTATTATATATTAATTAATTCACATATTTTTAATCAAGCCTCGTTTTTTTTTTTACTTACTTACTTTCGCACATTTTGGATTAGTTTGATTTATCTATGTATTAAAAACAAAAACAAAAACAAAAAAAAAACAAAAGCTACTGCAACAATAATAAACAACACTGCCTTTTTATGAAGCACAACAAAACAAAAACAACAACAAACAGAGCGAAATAATGTATCAAATTTGCTTAACTACTAATTTAAATAATATTTATTAAAAATAAACTAATCACTTCACCTTTTTTTTCTGTATTTTTTCAACATCACAATTGCGAAAACGTTTTGATCTTTTACTATAATTAAAAACAAACAAAAATTTGTAACTTTTATGCTGCTCAATCTGCTATATATTATATTTTTTTAAAGATTTATCAATTTATATACATATATGTATATATATATTATATAATTATTTGAATTATCGACAACAATAACATGCTGTGAGCTATGTATGTGAACTTTGATTTTTTGTGACAATTATTATGTATTTAATATTATTATTTTGTAGTATTTATTAATAAAGTTTTTTGCATTGATTCATTTTGAGTTTTATTATTATTTTACGAACTTCTATCGAGAAAGAGAGCTGGGCCCCCTCTGCGTATGTGTAATTTTTTTTATGTTCGTAGTGAAAAATGCGCCTTAAAAGAATTTAGCAAGTAAAGGTTATAAGAAAAGGATATGCTAAAAGATTCCCTTTTTGGCAAAACTACAATATATGATATATATAGTCGTAGATAAGCAACAAAGCAATACTAACAAAATTACAAAAAAAAAAGAAATACAGAAATAAATTACAAATTTAAGTAATCTTTTTCCCATTCGATGTTTGCAACTGCTAAGCTAAAGGAATTCAATTACCACATAAATGTTGATATACTAAATATGATCATAAAACATAAATTTATAAAATACATTTTTTTTTAATCCACTTAACTTGTGGATAGTTTGTAGAGAGAGGATAGAATATGACGATGACGATGACGATGATGATGATGATGATGATGAAGAAAGAAATTCATTTGAACAAAAACCAACAAACTGGAGGGATTCAAGACTCTTATTTCATATATATATATACATACATGCATACATACAAAATATATATATATATAACAAATTTACCGTATATATATTTACATAATATATGTATGAATTTTTTTTGTAATTTTTTTCTAAGTAAAAAATGATAAAATGAAAAAAACGGCATAGACAAAATGCAGGAAATACGTGTAACAAAAATATTACAAAATCCAACAACGAAACTTTTGGCATTACAATTAATGCATTTTTAAACCATATTTATTTATATATACATAGAGTTAAATAAATAAAACACACACAAATACACACACACACACACACACACATACAGATACACAGAAACACTTTCGAAAAATGGAAAAAGAAAACAAAATATATAATATTATACATAGAATATATCTATATACAGATACATAAATGTACTTGTGGTTTTCGGTGTCTATACATAGTACGATAGATATACAACATATACATACATATATTATATATACATAGCATATTTTGAAGCAAAATTATGAATGTTGTTCATTTGAGTAACCAAACGAAAAAAGAAAAGTCCAACAACAAAGAAAATCCAAAGGTATTCCCCCCATAAGCAACACAACAACAACAACAACAACAAACGATATGATCCTAAGTATTCCGTTTTGCAATGCTATAAATGGAGTTTATTTTGGATCAGACAGGTTTCGCTATTGATGAATTTGTTACTCGAATTAATTCTCTTTTTTAGTCAAGTCATATCTGGATCCAAAATAAACTAAACTAAACTCACTTTATAGCAATCTGCACTGAATACTTTGGACTTGGTAGAGGACAAAAAAAATCGAGAAAAACATTTAAGAGAAACATAACAAAGCTACGTTTTCATGAAATTAAGACAATTTCGAGGTTTCACTTAAATAAAGTTACAAAACAAAATACATTTTTTAAAACCAAAACAAAAATAATCAAATTAAATAATGAAAAAGAAGAAATGTAATAAAAAAACCAAACACACGTGTTTATAAATATTCTCTCCATTGTCGTTTAAGTAGATGTGATTTCAAGACAAACTATTTATTTTAATTGTCATCAAATATAATTTAATTTAGTTGTTTTTTTTTACGTAAATGAGAATTAAACATAAATTGTTAACAGCAACTAACTCATGTATATAAATTACAAAAAAATGCAAAGAACTAAGCATAATAGACATAAAATGTAGTACATGCAATATATTTTTCGGTGTTAGGCGTCTTTTTGAGATTTTTACAAAAATAAAAAATAAAAAAACAAAACAAAACAAATACAAAACACATAAATACTACATGTAACAAAATTGAAAAACCAAACCAAAAAAGTAAATTAAACTATTTCATTGTTGATGTTGTGAGCTATTAAAAAGTCGAAAAACAAAAGGTAAAAATAAAACTAAAATGATAACTATATTTTTTTTCTCCTTCTCTCTCAAAGTCTCTCACCTAAGCTCTACACTTTAACTGTCGTGTCTCTTAAAATACTATTTATAGAGTTTTACATACATAGTTAAGTGCATACACACATACATCCAAACACACACACACACACACACACACAAGTGAATCCGAAATTTTTTTATACTTACTCGTAAAGAATGTCAGTGTCTACAAAATATATACGAAACGCAAAAACCATAAAAATACAATTTTAGATGAAATTCAAGTGTTTAAATGTAAAAAATAAAAACTTTAAAAACATAACAAAAATTAATAACAAATGCAAGCAAAGAATTTGTAGAGCTGGGACAAAAGTAAAAGTCAAGGATAAGCGAGAAAAAGAGTACGAAACGAAAGGCAAGGCAAGACAGGAGAATGCAAAAAGAGAATGAAATAAAAATATGAAGAACTAGCAATAATTCTGAAATGACCTCAATCAAATATTTTTTAAATTTTATATATTTTAGTCGTGCAGCAAAGCAAAGCAAACGTCTTAAATAGAAACGTACTGTAAATAGAACTTAAAAAACAAGAAGAATACATACAAAAGGAAATAGCAAAACCAAAGATAACACAAAAAAAAAACCAAAAAAAAAAAATGCAACAAAATGTAACCACATTAAAAAATGTCTCTCGAACGAACGAAGTAAGAATGTGATATTTTTCTAAGGTGTATTACAAAACATACAAACCAAACAAAACAAAACAAAATAAAACATAAAAAAAAATACCTAAAAAAATATAAAATTCCAAAAAAATGAAAAAACCGAAAAATATTAACAAAAAGGGAATTAAATAGAAAATACAAAAACAAACTTTTTACTGAAAACATTAACAACATTACAAGAAAACGAAAAAAATGGAAATAATGATGAACAAAATGATAAAGATGCTAACAAATTCATAATTTGATAGACAAGCACAAATAGAACAAAGGCAATAGAGACTGATTTTTGAACAAAACGAATAAATACAAACACTGAGTTAAGTGCAGAATGCAGCAAAATTCCCCAAAAGATCCCCCAAACAACAACAAAAACACCACTAACAATACCCAAAAAATATTGATAATAACTTATCAAATAATAATAATATTATTATAGATCTGTTCAAAGTTTCCCAGACTTTGAACATCTCTTGACGTTATTTCCGTACAATTATTCATGAGTTTCTCAAAATTTGATTTGTTAGCAGAATGCGAGTGAGAACTAAAGTTGAGGTTATGTTTGGGATGAAAGAGAAAGAAAGGGGAAAGAAAGAAAGGTATTTAGAAATGTAACAAGAAAAATAATGGAACCAAATGGAGCGCATTGCGTGGTTTAGATTTAGATTGAAACACTTAGAAGCAATGATAGTTTTTAACCAAAGTCTGGAATGGAAGCGAAGAGAGCGAGAGAGCGAGAGAGAGAGAGAGAATGGGAAAGAAAGCGAAAGAGTTGTGCATTTTGCACAGAGTTGTAATTGTTTTTGTGATAAAATCCGAAGCGCAATTTTTTTCCAACTGTATGGTAAGGTAAGCGTAGTAAGAAGAAGAAGAAGAGGAGAAGAAAATGTGTGAAGTGAGAATCGACAACAAAATGCCACACGACAAATGAGGTCTGTAAATAGTTAGACACACGTTGGTTATGCATTGGAATGTAGTAGATGGAAGAAGAAGAAGAAGAAGAAGAAGAAGAAGAAGATGGTGGAAGAAGAGATGAGAATGAGAAGCTATGTGGAAAGCACGTTGCCAGCGTTTGTTATGAAGGTGCTACGAACAAAGACGTAATTGAAAATGTGATACAGTTTTTTCCTTAATCTAAAACTTATGTATTTATTGAGCCGGATATGGGGATTGGAGAATAGAAAGTGGAGAGATGGCAGTGAAGAGATTGAGAATTGATGTGTTTGGTAGAAAAGTGAAGGGCAGCAGCGTTAAATGAATGAAACACGAATGTTAAGTTTATTTTTTGGTTTTCTTTTCTTTTCCGAATTGATTCCATTCAATAACTTAGTTATAACAGTTTTTGTTTTTGGTCAGCCAACTGAAAACTAAAACAAACAAAAAAAAAAACCGATTCAGATTCAGATTCAAGCGAAATTCTCAAAAAATACACAAAATCGGATACAACACACACTAAAAGCACGACAAACAAACAATACCACAACAGGAGCAACAACAGTAACAGCAAATGACAGCAGAGAAAAATATTGTAAAAAATTTACACTTTAGGAAAATCTCTAAATTTTAAGCTTTCGGTGTTTTTAAGCAAACATTAAAAAATCTAAACACAATAACAGCAAACATAACAAGATTAGCGGAAATCAAAAACAAAAACAAAATGAAAAAAAAACCAAATCTAAAAAAAAAGAAAACAAATTTTAAATATATATGTATATGTATGTGTATATTATATATACATATATGTATATATGTGTATTTCGATATTTAAATCTTAATTCGGAAAAATAAAACGCAAAGGCAAAAGCAAAAACCAAAAACCAAAAAATATGAAAAACAAAAATTATGAAACTTTTGAGCAAAATCTCGGTGTTTTAAAATTAAGCGCATGGAAAAATTAATTACACTACAAATAATAACACACACACACACACAGAATAATTAATGAAAATAATAATTTAAGCAAAAAAAACAGACGTAAACCAAAAACAAAAACCTCTTTCACTTTCGTGTCTTTGACTTATAAAACCAAAAGCAAAAACAAAAGAAACAAAAAAAAACCAAAAAAAAAAAAACAAACATATTAAACATATTTTTAAAATGTAATTTAGCACAAAAATAAAAGAAAAACAAATGAAAACAAAAAAAAAACACAGACAAAAAAAAAAACACAATTTTTAAACTACCAAAGTATTGATGTGTATTTAATATATGAAATGAAAAAAAAAAAAACAAATCAAAAGGAAAACCAAAGCAGAACAAAAATCAAAATGAAATCTAATTAAACGTAAATTGATTGATTTATTGATTATTAATGTATGATTTCGTTACAGATTTGGTTTCAATCGTTTTACGAAACTTTTACAAAACTACGAAATGCAATGCCTGCCAAAGAATTAATGTTTTTAATGCAACAAAAACAAAATAAAAGAAAACAAAATATACTTATATGCAAAACAAAAACCAAACAACAACAACAACAACAAAAAGTTCAATAAAGCCGTTCCAAACAAGAAACAAACGACAAACAAAAACCAAAAAAACCAAAAAACTAAAAAATCAAACAGAACTATATACTTGTTTTGAGATTTTTTGCGTTTCCTTATACAATAAAAAAACAAAACAAATGTGTAATGATAAACTAACAACAAACAAAATACATGTAAGTAAACTGCAACAAATGTAGTTTACATTTTGCAATTTAAAATCTGAATGAAACAAAAAAGAAATCTTTAACAAAAAAAAAAAAAACAAAACAAAAACTGAATAACTATTTGTCGTAAAACAAGTGAAATTATTTGTATTAAACTAATAAAGTCAAAATGTTTATTGGTTTAATTTTAAACAACACAATTTTTATGCATTACATTAAAAAAAAAGCAACAAAAATAAAGAAAAAAATAATAAACTACATTACAAGAAGCCTCAAATTGTTTTCTGTCCATTTGCTTTTTTCAGCTTCTAACGGAAAAACAAGAGCTGCCACTTTTCATCCCCCAAAGTTTTCATAACGATAAGGCTATTCACATTCTTTTTTATGGACATGGGCAACGCTGTTATTTGAAGGGTGGCAACACCGCGATGCGCAAGGCACAACAACTTTTCAGGCTGAAAGTTGTAGTCAGTATGACCAATTAAAATTACAAATAAATGATAAAAGTCCTTTGTTGGTATATTGCAAGCTTTAAAATGCTGTCACACTTCGTGTCATAATTTGATTTTCGCTTATGAAAAATCCAAAATCCTTATTTTGCCTAACCACAAAAATGTCATTCACATAGTACACAAACATTTTTATGTACGGTATCGAATTGTATAGATAATCACGAATGCAAAAAGCCATTCAAAAATTTGCGCCATTTAATACACGTTTTTAGTATATACCAATATAGATTTTTGCAGTGCATGCAACTTGTAATTGTGGCGTAGTATATTTGCCGATTTAGCTTGCGGTCACACTGGACTCAGTCGCAAAATAAAGTTGAAAGCGCCCAGAGGAGGCAAACACAGTGTCCGTTATTTAATTTCGCACATTACAAAGCAGTATTATTGTTATTGTTTTTTGTTTTTGCGTTCTTTGTATTAAACCAAGTGCCGGCTACTTTTCATATTACTTTTTTTTTGTCTGTGTATGTGAGTTGAACTCTTGTATTAACAATTACTACGCACATTTAGTGCAACAAAAAAAAAAAAGAAAACAAAAACTAAGACGTCACAACATTTCCAATTTAGCGAAACTGCAATTGCTTGAGAAGTGGAAAAGGAGGAGGTGAAGGCGAAGGCGAAAAGTAAAGGCAGAGGTGACGCCACCGCACAAACTCAGAACTAAGTTCCAAGTTCAAGGCACAAACCACAAACCACAAAATAAACTAAAAGCTCAAATCACTGAAAACCCAAGTGAAAAGGCAAAGCCGGTGTGTGTGTGGGTGTGCGTGTGTGTGTGTGGGTGTGTTAGGATGCAAAGCTATGCGGATGCATTAAGCGCTAAGGGCTATCGCAGCTTTGGCTTTGACACAGATATTGAAATGGACATGGAAATGGGCTTGGATATGAGACGCATTGAAAAGCGCAAAGGAGGTAAGTGTACACAAACACAAACACAAACTCACTTCGTATGTGTGTGTGTAAGCATGCGTATATGGAATGTACAGAATACATTAGTGTGAGTGTATGTCGGCTTAATTACTGGTCATTGGCAGGCAACAACAATACCGAGTACATATAAAATGTTTTACTTCTGACACGTTGGCCAGAAATGAAAAAAAAAGCAACAACAAAAAAAAAACAGTGCTACGACCCCAAACTGGGGCTATTTCGCCGTATTGCGTGTGCAATTATTTATGCGCTCAGCTAAGGCATGCTATATTGCACTGTCTCTCTCTCTCTCTCTCTCTTTCAGTGTTGCTAACTGTTGTTCTGTTTAGTTGGCGTTGCCAACCATACAAGATGCTACCATTTTTTTGACATCTTTGTGGATGGCATTCGTTTTGTTCCACATCGCAGTAAATGGAATCCAACCGCTGTCGATTTGTAGATTTCATTTGGTTTGAATTGAGGATGCGCTGCTGCTTGCGATAATTTGGCAAATTGGCAAATAATACTATGAAAGCGCTATCTCTGCTGCTGCTGTTTACAAGGTATATATAGAGTCGAGTTCAAGTAATCAACGAAATTATGTGTGGCAAACAAGTTAAGTGTAGGAAAAAAACCAAACTGGAAAGCCATTTAGAAAATTGGATGCCAATGGTGCACGCACAGCCCACAACGCAAATTATGGATATGTATAGTATATATATATATACTATATATGTATATGCTGGTAAATAGATAGAGTAGAAGAGATATATGTTTATGCAGCACAATGTCAATAAGTTGTTGACTGTGTTTGCACATTTAGTCAGCTTTAAAAAAATACCATATTGTATTGTATATTGGCAAGGCAACAACAATCTTATCTAGGGCACAAAACACCGCGTTGCTTTGTATATATTTTGTTTATATTGCTCGATTTATGGGATGCTTGAAAAAAGACTCACAAAATATGGAGTAGAAACCACAGCTAATCAACAGCAGCAAACTATCACGCTTAGTCTCAGTGTCTCCCCCCTCTCTCTCTACCCTCCTTCTGTGTATGCGTCTGTTATCAGCGCCCCTTAAATTTCTCTGACGTGGAGCTTATCATTAGCTCTTTGGCGGTGGCTATAAATAAGCCTTATGAATAACAAACAACAAGCCAACATTTCTACCAAGCACATTATGCATTATTATTCCCCCTGGCATTTTGTAGCAGCTGGTAATCATTTCAATAACCAGATCAACATATGTATATGTATGTACACATGTTTCTATACATATATCTTGTTATATGTCTTTGAGTAAGTATTTATTATAATTGAACTGTGCGCACATATGAAACTGTAAAATGTTTCCCATGAGACGCGTGGGTTTCTTTATTTTCCTTGACTAACAATCATCACATCATTGAAGAAGCTTTGATTAACCCAATAATTATTCGGAATTTCAATGAAGCTAGGAAGTCAGATTAAAATAAGTTTATTTTCTCAATCAAAGACTAACTTTAATCAAAATTCATTTTTGTAGTTCTTAATTCAAGAGGTAAGGAAACTACAGTCGAGTGTGCTCGACTCTAAGATACCCGCTACCCATTGTGAATAAATGCCAAACAGTGTGGTATTAATTAATTTTTTTTAAATATACCAAATTTATATACGGTTTAAATACTAAATATACACTAAAGACTACATTTGGTATATTGATATAGTACTACAATGAAAATATACATTTGGTATATTGACATAGTATTACATTGAAAATATACCATATAGAGCAAAATATACTAAATCGTCAACCAAAGCACCGTTAAAATATTAAATATATACTAAAGACTACATTTGGTATGTTGTTATAGTACTACAATGAAAATATACATTTGGTATATTGATATAGTATTACATTGAAAATATACCATAGAGAGCAAAATATACTAAATCGTCAAAGCACCGTTAAAATACTAAATATATACTAAAGACTACATTTGGTATGTTGTTACAGTACTAAAATGAAAATATACATTTGGTATATTGATATAGTATTACATTGAAAATATACCATAGAGAGCAAAATATACTAAATCGTCACCCAAAGCACCATTAAAATACTATATACTAAAGACTGCATTTGGTATGTTGATATAGTACTACAATGAAAATATACATTTGGTATATTGACATAGTATTACATTGAAAATATACCATAGAGAGCAAAATATACTAAATTTTCAGCCCTATACAAAGGTATTTCTGAAATAACTTCTACAATATTTGTCTGGTCGCAAGCAAATTTTTAAGGAATCATACATAAAATATATGTATTTCGTTTATTTGGGATCTATATCCAAAAGATAAACACGCCCCCATTTTGTTCAAGTTTCCAATTAAGTAAAAATATATATTTTACAATATTGCAGCTGGATACCAATTAGAATCGTTAATTTCACGGGCAATTACGTTTACACGATGCGCAATAGTGCGTCGCAAAAGTGTGCAATAAACTTTGCATAAATTACATTTAACGAGTTTTGTCATTTCACATTTGCATCAGCTGTTAACATGTTAAATATGATATACTACACGTTTATTTTTATATTCGCGCTCAAATTCGCAATTCACACGATGAATCATCACACCAAGCCTACGTACCTATGTACGTATGTATTTCATCACAACTAATTGAGCTTTTTGAAATAGTCATCAAGAATAACAACATACATATGTACTATACTCGTATGTATGGGAAGTGTTAATACATACAACGCCAGCGATAGGAAACTTTGATAGAGCCGATTGGCTTTCGCCTAGGCATAGGTCAGGGTTTCAATTAGAAGAACACAATAACAAAACGACAACAAGCAAAAGTTTCCCACAATATGTCGCCATAGCTTTCAATCTTTTCTTTCTGTTCCCCCTTTTCTATTTAAGTTTTCGTAAGTCTGCGAAAAAATCAGATTTGTGTTCTCATATTCTCTCTTCTTCTGTGTCTCTTCTCACTTTCTCTCTTGCGCTTGCTCTCTTTCCTTCTACTCTTTGCCGAAAAAAAAATCTAACTGCACTTAGTCACGCAAAAATCAATTGCTAAACTTTGTTGTTGCTCCATTTATGTGATACCCTATAACTCGAAGTCCAACGAATTGTGAAACTTGCAATCTTGTAAATTGCAGTGCATAAATTCATTGCGAGCTGCCAGAATACATTTATAAACAGATCATTAATCTTTGTTGGGAATTTCGCAATTTTATTTTTTTTTTCGCAAATTCATTAATTGTGCATTGCTTGACATCGGCGTCAACGATTTATTTGGCACGATTATGATTAATTTAATTATCATGAATTTCATGGCATAAACTTAGTATTCCAAGAGGGTATTTGATCTTCGTTGTGTGTTACACTCCCAACGGATTTTGTGCTTGGGTATTTCCAAAAGCTATTCCCATTTGTATCTGTCATTTTCATTTTCATTTTTCTTTCTGTTTTTATTTGATTTTTCGTGATGACTCGACCCCGCGTTAGACAATTGCTCGAAGGAAAAATCAGTTTACTTCGCGGATTCGTTGAAGCAAAAAGCGCAACGATAATATAAAAAACAAGAATAATAATAGGTATTCCTTCGAGTTGCGCATTATGCAATGACCAGTTGACCCAAAACCATAAAAAGCATGAAAAAAAAGAATAAACGAAGGGAAAACTCTCTTGGGGCCAACTCGAGAATTTGTGACAGTTGACATTCTTATGAAAATCAATTGAAAAGCGGACAATGGCCAAATGGCAAAGTGCCCGAAAAACACACACACACACACAGCTAAAAACGAAAACAAAACGCAGCAATTAATAAGCCCACAATTCGGTCAATAAAATCAACAACAACAAAAGCCAAAAATAAACGCATCAACAACGACCATGAAAAAAAACTGAAAAACTGAACTCTTCATGTGTATATAATAACATTTATATATTTGAAAAATAATGTAAAGAATCACAATAAAAATCGACAATATATCGTTAAATAATTGAGAATACTTCAGGCTAGTTACCAACAATAAAAACAAAAGTGTTGTGGAATAAATTAAGAACCGGCTAAACTTGAAAACAACATTTATATAAATTCTATATTATCCATATCTATAACTAATTTGATTGTATTGCCGTAATTTAATTTTCAAAGTAAAGTTTTCAGTACAAAACTTTTGTGACTTTTATTATATTAATTTGTCATTTTCAAAGTGGAACTAATTTATCATCTTTCGACAATACAACAATTCTTGACTACACTTCACGATGCCATGCATTGTGTTTACCTATTGTGTGTTTTAGCTTTTCAAGAGGCCGCCGCCGTCGTCGTATTGTGTTTACGTACTATATACTATATAGTATACTAATATACTATATATTAATTGTATGTGGTATTTAGTAGTCATTGTCCGCGAAAGAAGGCAAATGAACTGTAATGACTTGCAATTCTGTCGGCGAATTTGTTTTACTTATAGAGCCATCACATAGAGCCATAAATACTATAGCTGACTGAATGGCTAGCCTCGTTATCATCTGCATGCTAATTCCGATAGACTTGTTGTCATCAACAAACCAAACCGTTGATCAAATTTGATGTTAGGCTCTTTCAAAGTTTCCACAGTGTTGTTAAAGCCATTAGCATTGATTGCTTTGCTTCTACTGTGCTTGGCTCTAAGTGCCCAAGTTATGTGTGTTTGTAACTACGCCAAGCCCCTCGAGAGGAAAAAAACCAGCACTTTTTTTTGTGAGAGTATTGCAAATATAAAGTCTAAATATAAATATAGTTTTATTGCTTTAAATAAGAATGTAAATAATAATCGATCTTAATAATATAGAGATGCAACAGATGTTCTTGAAGAAAATAAGAATATTTGTGAATAGATTGAATTTGTACATTTTCTGAGTCAGCAGACTCGGAAATAAAGGGATATATGTAGATGTTGTGATTTCTTAATTTTGTTAGGATTTTGAGGTAGTTATACTAATTATATAGCCTAGAAGTGGCCAACTATCGATAGCGTGCGAAATCGATATTCGACTATAGTTAATTTTGAGCAATCGATAGTCGCCGATAATATCGCCCGACATACTATAGCCTTGAGAGATTGAGCTGTTAGCTCCCTGACCTGCCTTCTTTTCCACACCGTTACCCTCCTCTTATAAATAAATAAATTATAAACAATACAAAATTTATCAATAGGGAATTTTTGCACTGCAAAACAAAATAGATATTCAGAACACGCTTCTGAATACTCTTTCTATTTAAGAGAACGAAATCCATAAGAGAGCATGCTTAAGTTGCTAAAAGAGAATCAATTACAAAAAGAAAGCTAAGCTGAGACTACCGTATAAGAGTGAGATGCCAAAAAATAGGTTCAAATGCTTGTAATTACTCACCATTATTTACATGCTCAAAAAAACTGCAGATATCCATATTTAAAATTCATCTTCGCCTAAGATGCATTAAACTTCACTTATAAACACCAAAAATAAATATAAAAAAAAAACACACATACACTTATAAGACAGATTCTTATACTTTCTATATTCACACTTATAATCACATAAAAAAAAGGTAAGAAAAAACACCCACACGAACGTATAAGACCGACTTTTATATTTATATTGCACACTTTTTCGCATAGCATGCGAAACAAAAAAAAATTACGATGCGCGAGTCGCTTACACCAACACAACGATGAACTTGCTGCAGCAGCCGACTGTAAGAACGAGACGAATAGACTGCACCACACTTTTTGCATTTTCATAGGAAAAAAAAATGATGAAACCGAACTGCGCATTAATTTTATTTACACTTATAATTGAACAATATAAAGCCAATTGGTAAATTGCGACGCAATACACAACACTTAAAAAAATTAACAAACAAAATTACATTTTATGCTTGGCTTGTGAAACAATGAAAGGATGCGCGAATCACTTGCACTAATACAACGATGAACTTGCTGCAGTAGACGAATGTGAGAACGAGACGAAAAGACCGCGCGACACTTTTTGCATTTTTGCAATCACAGAAAAAAAAAAGAAGAAACAGAAACTGCGCATTAACTTTAGCCACACTTGTAATTGATTAATAGAAAGCGAATTGGTAAATTGCGACTAGGTGGCAAAAACAATACACAACACTTAAAAAAATGTACAAACAATTGGCGATTTATAATGCGTAACACAATAATTATTAACTTAACAAGATGAGCGGCGTGCTTTCCCTGTCAATTCTCGTTCAATACTGAGCCCTGAAAATTCCCCCAAGGGAGATTTGGAGCCACATTGCCCATTGAAAAAGGATTTTTTTTTTACTGTCTGCTTTGTCACGATCCTATTAACCGTTTTGTATGTGTGTGAGTGCGCCAAAATGCTGAGGGCAACAGACAAAGTCTAACTCAAAAGATGGGTGCAGCAAACCAATTGCATTTTCTAAATATTAAATAATGAGCATTAGCAATTTCAATTTCATGTTATCAATTACATGATGTTTGAATTTTTGTGGAATAATAAAATTCCCCCTCATGACTAAATTTAAAGTTTTTACAAGCATACACTTGCGGGCAAATTATGCATAAAAGTATATAAATATTTACCATTGTTCAAATTGGACAATTCCGACAGCAATGTCCCATATTGACAAAGGAAATTTTCCTAGGAAATTTCCTAGACAACACACATGCATATACAAAAATACATATGTATGTATGTTTATTTGCATGTGAGTGGCGCTTGATCTCGCATAGCGAGAGCAAAATATCCTTTGGCAATGTGGGTTTAAATGTTCCAATCTAGACCTAGAGGAATTTTCAGCTCTCAGTATTGAACGAAAACTGTCCGCGAAAGCACGACGCGCGGTTTGAATTGTTAATAATTTTTGTGCTACAGATTATATATCGCCAAATGCTTTTTACTTTTTTTTTAATGTTTTGTGTTGTGTTTGCAAGTTAGTTATAATTTACCAATTCACCTTCTATTATTCAATTACAAGTGTGGATAAAGCTAATGCGCAGTTTCTGTTTCTTAATTTTTTTTCTGTGAAAATGAAAAAAGTGTCGCTCGGTCTTTTTGTCTTGCTCTCACATTCGTCTACTGCAGCAAGTTCATCGTTGTATTCGTGTAAGTGATTTGCGCATCCTTTCATTGTTTCACAAGCTAAGCATAAAAGTGAAATCTAATTTTGTTTGTTAATTTTTGTGTGTGTTGTGGATTGTGTTTGCCAGTTAGTTGTAATTTACCAATTAGCCTTCCATTATTATATTACAAGTGTGGCTAAGGCTAATGCGCAGTTTCTGTTTCTTAATTTTTTCCTGTGAAAATGCAAAAATTGTGGTGCAGTCTATTCATCTCGCTCTCACACTCGGCTGCTGCAGCAAGTTCTTCTTTGTGTTGGTGTAAGTGATTCACGCATCCTAGTTTCTTCTTTGTTTTGCATGCATTGCAAAAAAGAGAAGTGCAAATATAAGAGTCGGTCTTATACATTAGTGTTTGCATTTTTTTTTTCGTATTTTTTTACTGTGCTTATAAGCGTGAATATAAATACGTATAAGAAACAGTCTTATACTTAGGTGAATGTGTTTTTTTTTCATTTATTTTTGGTGAATATAAGTGTGCAAGTATTAGTGTGCAATCTAGCTGAACATGAGCTCTTAAGTAAGCCGCTCAGTGCTCTTAAGTGAGAGTTATGTGAAGGGGTAAATGCATATAATTATTTAAAATAAAAATCTACTAATAATATATAATTATACTTGAATTTATTTAAAGCAAATAGCCAAACATTAATACAACTTAATTAACTTCATTTCTTCTCAAAGAGCAAATAATATAATTATGATAAGATAAAATGATATTCGACTTTGGAATCAGCTATTGAGTTTGATTTCAAATGCATTGCAATCTTCTTATAGCATTAAATTACAATTTGAAAGCGTACCTTAACCAGATACATAACAGCGAATTATTTTAAAATAACATTAAACTGAAATCATGACACTTATTGGGAAATGTAAATAAATTTCATAGAAATAATTTAATATTGTATATTGATGTCTAAAATGTCTAAGTATTAGACTTGTAGCGATATGATAACTAAAGTGCATAACAAAATTAAGTGAATGTAATAAGGATTGATAGAATAATGATTGCTGTAATGAAACTCCAACGTATTACTATTCTTTGCATGTTTCGAATGATTAAATGTTTTTTTTTTTTTTTTTTTTTTTGACATTGTTAGACTGAACATTATCACTAATTTCAACCTTCAGTTTACAAGTTACTCTGACAATTTTGATGATAAGCGGATCATTATCAGTAGACCAATCATACTTGTGGGGATCTTAACAGATCTTTTACTTCTATACTATCTTTTTGCGCACGTTCAGAAATTTGTTAATAGATAAGTTCATCAACATACGACTTGCTATATGTGAAAATGTTCTATAGATAAACACTTTGTGTGGATCTAACGTATTAATTATAATAAACACAACAGAGAACAGAGAAAAAAAAAAGCTTTTCACCAAAGAGTGCGAGCGGGAGAGCGCACTGAATATGCACTGAGAGCGAAAGCTTTCGTCCCCATTTCGATATTGCGCTCTCGCTCTGGCGACCGTCTCTAAACTTTAGGCAATGTATAAACTTTAGATGAACAAATCTCGCCTCCCATTTGACAAGGGGCAAAACAAAGAACAGAACACACATATCCAAAAGTGAAAAATTAGTGCGTAGATTTGCCAATTGCGTTGCATCTTCAATTTTTATCGCTCCTATCTATCTAATCTGCGGACAGAACGAACCGGACAACGGAACAACAAACAACGTGATCGAAATAAAAAAAACACTCGCTGTGAAGTGTCAAAATCTGAGAAAAAAAATAGAGAAAAATATATAACAAACAAATTACAATTGAGCGAGAGCAACAGCAAAAAAAAAAAGAAAACACAAAAAAAAAACAACAAAATTAAAAATATTACATAAAATTATTTGTGGATTACAATGAAAAAAAATTGTGAATGCATGTGAATAATACCGCAAGTTTCGATAACAATACTACGGCATCGATACCACCACAACCGCCACAACAGCTGAGTGTGTGTGCGTGTGCGTGTGTGTGTGTGTGTGTGTGAAGCATCAATCAAGTGTTTTTGTCCTGCCCTCCGTCTCTGTTTCCGTCTCTCTCTCTCGCTGTGACTTCAACCCTCGAACGTGAGGGGTGCTGAATATATCGAAGAGGAAGAACAATTGGGCGACCGGGCGTTATATTGTACGGCGTATTCTTGCGGCGACTGACCTGTGGCAATCGATTGCTCTACAACAGCAGCAGCAGCAGCGGCAGCATGGCATATCGAGGCATTATCGGCACCACTTCCGATGGCAAGAATCCCCGTGAAACTGATAGCGATTCTTTCGATGACATCCTCACCGAACCCAGTGCCGAGGTCATGGTCCCAGTGTCACGTCGCAACAACACTAAAGGCCTCTCCGTTGACTCCTACGATGGCCCCGCCCCAACGCCGCAAACATTGCTGAAGGCGAACCGTTTGGCTTTGACCACAACCACGACGCGTTGCAACTGTAAGTGGCAAACTGTGTACACAACACCACTCAGTAGTTGCTGCCACAGACAACACACTCTCACTCTCTCTCACACACACACACACACACACAGACACAGACACCTGTTAGTGTCACACCTGTTTGCGTGAAGAGCTGAAGAGGCAACACTGCGCTACAAACAAATTGGCACAAAACGCATAGCGATAACTGCATTCGCATATTAATAAGCATAAGCATATGGGAACATACATATAGTAGAGATCATTATAACCTATATCCTCCTTATGAAGATACTCTGCTTTATTCACGATAACCCAATAAATTAAAGTGCATAGATTAATATCAATATATGAGGAAAGGTTAACCTTTTCTTTATTCACGATTTATATAACCCATTAATGAAGCATAAATTTATAACAAATCAGCATAGCGATAACTGCATTCGATATTAATATGTCTGGAAAGGTTTTCAGTGAGAACACATTGCTTCATTCCAGATTATTATAATCTAATAAACTAATGTACATAATTAATATCAATAAATGAAGTAAGGATCTCCTTACGAAGATACTTTTCTTTATTCACGATTTATATAACTCATTAAAGAAGCACAAATTCATAACGACATCAATATGTGTGGAAAGGTTTTTATGATTATGAGAATAGATTTATTCAATATCATTATAACCTCTTAAACTAATATGCATATATTAATATCAATATATGAAGACAGATTCTCCTAATGAAGATATGTACTTTGCTTTATTCATAGAATTATGAATAATGTGTATTATATCAAATAATATAATAATATAAAAATGAAGAAACACAAATCTACTAAATAAATAGCAATAACTACATTAATATAAATATATAAAATTACACTTTTTTCAATATAAAGTGTATAAAAATACATTTTCAAGACCATTGCAACCTATTAAAGAAACACAAATTTATACAAAATCAACTGAGCTCTATATATAAAAATCTTTGCTGTAGAAAATAGTCTTCGCTATAAAATGTATAAAAATATTTTGCTTTTACCCAAACCTTATAACCCAAGGAAAAAACATTTATTATACCAAATTAGCTAAGCTTTAGATAACTACAATAATTCAACAACTAAAGCTGTGCTTTGTAGTTCATTTTGCTGATGTAGTTCAATAGTTAAATATGAACTGTTTGAACTATGATTCCCTCATTCAGTTCCAATGAGTCCCATTCTAGTTATTTTCAGTCCCGTTTGACTTCGATTTAGATCTGTGCGGTAAAAATTAAGTTTCTTTGTGTGATTCAGACTTTGGAGTGTAAATGTACTATATAGCATACTGATAAATTAGGGATGAGGTAAATTGACTAAATGAATCTGAACGTAAAAGGAACTGGAACGATCTAAATGAACAAGTTTGAGATTCAAATTTACTGATTCTAGTGTTCTTGACAAACAAATATTTGAGTTTAGCTCTATATAATTGATTCTATGAATTCTGTTAATGAAATTATTTATTTAAAAAGGTTGGATATAGTTCAAATTAACACTAAGCACTGGCTTTCAGCTTAATTAACTTTTAACTCTATTAACTAAGCCAGCTAATATTCAAAAACTTGCCTCTTCTAACAGATTCTAAAGCATCAAATAATTCACTTTTTGCTTCATAAACAACTTAATTAATGTTTAAGCACCTGAGCAAAGCTTTTTTCAACTCAACTCTCAGCTTAACTGAACCTGTTTCGATAGTGTAGCTTAGTATCACTTTTTGCTGCATCATTTTCATGCACTCAGTCAATCATTTAAAGTGCGAAAAAGAGAAAAAAAAGAATGAAGGAAAAGTGGATGCTTGTCAGCTCTCATCTCTCGCTGACAACTATCTCCACACATCTCCATTGGACTCGATTTGACACTATCTCTGATCTACTCTCTACTCTCAACGGGATGCCATCGATGGCTGATGTTTGATGTTTGTTGTGTTTGTGTGGGTTGGTTAGTTAGTTTTTATACCCGCTACCCATAGGGTAGAAGGGTATTATAACTTTGTGCCGACGGGAAATGTATGTAACAGGTAGAAGGAGGCATCTCCGACCCTATAAAGTATATATATATTCTTGATCAGCATCAACAGCCGAGACGATATAGCCATGTCCGTCCGTCTGTATGAACACCTAGATCTCAGAGACTACGAGAGATAGAGCTATAATTCTTTTTCGACAGCATTTGTTATGTTTGCGCGCAGATCATGTTTGTTTCAAATTTTTGCCACGCCCACTTCCGCCCCCCAAAATCGAATAACAAGCGTAATTTTAAAGCTAGAATTTTGGTATATACTATAATTACTATAGTAGTTATGATTCCTGAAAATTTGGTTGCGATCAGATAAAAATTGTGGAAGTTATTAAAGAAATACTTTTGTATGGGCAAAAACGCCTACTTACTAGGGGTCTTAGTTGCTTTGGCTGACAATCTGGTATATTGTGACTATGGTATATTTTGAATGGTGTACTATATCGATATACCAAACATACCATTTGGTATATTGTTAGTATTTTTTAGTATTTTCGGTATATTTTTAAAATGATACCGCAATATTTTGCTTTTATTAAAAATGGGTAGCGGGTATCTCACAGTCGAGTACACTCGACTGTAGCTTTCTTACATGTTTTTTTTTTTTTTTTTGGGCACGTATTGATTTCCAATATGTAAACAGTGTAACATTTGTCGTACTTTCCTCTTATACTCTCTCAGTGGATCAACTTAGCTATAGAATGCGATTTGCATTTGCTGAATTGACGAATTTCGAAATAATATAATGATGGCTAGTTTTAGGTTTTGCTATTTTGAAAAAAAAGAAGAAATCTTTGATATTCAATATAGTAATTGATACGGTCTAAAAATGTATGTCAATTATATTAATTATACTATTTTCTATTGGTATTGCTAATATTAAAAGAAAAATAAACCTAAAGACACCTAACTACATATATCCGAGATTAAACATTCATGTCAATAATATGAATAATATTCTTAATTTAAAAAAAAAACTCTTAGCAACTACAACTAAAAGGGATTACAAAATAGTCTCAATAGTATTAATAATATATTTTAGCATTAATATTCTGAACATTTTACAAAAACACTTTAGCCAAAAGATCTTCGTTATTCTCTTATCATAACTTAAAATAATACGATTGAAATCAACATATTAGTCTCAATAATATTATCATTAATATTCTTAATGTTAAAAAAAAAACACTTGGCAACTACAATTATAACCGAGACTAAAAGTTAGTGTTAATAATATTTAAAGTTCTTCTTTAGCATTAATATTCTGAAAACTTTACAAAGACACTTTAGCCAAGAAATCTTTATTATTCTGTTTTCATATCTTAAGATACTTAGATTGGAATTAAGATATTTGTATCAAAAATATAAATATTACTTTTCAATATTAAATTTCAGAAAATTTTATTTTAGCCAACAAATCCTCAATATTCGATTATCATATTTTAAGACACTATACTTGGAATTAATACATTAGTGTGAATAATATTAATAATTCTTTTTAGAAATATTAATATTAACAAAAAAAAAAACTTACATCTTTAGTAACTTCAACTATTTCCAATACATATTTTGAAAAACGTTTACCACAAATATTGTAAAGGGTATCGTCAGGTCGTTCCTTCTTAAGCTTCGTATTACTTTAGTGTTTTTTTCTCTATCGCCACCTGCTGTTTTGAGAGCTGCGCTTCTTCAGGTTTCGCCCGAGAGCCGTTTGAATTTTGTTTTGTCTTTATTTATTTTTCGAAATTTATAATTGTGAGCATGCTCATAACAACAAATTTGTTGTTTGTTGTTTTCGAAAACAGTGCCGCAGGGAATCGTCTCTGTCTCTGTCTCCGGCTCCGGCTCTGGCTTCAGTTTCGGATCGAGAGATACAGTTTCGATGTCGATGTCGGTGTCAGTTTCAATCGCAGTCTCAATCTCAATCGCAGTCGCAGTCATTGAAGTGCCAGCTTTCGTTCGGGTTACAAGCTCGTCGCATTGAAATTTGTGTTTTGTTTGCTCTTTGTTGTTATTGTTGTTGGCCACGTTATGAACTTCAATCGCATGGACAGTGCACATCGTTTGAGAGTGGACGTTAAGCTATTTGGCGACAATGTTATCGATAAGAAGCCCAACATTGGCAACGAAAATGAAATAGATCTTGATGATGAGACAACAATTGAATCGACGGACTGTACGTTCTTTGTTTTATTTCGAAACTAGTTTTGATTTTTTATTTCGAACTTGTGTGTGTTATCATCATTTGCAATCAGCCGTGTTTTTAGTGCATATTCAACAGCAATTAAATGTCAATTTGTTTATACATTGCAGGCGACATGACCGATTCACCGGATGCTGATAAGCCCGATGCTGATAATGAGCTAACTAATGAAATTTCGGCACCTTATGAAGTACCTCAATTTCCCATTGAACAGATTGAAAAGAAGCTGCAAATCCAACGGCATCTCAATGAGAAGTGAGTACAAAACTCTCTACTATACAAATTATGAATGTTAAATATATATAGTGAGCATAAAACTCTGGTATAAAATTGATTGTTGTAAAATCTATATATGTATAAACTGTATAATGAAAGATTGAGAAGTTAAGAAGAAGTAACAAATAATATTGGTAAATTTCTATAAGATTACAATTAAAAAAGAGTTCAGAAAAAAGTTCCACCCAGAATTTTTTAGAAATGTTTAGACAATTGATATTCCGGTATAAAAAAACGAATATCGAACAAATCAATATTTAATAATTAACATGGAATAGGTAAAGATTTAATAATCAGTATAGAATAACTAAAAGGTTAAGAAAAGTCTTTTAAAATCAAATGTTAAGGTTTGATAATTGAAAACTAAGCTAGGATCAGTTTAAAAGTGTTGACACTAAAACAGAGCTTTGGGTGAAAGTTTAGTATGAGAGTGAAGAAAGAAATGAGAATATAGAAGACAACAAAAGTTGTAGTAAATTTACAATTAATTAATGATTAATGATCAATGTTACTGCCAGCAAAGTTCTTCAATTATTTGATGTTTAACTTATGCTATAATTTATCCCAATTTCTTCGAGTTGTAGATTAAAGTTAAGAAAAAATAATAGGAATGTTAAAGTAGAGTGCTCTCGACTGTCAGATACCCGCTAATCATTTAGAATAAAAGCAAAAGCAATGCGCTATTAATTATGCAATACCACAAAAAATACTACAAATATACCAAAGGCTATATTTGGTATGTTGATATAGTACTGCATTCAGAATACACCATAGAGTGTAAAATATACCAAATTAATAAACCACAAAAATACTAAGAAATATATCAACATCTATATTTGGTATATTTATACAGTACTACATTCAAAATACATTAAAGAAAGCAAAATATACCAGATCAATATACCGAAAATACCAAAAATACTAGATTTAAAATACCGAAAAATACTGAAGGTATACCAAAGGCTATATTTGGTATATTGAAGTAGTACTACTTTAAAAATGCATCACAGAATTCATAGAGTGTAAAAAAATATACCAAATTAATAAACCACAAAAATACTAACAAATATATCAACATCTATATTTGGTATATTTATACAGTACTATATTCAAAATACATTAAAGAAAGCAAAATGTACCAGATTAATATACCAAAAAATACCGAAATACCAAAAATACTAGATTTAAAATACACCATAGAATGCGAAATATTCCATATTAATATACCGAACAAATACTAAAGGTATACCAAAGGCTATATTTGGTATATTGAAGTAGTACTACTTTAAAAATGCACCACAGAATTCATAGAGTGGAAAATATACCAAATTAATAAACCTCAAAAATACTAACAAATATATCAACATCTATATTTGGTATATTTATACAGTACTACATTCAAAATACATTAAAGAATGCAAAACATACCAGATTAATATACCGAAAAATACTAAAATACCAAAAGTACTACATTGAAAATACACCATAGAATGCGAAATATTCCAGATCAATATACCGAACAAATACTAAAGGTATACCAAAGGCTATATTTGGTATATTGAAGTAGTACTACTTCAAAAGTACACCATAGAATGCAAAATATACCAGATTGTCAGCTACTATATACATATACATATAGTATATCTCATCACTAACTCTTATAGTCTCTGAGATCTAGATATTCATGCTAGACAGATTCTAATATCAAATACATAAGTCAGTTGAGCTGATACTGCGATCAAAGCTCTTAATGTAACTATGCTTTAATTTATCCCAATCCTGACCACAACTCAACCACATTCCGTAGAGTTTTAGGTTTCAAGTTAAGGAAGAAAGTTCAAAGTTATAGCACATAAATCATGAAAGTTGATACTGCGATCAAAGCTCTTAATTTAACAATGCCGTAATTCCAATTCCTGTGTTGTGTTTGTCTGTTTGTTTGGGTCATAAGAGACGCTCCGATTTTGAATAGCGTCGTAATGAACGACGACTGGGGACTGACTAAAGAACTGAGAACGGAGAACTGAGAACGGCAACAACATGAATGTGCAGTCGTTGTAATTATCAAGTTCACATTGTTTTGGGGCGGCTAATCCAAGCAAAACAGCCAGACCCAGACCCAGCGGACAAGGACAGATGGACACCACAGCACCGAGGTGCAAGTCTCCCTCTCTCGCTCTCTGTCTCTCTCTCTCTCACTTTCTCTATGTGTCTCTGTGCAGGTGGTGCAAAGCGTAGATGGCAACGACACGTTTTGATTTTGAATGGAACTGCATTAGGCAATGGTGGCGGCCACCATGACCGCGAGCCACGTTGAGGCTTATGGCATAATGATGGAACCACCACACACACACACACACACACACCTACACACACACACACAGAGAAACATCGCAGGTTTTTGCGCCACGAGCTTTGCTACCAATTTGAGTGTTTTTGGATGCCGTCACATTTAGTACAATTTGTGCATCCATATAACTTGCACACGCAGTTTGTGGCAAGAAAGTCGACTACGCCGGATTCGATTTCGGATTCGGGATTCGAATTTTTCGACTTACACCTCCCCTAAAAAGACGCGACTCAACATCGAGCTGTCCAACAACGACCTACACTGACATTGAGGACTGACTCCTCGACATTTTTTACCTCAGACCAAGACCTCCAAAAAAAAAAAAAAAAAGAAACGAGTTGTGTTCGTGTTCGTGTCACACGCCAAGCGTCGACAAAGTTGGCCGAACTTTTTGGCTTTGGCACACACTTCAAGTTTGTTGTCGTGTGCAAGTGTTAGGTTTTGGAGCAACGGCGACTTGGATGATTGCCGTACATCAAAAATGATTGATGTTGATTCATAAAGTTTTTGCCCACCACAGAGACAACAACATTTTTGCCCCCTTCCTCCTTCCTTCCCGGACCGGCTTGGCCGGCTATTTATAATATTTGTCAGGCAAATAGCTTTGCAAATTAACTACGCAACCATCTTTGTTTTGTTTTCCCCCCTTAATCGAATCCGAATCGCGTGCGAATTCTCCTCGAATCGAATCGAATTGTGTGAATCGGTCAATCGATCATTGGTCAAGTGACCTGAAACGTGACCCGCCATAAAACAAAACAAAACAAAACACAAACGCATTCGCCAGCCAAAGCTCAGGAGTCGAACATGTCGTTTGCGGATGATAGCTATAGCTTCTGCCGTCATTACGAGTACCAACCTCAGGAGGAACAATGGTGTGCAACTGCGCACCAAATGAAAAGGAAAACTCCTTTGCTAAGCCACACTTTACTCTCTTCTTCTTCTTTCGCTAGGCAATCGACTGTGCCACGAGTTGTGCCCTATGCCGGCACCCCGAACTCTGAGAGCAGTCCCGATTCCGATGATCAGATGTCGACGGAGAAGCGCGAAACCGATGCGGACATCAATTTCCAGCGTGTGTCCGTTTCGGGCGAAGACACGAGCGGTGTGCCCCTGGAGGATCTGGAGCGTGCCTCGACCCTGTTGATCGAGGCGCTCAAGTTGCGCTCTCACTACATGGCCATGTCGGATCAATCGTTTCCCACAACAACGGCCCGATTCCTGAAGACGGTGCGTCTCAAGGATCGCTACGATAACATGCCGGCTAAATCGGTTTCAGGTAAGTCCCAAGTCAAGACAAGAAGTCCCCGTTCATTGTAGTTGAAGAGTTCAGCCAGTGTTGTGTTGCACCCCTTAAAAGAAACGATAAAGGAAAGTTGTGTATGTATATGCGATGTGTATTATACAATCGATAGTTTATCGCTAATTATTTTGTAAATACAATATGCGTAGGATCGCGTTTTATTCTCGTTTCTTATTTTTCAGCTGCCTCCCAAAAGTCCCTCTCTCCATATTTTTGCTACGTCTCTTTCACTCTGTTTAAATGCATATGTATTATGCCTCTCTCTATCTCTCCTCTCTCTCTCTCTTTCTTTTTTTGTTGTATATCTCTCGCTCTCGCTAGGCGCTGCCTCATATTTTGTAAGTTCTATTAAGATTTATGGTTTCACGAGTCCGACCCACAACGACCCACAAAACACGACCCATCTCTAAGGTCTCTATCCCCATCTCTATCTCTCTATCTCTCTCTCTTTGTACTATATAAATACTTATACTTTGTTTACTCTTGGTTTTCGTGTTTTCCTTTTATGATTTACTTCGCCTAATTTTGTACAAATATTTATTTCCTATATATATATTTTTCATTTTATTTATAGACATAATTCGCAAACAGAGTATGGCGACCTACAAAGGTAATTCGTGCGCTCGGATCCAACTCGTTCCGTTCTTTTCTCGCCTCTTTTTTATCTCACTCACACACACACACACACACATTTGTTTGTTTGCCGCTTTGTTTTCTTTTATTATTTATTGTTGACTTGCCTCAATATTATTATTACTCACACTTTTATTATTTGTCGTTGAGCCGCTTCATGCTGTTTGTTCTCACTGTCCTATCTCTCTCTCTCTCTCGCTCTTTGTGTGTATTTTTTTGTTACTCTCTTGTGAGAGCAACACACTCGTTTGGTGCTGCAGCGCTCAGCTTTTGTCATGCACAACAATCTAACCTAACATTGAAAGTTGCTTTTTATTATGAATTTGTTCTTTTTGCGCACTTTTTGGCTAACACTTGTTTTGCTGCTAACAGTGGACACTATCCTGCCTCTCTTTCTTTCTCTCTGCACGTATCTATCTATCTCTTTCTCTATTTTGTCTTTCCCCCCCGCCCTTGTCTTCGCTCTTCACCACGTTGTCTTCTGCCTGAAGTAGAAAATGTTAATTTGCTTCGTAGGACCCAACAAGAAAATAAAACACGCCTTTGACTTAAATCACCTTTTCGAATATGGAACAATTGTATTTTACCAGGGTTGTCATCTTTTTAAATTATGCATGATCTTTATCGCATTCAATTTAAACAAACTGGCAAAGCCAAAACTTAAGTGTCAGTTAATCGGTCATTAACCCCAAAGTTGTGCTCTTACTTAAATGTTTTTGTTATTTTGATATGGAAATTGACAAGAATAATACACCAGAAAGATTCTCAAAGAAGTCAGGTGACAACCCTGATCTCGTTACTCACACGCACACATGCACAAACACCAATACAAGAACACTCTGTATGTGTGTAGAAAGAAAAAGAAAGTATATTGTTAATTGTAGTTTTAGAGTTTTATCAATAATAATAATAATACAATGTTTACCAACACTAACGTGCAAATCAAATCGAATGAATAACAATTATGATACTCTTCATACTCTACATGAAATACTCGTATTTTTGTATTATTGCATAAAACACACATATACGCACCGTATTACACCTAAATCCCGACACCGTGCAATCCGTGCAGATCTCCTCAACCAGACGCCAGTGAAGCACACGCATGCCTGGGACGTTGAGTTCGTACCGGACGAGGACTATCACATAAAACCCCTAAATGGCGTCTTTCACATCTATACGGATAAGGTAAGGTGATCGATGGGAAATTTTAAACTGCCCCCGTTACTAAAATTCCCCCAAATAAACTTCCCTTTTGCAGGAACATTCTGGCGAACTCAAGTTCGAGTATCCGGACATGAATCAGTTCGTAAATGACATGCAGGTCATGTGTAATATGATTGCCGATGGCCCACTGTAAGTTGTTGATATCGAAAGATTTAAGATTTAAGAAAATGTGTTATAACAATACTTTATTGTTTATAGGAAATCATTTTGCTATCGTCGACTGTGCTATTTGTCGTCGAAATACCAGATGCATGTGCTGCTTAACGAACTCCGCGAACTTGCCGCCCAGAAGGCGGTGCCACATCGCGATTTTTACAACACCCGAAAGGTGGACACTCACATCCATGCGGCGTCGTGCATGAATCAGAAGCATTTGTTGCGTTTCATTAAGAAGACACTGAAGAACAATGCCAACGAGGTGGTCACCCATACGAATGGTAAACCGATGACACTCGCTCAGGTGTTCCAATCGATGAACTTGACCACATATGATCTAACTGTTGATATGTTGGATGTGCACGCCGATCGCAATACGTTCCATCGTTTTGACAAATTCAATTCCAAATACAATCCCATCGGTGAGTCGCGATTGCGTGAGGTCTTTCTCAAGACGGATAACTTTTTGAATGGCAAATACTTTGCACAAATTATAAAGGTAAGTATTTTCGGATTTATCAATGATGTATTTCATCTAATATTCAATTTGATTGATACACTTTTAGGAAGTGGCCTTTGATCTGGAGGAGTCAAAGTATCAGAATGCTGAGTTGCGTCTCTCGATCTATGGCAAATCACCGGATGAGTGGAACAAACTGGCCAAATGGGCCATCGATAATGATGTCTACAGCACGAACATACGTTGGCTGATTCAAATACCTCGACTGTTCGATATCTTCAAGTCAAACAAAATGATGACATCATTCCAGGAGATACTCAACAATATCTTTCTTCCACTGTTCGAGGCGACAAACAAGCCCAATGAAAATCCCAATTTGCATCGTTTCTTGCATTATGTGATTGGCTTCGATTCGGTGGACGATGAGTCCAAGCCAGAGAATCCACTGTTTGATAGCGATGTGCCACGACCCGAGGAATGGACCTACGAGGAGAATCCGCCATATGCCTACTATATCTACTATATGTATGCCAATATGACGGTGCTGAACAAGTTCAGACAGTAAGTTATCATCCCCTACGTTGATTGTATCCCCTACAAAGTTTGAATACCAATTTGTTTGTGTTCTCCTCCGACAGGCAACGTGGTCTGAATACGTTTGTGCTGCGACCGCATTGCGGTGAGGCTGGACCCGTGCAGCATTTGGTCTGTGGCTTCCTCATGGCTGAGAACATTTCGCATGGCCTGTTGCTGCGCAAGGTGCCGGTGCTGCAGTATCTGTACTATTTGACACAAATTGGCATTGCCATGTCACCGCTGTCGAATAACTCGCTCTTTCTCAACTATCATCGCAATCCATTGCCCGAATATTTGGCACGTGGTCTAATTATCTCGCTATCTACCGATGATCCGCTACAGTTTCACTTCACTAAGGTAAACAGAGTAGAGTAGTAAATCAAACTATTCAAACTCTTGCTACTAATCTCTAATGCATGCCAACAGGAACCGCTTATGGAGGAGTACAGCATTGCGGCCCAGGTGTGGAAGCTCAGCTCCTGCGACATGTGTGAATTGGCTCGCAACAGCGTCATCATGAGCGGCTTTCCGCATAACGTAAGTCAATGAGATCATATTGTTTTGATTATTTCTAATCAATCCCCGATGATTTTGTATCGTCAGATCAAACAACAATGGCTGGGTCCACACTATTTCGAGGATGGCATCTTGGGCAACGATATAACACGCACCAATGTGCCAGAGATTCGTGTCGCCTATCGCTATGAGACCTTGTTGGATGAGCTCACCAATATATTCAAAGTGAATCAAAAATGCCACTTGAAGGAAGCCAAATAAAGCGTTAGTTTGTCACAGCAAAACAACAACAACAACCACAACAAAAAAAGAAAACAAAACTTTTTCTTTACAAAGAAAAACAAAAACCACAAAATGCTTGCTTATAATATGCATAAGTATACACGAAAAAATGTCGTACATAATTACGTACTCTATGTAAACGTTTCTCTACTAACCAATTTATATAATATTTAATTCATTACCGGACAGACCAAAATTATACATGCATGCATTAAATAATAAATACAAAAGTACATAATTAAGTACAATATATGTATGTATACAACACTTATATACAGGGCACATTGGCTGGCTGACGGTGGCAACAGCGACTGCCAGAGCAGTTGCATTAATAATTCAACTCCTAGCTAAATATCTAACGATATATTATATTCTATGATTGTCTATTTGTAGGTAGAATTATATTTTTTTTTTGTCGCTCTGCTGCTGGTTGGTTGCTAGTTGCTGCTGCATTGCAAAACGAATTATAAAGAGAAATTATATATATTTCAATTACAAAATCTTATATACTGATTGTAAACTCAGAAAAAAAAAAAAAAAAAAAAAAAAACAAAAACAATAAATAAAGCAAATTACGAGTGCAAACTTTATTGCTATTAAAACTTCCAACTGTTTTTTTTTTTCAAATTCAAACTAGAGTTGCCAACTTCGAAGAAGCGCCATCTAGCGGCAGTTCAGCGCACACTTGCGCAGCGCTGCCAAGTATCGCGCGGAGTACTTTTTAAGCCAGGTATCGATAGACTGGAGTAGTGATTAATGGTTTACATGCAAAATGTTTACTAATCTTTGAAAATTATGTGTTGCTAGCGAAACATAAAAAAATCAGCATTTATCTTTCGCCGATTTTTTTGCTGTAATTACCGGCCAATGGCTGTTGTAATTGAGTAGAGTATCGATAATAATGTAATGAAGTGAAGCGCATTGCTTAAATCGATGTATCGATAGAAGATCAACAAACCTATCATACATATACACACATAAGTGTAGTGTATGTGTGTTATTGTGCATGAGAGAGATTCTTCTCTTCGTTCGCTGCCTTTGTTTTCCACCAAAAATTGAAGAAAAATGTTGCTGTTACCCAGTTGATACAGAAAAGTGAAACAAATTGAAATCATTTCAGAAAGCGGCGGCGTTTGGAAGAAGTTATTGAACGAGGCAGCAATTGTTGGAAGTCAGCGCTCCCCAAAAAACGAGTCATACTCACACACACACACACATACATGACATATATGCATGCGACGTATATGCTGCAATAGTGTGTGTGTGCATAATGACCACCCAGCGAACGCATCGAAATGCCACCAGCGCGGTGGTGGGAGGAGGGGGACCAGGAGGAGGAGTTGGTGATTCTGATTATGAGACATTAATGCAGCGTCTACACATTGGCAGCTATCAACGTTCGCCCGGCGCCATCGAACACTATATGCACGAGCCGCAGCAGCAACAACAACAACAACATCATCATCAACAGCAGCAGCAACTGCATCATCATCATCATCATCAACAGCAGCAGCAGCAGCAACTAATGCAACCACGCCTGCCCAGCAGCGAGGATTACACGCTTTATGAGCGCGGCAGCATCATAGCCGCCTCCAAATATGCCACAGCAACGCCCAAAACGAGCATGGATCACATGCTAGGGATGATGGGCAACGGGGGCGGGGGCAGTGGGAGTGGCAACAATAGCAGCAGCAGCATGGGCAGCGCTGCCATGTTGCAACAGCGTGGCGGCGGCTCACCTCACATCTATGCACCCACCGCTCAGGTGCTGGGCCAACGTATTGTGCCCCAAAAGCATTCGCCCGTCTACGAGAATCTGGAGTTCTATGGGCAATTCGATACGAATCAGAAGCGTGCCCAGCCGCAGAGTCCGGCGAGCAGGCAGAGTGTCATGCTCAACGATTATCTGTTGATGCAACCGATTGGCGGCGGTCGTTTTGCCCACACGCCGGTGCCGGAAGCGACAACCATAGCAACAGTTGGAGCTGGAGCATCGAAGCATTCACATCCACATACCCATCCCCATCCCATTGAGGAGCTGTCGGCCACGGCGCCCATCTATGAGAACATTATACCGCATTCCGGGCAGCGAGCCCAGCCGCAAGCATCGCCGGCCACCGCCAGCATTTATCAGCACACCGAGATGGCCACGCCCACGCCACACAATGTGGAGCTTAACGCCTTGCAGCTGTCGGCATCATCGTCGTCATCGCCGCTGCATCAGCGCAGCATCAGCAGCAACAGCTCGGCAGCAGCAACTGGAGCTGGATCGGCAGCTGGGACAACAGTTGGTGGCTTGCATTCGCCAACGCAGCGATATCGCAATCTGTCGCTGCCCAGTCACCTCAGTCCAATGGCATCGCCGGTGACGGTGGCAACCAAATTGCAGCTGCAACAGCATACGCCGCTGAAGCAGCCGCAGCAGGCGCAGCTGGGCATCAATGTGTCCGTCAATCCCAATTATATTGAGGACATCAACAGCTCCGATTACGTTTGCATGACGGCCAATTTGCATCGCAGCAGCAACAGCAACAACACGAACACCAACAACCACACTAATAGCAACTCGAATAGCAACAGCAACACGAATAGCAACAACACCAATAGCATTAGCAACAACAACACCAAGAGTCGCAGTCCCAACAATGTGCGTTTGAGCGCCGCAAGTCCACAACCGCCACCGCCTTCACAGCAGCAGCCACTGCCACAGCAACAGCAGCAACCACTGCCACAACAGCAGCAGCAACAACCACAGCAATTGCTGCAGTCGTCGCATTTGCAATCACAGCCGCTGCCCATTCAGACGATGGCAACAACAACAGCGAGCGCTGCGCAGCCGCTGCAGCTGCGTGCCACGCCCCTGGCAACAACAGCGCCCCTCGCTGTGGCCACCTCGCCAACGCCCTCGCAGAGCAGCACAGGTAAACAAAGCTCTCAGATATTGCCATGCTTACTAATTACTATTCTCATCCATCCACCAACTAAATAACGGTAACTAATCATCTCTCTCCCTCTCTCTAACTCATTGCTTTCGCAGCCGCTTTGCGGCCTAAACGAGGTATGATCGACTCTATATAGATAGATCGGTATTATTGTACTTAAATATAAAATTTCCTTTTCAAATTTTATGTTATCTCAGTTATTATATAGTGAATTATATTCTAAAGTTTTGCCTTTTAGTATTTCAAAACATAATATAGAAAGTAGGTTTCGATTTTTTTAAGTTTATATGTCTTTCGTTCATCCGTCTGTCTGTCTGTCTGTCCATCAGTTATTACAATGAAATAACTTCTGAAATCTTTTATATTTATATATATTTAATTTATAATTAAATGTCTAACTTTAATATCAAATATCATATTACCTTTAAAAATATTACATTATCTCAGTTATTATTATGAAAAGGCTTTTGACATTTGTTCAGTAGTTGCTTTTGACAATTTAAAACTAAATATTGAAAATAAGTTTTCCTTTTTTTAAGTTCTATTTGTTCATCCGTCTGTCTGTCTGTCCGTCAGTTATTACTTTTGAAATTTTTGATTTAGTTGTGTTTGGGAATTTAAAACATAAATTCGATAAACAAGTACTTGACTCTATTCGAAAGTATAGAAGTAATATCAAATATTAAATTTTGTATTATTATTATTATTTCACTGAAATAACAAATGCAATTCCTTAGTCTAATGATATAAGCCCGAGCAACTAAGGTCTTCAGGCTACGATTTCTTTTTTTAAAAGGTTCCTGTGTCTATTCGTTCATCCGTCTGTCTGTCCGTCAGCATAAGCATCTAAAACTTGCTTACCTCAAGCGTTAGAGCTGCCAAATTTGTTTTTCTTTGTCCTGCGCAGTTCAAGTTTGCAGTGAAGTATTCGACCACGCCTACTTTAATCGAAAGCATACAAAATACAGGCGATAATTTCAAAGTTGTCGACACACAAAACAAATATCATCGTAACGTCGATAATTGAAAACCAATCTTCTTTCTTTCTTCTTTTAATTATTTTTATACCTTACTCAACTAGTTTTCTAATGTTACTTAATTTTGCTTTATACAACCAACTTTTGTATAAAAAAAAAGAATTTCACGAATGTGTAGTTAAATGCAATGCATTTAAGTTAAAAGGAATGCAATTGTCTTTAATTATTATTATCTTTTTCTATTCTACAATATATTTTTCCCTTTGAAATAAATGCAATATATTTTATATATTATGATGCAAGAAGAATTTCACAAAAGTGTAGTTAAATGCAATGCATTTAAGTTAAAAGGAATGAAATTGTCTTTAATTATTATTATCTTTTTCTTTACTACAATATATTTTTCCATTTGAAATAAATGCAATATATTTTATATTATGATGAAAGAAGAATTTCATGAATTTCACAAATGTGTAGTTAAATGCAATGCATTTAAGTTAAAAGGAATGCAATTATCTTTAAAGTGAAAATAAATTAACCATCGCTGTTAAATTTTTCACAATTTTACCATTTGAAAGGTTAAAAAGGTTAGATATCATTAAAATGAATACTAACTTCCCCCCTTTCTTAGGATTTTCATTTGAAATAAATACAATATATTTCATATATTATGACATAATAGAGCATATTTAGATCCGGCACTCTAAAAATTCCAATAAAAGATATTTAATCAAATTATTTGCTGTTTATATTATAATCGCATGCTTTTCAATTTCTATAAATTTCATTACGATTGCCTAGCAATAATAATTTCAATTGAGTTTCAAATTCAGTAAAGGTTCAAAGTTTGCTTTGTATTTCTTTTTTGTATTCCCAAGTAATGTTAAAAAAGATTCCTATGCTACTTTTTTACTCGATTATTTATACAACTCTGTTTTTCCACGTTCTTTAGGTCTCACCAAGAATCTACTGCCGTACAGCGTGACTCCGCCACGTCCGGCTGGACCGACTGAAGCGCAGCGTAAAATCGAGGAGCTGACACGCCAGCTTGAGGAGGAGATCGAACAGAGCGAGGAGCATGGCGAATATTTTGGTATGTCCTCAACTACAACTACAATCAAATCAATCTCAACTTTCGCACCTTACAGGCATCTGTCACACGTGCGGGGAGAAGGTGAAGGGCGCCGGACAAGCGTGCCAGGCGATGGGCAATCTGTATCACACCAACTGCTTCATCTGCTGCAGCTGCGGTCGAGCTCTGCGCGGAAAGGCGTTCTACAATGTGCATGGGCGTGTCTATTGCGAGGAGGACTATATGGTAGGTTCAGCTCAGGGCTTATAGGATACAGTACTCAGAGATTAGAATATTACTATTATGTAATCTAGCAGCTGTTATAAGTCCAAGTCCATCTGTCCGTCTGTATAAATAGTAATTAAAGCTATAGAATATTTCTTAACCTTAGATTAGGTTTGCCTTCTCACTTACCAAATGAAATCTAGACATTCGTCTTGGAATTAACTTTCAAGTTGTTCTAGAAATGTTTTTTCAAATTGTTGCTGCATGAAATTTTCATTAATTTAAGTACACAATATTAATGTTCTTATATTGGAAATTACACCGGTGTCAGAGCAATTTGATTGGTTATACCTGAACTTGAATTTATTCTTATAATAATAACGAATACAATTTCATATTGCAATGAAATGAGGACTAAGGACTTTAGGCTAAAGCTTGACTTTATAAAGACCAACCTAAAAACTCTACAAGCTTTTTCTTTTTTTTTCAATCTACAATATTATGTTTTCTTTAGTTTCATTTTGTTGGTGTCAAAGTAAGGATCCAAATTGTCAGTTTTCTTTATTGTTTACTAAAAGAGTTTACAGCTAGTAATGTATATAGTATAAGGGAACAGTATAGATGAAGATCCTTAAATGTAATTTTCTGACTGAAGAAAGCACGAGTAAAGTCGGTATGATATTGTGATTTAAGAGCATAGAACCTATTACATTTTTTATACACGCTACCCATAGCATAGATGGGTATTATAACTTTGTGTCTACATGAAATGTATGTCAGGAAGATGGAGATATCTCCAACCCCATAAAGAGATGGTATAGCCACGTCTGTCTGTATGTCCGTCCGTTTGAACACCTAGATGTCAGGGTCGTAGTATATTTTGTACTCTATGGTATTTTCAATGTAGTACTATATCAATATATCAAATGGAACTTTTAGTATATTTTTGTGGTATATTTTAAGAATAATACCGTACTGTTTTTCTTTTTATACTTACTTAATTACTTGTTAATAAGTGGGATATTATTATGATGTAGAACATAGATCAGTTACTTTTTTTCAGTTAAGCTTAAATGAATGAGGCGAAAAGTATAAAAAAAAACGTTAAAAATCAAAGTTATGAACACGATTACAGTCTGCCTGCTTGCTCTTAACAATCTGTTCAAACACACAACTTTTAAAGGGTTTAAAAGGCTCACAGTCGAGCACACTCGTTAATAAATGAGATATTATTACGATGTACAGCTTAGATATAGATCAATTGCTAACCTTAAAAGTCAAGAAAGTTAAGAGCACGACTAACGCTAGTGTCTCACAGTCGAGCACACTCGATTGTAGTTTTTAAATACATTATTTGACCATGTTTCTTTTTTGCTACATTGCAGTATTCAGGTTTCCAGCAGACGGCTGAGAAATGCGCCATCTGCGGGCATCTCATCATGGAAATGGTAAGTATTCCCCTCTCACTCACTCTCTTATACTATTGCCATCTCAACTGTTGTCATGTATGTGGCTATAGATACTGCAAGCTATGGGCAAATCGTATCATCCGGGCTGCTTTCGATGCTGCATCTGCAACGAATGCCTCGACGGCGTTCCCTTCACCGTCGATGTGGATCACAAGATTTACTGCGTCAACGATTACCATCGCATGTTTGCGCCCAAATGCGCCAGCTGTGGCAAAGGTAAGAAGACAATAAAAGAGAGTCAAACAAGACCTCTTCTAATCGATTATTTCCCGCTTAGGCATCACACCCGTCGAGGGCACCGATGAGACGGTTCGCGTGGTTTCCATGGATAAGGATTTCCATGTCGATTGCTACATCTGCGAGGAGTGCGGCATGCAGTTGACCGATGAGCCGGACAAACGTTGCTATCCCCTCGACGGTCGTCTGCTCTGCCGTGGCTGTCATCTGCAGCGTCTCGCATTGCAATCCTCGCCGCACACACGCCACCAGGAGCCCGTGTGCGCCTCCTATCAGTATATGGGCTGAGCTGAGCCAGACTCTCCCTGCCTCCTCCCCCAAAAAAAAACGAGACTAGACTAAAAACATAACTGATGCAAGAAACGTAAACGTAAACCGTAAAAACTATTCAACAAATTTATAACGCACACAACAAATATTTCGCAATAAACGATATCCAATCTTTAATAAATCATGCAGCGCAAAATACACAAAAATTCAAATCTCGAAACAACTCTCTCTTAGTGCATCAATATCTCGAGCTGCACGAGACGATTGTTGGTGTCGGAGGGCATGCGATAGGGCAACGTTGCGGCCATGTTGGTCAACGCCTTGGCACGCTGTCGCAGCTGCTGTAGCAACTCTTCCTTATCGCTGATGGTGCTGCTGCTGTTATCGTTGTCCGCTTGCAACAGATTGCCGCCCTTGAGACGCTGATATTCGCCGTGTATCAGATCCATGGCAGCGAGCAGCACATCGGGCAGCACTTTGATAATATCGGAGCCAATCAACTTCAAGCTGCTGACGCAGCTGTCCACCTCGCGACAGTTGTCGGGTGTTATGCGATGTTTGGCCAACACTTCGGCGGCCAGACGCGATTCACCGGCATGATAATAGTCGAAGAATTTCAACAGTTGCGAGAGTAATTGATATGTGCCCAACACATGTTCGTCCACATCCATTTTGCGGCGTGCCAACGCATGATTCATGCGCTCCGCAATCGCTGTTAGCTGTTCGCGCATGCTGCCGGGACGCGACGGTTGATGCACCACCTGTGTGAGGAGGGAGCAGAGCAAACGCAAAGCCTGCTCCAGCTGGCCGGCAATGAAGTATAGCTTGATTGCGAGTTCGAATTTGGTGCGTTGCGACAGCTCATCGCCCACCATGCTGGCCAACGCCTGTTTGTCCTGTGCCATGTTTGGGAACTGCGTGAAGATGCCACTAAAAAAAACAAGATTAACAATCGTTTATACTACTAGTGAAGCGAACTCGAAATGTTTTCTTACCCATTGAACGTCCACGGATCGTTGGCATCGGATGTGCCAAAGATCAGCTGCAGCAGCTTGTCGTCGCAGTTCTCGACAAGCAGATCACAGATGCAGCTAAGCATTAGATTGCGACCATCGTGTGACTTGAAATTGCGCAGCAAATAATAATATTGCAGCGCCTCATTGGTGTCCGTTTGTTCAAAGCATTTCGTGTACATGATGATGAGACGGGCCAGATTCAAGCGACGCATCGGTGCCGGATCATCCGAGTCGGCGCTGAGCAGCGGCTGCTGAACGCTGCCCGGTGTGCCCAGCATCCCGAGCTCATTGAGGGCGATGGCCATGTGGACGGCATGCGGACGATTCGCATCGGTGCGTGCCAAGAACTCGATGGCCGACTCAAATTGTCCGGTCAGCACCAGCACCTGGAAGTACAGTGGCGTCTTCTCACGGGCATTGAAGTAATTCTCGCCGTATTTGTCGAGGATCAACGACTGCAGGCCGCCGTAGCTCAAACGCTCGATGTGATAGTCGGGACGTTCATCTGTGGCCAGCACCGACAATTGCATCCACAAAAAGTCGTCGATGGTGCGCACAACCTCCTGGTGCGGTTCTTGCGGATCACAGGCCAACACAATGGCATACACCTGGCAAGAAAAAAAAAGAGAATTAAAACAAGTAAGAAAGCTACAATCGAGTGAGCTCGACTGTGAGATACTCGCTACCCATTTCGAAGAAAATCAAAGCAGAGCAGTGTTATTCTTAAAATATATCGAATTAATATACCTCAAAAATACTAAAATATACCAAAGACTACATTTAGTATATTGATATGGCATATAGAGTACAAAATATATCAAATTGTCAGCCAAAGCTACTAAGACCCTTAGTAAGTAGACATTTATGCCTATACAAAAGAATTTCTTAATTCACTTCCACATTTTCCATATAATTTTTAGAAATTTTTATTATATGTACCAAAATGTACAACTCTAGCTTAAAAATTACGCTTGTTATATTCTTTTTTTTTCGAAAACTATACTTGGTTTGTGTCGTCGATAGGCACAGATTAAAAAATACGATATGAAGTTTTAATTTATCCAAATATCTTCACTGCGGGATTTATATACATTTTAATTTCAATTTAACTGAAATTTTGAGAGTCCCCTTTATAAAAACTTTGGTTTTACAGCCTCCTAAATATTACACTGATTATTCTGCAGTCGGTTAGTAGTTTTCTATATAACTTATAGACTAAATATCTTTTTTAACTCTCCCGCTTTCGGACTTGAAAATAAATGCATTAATAATACAAAAATGTCCAATAAATATTCTGTTAACAGCTTTAGATGATCAGAAGACCCGCTTAAGGAATGAAAAAATGAATCTCAAGCTTCTACCGTTTGAGTATATCTTTGAAATATATTTGTAAATAAAGTCTAACGAAAATATAAATGCATTGTTAATTAAAAAATATTCTGTGAAGAGTTTTAGATGATCCGAAGACTTGCATAAGGAATTATCGGAATGAAAAAATGAACTTCTAGCTTTTAAGGTTTGAGTATGCCAAAAATTCTATCTTTTTCAACTTCTACACTTTCTTTTTTTAAATACATTTGTAAAGACCGACTTAAATATAATTTCATTAATAATACGAAAATGTCCAATAAAAATTCTGCTTTAGATGATCAGAAGATTTGCATTAGGAATTGTCAGAATGAAAAAATGAACAACTATCTTCTACGGTTTGAGTTCAACTAAAAAGTCCGACAAACATGTCAAGTAACTTTAAGCCATGTAGATCTATAAATCTTAAGCCCATCTCCTATATAAAATTGTTCAGACTGCGTTAGACTTACCGCTTTCTTGTAGGGATCAGTGCAGACGCGCAGCTTGTTGTTGTACTCGAGCTTCAGCTGACCCTCAAACTTGGCATGCGGTCGCTCCAGGTCGCCAAACTGCTGCGGATGCCCCGCCTGCTGTTGCTGCAACTTCTGCTGCTGTTGCTTGTGCTGCAGCAGCTTCAATAGCTCCGGACAAACGCCGCCCTCCTTGAGGAACTGCACAGCAGCCGCATAATCACCGCTGCGCAAACTGTAATAAACCAAGGCCCACAGGGGTCGGTTATGGGAGACATCGAGGAGGCCCACCAAAGACTGAGGCTGCTGAAATGTGATGCTCACAAAGGAGCTGACAGTGTTGTAGACATTGGGAATGCCGCCGCGCAGTCCAACGAGGCGATTCTTTTGGATGACGGTGTTCATGTATTGACGATAGCATTTCTCCAAATAGGCCAGCGCTTGCTGCACAAATTGCGGTCCCGTTTGACGCGCCTTGAGCGGATCTGTGCTGCGACCCAATGGCGACACATTGGCCATGTACGACAGCACGCTCCACATCTCGTGCACCTGACTGTCCAGATTGCTAAGCGTCTCCTTGGCCAGCTGGGTTAGCTTGGTGAGCAGATTGGGACGATGGCCTTGCAGCTTCCACTGGAATGTGGCACTTTGATTGTAGGCGCATATTTCATGCGCATAAATCGCCTCCATGCGATTGAGACGGGAACGTGGCAGGGCGTCTTGCGGCAGCACAGTGGGCACCATTTGACGATGCACATCGGGAAAGTCTTCTTGATTGGGACCAACTAGCGCGTTAAGCAGACGCTCCTTCTCCTCGCCCCACTCCGCGAACATGCGCCACATGCGTATGCGCTCCACATTTCTGAAGATCTATGAGAATTCGTTAAGAAATTATAAATTTTTACATATTTGTAAGGACTACTTACATTCTTGTTGGTCTCCTCGATGACGGCAATTATAGCGTTCTCGCGCTCGTTCTTCAGATATCCCTCCACATCAGTGTCGGCCAGGGGATTCAGTGGCTCAAAGGATTTTCGCGCGCTTAGCGATTCCAACTTTTGTGTAAGCTTTGGCAAATCGACACCTCGCGATCCCATCAATATGTGACTGCAGCAGGTTGATGGCGGTTACTAACAGTGGCCTAGCTTAATCATTAAAAAGAGAAACTTACGCTTGCAAATCATTTGTGCCCGCCTGAGTAACCCGCGAATGCATTTCCTGCGTGGCTTGCAGCACTTGGGACAGTGTGCGCTCCACGCGCGGCATTTCGGTGTCCATTTTCGTTTCATTGTTGAGCCGTTGTGCCTGCTGCAGCAGTTCGTTTAAATCCATTATTACACGATTTGATGTTCAACTAAACGGGACAATGATTACAAATAACAAGTCGAAATTCTAAACTCGCCGCACGCCGGCAAGCATTGTTGCTTTACTTTTGAAATATCGATAGGTAGCTTTTGCATTTAATATTGCTCGATAGCAATCTTTGTGGCCACTGTCTAGTGTGGCAGTCATCTTCACGAAAAATATCGATGACATTTGAAAAAAATTTATTATAATAAATCGATGTGAATATCAAGCGAAAGTATTAGGTGGAATATATGTATATATTATAATGTAATGTATAATAAATAGTAAAAATGCAAGCAATATTCAAAATACCAACTTCTTCCATATAAAGAGTAACCAGCTAGTTTTTGTAAAAATAACCAATGCTTCAGTATAAAATAGTGTATTTTCAAATGAACTTACGGTCACGCTGTTAGCAATCGAGCAGCACACCGCAATCGCTTGCCGTTCCCGTTGGAAGCAAACGTAATTTTTTTAAACACATTTGTATTTTACAACACACATTCAGAGAGACAGACGTGCTAAAGTACAGTGAATTTTTGAAAATTGTTTTCTGTGTGTTCTCGTTCTTTTCGCGTGTGTGAATATTAGCAAAATAAATTAGCACAACAAAAAGAGTAAAACACGTACGCACGTCACGCGCACGACGAGAAAGAACGGCGATAACAACGCAAAAAAAAGGAAAAAAACACCAACAAAACTTAAACTTACAAATTTTGTGCACAAGACAAGAGAGAACTTGAAGCTTTTGCAAAAACGTTAAAATCATGTCAGACGCCGATTTTGAGACACAGTCACAGCCGGAGTCGACAAATGGCAGCAGCAAATTTGATGTGCCCGAGATCGAATTGATCATCAAGGTGGGTTTTATTTTGCAGCCTAGACCAAACACACACAAAGCCACTTGCAATGCATACATAGGCACACACACACACACACACACACACACAGATTATGTATGCATGCATATGTTGTGTGTTCGTATCCCTTCAATATGACTGGTGTCGATTGTCTCCATTCATTGTTCTAGTCAAGAACTTATCTATGTAGTACATACTTCGTAGACAGCTCTGGACTATACCAATGGTGGTGCGTGTTTCTTACAGAAGGTGACTGCGAACTATACAAGTACATACATATATATTATCTGCAATTGTGTGTGTGTGAGTTTATTAGATTTCTTTATGCGCGCTTTGCAAATTTTTGCTGTGCTGCAATAAAGTGAAAATGTTGTATTGCAAATAGTTGCTGTTGCTGCTGCAGCTGCACCGACACTTTCTTCTTCCACATCGTTTCTCACCTTTTGCTTGTTGTCGTCCACTTCTGTGTGTGTCACATGAAGAAATATAAAACGTATTCATTATGTTCATTTTTCGTTTTTTTTTTTTTTTTTTTTTTTTTTGTATTTATTCATTATTGTCTGCGCTGCCGCCGCCGCCGCTGCCCGCCCCCTTTAGTATTGGGTCTACTCTCAGTCAGTGTGTTCTTCTTATTCGTCTTAGTGTTTTTGTTGTTTCTAAGTTGAGCATCGCAAAAACTGGTTTTGCTCTCTCTCGTTATCTCGCTGTCCTCTTTCCTCTTGAATATGTTCTTGACCAGCTAAGCAGCACACTCACACATACATATAGACACACAACAAGCATACCAACACTTTGCTAGGCGATATGCATTTGCATGTGTGTGCGTGTGCGTATGTGCTGGAGTTTGCATTTGTATTGACAGCCCTACTACAAGAGGCATTCTTGCAATTTGCTGCTATTCAGTTAATAATTTCTTATCTGGCATAAACTTAATCATATTTCATAGCCGCAATTGGCTGACAACGAACACGTTTCCATTTTGCTATATGATTTCGAAATCGAAATAAATATCTTTGGAGCCTACGTCATTCACATATGAAGAAGTCGAAAATACTTGAAGCTCGTGAACAGTTTGTTTGCCCAAGTAATTGTCTTTGGCAGGCCCCATTCATTCATTGTTGATTCTATTAGTAAAGCAACAATCATTATTATTAGGGCCTTATGCGCCACTCCTCTGACACCCACACAGACACACGCATGTTCACGAATGTGTTTGTATGTGCCGCACCCTATATAAAAGCATGACTAATGCAACTCCACACACAACTCCAACTCCCAATTGCATACTGTTGTTGTCACCCTCTCTGTCTCTCTCTCACTCCCTCACTCACATCCCAATTCCAATCCCATAGCGCGCATCGTGCTTTTTGTAATGCAGAGAGAAAGTGAAACATGGCGGGGACCAAAGCAAAGCAAAGCGCACCTGTTGAACTCAATGCACTCTTCTCTCTCAACGAAGCAGAAGCGTCTTTGACATAATGCACACACATACATATGTACATATGATCACGTTCGTGTATGTGTGGACATTTGGCATTTGCAATGATCAAAAGGAAAATAACATCACAATACACGTAAATGTACAAATAAAGCGTTTAAGCAAAAAGTGAAAGTTCAATTTGGTTTTGCGCCCAAATACATTGCGCCCGCTTGTTATTATTATGTGGTTGCTGGCTGCACAGATGAAGAAAGCAGCAAGAGCAGCATTCACTCTTCCCAACTTGCTTGCTTGCTTGTTTGTGTCTGCGTGTTGAGTGTTGTGTGTTGTATGTTCGAGGTCCAACAAACTAACAACAAACAAAACACACAATCATTGAACGCTAAACAGGTTTTTCTCGTGTGCAGTTTTCCGCCTCCTTGGCCAAAGCCAAAGGCCCAAGAGGCATCGCAACAGTCATCGCCCACACACACACACACATACATATGCATGCACACATAATAGATGAAAAACAAAACAACGTCAATTACAACTACAATTGCGCTTCGTTCGAAGCCTTTATTTGGCATCGAAAATGTATCGATAACTTTTGGCTACAGCAGAGCTTTTTAAGGTGTGTGTGTGTGTGATTACTGATCGCAGTTTGTTTGGCAATAAACATAATTGATTGACAATTCATAAAGTTTTATATTTGTATTGTAATGCAAATTGTGCAAGCGACAATTCCTTAATATTTATTAGATCATATAATCACGATCTGCTCACGCGCTCATCTCCAACCAAGGCGCGCTCCATCCACCATGACATTTAAGCAAAGCACGCAAGAGAGGCTTGTCATGCTATTGTTTGTTGTGCATGTTCTTCTGCTTCTTCTCTTGCTGTTGGTGTAGCTGTTGCTTCTATTGGAGTGGGTGGCATGTGTGGATGCATTTTCATTGACAAATCCAAAAGTACACGCTATAGGAGAGAAGAAGAAAAAGTGGAGCTGCGCAATGTTTATGTTTATCTTTCTGACACTGCCTTTTAAAATACATTTCGCAATGGAAGGCGATTTATTATATTGTGTAAATGACTTAACACCCCACTATATTTATTTTATCTGTATATTTGTGCTGCACTAAAATAGCAATTAAGTCACAGCGCAGAGTTCTCTGCAAATTAAATTGACAAGCGTCGTCGTCGTCTCAGCATGCCATAAATAATAATAATAATAAGACACGAAAGGTGAAGACGATAAAGAACAAAAAAACAAAAATATGGAAAAAAAAACAAAAAACGGCAACAAGAAACCCATTAGCCATTTACCAATTTAGGCCAAGATACGAGCCAAGTGAGCATTCTTCAAGCTCACGTTCTTCATTCTCCTTCCATACCGCGGCAGTCACTCTTGATTATATTTTATTATTATTTTTTTTGGCTATTACTTCATCATGCTGAAGTCGCTTTGCCTGTGCTTGCTTCCGCTGCTTTTTGATAAGATATGTATTTCGTGTATGTATTTTTTTTTTTTCTGTTTTTGATGGTGGAGCAAACGGCAAGAAAGCGCTCAAGGTTGACATCTCTCTGCCCGCCCTCAACATATGTACATGTGTGTGCAAGCATGCTCGCATCAGTGCTGTCACTTTTGCCTTTTTATGGCAAGATATAGGCACCTTTATAGCTAATCAGCCATTTATTTATTTTAATTGTATTTGTCACACATTTTGGCTAGTTCTAAGTGTTTTCATTGAAAACCCGTCAAATTTCATATCAACAACAATATTTACAAATTGAGTGACTAATTTTAGAACAATCTTTCTATATGCGAATTATGGGAAACAGACGCTCGGAAATTGAAATAAATATGTTTTCAAAGTAATTATATTTGTCGATAAAAATTCCCTATTCAAACTATTTTATGCATAAATCAAATTAGAGAGATAATATTTAGGAAAGAGTACATTTGTTGTACTTTATTTCTTTATTAATTTACTTCAACATAGCAAAAGTTCAATTCTAATTTGTCATTATTTTCTACTGAACTACTGCATGGTTATTTTTAAAGCAATTGCAAATACTTTATTTTAGCCATTTTTAAGCCACGTTTTTACCCAAAATTCTGGCAGCACAGTCATAATTGCCGAAAATTATTGTGCTGCTCACTTCACTGCAGCTGTCAGCGCGAGCGAACCGGTTCCAAAAATAACGCACGCTCGAACTTAAGCACACACGCACACATATGCATGCACATAAATACAGTGGTATGCAGATGTACATATGTATTTATGAACATACATACATTCATTCTTCTCATTTATATGTTCGCCTCGCTAACAATTTGTATTTTTTTTTTCTTTTTGTATTTTGTATTTTATCTTATCGCACTATTATTTGTGTTTAATTACGTTGCCCCCACTTATACAACGAAAGCAACAAATCAAGAGGAATCGAACAGACGGAGATGTTTTTGCTGCTTTAACTAGGAATGGTGGAATAGCAATAGAAGAAGTCATAAGCACACACACACACAACTACACGAACACAAACGATAACAAATAGTGGGTGGAAGAGAGACGATAAACCACATAGAATATATTTGTCTCACTTCTCTTAATGCCATTCAATATCTGGCTGGCTGTTTCTCCATCAACGATAATTTATTGGCCAGCTAAATGAAATGTATTTCAAAATTAACGTATTATTATTTTTTTATGACTGATCTGCGATTGTTGTCGTTGCTGTTGTTTTTGGCAAAGCATTTCATTTTGTTTATGGTCCACGATCTTCAAATATACTTATGAATTGTGCTGTTGTATGCCACTTGACATTTGCTTCTGCTTTTGGTGGTTTCGTTATTTATTCTGTACGATCGTCGTCATTTCTATTTTTGATTGGCAATTGCAATCAGTTGTTCCAAGTTGCAATTACAATTCAATGAGGGGACAGAGAGAGAGAGAGAGAGCGAGACCATCTTGACCTTTGACGTGTTGCACATGTGCAATAAATACACTTTGCAAAGCACACATACACACATACGGCAAACGTAATTACTTTTGCCACTCACGTATACAGACGGGTAATGAGTTGTTTGGGGAAAAAAAGTAATCAGGTCATTTGGGAAGTTGAAAGTACATACACACATACATATATACAATTGTATGTGTTGAGTTTGTTGTTGTTGTATATCGGCTGCACATGTACAACTATTTCTGCCGCAATAAAAAATAAAGCGTTAAAGCTCAAGCGTTAAATGCTTTGAGTGAACGACGCACCCGTGACGACGCTCAATTCTCCTCCTCCTCCTTCTCCTTCCCTTTTCCCATTCCTCAATCGTTTCACCGGCCCCATGCTTGACTGCTTAATGAGGGGCGGTTGGTCGATGTGGGCGTGATTTATTTTCTACCCTACTTCTATACATACAAAAAAGATATGTACACATTTTGTACAAATAAATATGCTATTGGCGACATTTAATCATGTACAATAATGTTTGTATGTGTGTTTATTAAGCTATTAACATTTCTAAATACATCAGCACGCACGTTAATTACTTCTAATTTGAAAATTAAACGCAATTGCCCGTTTGCTGGCTGACTGACTGGCTGGCCTGCTAGTGTGTGTAAACGATGTGTGTAAATGCTAAAACAGCTGATTGCGTGCGATTACGATAGTGTTGATGACAGGTAAATCGCTAGGGTAATCGTTACTCCATGCGATTACTCATTATCGATTGGCAGGCGATTATTACAAGACATCTATTTTAGGCAACAGCTGGCAACCTTGTACGTACAACGACAACAACGACGACGACGACGACTCTCTGTAAATGGATTCGTCTGTTGTTGTGCCGTGTAAAAACTTACAAACACAATTGCATGCTTTTATCTAACACACTCACACACACATGCAAACGCAAACATGCGCATGCACATGTACATGTGTTTATTACCGGCTGTCGGTAAATCAACAAGTCGAATTTGAACAATAGCAAGAGAGCTGGAAATGGAAAGATGATGACATCACATCATCATCACACACGTCTCTTTGGTCAAATGCCACGCAGGCGTCGTATACAAATATGTGTGTGAAGTGTGTTGTTGGTGATGCCAAGAACTTGGCACTTCCTGGCTATGTACTTTTCGATGCGCCCCCCTTCATCATCATCATCATCATCGTCGTCGTCGTCGTCGTACATATGCGTCAACAATGCATCACGCGACGCTTGTCCATGGTTAATGATGATGTCACATGATCAAATTTACGTTCGACACTCGAGCGAATATATTCTGGTTATGCAAAGTGAAATAACTTTGTTAAATCGGTTTCAAAGCTTTAACAAGCAACGAGAATTTCTCACTCAACATATTTTCTTTCATTCCTAAGATATTAGGCAAATTTCTTTAAAATATGATTATAGTAAAGTTTTAGTAAAACTGATTATTGATTTAACTCAAATGTTAAACTTTGTTAAATCGATTTCAAAGCAAACATATTTTATTTCATTCCAAAGATATTAGGTAAATTTCTTTAAAATAGGTTTATAGTAAACTTTTAACTCATGAGAAATAACTTTGTTAGATCGGTTTCAAAGCAAACATATTTTATTTCATTCCTAAGATATTAACCGAGTTTCTTTAAAATATGATTATAGTAAACTTTTAGTAAAACTGATTATTGATTCAACTCAATATTTATTTTTATTTCTTAGTTCTTAAAGTTAACAGTTATAAAATAAAATTGCATATTTTTGTTTAATGATCAGTTAGATGGAAACGCTAAAGTATCAATTTGTACATAAACTAGTAAATATGCATATATTTGGTTAAGAAGCTTATCCGATTATTCAATTTAGCCACTGTATCTACTATTTGTATTCTGGTTATGCAAAGTGAAACGATTTTGCGGCTATTTGCTTTTCACGCAATCGAGTGTCGACTGTATTTTGGCACAATTTGTTAAAAATTCATTTGATTTATTCATTTAACATGGCACGCGATCAGCCATTAGCGATCATTTGTATGCCCATTTGACCCAGTTGAATATCGAAATTATAATTAGCATCATTCTTTTCCTCCATCCACATAGGCTTCGACCATCGATGGACGTCGCAAGGGCGCCTGCCTGTTCTGTCAGGAGTACTTTATGGATCTGTATCTGCTGGCCGAGCTGAAGACGATCAGTCTGAAGGTGACCACAGTGGATATGCAGAAACCGCCACCAGATTTTCGCACTAACTTCGAGGCAACACATCCACCAATTCTGATTGACAATGGTTTGGCCATTTTGGAGAACGAGAAGATTGAACGTCATATCATGAAGAACATACCCGGCGGCTATAATCTGTTTGTGCAGGACAAAGATGTGGCCACGCTGATCGAGAATCTGTATGTGAAGTTGAAGCTGATGCTGGTGAAGAAGGACGAGGCCAAGAACAATGCGCTCTTGTCGCATCTCAAGAAGATCAACGATCATTTGGCCAATCGCAATACACGTTTCCTAACCGGCGACACCATGTGCTGCTTCGATTGCGAGCTCATGCCTCGTCTGCAGCACATACGCGTTGCAGGCAAATACTTTGTCGACTTTGAGATACCGGTAAGGATGAAGCTATACCTTTGAAATCACTTATCTTCAAATGAAATGAAATCTATTCTCTTTTGTAGACGCATTTGACGGCGCTGTGGCGTTACATGTATCATATGTATCAGCTGGATGCTTTCACACAATCATGCCCAGCCGACCAGGACATTATCAACCATTATAAGCTGCAACAGGTGAGATTACGTCTTTGCCTTCCCTCTTGGATTTCATCTAAATGTATGCCATTTCTATCTCTTCACATTCGCAGAGTCTCAAAATGAAGAAGCATGAGGAGCTGGAGACGCCAACGTTTACCACATCCATTCCAATTGATATTTCAGAGTAGAGTTCTATAGAGCCATGCACAGTTATTATTATTATTATTATTATTGTACTTTTTTTTGTGACAACTCTACAACTACAACTACAACTGCAACTATTCAGCGACAACTTTGAATGACAACACATACTACTACAACTATACAAAAAGCATACAAGTAGAATATGTATAGTATATATATATATATATATATATACTATATACATACAATAATACGTATATGACATGCATATATATTTATATACCTTTATATAGATACGCAAGATGACAAGCACTTGTTTTTCTTTTAAGCAGCCACCGTTGCCTTCCTCCTCTGAAACGCTATGCATTATTTTTTATTTTTGACTTGTATTTTAAAAACATTTTTGACTTCATTGCCCGCCTGCGTGTTTTTTTTTTTTTTTTTGTTTTAATTACGATTAAAGCTACAAGAAAATGTATTTGATATACATTAACAAAACGTATCCTCTGGGTTTCCCTTTTATTAATCTGCAAGGAGCTTTTCTATGTAAACGGAAATAGTGTTGTTCTTATTTTAAATCATCTTTTTATTTCTTTTTTTTTTGGCTCCCTGGCGCATGTTGCCATTTTGTTTGCTTTAAATTTTTATTTAATACCATAACAAGAAAAAATTAAAAAAAAAAAAAACAAATCAATAAGAATATGAGAAGAGGAAATTAAGAGTATTTTTGTATTAAGTGAACAATTATAAATAAAAACAACCAATTTGAAATACATATTTTTGTGTTTTTATTGACTATTGCATTCAAGAGAGTGTACTTGGGGACAGCTCCAATAAAATTTAATTTTTCTATGGATAGTTGACCATATGGAATTTAAAAGTATAATCGATAATTTAGGCGAAACGATAAATATTTAAATAAAATTGGCGCTACTAAAAATCGATAAGTTAGTAAGAGCAGATTATGCAGCCCTGATTGAGCCACTGATAGAATATGGTCTCACTTATCGTTATCGATTGCATTTTATTTTCGATTTTATAAACTGATATTACTGGATCAGTAAAGTTTAAAAATTAAGAAAAATCTACATTATTTTTAGGCATATTTTTAAAACAAAATTAATATTTATTTCAAAAATCCACTTTAAAAAATGGATAATTCGATATAGTAAGATTAACTTCATTTGGATAAATTCCATACCGTTCAGTTATTAATAAATTCAAATAGTCATTAATATAATAATAATAATCTTGTAAATTAAATATTTTTTGCGACATCGCACAATTACTTTAATTCAGAAATTAAGAGCAATTTCAGATAAATAACCCAAGACTTTGTTTAATTATCGATCGTCCTTGGAACTAGTTTGGTTCATGGGGTATAATACATATTGTCGATAATTATTTTACACGTATGTCTGATTAGACTCAGAAGAGCAAGCTTGCATGATGGAAACAAGTTTAAGAGCTTATATTTTCACCAGCCAAGGTAATTAAAAGATGTTTAAAATGCGCGCCTTTCAACGCGCGTTTTGGAAAGATGCCAATACATTATATTCAGAGTAACCAGTTGGGTTATCGAAAATCTGTTTGATTTCGTTATTATTACATAAAAGAGGCTATTTCATTAACTAACAATGTCGGAATGGAATTAAAATGGTTTATTTTAACGGATGTAATAGTTTTTTGAAAAGCAAAAGATCGATTCGAAATTAAAAAATCGACTGAATTACGTGATGAAAAGGAATCGAATATAATCGAATGCTTCGGAATCGGTTCCAGCGTTTCGCTGCACGCGTGCACGCACACTTACACGATGGCGCTTTTAGGTGCAACTCTGATTCGCAACATTCACAAATCGTCGGCACTTCGGTTGTCCGCCATTTTACCTAAAAAATCTATAACCCCAGCTCGAAGTGGAAGTAGTAGCGGAGGTCAGTTGCAATTTGGAATTCAGTTTGTTCGCGAATATTCTAACGGATCGAAAATGAGTACTTTGCCAAGAGTATTCTTCGATATGACCGCCGATGGCGAGCCCGTCGGCAGAATAATTATGGAGGTAAGTTAACTATTTTTTTTTTACCCGGTTCTTTTTTTTTTGCTTGCATTAATTTTTTTTTTCGAATTTTTACGGTATGCACATATGTACAGTACATGCACATATACTATGCACGTGTGTGTGTGTGTGTCTTAATGGAAAAGTTCATAGTACGGCTGTTAGATTTAACACGTGATTAGCATTTATACTCTTTATTTTCCGGCATATTGTATTAATTATGTACATACTAAAGCCAATTGTAACAGATGTATATATTCATGTATATATATGTATATGTCCATAGATGGCTATCAGTTAATGTACATTAGTTTGTGCACTCGCCTTAAGTGGCAATTACCATTTCGACACCTCTCAAGTATGTATGTATGTACATAGATGTATGCATGTGTATGTACATACATATGAATGTAAAGAAAAAAAACTGCATACACATATGTGTATGTGTATGTATATCTTATTCATGTGTGTGTATGCGTGTTAAGATAGCACAATTAAAGTTCAGCGACTATATTTTTAGTAGCTGTGTTAAATATATGCCAACTCCCATGCTCATATCGGCTGTGAAATTTTCAATTTAACATATAAAACAACGAGGAAAATGCCGAAAAAATGCCGGCATCTTTCTCTATGTGTGTACATGTGTTGTTGTTGTGTATGTGTGCGCATACACAAATCAATACACACAAACATAACCTCAATTTCAACACGTAGTGGAGGCTTGCCTGTGTGATACACACACACACATGCATATGCCGTGCATACATGTGAAGCAGCGTGCATAGGTGTGCGCTAAGAATTTCAGTAAACCCGTTTGACTTTGACGAATGAACTAAAAAAGAATAAAATTTAAAAAAAAAAAATGAAAAAAAGAAAGAATGAATATATTCGATGATGTAATGGGCGCTTACGTCAATTAATTAAGAATTAATTTTGAAAGCAATAATTTAGTCAGTTGGAAAGCAAAAACCCAACCCAACCCGCTCGTTGTCACCTCACCTCTCTCATTCCTCGAGTTGCAATTAATTTAATGTGTGCATGGGCATTTCGTGTGCCAGTGTGTACACATCTGGCTATACTATATTTATTTACACAAGCCTTTGGTAATTTTCCGGTCATTGTGCATATTTAAATTTTTTGTTGATTAGTTCCCTCTATATACACATACATACATATATACCATGCATATTTGGATTTTGAATTAATCATTATCTTTCTGTTTTTTTTTTTTCTTTTGTACTTGTTCCATTTGTTGTTTTTAGCTGCGCTCCGATGTCGTGCCCAAGACCGCCGAGAATTTCCGTGCTCTGTGCACCGGCGAGAAGGGTTTCGGCTACAAGGGCTCCAGTTTCCATCGCGTCATTCCAAACTTCATGTGCCAGGGCGGCGATTTCACCAACCACAACGGCACTGGAGGCAAGTCCATCTACGGCAACAAGTTCCCCGATGAGAACTTCCGTCTGAAGCACACCGGCTCCGGCATCCTGTCGATGGCCAACGCTGGCGCCAACACCAACGGCTCGCAGTTCTTCATCTGCACCGTGAAGACCGCTTGGCTGGACAACAAGCACGTCGTATTCGGCGAGGTCGTCGAGGGTCTGGATGTTGTCAAGAAGATCGAGTCATACGGCTCGCAGTCGGGCAAGACCACAAAGAAGATTGTGGTTGCCGATTGTGGCTCACTTTAAGCTGATCTGGCCTGTGTCATCCTGGCGTATTTCTGTTAAGACGAAACCCGTTCGCATTTTCTCCAAAAAAACAAAAATGAAAAGAAAACCACATTTTTTTTTTACCAATAACTGTAATGATATGAAATACAATACATATTTTCAATAGACATTATTATGGATTATGTTATCAATATTCTCTTCTCTTATCTCGCTATTTCTCCACACAATTGGGTTAACCTTGGGTTAAACTACTTGCTACTTTTCAACAATGCAACAACAACAACAACACAGCCGCCTCGTCTAGAGCTGTATTGTCTATATAAAATGTATATTGAATAGTACCTTATCGAGTATGTTTGTATTACCTGTCACACACACACACACTTACATAGATACACACTGATGTCTTATATGAAATGACTAATTTGTGACTAATACTAAGCTGCAAATTAATATGTGACTTGGCTAATAGAAAAGCAAAAAAAAAATGAAAATGAAAAAACAAAAGAGTAGCGATCTAACCAATTAACTACCCGACAATTTGTTGTATTTTGCCTGCATTTATAATACACACACATACATACATACATAAATATTCCAAAAGCGATCATTTATTTAAAGAAATCGACTGTCTTGAGGTTCCCTTATATAGTACTATATATAGTATATGTATATTTATATGGTATACGTGAATAACTTTTGCATTCGTCGTTCCCGTTTATGAATTTTTGAGTAGTTTGTCTAACCAATAACAAAAATTGTATTAACAGAGTTTACTAAATGGAATTACAAAATGAAACCGAGAGTAATAACAACAAACAAAACAAAAGTCTTTTTAAACTTAACAATCAGATTTATAGTTTCGTCTTAATAAACTGAAACTGATACTAAAACTAAAACATCATCATTATTATTATTATTATTGAAAGAATATTTCAGCGCTGCTCAATGTGGCATACAATAAATTATACTCCTGCTCATAGGCATTCACATGCCTCTCGGTTATGGCCACCGTCTGGAGCAGCTTCTCATCCACATTGGCTTTGTGTGGCGATCCTTTTTGTGTCGACTCCGAGGTAGCCATAATATCCTTGAGCTTGAGACGCTCGGCCTGCAGCTGCTGAGCGGTTGTTTGACTCCAGCCAAGCTCATGGAATTCGCTCAGTTGATTCAACATATTCAGTATATAGATGAGACCAATGGCAAAGCCATCTTCGAACAGCGAACATCGCATCTGATCTTTTTTATACATTTTCAGCTTCTCCTTGACGCGATAGTCGATGTAGTTCATCATAAGCGCGGGCGTGATCAGAAAGAATGTCTTCAGATGATGATTATGCGGATTGCAAAGGAATGGCTGGAAGCCTTGCATCAACAACTGAAAGATCAGAGCAAAAGTTATTCAAATAGCTATTGAAACTATCGAACTTGTGCATTACCTTGAAGTAGTTTGTGTTGTCCGAGTAGCATTCCTTCAGATGCTCAACGCTTTTCTCGTACTCTCGAATGGAACTTTGTGTTGTCTCCTCCAGATTCTTCTCGTCGCATCTTGAGAAATTACTATTGAAACGAGACATAAAGGAACGACTTCGATAGTTGGCATTCTTGCTGCCCGATTGCAGCAACCGCACATAACCCACAGCGTTACCTGAATCATAAATATAGTATATTTAGTATGTTGTAGTATATATGTATATATATTTTTTCAATTATAAACTCAAAACCCACCAACTTGTGTGATGACTTTACGAAATAGATCCATGTAGGTTTCGCCATTCTGCGAGACGCCCAGTTTCCGTATCTTCTTGATGAAGCTCTCGGCTCTCTCATAGGGATACGATTGATAGGGTTTCACATGCTTGTGATCGGCATGATAGCGAAATTCCTTGAGCAGACGCGACTTGATGTGCTCATCGTGCAAAAACGTCGAGAATGTGTAGAACTTTTGCCGCAAGAATTGATAGATGAAGTTGACGGTCGTGTTGATGATCCCAGTGCCGTGAGTCTGCACGGAATTCGCCACGTGACGTGTGCCAATGATATCCAGATGCTTGTTCCGACTCTGCATCTCCACAAACAACTGCAAGTTCATATTGTAGGCGTAGCTCGATGCGAATGTGTGGATATTACGCATTATCTGCAGCACATCGATGCCCTGTTTACATGAAAGCAAAATAGATAAGTGAAAAATTATACTACAACTTAGTATTTTATTTATACTATGTATGTAATTATGGGCTTAGTATTTTATTGATACTACTGTGAATATTTATGAAAAGTATTTAGATGAGATCCACAACTATACCAAAATTATACCATGAAATTATTAAAATATACCGAAGTCTATCTTTGGTATATATTTTACGCATTATCTGCACCACATCGATGCCCTGTTTACATGAAAGCAAAATTAAGTGCAAAATTATACTACAAGTTAGTTTTTTATATATACTATATATGTATGATCTTAGTATTTAATTTGTACTACTATGTATACTTATGAAAAGTATTTAGATGAGATCCACAAATATACCGAAATTATACCATGAAATTATTAAAATATACCGAAGTCTATCTTTGGTATATATTTTACGCATTATCTGCAGCACATCGAATCCCTGTTTACATGAAAGCAAAATAGATGAGTGAAAAATTATACTACAAGTTAGTATTTTATTTATACTATGTATGTATTTATCGGCTTAGTATTTTATTGATACTACTATGTATACTTATGAAAAGTATTTGGCGGAGATCGACATTTTTTCTTTAATCACACAACTACTAAGATAAACCAAACCAAACCAAACCATTTTTCAATAAAACCATATGCTACAAATATACCAATATACAGTAAAAATACTAAAATACACCTAAGGCTATATTTGGTATATATATGAAGCATAAAAGCAGAATAAATAAGTAAAATATTATACTACAGCTTAGTATTTTATTTATACTATATATATGCATGATCTTAGTATTTTATTAATACTACTATGTATACTTATGAAAAGTATTTAGCGGAGATCGACACTAATTTGTGATCCCATCGTTAACTTCTTACATTTCATAAAATGAACCAAAATATGAAAATTTATAACAACCAGAAAGATAAGGTTTTACTTTAATTCTAGAGCAAAAAGTGCAGCCTCCCATTTCTTATATATTTATAATCTCGGTTAATAGAACTCCCTGGTTAATGGAACTTAAAATGTTTGAATGGGTATGAAATAAATTATCCATTGTCTGACAAAATTGACCACAAAAATCGAAGCCTAACATTCGATGCATTGACGTAGGTTAAGACTTTATTTATGCATTCGTGTGTTGGTTTTATACTTTGCTTTGTTTTTTGTTTATAAACTCAATCCACAATTCTTTGTTTACATGTATAATAAAGCTGATGTTTACAAATTTGAATTAAGATAATTAGAGCTGGGATTTTTATGAACACTCATTCTGCACGATCAAATTTCAGCCTCCGAGCTCTTACTCTGAGTGGGTGAATAAGTCAGTTGGTCACAGAATATAAATAAATAAATACTATCCAGCTTTATGTAATTAACAACATCCCAAGTTTATGTTCACAAATTTAGAATCACTTAAGAGAAGGTTGATAAATTGATGAATTACAAAATTTCGTGTTTCATTACGAAGTCAACAATTTGAGAATCACTGTGGAAGGGAGTAAAAATGCCACGTCTTTCATTTTGTAATGGGATTATAACTTAAATGATGTCTGTGAAGTGTCATATAGAAATTGATAACGAAGAAAACAACGTACAAACTATAAATGGGTAATTCTCTGGAGAATATCTAAATCTGAATTAAAAAAAAACGAATAGCGAAATATTATTTGTATTTTGAGTAAACATGAATCTTATAACTGTTGATTAGCACTCTCATTAAAGCTTAGAATGATTTCGGAATTATTTTTCTGGCATAAACAAATGAATTCGCACGAATTTAGATATTTTATTGTGAACCAGAAAAAGTTTCTAAAATCAATCTTAGCTCTAAATATATAGTGATAATCCAGCGCTATAAAACCCTTTAGTTATTTTTAAAATTGCTTCAGGTTATCATTTTTTTCACTGTAAACAGAGAATTTCCCATATGTATTCTCACATTCGAAATAAATCATTCACAAGACTTAAGAGTTTCACATTGATAATGGCAATATATAAAATAAATATAATACGAATAAAGCTACAATCAAGTGACTTCGACTGTGAAATTGCTGTTGACTAAAAAAAATATAGAAAAAACAATGTGAAAATTGGGGTCTTCTAACAATTTTGAAAAAGCCAAGTTAATAAGAGTGCAATGACAAATTTGTGGCTGAGATCATGCATGATGTTTATACAGGCTAAGAGTCATGAGATGGAAGTACATAAATAAGCTGCTGCAGTTGAATCAACCGAGTGTGATCACCGCTTAGTTATGACGCCATCGAATGGCGGGTGGCGTATAATATATAAACACAAACACTTACTTGATCTATAATTTGATTGGGCAAATAATCGTCAACAGGTCGCAATTGCAGCAGTTTGTTAGCCAAGTGACGCATCTTCTCATATGACTTCCAGTCGTGTGGCGCAATTGTCGTTAAATTGTAGAACGTGGCCGTAAAATAGTTTTCAAGGTTATCTGCAATTCGATAAAAGGTATGCAACAAAATAAATATATCAACTGAATAAGTATATACAATATCACGTATGACATACCTCGAAGTATATTGTAGACGCCATCATTCTCTATGGCAGCCACATTGATGCACAATCTATAGTCGATGGTTTGTTGCGTGAATGGTTGATCTTGGCTAAGCAGGAGATGCGACAACGCTTCCACTCTCAGTAGAAACTCCAAATGGTTGCTCAAGAATTCACGTTCCCAGTCAAAGATGCGTTGACTTCTCACTGACTCGTCCTGTGCCTCGCGATCGACTTTAAACAGCGCCAAGTTCTTGTCCAGCTTGTTGCTAGCAGCGAAGATATTCTAAAAAAAAAACAAAATGGTAATAATATAGTAATATTATTGATTGTAATCTTATAATAAAAGTGGACAAAACATGATGACTAAAAGCTACATCATCATCATCAGTAAGAAAGAAAAACTCTTTGTTTTAGAGATGAAAAGAACACAATCAAACTTAGTATCTGTTTATCTAGTCAATAAGAGACTTGAGTTGAAGATAGAGAAGCAAAGCATACCTGCAATAAGAAGGGATTCTGCTGTTGTTGGACGTACTCCTTGAGCGCCGTATCCGAAATCGACAGCGAATCGTAGTTGTTGATCAGTTGCGTCGAATCAAACTGGCCAAGAATGTTCTGTTGATACCGACTGAGATTATTGGCACGCATCGAGATGGACTTGAATAGCTTCTGTTTATCCGTGGGCAACAGACGCTCCTTGCCAAGGAATTCGCTCAGCGCCAGATTCACGATGGTCAGACGACGTCGTGTGGGCGGATAACCCTTGAGGGAACGTTCGGATAGCTTGAGCGTAGTCAATATGCTCATCTTGCGCTGCATCAGCTTCAGGTCGAGAATGTTGCGTTTCGTTAGCAGCAAGAGATGTTGAATCTTTTGCGTTTGCCATTGCAACACTGAGCTCACATAGCGCATGCAAACAATTTGATTGCTGGCAAATATCTTTTGCAGCATTTGCAAATACTGCAGCAACTTGTAAATTGTAAATAAGGCACTCTTCGTTATGGGCAGCGCAAGAGTTAAATGGCGTCGGATTAGGCCATCAATAAGACTGTTCACCTGCTCGCCATAACTCTGACCCAATAAAATGAGCTTGGCAAACGTTTTCAACTGATTGATGGGACCGGCGGCAAAGCAGCGCTGCATGTTGATGGACCAAAGTGCAATCTGTGTGCCCAGCTGGCGACAAGTCTTCAAATCATTCGATGTCAACTTCTCGGCGGATGCGTTATATTGCTTCAGGCAATCGACGGCTTTGTCCTGCGTCTTTAGCAGCGTCTTGGCGTGCCTGCCAATGAATGTGTGTGGCGACCAGAAGACATTCCGTTGCAATGGCACACGCTGGTATCTGGACAATGTCTCCAAGACACTCTTGATCAGTTTGCCATCCAGGAGGATGCCCAACTTGTGCAGCACACAAATGAATGATGTTAGCCGCAGCAGTTGCTTGGGCTCTTCATAGTTTCGCCACTCGTTCGCTTGGGTCGCTTCAATTGCGGTTGTCAATAGTTGACGTACATACGCATTGGAATGTTGTGTTATATAGTTGACGCTGGCGTCCTTTAGATTCATTTGTTTCTTCGTATCCAGCAAGCTGACCAGCAGCATCTGAAAAAGTTTAGTTCTAATATCGATTCATTTGGCAAATGCTGCAAATAGTGCACCTGAAAGATATTCCCAGAGATTACAGAGTCGATGTCATCGAGTGAACTCTGCACGCCTTGCACTTCGAATGTGCTCGAGCTGCTCTTCCCCAGCAACGTTTGCAGCCACTTTTTGTACAGCGGCCACTTGGCCGAGAGACTTGATTGTTCGGTCAGTTCATTGAATACGACCAGTTGCTCCAACAGCTCGGCCATGGCATCGAAAACATGCTGCAATCAAAGAGCAACATTAGTATATAATTCAGTCCGGCTTGTAGCATATTTACAAAGAGATGTGCTTCATGGATGTTGACAGTATTCGAGACATATGCTGTTAGCTGCATCCAAATGTTTTGCAGCACAACAATCTAATGCGTTTCAAGAGGAAGTAGATTTGGCAAAAGAAATCGATGGCTGCACTCATTTGGTACAAGGTTTGCTCCCGCCCCCCATTCCCAGCTCTCGTCTCAAGTCGTGTGCTTGTGGTGACAAATTGTAGCTGCAATTGTTGCGCTGTTTGTGTCAAATCGTTGCATTGATTGCACAAATTTGCCAATGTTGTGAGGGGTTTATTGGCCAGCAGCTCTGATTCCGTTAGACGTGTATTGTGCCAGTTGAGAAAGTCGTTGTGCGTGTCATCCAGGTAGTTAATCTCTATAGCCGGCGTTAATGATGTTAGCAATTGACTTCCGCCGGCATTATCAGGCATTTGTTGTCGTAAAGTTTGCAATTTGCTGTCATGTTCCTCCATGAACGAGCCGTAATCCTTAAGGATGTCTTCGGCGAACATAGCTGGGAGATATTAAAATGTATAGTAAAAGTAGTTTGCTTATTTTACTAAATTTATACGTACAAAGCGAGCTTTGCTTCATTTTGCCAATTATCCAAATTGCAGTGTTTTGATTTTCCTTTGTTATTTATCGTGTGGATGGAACTTTTGAAATGGGCGAGTTCTGCACTGTTATCGATACCCATATCGATACCGGGCGATGCTAACGTAACGTATGTGCAGCAGAAAAAACGTAAAACGGTTCATAAGCTTATGTGAAAATAAAGAGCACTTGCCAAAATAAAAAATTTATTTTCAATCTAGCAAGCAGCTATAAATACAAAATTTAAGTACGTTTAAGGTAAATATTGCGACTTAATGTTATTAATGTATATAGTGTAATATAGCACTTGCACACATATCCGAAGTTAGTCATAATAAAGCCTAATTTTCAACGTAACCGAAATGTGTATGTCTGTAACTAATTTCACAATGCACAATCGCCACATATTTTAAATATCAAATCAATAAAATTTATACAAAAAAAAAAAAAAAACTGCATAGCCAGGTTGTGCAATCTCGACATTATTTAAAAAATATACCACCGCAAACTATCGATTAGTTGAGCAATGCAACTGTGATATGCGCGATGCAAGATGTCTATCGAAACGGCGCGAAATCAGCTGATTTTTGTTTTTACGTCTACGTAGCCAGAACCGCAATTTGCAATCAACTGATGCCCCTTCTTACACGCTGTCTCTCTCTACATGGAGGGAGTCCAGATAATCTAATTAGAGGAGCATATGGATGTGGAAATAAAAGTATGCAAATATGCAAAAAGTGTGTAAAAACTTGTACATTCTGTTGGGCATCATACTAAGCCTGGCCACACAGGGAATCTCACAAAAACATTACTCCCGTACCCGCAAATTGGAACTCCGGTAAGTCCAATAAAAATCTAGTTCGAGTTCATGTGTGATAGACGTGTTACTACTATATTGGATATTTAGTGAGGATGTGCGGCGCATGTTTCAGCATGCCTACGATGGCTATCTGCAGCACGCCGGCAACTACGATGAACTGCGTCCGCTCACCTGCGATGGTCACGACACCTGGGGCAGCTATTCGCTGACGCTGATCGACGCCCTGGACACCTTGGCCACCATGGGTAACTACACGGAATTTCGCCGTGTGCACGCGCTGCTCATCGACAAGATGAACTTCAACAGGGACATCAATGTGTCCGTCTTCGAAACGAATATACGCATTGTGGGCGGCCTTCTATCCGCCCATCTGTTGTCACGACGTGCCGGCATCCAAGTGGAAGCAGGTTGGCCCTGCGCTGGTCCGCTGCTGCGCATGGCCGAGGATGTGGCGCGTCTGCTGCCGGCGTTCGACACCAACACCGGGATGCCGTATGGCACAGTGAATCTACGCTATGGCGTGCCCAATGGCGAGACCTCCATCACATGCACAGCAGGCGTGGGCACATTCCTGGTCGAGTTTGGCACGCTCAGCCGCTTGACGGGCAACAGCATCTACGAGGAGGTGGCCCTCCAGGCGATCTATGCTCTGTGGGAGCGCCGCTCGTCGATTGGACTGTTTGGCAATCACATCGATGTGCAGAGCGGTCGTTGGACAGCACTCGATTCGGGCATTGGCGCTGGCGTCGATTCACTGTTCGAGTACCTGGTCAAGGGAGCCGTGCTGCTCAATCGTCCCGAGCTCCTCGAACTGTTCGCCGAGGCGAGGGCGCCAATTGACAAATACATGAGGAAGGACGACTGGTATGTGTGGGTGGGGATGAACAAGGGACATGTGACGTTGCCCGTCTTTCAGTCCCTCGAATCCTTTTGGCCCGGCATACTGAGCATTGTGGGCGACACGGCGCCCGCCATGCGCACCATGACACGCTACATTAGCGTGTGGAAGAAGTACGGATTCCTACCCGAATTCTTTAACATTCCCGCCGGCGAAGCGGCGCCCAATCGTGAGGTCTATCCGCTGCGACCCGAACTCATCGAGTCGGCCATGTATCTGTATCGTGCCACGAAGAATGAATATCTGCTGGAGCTGGGCGAGCATATGCTGGAGACGATTGAGTTCAGTGCGAAGACCAAATGCGGCTATGCAACTGTAAGTGACGGGGGGCAATTAAACATTATTTTTATACCCGATAGCATATGAGGATATAGCCATGTCCGTCCGTCTGTCTGTCCGTCCGTTGCTATGAACATCTAGATTTCAGGGACTGTAAGATAGATAGAGATTTAATTATTTTTCAACACACTTAGATTTTTTGCCACGCTCATTTCCGCCCCCTAATTTTAAAGCAAGAGTTACAAATTTTGATACTTCATAAAATAATATCTGCGTTATCCTCCAAATTTGGTTGTGAACAGATTAGAATTGTAGAAGTTAATTAAGAAATAATTTTATGTGACAAAGGACGTCTAAGTTGCTTTGTCTGACAATCTAGTATATCTTGCAATACATCGATATACCAAATACTGCCTGAGGTATATTTTAGTATTTTTCGGTATTGTAATTCGGTATATTTTCATAATCGCTATCTATAGAGTATATGGCTATTATAACTTTGTGTCTGTAGGAAATGTGACTGATATATATTATAGTATATTTTTGACTATGGTATATTTAAGACTGTACTTGATTTTAAATATACTATATAGTGAACAAATATACCAGATTATGCAGGCACAAAGTCATAATATCAATATACCAAGTATATCTTTTGGTATATTTTTAATATAGTACTATATCAATTTACCAAATCAATATCAAATGTAGCCTTTGGTATACTTTGCAGTATTTTTGGTGGTATATTAATTTGGTATATTTTTTTTTAAATTGATCCCCCCTCTGTTTTGCTCTTATTCATTCATCTTCATCTTCAAGGCGAGCACACTCTGCTGTAGCTTTTTTACTTGTTTTATTCGGTATATTTGTAGGCTATGATTTCATTGAAAATAGGTATCGGGTATCTCACAGTCGAGCACACTCGATTGTAGCTTTACTTACATGACTTTGACACTCTTGACACTCTTGCAGATACGCAATGTGGTCACGCATGAGAAGGAGAATCGGATGGAATCGTTCTTTCTGGCCGAGACCACCAAGTATTTGTATTTGCTCTTCGACGAGGACAATTTTCTGCATCACGCCGGCGAGGATCGGCACGGCGAGTTGCTCGACAACGAGGAGAACGTGTGTATTGTGCAGGCCGGTGCGTACATCTTCAACACGGAGGCACATCCCATGGACATGTCGGCGCTGCATTGTTGCCACAACCTCAAGGAGGACATCTACAATATGCTCGATTTGCCCGCCTTCAGTGCGTCGGCGATATTCGAGCGCAGCAGCCGAGAACGCCAGGAGGCACAACAAAAGTGGCAGCCACAATGCGTCGTGGAGAAGCAGACAGCAGCTCAGCAACCGCCCAGCACCAGCATGGCGGTGGACATTGAGGTGTTCGATGAATTCCAGCAGCCGGCCGCCGAGCAGCTGGTGGGGAACTTTGAGCGGATACGCGAGGAGCGTGAAGTGAATCGAACGCTCCATGACAGCAGCGTGGCACGCAATCAATTGACTGTCAGCGATCTGGATGAGTTCTATCAGCAGCGACGCGAACGCTTCGCCAGCGCCGAAGATGCACTCGGCTATGTGCTCAACTTTATGGTCAACTATACGATGGATGTGAACTTCATACGCGGCCTTCAATTGTACGATACGAACATCAGCAGCATTCTGGGGAGCATCGCCCAGAAGGAGTACGAATCCCGCATGCGTTCACTGTGGCAATTGTATGCACTGGAGCAACAGTTTGCCATCAATGTGCGACTCATCCAGCGGCTGGGTTTGCACAACTTTGCTGCCAGCGACAGCGAGCAAATGCGTCGCCATTTGGCCGACGTGCTCGCTACCCTGGACAGTCTCAATCAGCCGCTGGGCAGTGATAATGCAACAACGCATCACAATCACAATCAGAATCCGAATGAGAATGAGAATCAGAGTGTGAGCGAAAGTGACATTCAGAAGGCGATCTTTGAGGCGCTGCTCGAGTATGAGTTTGCCATGCTGAACACGACTGCGATGCAGGAGTTTGTGCATCGTGTCTATGTCATGGGCACCACAGAGACGCAAAAGTTGCGCATGCAGCCGCTGCTCACCGCAGCCGAACTGAATGCTCTCGATGTGGTCGAGTTGGAGCCACTCGAGCAGCGCGAGCTCTTCAAGTACACGCGTCGCATTGTCGACTTTCGCAAACGCATGTCCGAGACGGTCGATCGCCTGCAGACGATTATGCAGGATCTCAATACGGCCAAGGTGGATGCGACGGCATCTTCGGTTGCGGTGCCCCAGCTAGCGACGCCCAGTGTTGAGCAACAGTTGCTGCAGGATCAACAGCAGCAACAACAACAGCAACAGCCACCGGAGGAGTCAGGCTCTGTGTGGTCGCAGTTTGTGCAGAATATATTGCGTAAGACGCAAGTGCAGCGGGTGAAGTTCGATGAGGCTGCGCTGCTGGAGAAGACGCGCAAATCACTCGAGAAGCACGCCCACAAGCAGCTGACCTATGAGCTCTTCAGCTGCCGACGTCCCGCCTACATTGAGGCATTCGCCTATCGCGATTACTATCCGGAGGGAATGTAATCAATGCAAATCACCAACACCAACAATCAAACACTCCTCGACCATAAACTTAATGGGCCACATGACTGATCTGTAGATACTATTTATATATATTATATACACATATGGTTAAGTGGATTGTTTTTTGTATATACACACCATAACTAGACAACTTGGTGTCAAGCAGCAGGCAGGAGGCACAGCCGAGGTCCGCATATTGTATAAACAGCTCGATCTCTGTGACTACAAGTGCTAGAGACAGCAAATTTGGTGACAATACTCTTGAGTTCCTAAGCAGTTAAGGTTTGGCTTTTTCCAAAATTTGAGACACATTCTAAATGGTTTCTTGACACTTTATTACGATCAGACAATGTGTTTAACATATAGAGAAATATTCAATGATCTAGCTTCAACATTGAATTCAATTTGCTATTGGAAACGTATTTTTATTTTGATTTTTTATTTTTAAAGGTCAATCTAAATTTTAAAATAAAAATTGTAATTTAATAATTAGTTCAATATTTCTTTTATTTCAATATCAAGTTATAGTCTTAGTAGTTGAAAATAGATCAGACTCGCTTTAAATCTTTACACAACGGTTACCGGGTGCATAAAAGTCGAGCAGACTCGGCTTTAGCTTTGCTGTTTGCTTGAAATTTTGGGTGCGAATAATGTCACTGCATTTTTTTGTTTGTTCTTTTAAGCTATTGCGTAATTTAGTATATTAATATACTGAATGTATACTCAAGACAACCTTGGTTTTCTCTTCAGCTTCTTCTTCTTCGTCTTCAAGTGCGTGTGTGGAATGTAATTAATTGGTATTGTGTTGTTTGTTGTTGGCTGATTAAGTTGGTGTATGTTAATGTTTCGATAATATTGGCAGTAAAAAGGATTGCACAACTCTCCAATCAGAATGTGAGGGGTGAACTATGACTTGGTGGGGGATGTGGATGGGGAGGGGGAGGGGGGATGGAGCTGAAGCGACAGCACGCAATGGCATTCATTTCAATACTTGTGTTTATTTTCGGAAATTGCTGCATACTTCAAGGGTTCGGTTCGTAACGACAACAAATGACGAGAATAAACAGGAAAAACTTTTTTGCAGTTCATGGATAACGATAACGATAATGATGATGATGATGATGATGATCAGCTGTGGCCCCATTGCAAAATAATAAATGGCAAAGCCGCTGTGGTGACGTTGGCATTATTATTGTATTTGTGTGTGTGCTTATGTGTGTGTGTGTTTGTAGGTCACGTTGAAGTTGCCGGTTTGCCATTTGTGTGCGTTCGTTTGTATGTGTGTCCTGTGGATGCGTGTGTACAATGGCGAAATTGCCTGTCATGGGCTGCAGTAATAACAACAGAAGCAAGTACAACAAAAACAACAACAGAGCAAGAAAAGAACAACGACAACAACAATAATAGCAATGGCAAAAGTTTAATGAGTTCAAGTTTTATAAATGAAAAGACAGGTGTCCTTGCAGCACAAAAATCCCAATCTCAGACGTAAACAGCACGCTACGCGCCACAGACGTTCACTTTGTGCTCTGTTGGCGGAGGCATGAAACCAAATGCAGACAACGACGACGACGAAGATGGCGACGAACAAAATCCCGATCATTTCGAAGGTGATCCACGTCCACTGCCCTACGACTTTCAAAAGGAATTAATCGAAAACTCCAATAGGCACATACGCATCTGTGAAGTCTTCGTGCCCTCGTCCAAAGGTATGTTAACTCCATGTTGGAGTTTAAAGCGTCGGTATTTTCATTTTAAAATACCAATATTTTCATAGGAATTTAAATTCGAAATGTTGGTATTTAGAGCAGCTCAAAAATTTCCCTAGGGACATTATTGAAAAATCCCTTTCCTTGTCAGAGGAGTTCCCCTGCTGCTGGTCATCTATCTCACTCTAATCCATTTACGCGAAACTGTCTAATTTATTTTTCTGTTTTTTTACAGTTTATCCTATCACTTCCAAGTTTTACGCCAAATACGAGTCACATGGCAATCAGTTGCCGCAGCGCCAAAGGCAAAGCACCAGACTGTCGTCGGAATATCCGTTGTTGGAGTCGCAGGTTTATGGCTGGATGCCGCTGCAGTGTCGAGACGCCGCCAACTATTTAAATTGCATACATGCACCCAAGCGACGTTGTCGCATGACAATACACGGCGAACAAATCATAGCCGGACGAATTACCGAGCGACCGCCATTCAACGGCCTACAATTCATACTTCATTAGCAACAACAACAAGAAAAAACCCAATATATTTGCAGTAACGATGTAGCCAGTGTGTCTGTTAATTGTGTCTCGCAAAATATACTAAAATGTACCAACTAATTACATTTTGTTGGCGGTTACACTTCAAGTCAGACATGGTAATTTTAAAGTGAAAGTTCATTAAAGTTGAAAAGAAATAAAGTCAAAGTAAATAAATTTTGTTGTTATGATTCGCAAATGTTTTCTATGCCAATAAATATCCTCAAAAATTCAACAACGTGGCAACGTCTTTTATTGCGGTAAGTTGGCAGCGCGGTCGATGCCAATGTTTACTTCTAATGCGGTTTTTGTCTCAAAATATATTTAAAACTGTAAATAAAACGTAAAATGGGCATAAGTTTGGCACGAAATTAAAATACAATACACGTCACAACGCTGAGAAAAATGGTAAGCAAACGTAAATAATCCAGCGAGGTGCGAAAGAAATGTCGAAGTACGTGTATTTTATAGGCATTATTTTTGTTGTTGCCCCTGGCAGCAGCAAATCACTTAATGGCTAAACATTTCAATAAACTTGCTTATATTAATTTATTAACAGGTGCAGCCAAATAGAGAGAACTTTGATACCACTTCTACGGCTTTGAATGCGGATCAATTGCTATGCGGAGCATTCAATGCCCTGCAAAAATTATGTAGGTATACAAAATATGTTAGATATTCTACCTATGTAGCTCCTTCCTTCTTTACGTTCGTTTTGGATCAGTGAACTAAGTCGTTCTTTTGTTAGTCAAATTTCGTTCCCAAGAACGGAACAAAATCATCCGAATAAGAGTGAACTACTATTACAATGAACTTGTTATTTTCGATCGGTCACACTGAACACAAATTAAAGCAAGCGCCGATGCGCCCTTGAATTCCATCAAATATATTTTCGTTTAAAAATGTCGCGTTGTTTATCGCATGCACTGGTCAAATATCAAAAAGATTTGGACTTAGGCATTAAGGAATTAACGAAGGAATGGGATGAGTCCGATTCAGAATTAGCCCAGCGCTTAATACAACCTGATAGAGTTTCTAGTGAAGACCTAAGTCGTCAATATAGTCCTGAAGATGTCCGACAATTGTGTCTGCGCACCAAAGTGCGTGTCGATATGACGCTTTTCAATTGTCTATGGGACGCAAAGAAACGTTTCGATAAAAAGGAACGCCTGAAAAATCGTTCCGAAGTCTTCATCAACAAAATGTACATCAAAGCGGTGGCGAAAAAAATGGTGATACCATATGAACCGAAAGAAATTGAAAAATCTGTGCATATTCGTCGTTGCATACTCAAGAAGCGTAATAATCTACGTTTAGACAGATGGAATAATTTGCCAACCCAAGAGTCATCAACATCGTTGTCCATTGAGGAGATCAGCGAAGACCAAGAGCCGTCATTAATGTTGGCGCAAATACCCAATGGATTGCCCAGTAATCCCAATGGAACTACTAATCTACATTTAGACAGATCGAATAACTTGCCAATCCAAGCCTCGTTGCCCATTCAGGAGATCAGTGAAGACCAAGAGCCGTCCTTAATGTTGGCGCAAATACCCAATGAATTGGCTAGTAATCCCAATGGATCTACTAATCTACATTTAGACAGATCGAATAACTTGCAAACCCAAGCCTCGTTGCCCATTCAGGAGATCAGCGAAGACCAAGAGCCGTCATTAATGTTGGCCCAAATACCCAATGGATTGGCTAGTAGTCCCGATGGTAGCAGAGTCGCGTCTGATAATACAATTAACTATCCAGTTGCCGACATATCGTCAGGACCCATTTCCAGTGAACCTCAACTTTGGCACTTCGGAAATACCGAAAGCGAAGTTCTTCAATTGCCCACGATTGCTGTAAACGAAGACGTCAATATGTCAAAAAATGCCGGAGCCAAAAATGCGAAATTGGCTATAAATAATGAATCTAAAGATGCCCAGAAATCCAAGGAGGAGAGTTCGGAAAAGTCAGGAGTCGATTGGGAAAATGCAGCGATGGCAATCGATCCTGAATCTATGACCATCGACTCCGATATGCAGACTCCACAAACAGAGAGTGAACCAATGGCTGAAGATTACTCCATCTTCAACACCCAAGTGCCCTGCACATCAACGCAGTCCACTCAAAATACTGATGATTTTCTTTAATTTTTTTTCGCACTTATTTAGAAGTATTAACTACGGATTATGAAATTTAAAAAATGTAAAATGAATTGAATTACAAGTTTTTGAAGCATGTTTTCCGAATAAAAATATATTCTTGTTCCTTGATCGGTAATGAACTAAACACTAGTTGTAAATGTGTCGAAAAATTCAATTTATTTAATTTTACTTTATTTTATAGGGACGCAGGGACGTCGCTGTGCCAGTTTTGTTATGTCGGAACTGGGTGGAAATGAATTTATTGAAGCTGCGATTAATTGGTGTCTCGAACATCCAGATATTGCCATTTGCGTGATGGCCGCTAGTTTCGTTATCCTGTTGCCATTGTTAATCATTTTTGGCTTTGGCATTGCAACCATGGTAATCACATTCACAGGCATTCTCGTGCTCGAAGGTATTTATTTGTAAATGACAATTTCACTGATAACTTTGGCGATAACTAATTTACTATTTTAGGAACTCTCTTAACGGTTGTTCTCATGATATTCCTTGTTTGCATTGCAAGTTTAGCCATTGCAGTAGCTGTTTTTGCTGTTGTTGCTTATTTTGGATTTTCGCAAATTCACGAATTCTTTGGGTTGAGCCGTCATCGAGATGCTTTTGTCAAATTTGTACAGGAAACTCGAACAGAAAATGTAGAATCGACCCAATAAAACGATCCTATAGTTAAGTAAGATTTCTGGAAAAAAAAAACTTCACAATATGTATCTGAAATTCCCAGTAATGAAAAGACTGTAATATGAAATATAACGATATAAAAATAATCAAATATTTGTATCTTTATTATCGTCAGTAATATCATAGTTTACCTCACTAAATTCGTTTTTAGCTGTTGAAGAATTTCATCTAAATAATACAAGTATTTTTATTGCAATTGTTTAATTTAAAAATTTAACTTCTTTTTCATGCTTATTAAAAATAAAGTTGGCAGCACCGAAACATACTAGTTATCGATTATTTCTTTGATCAATTCAGCTTTTTTGGAAATTCAGCTTACGGTCACGCTGTTCACCTTATACACACATACTTTGTTTTCGCTGGAGAATTTTTTTGTAAAAATCGTGAATTTAAGTGTAAAAAATTAAATTAAACTGCTGTAAAGCAGATACAATTATTATTGACGTGGTAAGTTAGTTAAGTCCTCTAATTGATATCTATCAACTCGCAAAATGGTGCTCCAAAAGTTGTTGAATGCAAAACATGAAAACCTGGCATTAATAGAAAACGCGAACGCAAGAAAGTTGTTAGCAATCAAGAGATACAAACCAATCAGGCGGGGGTGTGGTAATCCCCACACATACTAAACCAAATACTGCGTATTGAACATAAGTGCATGTGTGTGTGTCTTTAAAGCTAATGCTTATACAGATAATAAACATAAACAACGCAAAAAAAAACAAGTGGTCCGCGGCATAATAAACATTAATGTTTTCATTTTTTTTTTTGTGACCTGCTAGTGGGTAAAATAAATATCTCCAACGTTTACTCACATATACGTTCATGTAGCTAGAAGGAAGCTATCTTCTGCGCAGCTTAAGACATCGTCCTATCTTAGTCCAAATAATTTAAGGACTTCAAAAGAGACAAAATTTATGTATTTATACATATGTATATAATTTATGTGTATAGGTGATTTGATTGGTAATGGAAATATGTAGTGACTATGTAGTGTTTACTTTTTTTTATTATTGTTTGCCATTTTGCGGCATCTGGCAACGCTGCTAAGCTGCATTGGAGTTTCCTACTCTCTTGTACCTATAGAATACATACACACGCATGTATGAATGAACACCAGCATTCTCTATCTATCTCTGTCCATCACACTCTCAGTGGTGCACTGTATATGTATGAGTGTACGTGCAACGCCGCTACGAAGCGTCGGCCGCAGCGTTCTCGTTTATTTTCCAGTCACTTGTCTGTTTCGGTCGTCGCTGGTTGTTCAATTTCCGAGTGCGTTTTATCTCAAGAATCTGCAAATTTCAATTGCATACAAATAATTTTGTAATTTTTTTTATTGTTATTGTGGTGCATCAAACATAAGAGCTGAATTATACTAAGTGAGGTTTCACTTGCGTGATTTAAGTAACTTCAGGTGTGTATGTATATCTCTCTCACTCTGACTCCCTTTTGCGTTCGGCAGGTAATTTATCAAAACTACTTTGGATACCCTACATACACACATACACGTACATTTTTACACACAATCTTAAGTATGCTTCGTAACATATTTGGTTTGGCCTGTGAAGAAGTCTTTAAACGGAAATACCTGGTGTATGTGTATGTGTGTGTGTGTGTACCTAATTGCTACAATATTTGCTGGTAACGATAGTTACCTGCCCTAGAGGCTTGGGTTGAGTTGAAACTCTCAAACTTGACTCTGTATTTATCTCACGTTGAAATTGTTCAACTTTAACAGAGATAGTGTTAATTAATACACAGTACAGATTCATTTTTGGGAAGTTTTGCTAAATTAAAATATATGTGTTAAGAAAAATAGGTCGGGTCTTTGATAAGTACTAGTTGAATTAAATACTGTGGGTTGTTTGTTAAATATGAATGAAATAAGCGATTGTATTTATTCTACATTTCTTAAACATGTTTTCAAATTATACAATGATCTTAATATATTGCAGGTGTGGTGTAAGCGCCTAAATCACCAAGATGAGTTACATGCCAGCACAAAATCGTACAAGTAAGTTACTTATTCTTTTTTTAAACTCAATAATCCCACCTTCAAGATAACCTCAATATACAAATATACAGGACTACAAATATTTTGTTTGAATTTTTTGCATTCCCCAAAGAGCATTAAAAAAAAAACAAAAACAAGACCCCACCTTCATTGCGGCTTTATACACTTCAATGCTCATCGACAAACAGATCCTGGTGCAGAGTAAAAAGCGCATTTTTCTGTAATCGATTTGATATCGTGTGGCTGACTTCAATGTTATACTGTGAAAGAAAATAATAACAATCTATCGGCTTTCATTATACCGTTGTTTGTGTCCTTTTGTCTGCTGCTTTGCTAAAATATCCATCATCCCTGCGAATTGTCGTTGCTTGTTCATTTTGCTCACTTTCGTCCCCTTTGCTTTTCAACATTTTCTGCTTCCATGCGAATTGTGCTTTAGTGCTTTTACTCAGTCTTGTTGTTGCTGCTTCTGTTGCTTCATTTGCAATCCTTTTATAACGGGGTTTTGGAGTGTGGGAGTGCGTGCACTCTCTTGATGTTAAGCTCGCTATCCCTTTCTCTCTACCCCAATGTGCAGCTATTTCAAATGGTGACACACGTTTAAACTTGTGCATTTTCTTGTATTTTTGTTCACTCCAAATTTAATTAAGGCAGGCACCATCTTCGACTTAAGAGGGGATGTTGTGTCCCGCTTGAGAATAGAGCACAAAGTGCTTAATCGATGAGGGATATAGACGAATTAATGGCAGTTTTGCAGTTGCTGCACTGCATAAGCAGATGAAGCAAATGCGAAACAAAGCGAATCTCTGAGTAGGCATAATTAAGGCAAAGTGGCAAACAAACCGCCCAGCGTAGCAGAGAATAGAACAGCACAGCGCAAAGCTTTTTGCAACTCAAGCTTGCTGGGAGGCGATCCACCCCTTGCAGAGCTTCTTACAGTGGCATTCGAGTAAGAAATATCGATACCAAAATTAACAAAGTCATTTAGATCTACATTAGTTTTAACAATAATTAATTAATGGAAGTTTTGAATTAATCTATATTTAAAAAACTTAATTTATGAGCACCGCTTCTTAGTAATATGATCCAGGCTTAGGATCATTAATTGTTACTCAAGCCATTTCATATACGCTTAGCAGCTTATCTAGAGATTTTAAGTTTGATAATCCTTAAGTCAGCATCTAAAAGGTGAAATAGGTATTTCTTATATCTCTGGTTATTTAAACGGAAAAACTCAACTTGCGCCACTGTACTTCTTTCGGTTCTCATTTTCAGCCTTGATTGCTCGTTGAGACACAACGCCAAGAGCACACACAAACTCGTATTCATGTCCATATCCTTATTCGTATGTGGTGTGGCGTGGTGTGGCATGCCACATGTTTCCTTTACTCGTTTGAGGGGGAATCCTTTTTACAATATGCAAAAATGTCCTGCAGCGCTGAAACTGTCATGTTCCTAGTTCAGTTTGCTTCTGTTGCTGTTTTTACTGTCATTTTGCTGTCGTCGTGTCGCATTTCAAACGTCGTATTTGAGCCAGTTCTTTAATCCATTAGACGAGTCTTGTTCGCTTTAATCCTGAAATGAAGAACACTCAAATGCAAATGGAAATGAAGAGTTGGTAATGGGAGGATATAGATTATTATGAATTATTCCTTGTAGAAAGAATTGTTATTTGAATTTCTATGTTGCTTGCAGTGTCCCACAGCAATCAATACAATCCGCCGGACTTGCCGCCAATGGTGTCCGCCAAGGAGCAGACGCTGTTGTGGCAGCAGAACTCGTATATGGGCGACTCCGGCATACATTCGGGAGCCGTTACCCAAGTGCCGTCGCTGTCGGGCAAGGAGGATGAGGAGATGGAGGGTGATCCGCTGATGTTCGATTTGGACACCGGGTTTCCGCAGAACTTTACACAGGATCAGGTGGACGATATGAACCAACAGTTGAGCCAGACCCGATCGCAGCGCGTGCGCGCCGCCATGTTCCCAGAGACTTTGGAAGAGGGCATTGAGATACCATCAACACAATTTGATCCACAGCAGCCAACCGCTGTGCAGCGTCTATCGGAACCGTCGCAGATGCTGAAGCATGCCGTTGTCAATTTGATCAACTACCAGGACGACGCTGAGCTGGCCACACGTGCCATACCGGAGCTGATCAAGCTGCTCAACGATGAGGATCAGGTGGTCGTCTCGCAGGCAGCCATGATGGTACACCAGCTGTCGAAGAAGGAGGCCTCGCGTCACGCCATCATGAACAGCCCCCAGATGGTGGCCGCTTTGGTGCGCGCCATTTCGAATAGCAACGATCTGGAGAGCACCAAGGCCGCTGTGGGCACGCTCCACAATTTGTCGCATCATCGCCAAGGCCTGTTGGCCATCTTCAAGAGCGGCGGCATCCCGGCTCTGGTGAAGCTGCTCTCGTCGCCCGTGGAGAGCGTGCTCTTCTATGCGATTACCACGCTCCACAATCTGCTGCTGCATCAGGATGGCTCCAAGATGGCCGTGCGCCTAGCTGGTGGCCTCCAGAAGATGGTGACTCTGCTGCAGCGCAACAATGTCAAGTTCTTGGCCATTGTTACCGATTGCCTGCAAATCTTGGCCTACGGCAATCAGGAGAGCAAGCTCATCATTCTGGCCTCGGGCGGGCCCAATGAGCTGGTGCGCATCATGCGCTCCTACGACTACGAGAAGCTCTTGTGGACCACATCGCGTGTGCTGAAAGTACTCTCGGTATGCTCGAGCAACAAGCCGGCGATTGTCGATGCCGGTGGCATGCAGGCACTGGCCATGCATTTGGGCAATATGTCGCCGCGTCTGGTGCAGAACTGCCTCTGGACATTGCGCAATCTGTCGGACGCCGCCACCAAGGTGGAGGGGCTTGAGGCGCTGCTGCAGTCGCTCGTTCAGGTGCTGGCCTCGACGGATGTGAATGTGGTCACATGTGCTGCCGGCATTCTCTCGAATTTGACGTGCAACAATCAGCGCAACAAGGCGACTGTTTGCCAAGTGGGCGGCGTTGATGCCCTCGTTCGCACCATCATCAATGCCGGCGATCGCGAGGAGATTACCGAGCCGGCGGTGTGCGCCTTGCGTCACCTCACTTCGCGCCACGTCGACTCAGAGCTGGCCCAGAATGCAGTGCGTCTCAATTACGGCCCTCTCCGTAATTGTCAAGCTGTTGCATCCACCATCCCGCTGGCCTCTAATCAAGGCTGTCATCGGGCTCATACGCAATTTGGCCCTCTGCCCGGCCAATCATGCGCCTCTGCGAGAGCACGGCGCCATCCACCATCTGGTGCGTCTGCTGATGCGCGCATTCCAGGACACAGAACGCGTAAGTAGTGACATGATTAGGCTTCCTTGGTTTACAATCTAAATGAATTTCATTAATGTGATGCAGCAACGTTCGTCAATTGCCACCACTGGGTCACAGCAGCCATCTGCGTATGCAGATGGTGTCCGAATGGAGGAGATCGTCGAGGGCACTGTCGGGGCCTTGCATATCCTTGCGCGCGAGTCCCACAATCGTGCTCTCATACGCCAACAATCGGTTATTCCGATCTTTGTGCGTTTGCTCTTCAACGAAATCGAGAACATTCAGGTGAGTGTCATATAAAGAGACGCTGAACAATCGTTATTTGCGGAGAGATAAGGAATTTTGACTGAATAGAACAGAGGTTTGAACGAGACACTATCGAGGATAAGAATTTTGACTGGAGTTTTAGGAACGAATAGGAAGTTTCTGGGACTACCCTAAACAGAATTCCTAAGGACTCTTGAACTGTGAAGAACTGTGAACGGGTGTTTGAAAATCCGGACACTCCTTATGATGTTCTCCCTTTACGGTGGATCCGATAGTCTCTGAGGGATATAGAACAAACCCACAGCTATATTATCCCTGAATAACTTGATCTATTTAAACTTACATTCCTTAAAGCTCTTGGAAATTGATCAATACTAATTAAATTGATATTGCAGCGTGTCGCAGCTGGCGTGCTTTGTGAGTTGGCCGCCGATAAGGAAGGCGCCGAGATAATCGAACAGGAAGGGGCCACTGGGCCGCTCACTGACTTACTGCATTCGCGCAATGAGGGCGTGGCGACTTACGCAGCAGCTGTGCTCTTCCGCATGAGCGAGGACAAGCCGCAGGACTACAAGAAGCGTCTCTCCATCGAGCTGACCAACTCGCTGTTGCGTGAGGAGAACAACATCTGGGCCAACGCTGATCTGGGCATGGGTCCCGACTTACAGGTGTGTAATATGACTGATTGATCGCTTGATTGATCAATTATGAGTTACGATATTTTAATTTATTTAATGGAATCGAGTTTGTACATACGAAATTTGTAGTATATGAAAGTATTTTTAAGCATATTGATTATTATATTGTATATATTCAACATTTACAAATTTACAATTGATTATTTGTTTTGTATTTCGAGAATCGATCATTTTCAATGTTAGTTTAAGGTAGAAATTGCAAGCATTTGGCCGTAGCTGGTTATCGATTAGAAATCACAATCGAATTACAAATTATTTGAATCTCGATAACCGAGAGAGAGTGAAAATTATAATTATTAACTTTATAAGTATTTAATTTTATGTTTTCGTTAAATGTTGATTAACTTATTAATGATTAGTTTTGATTTTGTAATTAATTTATCTTTTGATTTATATTGTTTCTTTTCTTTCATTATGTTTTCTGTGTGTGCAATATCGAACAAACCAAACCAAACCAAACACCAAAATGTATCACTCCACAACAAACAACGACGCACCAATCAACAACACTTAACAACAACAACAACACGAACACCAATACCAACAACCGCAATCACACAACATCAACTACTATCACATCCTCTACTGCATATCCTTTCTTGAAAACCAAAACGCAAACACAACAACTCGTGTTCTGTGTCTGTGTGTCTCTTCTTTCCTAACAACTTTTCACTTCTGATCCATCCAAATAATAATGATAAAATCACTACACCAATCAACCCACAATTCAATCAATCACAATCACGTACGTACACAAACACACACACACACACCAATCGACAACACGAATACTACGTACACAATCATGATTACGATTACGATCACAATCACGATCATGATCACAGGATATGCTTGGACCCGAAGAAGCATATGAGGGCCTTTATGGACAAGGTCCGCCCAGTGTGCACAGTTCGCACGGAGGTCGCGCATTCCATCAGCAAGGTATGTATGCTTGGTTCAGGTTCTACGAGTATAAGGATCTACAACCAACAGCCATTCAACATAACCCCCAATTACCTTCATTGTTAACTATGTGACACCCGCCCCGCTCCCCTCGAATGTGTGTTTAGTTAATCTAATTAAGCGGAAGATGGAAAAGCTGAACAATTTGAATGCAACCACCCTTTGTAGTTTACCAACCTGGTTTATCCGACCCACCCTTGGGCACACAACATTGTTCTATTCATAACTCATCATCTTTACAAAATCGAACTACGAAAGCAGCTGTGATCAGCAATATAGCTCAAACTTCGTGGGTTAACCTTGTGCTATTTTGACCATCAGTTTACAACATTGCATGCCAGGTTATTAAAAATATAACTAATTGACAATACTACTCAAAAGTGAGAAATATACTGAAAATATACTGAGCTATAAGGAAATGGATTTTTTTCTGTTTATGCTGAACGGCGTGAAATGAAGACAAACGGAAATATTTAAATTTTTCTTACAAATGCTGTTAATCGACTGGAAATCTGAAAATGCACAGTGGTATTATTGTACTCACATACACGAACAAAATGCAAACACATCCACTAAATGTACTTTGAGTCTACCCCCAATATTTGATTTTTCAAATTTTCGAATATTATCAAATTTTATTTTTATTTAAGAGTCTTGTTTTTATGACTTATGTTTTTTTTTTTATTAGGCCTGTGTGCACATGTTTTGTTCGGCATGATTTACAACTTTATATGCATACATATGTTTTTAGTTGCACGAGATGAATTATCCAACATAAAAATAATAAATATATGTTACTTTAAATGGAAATGCATAATCCATAATGAGTCTGCACTATGTCTATTTTTTAATAATTGTGTTATACATATTTAAGTATATAATCGACATATCGACTAATTGATTCAATCATTCTTTACTTGACAGGATATGATACTCTACCAATAGATTCAATGCAAGGTCTCGAGATCAGCAGTCCAGTAGGAGGTGGTGGCGGAGGTGCTGCTGGCAACGCGGCACCTTCGGTTGGGGCACCCACATCGCCCTACTCCATGGACATGGATGTCGGCGAAATTGATGCTGGAGCTATGAACTTTGACTTGGATGCCATGCCGACACCACCCAATGACAACAATAACTTGGCTGCCTGGTACGATACCGACTGTTAAGCACACATATGACAGACGATGACAACATTGTTATCAATATGGAAAATAAACGAATGTTTGCAATAGAATTACATATAAACTAAACTAAGCAAATGTGTTTTAATGATTTTATTCGTTGTTTGTTAAGGGGGAACCCCACAAGGGAAAAGTCTTATCGTCTTTTATATAATTTGATGGCCAATGACTCTCGAGGATGGATTGAGAGAAGAAACTGGCATTGCTGTTTGTGCTTTTCACGGGGCAATTGATCTTAAAGAGCAGAATGGCCAAGAAATCCTGTAAGCGTTTCTTAGATCATTACACACTTCTCTAGCGGAAGGAATAAAGACAATTTAATTGACTGTAAATATTTATTATTTGGCCAAAATATCCTAAATTTATATATGAAATTAGTAATCGTAAGAATATATAGGTTTTTTGGTAATGACATACCGGTTTCTTTATTGTTTTTTGACGACGATTTTAACATAGTTAGCATTGTCCGAATTAAGTGCTATATGTACCGTTGTCTTCGATGATTTTCTGCCATTTTGATGGTAACTTGTATATGCCTCTCCTAAAGAAGTCCTTGTCCCTAGTGGCAAAAAACTCGGCGATTCGATTTTCACATTCCTCCCTTGAACTCAATTTTTGTCCATCGAAAAAAGTTTGCATGGTCAAAAACAGATGGTAATCGCTTGGGGCAATGTCCGGACTATAAGGTGGATGCATTAACACTTCCCAACCAAGCTCCCGTAGCTTGTGACGCGTCACCAAAGATGTATGGGGCCTGGCGTTGTCATGATGGAACACAACGCCCTTACGATTCACCATGGCTGGCCGCTTCTGTTCAAGTGCAATCTTCAATCGCTCCAGTTGTTTACAGTAGAGGTCAGAATTGAGGGTTTGGCCATAGGGCAACACTTCATAATGGATAATTCCTCTGATATCCCACCATACACTCAGCAACACCTTCTGAGCCGTCAGTCCTGGCTTTGCCACCGTTGGAGACGACTCACCGTGCTTCGACCAGGATCTTTTACGCTTTATGTTGTCATATGTGATCCATTTTTCACCACCAGTGACTAACCGATCCAGAAATGAGTCGAGTTTATTACGGTGCGACAAAGATTCGCAGATTGATACACGGTCGAAAAGGTTTTTTTGGGATAACTCATGAGGCACCCATACATCGAGCTTTTTTGTTAAATTTTTCGACTTTAAATGCCTATGGACGGTTTCCGTGCTTAGTTGCAGCTCCTCTGCAATGGTTCTAATAGTCACACAACGATCTCGATCCACTATTTCCATGATTTTATCCGTATCGTCGGTCACTGGTCGTCCGGAAGGCTTGGGTGTTTCGGTATCAAAATTGCCACTTCGGAATCGTCTAAACCACTGTTCGGCGGTTTGAATCGAAAGTTTGTTATCTCCTAAGACAACAATAATCTGTCTGCGAGATTCCGCAGCAGTTTTTCCCTGTGCGAAATAAAATTTCAAAATTGCCCGAATTTCTGCGTTTGTGAACTCCATTTCAATCGTAATTGTAATTTTTGAACGTGGAAGCTCATGTAAACAAACTACTATAAGGTGATGCTAATACCTTTCAAACGATATACAGCATTGCCAGATACGATTATATTTGACTTCCTCCGTCTTCGTTATTTAGTAGGCTTTATGATTTTAATGTATTCTTATCGACACCGACAACTTTTCCCTAAATATCGACAAAGTTAAAATGTTAAGATTTAAATCTATATATACCGCTATTTTTTATAATTATCGATAATGATGCGGTACGCAGCTGAGAAAGCATCGAGTACAATTCTGTCCGTTCAAGTGTAGAGGGTGTGCGAATGTTGTTGACTGCTAAAATATCGATGATAGCGATGTATCGATAGTACCATCGTTGTTTTTCCACCTCCATAATACACACATTAAATTTTCGCTGGAGAATTTGTTGTAAAAATCGTGAGATTTAAGTGCGAGAAAATAAATAAAACCTGCTGTAAAGCAGATACAATTATTATTGACGTGGTAAGTGATTGAAGTTTTACAATATTAGGCTTTCTGTCATTAATTTACCGAGAAATTATGTGATTAATAGTACTGTCTGTGTAAACGTAAACTAGCATTGAACGGAACATAAGAAAGCTGTGCAAGATAGACACAAACCAAACAGCGGGGGTGTGGTAAATCCCCCTTCCCCACACATACACTTAAAAGTGATTCGTATGGCATACATACAATATATATGTGTGTGTATATTTATGTATACAATAATATAAATGTTATAAACAATAACAAATGCCAACATTTGGATGAAACTGACAAGTTTAAATTGGTAGTTCATTCAATATGGCGATCATAGTTAAAACATTCTTATGTACATACATATGTATGCAAGTGTATGCCATATGTAGAGTGTATGTTGTATGTAGTGTGTATGTGGTGGAAGAAGGAAGTTGCCAACATTCTGCGCAGCATAAATCAATTTTCCATTTAGTTTTGCTTAACTTTTATTTGTATGGTTTTTAATTTTTAACTATTTCAAATACTATTAAATACTAAAATTGAAAGAGTAGATCGCGGTTGGTTAAAATATGCAGCAGGCTTCATTTGTTGCTTTTGAAATATCTGGCAACTCTGTGAAGTTGCATTGGAGTTTCTGGGCTCATACAAGAGTATACAAACATATACACGCACATGTATCGTTTCTTCTCGTTCCTTCTCACGCGAGCTGCACTCTGTATGCATACTGGTAGAGCAGAGCAATGCAGGGCAGGGCAGAAGTGTACTTGCAACGCACTGCCGCAACGGCAACGGCATCGCTCTCGTTTACTTTTCCAGTCACTTGTCTGTTTCGTTCGGAGCTGGTCGTGTGATTTTTGGCTGCCCTATAGAGTACTCGTATTTTAAATACAAATATATAGTTGTTATAAATTTTCTGTTGTGCACTAAGTAAAAAAGCAAGTGCATAAGTTACATTTGATAAATTGAAAGTGTGGTGTTTGTTCCACAACTTGTGTGATTTCGTTAACTAAAGGTAATTCTATTTAGAGTCTTCTACTCCCACATTCACACAATACTTATGTATGTACATATGTATGTATGTGTGACATGTACAATCTGTAAAATATTTTGTTTGCACCGCAACGTTTTAATGCGGAAATACTTGTTTGTATGCTTATGTGTATACAGAGAGTGTGAGTAACCATCGCATAGTCGAGTTACCTGAACGAACTCATGGCTTACAATGAGGGAATACCTCTCATTTCAATTTGTTTTCTTTGAAATTCGACGCTGCACTCTGTCAATGTTAATTTACATTCTTAAAGAGATAGTTTCTTGTTTGTTTGCTTGTGACTTGCGCCGCTTGAATTCAGCCAAAGAAAGACGCGAATAGATTCTGTTTTCTTAGAATATGTTGTATGCTTTGCCCTAAAACATATTAAATTTCCTTTCTCGATATTCTTTTTATTTTTATTCAAGTTCGTACAGTTGCTTTTGTCAGTTTTTTCTGTGAATAACTTGGACGTAAAATAATTTAAATTGTTGTATAATAACATTTTAAGACTGCATCATTAGTTGTTTTATATACACATTAGGATAGGTTCAAAAAGGTGCCGTATGCATGCCTAGAATGAAAATAGGTTGTACATAGGAGTTTGCGAAAAACTTTGTTTATTATTGGTGTATAAAATGTATCAATTTATTTTTATTCCAAGTACAATAACTGACAGCAAGAAAAATGGCTTTTTAGTTATTTTTTATTCTTACTTACTTACAACTAATGGTAATTACAATATAATTTCCATCTGTTTATTTTCAGGTGTGGTGTAAACCGCCTAAATCACCAAGATGAGTTACATGCCAGCACAGAATCGTACAAGTAAGTATCTATAATTTATATATTCTAATCTATTATATACATAAATACCATTTTATTTGATTAAATCGAAACATATTCATACACATAATCTGTAGATAATAGTGGCATAGAAAGTATTTTATTTGGGAAAAATTTATCCATCGTTCAAAGAATTTTGATATACACACAGCAACAGCAACAACAATTGAAACCTTTAGCATTTCTTTTCTAAAGAGCAATGCACCAGTTAAAAAGAGGGGGCAGGGTCACACTGCGGCTTAAATTGCACTTCAATTCCCATCGACAAACGATTATTTGCTTGCACAGCTCAAACGTGCACTTTCTGTAATCGATTTTAAATGGGATGCCTGGCTCCACTTTGTTGTTATTGCAAAGGGATTGCAATAACAACAATAGCAACAACAGAATCTATCGGTCCGCATTGTTGTTGTTTGTGTCCTTTTGTCGGCTCTTTCGCTGAAATGCATCACCCTTATCCATCCCCGTGAATTGTTGTTGCTTGTTCATTTTGCTCGCTTCTTCGTCCCCTTTGCTTTGCTTTTCCACATTTTCTGCTTCCCAGCAAATTGTGATTTGGTGCTTTTAGTCGTGTTGTTGTTGCTACTGCTTCATTTGCAATCCTTTTATTGAGGGGTTTTTGAGAGTGGGAGTGCGTGCAATCTCTTCCTGTTAAGCTCGCTATCCCTTTCCCTCACTTCCAGTGTGCAGCTATTTCAAATGGCGACACACGTTTAAACTTGTGCATTTTCTTGTATTTCTGCTCATTTGAAATTTAATTAGAGCGGCATCTTCGAGGAATTGAGGGTGTTCTGATCCCGCTTGAGAATAGAGCACAAAGCGCTTAATCGATGAGGGATATATGTAGTCGAATTAACGGCAGTTTTGCAGTTGCTGCACTGCATAAGCAGATGAAGCAAATGCGAAACAAAGCGAATCCCTGAGTAGGCATAATTAAGGCAAAGTGGCAAACAAAACGCCCAGCGCAGCGAAGCAACTGGAGTTGGGAGCCGAGTCAACCCTTACAGGGCGTCGTTCTGTTCTCGTTTTTGGCTTTGATGGCTCGTTGAGACACAACGGATATAGCAGCATAGCATATACATACATACACACTCGTGTGGCATGTGGACTGCCACATGTTTGCCTCATTCGTTTGAGGAGGAGTCCTTCTTACAGTATGCGAAAATGTCCTGCAGCGCTGAAACTGTCATGTTCCTAGTTCAGTTTGCTTCTGTTGCTGTTTTTGCTGTCATTTTGCTGTCGTCGTGTCGCATTTCAAACGTCGTATTTGAGCCAGTTCTTTAATCCATTAGACGAGTCTTGTTCGCTTTAATCCTGAAATGAAGAACACTCAAATGCAAATGGAAATGAAGAGTTGGTAATGGGAGGATATAGATTATTATGAATTATTCCTTGTAGAAAGAATTGTTATTTGAATTTCTATGTTGCTTGCAGTGTCCCACAGCAATCAATACAATCCGCCGGACTTGCCGCCAATGGTGTCCGCCAAGGAGCAGACGCTGTTGTGGCAGCAGAACTCGTATATGGGCGACTCCGGCATACATTCGGGAGCCGTTACCCAAGTGCCGTCGCTGTCGGGCAAGGAGGATGAGGAGATGGAGGGTGATCCGCTGATGTTCGATTTGGACACCGGGTTTCCGCAGAACTTTACACAGGATCAGGTGGACGATATGAACCAACAGTTGAGCCAGACCCGATCGCAGCGCGTGCGCGCCGCCATGTTCCCAGAGACTTTGGAAGAGGGCATTGAGATACCATCAACACAATTTGATCCACAGCAGCCAACCGCTGTGCAGCGTCTATCGGAACCGTCGCAGATGCTGAAGCATGCCGTTGTCAATTTGATCAACTACCAGGACGACGCTGAGCTGGCCACACGTGCCATACCGGAGCTGATCAAGCTGCTCAACGATGAGGATCAGGTGGTCGTCTCGCAGGCAGCCATGATGGTACACCAGCTGTCGAAGAAGGAGGCCTCGCGTCACGCCATCATGAACAGCCCCCAGATGGTGGCCGCTTTGGTGCGCGCCATTTCGAATAGCAACGATCTGGAGAGCACTAAGGCCGCTGTGGGCACGCTCCACAATTTGTCGCATCATCGCCAAGGCCTGTTGGCCATCTTCAAGAGCGGCGGCATCCCGGCTCTGGTGAAGCTGCTCTCGTCGCCCGTGGAGAGCGTGCTCTTCTATGCGATTACCACGCTCCACAATCTGCTGCTGCATCAGGATGGCTCCAAGATGGCCGTGCGCCTAGCTGGTGGCCTCCAGAAGATGGTGACTCTGCTGCAGCGCAACAATGTCAAGTTCTTGGCCATTGTTACCGATTGCCTGCAAATCTTGGCCTACGGCAATCAGGAGAGCAAGCTCATCATTCTGGCCTCGGGCGGGCCCAATGAGCTGGTGCGCATCATGCGCTCCTACGACTACGAGAAGCTCTTGTGGACCACATCGCGTGTGCTGAAAGTTCTCTCGGTATGCTCGAGCAACAAGCCGGCGATTGTCGATGCCGGTGGCATGCAGGCACTGGCCATGCATTTGGGCAATATGTCGCCGCGTCTGGTGCAGAACTGCCTCTGGACATTGCGCAATCTGTCGGACGCCGCCACCAAGGTGGAGGGGCTTGAGGCGCTGCTGCAGTCGCTCGTTCAGGTGCTGGCCTCGACGGATGTGAATGTGGTCACATGTGCTGCCGGCATTCTCTCGAATTTGACGTGCAACAATCAGCGCAACAAGGCGACTGTTTGCCAAGTGGGCGGCGTTGATGCCCTCGTTCGCACCATCATCAATGCCGGCGATCGCGAGGAGATTACCGAGCCGGCGGTGTGCGCCTTGCGTCACCTCACTTCGCGCCACGTCGACTCAGAGCTGGCCCAGAATGCAGTGCGTCTCAATTACGGCCTCTCCGTAATTGTCAAGCTGTTGCATCCACCATCCCGCTGGCCTCTAATCAAGGCTGTCATCGGGCTCATACGCAATTTGGCCCTCTGCCCGGCCAATCATGCGCCTCTGCGAGAGCACGGCGCCATCCACCATCTGGTGCGTCTGCTGATGCGCGCATTCCAGGACACAGAACGCGTAAGTAGTGACATGATTAGGCTTCCTTGGTTTACAATCTAAATGAATTTCATTAATGTGATGCAGCAACGTTCGTCAATTGCCACCACTGGGTCACAGCAGCCATCTGCGTATGCAGATGGTGTCCGAATGGAGGAGATCGTCGAGGGCACTGTCGGGGCTTGCATATCCTTGCGCGCGAGTCCCACAATCGTGCTCTCATACGCCAACAATCGGTTATTCCGATCTTTGTGCGTTTGCTCTTCAACGAAATCGAGAACATTCAGGTGAGTGTCATATAAAGAGACGCTGAACATCCGTTATTTGCGGAGAGACAAGGAATTTTGACTGAATAGAACAGAGGTTTGAACGATACACTATCGAGGATAAGAAATTTTGACTGGAGTTTTGGGAACGAATAGGACTGGGACTACCCTAAACAGAATTCCTAAGGACTCTTATTACTAAGGAACTGAGAAGAACTGTGAACGTGTGTTTGAAAACCCGGACACACTTTATGATGTTCTCCCTTTACGGTGGATCCGATAGTCTCTGAGGGATATAGAACAAACCCACAGCTATATTATCCCTGAATAACTTGATCTATTTAAACTTACATTCCTTAAAGCTTTGGAAATTGATCAATACTAATTAAATTGATATTGCAGCGTGTCGCAGCTGGCGTGCTTTGTGAGTTGGCCGCCGATAAGGAAGGCGCCGAGATAATCGAACAGGAAGGGGCCACTGGGCCGCTCACTGACTTACTGCATTCGCGCAATGAGGGCGTGGCGACTTACGCAGCAGCTGTGCTCTTCCGCATGAGCGAGGACAAGCCGCAGGACTACAAGAAGCGTCTCTCCATCGAGCTGACCAACTCGCTGTTGCGTGAGGAGAACAACATCTGGGCCAACGCTGATCTAGGCATGGGTCCCGACTTACAGGTGTGTAATATGACTGATTGATCGCTTGATTGATCAATTATGAGTTACGATATTTTAATTTATTTAATGGAATCGAGTTTGTACATACGAAATTTGTAGTATATGAAAGTATTTTTAAGCATATTGATTATTATATTGTATATATTCAACATTTACAAATTTACAATTGATTATTTGTTTTGTATTTCGAGAATCGATCATTTTCAATGTTAGTTTAAGGTAGAAATTGCAAGCATTTGGCCGTAGCTGGTTATCGATTAGAAATCACAATCGAATTAAAAATTATTTAAATCTCGATAACCGAGAGAGAGTGAAAATTATAATTATTAACTTTATAAGTATTTAATTTTATGTTTTCGTTAAATGTTGATTAACTTATTAATGATTAGTTTTGATTTTGTAATTAATTTATCTTTTGATTTATATTGTTTCTTTTCTTTCATTATGTTTTCTGTGTGTGCAATATCGAACAAACCAAACCAAACCAAACACCAAAATGTATCACTCCACAACAAACAACGACGCACCAATCAACAACACTTAACAACAACAACAACACGAACACCAATACCAACAACCGCAATCACACAACATCAACTACTATCACATCCTCTACTGCATATCCTTTCTTGAAAACCAAAACGCAACACAACAACTCGTGTTCTGTGTCTGTGTGTCTCTTCTTTCCTAACAACTTTTCACTTCTGATCCATCCAAATAATAATGATAAAATCACTACACCAATCAACCCACAATTCAATCAATCACAATCACGTACGTACACAAACACACACACACACACACACCAATCGACAACACGAATACTACGTACACAATCAATCACGATTACGATTACGATCACAATCACGATCATGATCACAGGATATGCTTGGACCCGAAGAAGCATATGAGGGCCTTTATGGACAAGGTCCGCCCAGTGTGCACAGTTCGCACGGAGGTCGCGCATTCCATCAGCAAGGTATGTATGCTTGGTTCAGGTTCTACGAGTATAAGGATCTACAACCAACAGCCATTCAACATAACCCCCAATTACCTTCATTGTTAACTATGTGACACCCGCCCCGCTCCCCTCGAATGTGTGTTTAGTTAATCTAATTAAGAGGAAGGTGGAAATGATAAAATGGATTTACTACAACAAGTTTTTTGCCACACCATCCACAGCAGTTCACAGCCCTGGTTTATCCAACCCACCCCTGACTAATTACTCACCCGTTAAAATCTCTATATATTTATTCGATAAGTAACCATGCATTCTTTAACACATCTCATAACTATATTAAAAAGAAAAAAAAAGAAGTAATACACCCTCAAGTTTTCGATATATATCATTTATATATATATGTTTTCGCAAGCTGACACCTCAGAGATTTGTGTAAGAATTATGACCAAACTCCATGGACGAAAGTGCATGCAAAGTGTTTTCAAATTAAACGATATTTTATCCATTCTTATTTGGATCGACTGTCTCAATTTTTATTTAATTAAATTTAAATTTTAAAATTTTGAATTGAGGTCCTTAAAATTGAATTTAACTTCATTGTTAGTTTTAATTTCATAGAAAAAAACATATTTTTGAATTTTGTAGAAAAGTAGGAATATGATGAGAGTTTAGTGAAAGGTTGTAGGCTTATTATTCAATTTATTAAATTCACAATACACTTGATACGTTCATACGCACAAACTGCATAGTTTGAGATTCTATTTATAAAATTCTTTTCATTATATCCTGTTTATTATTATAGTTTTTTTTTTGTATTATTAAGTTAGATTCTTTTCTTGTTGAGATAAGCAATCTTGTGTTTGAATTTGCATGCGCGCCTTCATTAACTATAATTTGCATGTTTGTGTGTGAAATGTAGTTAAATGCATGCGAAGACTACCCTAAAAAAGAAATATATATATACATATATATATTTGTATAAAAATTTATATATAAATATCTTTAGTGATGAACAGTGTTATTGTGCAACTTGAGCTGACTAAATTAATGTGTTAACCCATTTTGTCATTCCACAGGATATGATACTCTACCAATAGATTCAATGCAAGGTCTCGAGATCAGCAGTCCAGTAGGAGGTGGTGGCGGAGGTGCTGCTGGCAACGCGGCACCTTCGGTTGGGGCACCCACATCGCCCTACTCCATGGACATGGATGTCGGCGAAATTGATGCTGGAGCTATGAACTTTGACTTGGATGCCATGCCGACACCACCCAATGACAACAATAACTTGGCTGCCTGGTACGATACCGACTGTTAAGCACATACATACATATGACAAGAGGATTTCTAGCGTCTTTCCACTATGCTCACATATTTCTGCGTTTTTTTTTTACATTTCGATTTACATATCTAAGAACATAATATTCAACTCTTAGTGGAGAGAGGCAATTAGTGTATATGGAAATTTAAACAAATATTTGCAATAGAATCATAAATATAAACTTAAACATAAAATTACGTTGTGTTTCAATTGATTTTCTTCAACGGATCATTCATTTTATGGGCTTTTAATTTTCAGCAAAATAGAATCCAGGGAGCATAAAAGTTTATCAAACAAGAACTTCATCATTTCCAACAGATCTTAAGTGACGCCAATTATTAACATAAAAATATTCTACGAAGGATTTTGTTTTATGATGCAATTAAAAAATGCATTTTCAATTTACAATGTGCAATTAATTCAAAATTACTTACGGAGTTATTTTCATTCACAACTTTTTATGAGAAATGTCATGGACGTCCCTTTTTCCACATTCACATTTTGATATTAGAGTTGCAGATAGAAATCATAATTATTTTTTCAGCAAATGGAATAAAAATAATAACTAAGCTTTAAATTGTATTTACCTAAAAAAGAAAGACATTACGAATTAAAGCTTAATCATTGTCATTTGACTTTTATAATGCGCATTGTAAATTACACATTTGTAATTGGGCGCAAATCCAACAAATAAAAGTTTGATCAATAACAAATATAGAACACATCCGTGCATTTATTTATAACAAAACACGCTCGTAAGTTTTTAAGAATTCAACGTTAAAAATGGATCTCTATAAATGCTTTCCGAACCATTTGTGATCCACAGGCGAGAGCCATCGATGGCAACCATTCAGATTGTTTTGTATAACGTATTTTAAGGTGAAGGGATTTTGATTTGCGCGCGCCAGTTTCTCCTCATCGTCGCGCATTTGGTCCAACATCTCTTGGGAGACAACCATTGCTTTGAATGGCAGTTGATTGGCCACCTGCTGTAGGAAGCCCTTGCATTCGATGAACTCGCATCGGCCGGCGATCTCGACGATAACTCGGCCCTCCTTCACCGGCGTCACATAGTGATCGATGGCGCCTTTGCCACCACCCATGCGTTGTCCCTGGCCCTTCTTTGTGATGGGCTGCCACGGAGCTGGGACACGCCAGGTGGCAAACATTGTGTTCACGTTCATTTTGCGACCAATGGTTAGACGCATCATTTCGTAGTGGCCCCAACGCAAACGTCCACCACCAGTGGCCACGATCGCGTATTGTTTGTGCAGCAATTGATTGTGAACGAGCTCCGGACCTCGCATGTAACGCAATCGCTTTTGCATTTTGGGTGGCCGCAGATTGGGCGGATGCTGTGGCATGCGCTCCATGATGCGCAACTTGGGTCGCTCCACTTTCTCAATATCTGTAAAAATACAATTAGTGTTGATAAAAAGCAATTTCTGGCGGTGTTATGAGAACATACTTTCATATTTGATTGGCGGAGGAAAATACTTGAGGCCGGCGACACAATTGTAATTCACATTGGCAGCTAGAAAATTGAATGAAATTTGTTCAAAAAGTTTGTTATGCATACGCACAGCCATTTACTTACATGCTGCCCCAGTTTTAAGTAATTGTGTCACTGTTTTAAAGCACCACATGTTGTTTTTAATTTACGCTATTCTATTTTCTATTGCCTACCGAGCGATCCATGTATTGTGGTCTAATGTTGGTTGCATCAGCAGAGCGTTGCCAGACTGCTTGCCGAACAATTAAAATGTAAACTTCAAATGTTTATATCTCTATAAATGTTCTTTTTATTGTCCTGAACTTAAATTGCATGAAGTGTAGACACTAAAGTATTTTTTGGTAAACAATTTATAAGCATTAATTAATTATTTTATTGGTATTTTTATTGCTTGCGATTTTGGTGTGTACACACTCTTTCTGAGTATCCATGGATGGCATTGTTTGTTATCGCTATCGTTTTTTAGCACGGAATTCGATAAAACACGCATGCACGCATTGTTTAATTGGCTTTAATCAAATATCGCTACATTTTGTAACATTCAAATTTGTTTAATGATAATAAAATGAAAATTAAAAATGCATACATTCAATCCAATAAGCAGTGACAGTGTGTTGGAAGAGAATAAACTTGCTGAAGTGTAAACCTAGTATTATTTTGTGGTGTGGGTGTGTGTACTTGTTGTTATCGAAAAATGCAACGCTGTCGAAATGTGGTATTTTTCTTCATATATTATCACTGGTTAAGGTTTAGGATACACTGCTGCATACACGAAAATAATTTTTTTTTTGTCTAAATAGTGTATGTTTTGAAGCATTCTCTCTATATGTACATAGATACGCGTAAATCGTAGAAATCGAAATCTAAATGCATTAAGCATCATCTTAATTTTGCCAGCGATTAAATGTGTGCGAGCCGTGTTGGATGATTTTGTTGTTATGAATATATCGAAAGTGACACCATCGCTTGCTGCTGCGGCTGCTGCCGCCGAAAAAGCGAAACCTGAACGTGTAACATCTGCAGCAACAGCAACGGCACAGGCAGCGCTTAGTTTTAACACGATCTCGATACAGAAGCGCAGCAGCAGCATCGACGACAACAGTGTCGATGATCCAAATCGCAAGAAACTGAAAAGGGACATTGTTATATGCACGCCAACGACCAGTTTACCCGCCAAACAACGTGCAGCGACTGCGACAGCAACAGCAATAGCAATAGCGACAGCAACAACAACGGCAACAGCATCAGCATCGGCGACAACAGCAGCGACAACAACAAGCGCGTCCTCAACATCATCAGCAACAACAACAGGAAAAGCAACATCGGACGTACAGCAACAGCAACTTTTGACAACATCCAATCTAATTGTCAGTCATTCGAATGCAAAGCCAGAAGCTGCTGCTGCCGCTGTCGCTGTCGGTGGTGCTGCTGTTGATGTCTTGTGGGAGCAACGTGATGATCAAATTATTGTCTGTGAAATGAAGCCAGATGATGCATCGTCCGCAAGCAGCAGCAACGCTACAATTACTAATAGCCAAAAGCAAAGTAAGTTACAAAATATAATTGCCTAATGTGGACAATTTGTTAATCATGTGCGATTTAGGTTTTGCCAGCTTTACCAAAAAAGATGTGGCCTCCACATCATCGGCCTCCTCGTCATCATCCTCGACCGCCTCCATAATATCAATTGAGCCAAGCAGCGGCAGCAGCAATGAGCAGCACAATAACTCTGAGCAGCAGCTGGGCAAAGCTGTTGCTGTCGAAGAGTTGGACTATGTGTTGCTGCCAGCGACAACAACGGCCGAGCTTAAGCCAGCTGATGCCCCACAACAAGTCACAAATAACAATAATAACAACAGTGGCAGCAGCGGCACTAGCAACAATGTTGCTGGCACCACCACCAGCGGCAACACAAGCGGCAATAGTGGCAACATAACAGCAACGCTTAAGGCAGCGCCAACATCAACGCAAGCCAACTATAGCATGTTTACCAGTGTTGGCACCACAACAGGCACGGCAACGACAGCGGCGACAGCAACATCGCTGCTCAATCGTGTCAATTTGCACACAAAGATGAAGGGCCAGCAGCTGGTGGTGAACGCGAAGAAATTGTCGGAGGTCACACAGACAACGGCCAAGGTATCGATAGGCAATAAGACGATATCGGTGCCACTGTTGAAGCCGTTGGGCAGTACACAAATACTTCAGACCACCCAATTGATGAGCGCAAGTGGTGGGGCAACCACAGCTGGTGGAGCCACCATTGTGGAGAGCAAACAACTAGTGACAACAACGACGACGGCAACAGGTGCACAACAGCAGCAACAGCATCAGCAACACCAGCAGCAACAGCTGCAGCAGCAAACACAACACCTGAATCTGACGCGTCTGTTGAAGGGCACACGCAAGAATCCAACGGCAATTGTCTCATTTGCCGGCGTGCAAATCAAACCAGCCAATACCAAAATTGTCACGGCCAAGGTGGTTAGCAAAAAGATGTCGCTGCAATTCCAACAGCAACAACAGCAACAACACCAGCAGCAACAGCAGCAACAGGCGCCGCCAACGGGAAGCATTGTGACAATAACGCCAACGAATCTGAATCAAACGTTCACAATGGTGCAACAACAGCCACAACAACAAGCGCAAACGCAATCAGACAAACAGCATGATTCCGAACAAGGAGATCAAACAGATGCCACACCAGTTGCTGCTGGCCGCTTGCAAGCTGTTACGGTTGGCGGCCAACAGCAACCGAAAACCATCACATACAGTGAGAATATCCAGAAGATATTGTTGAACAAGAGCAAATCGTTGGATGGCAGCGATAGCAGCGAGATTGCCAAAATCAACAATGTTGTGATCAAACCGCTTGACAATAGTCAATTGCATCCTAGCATCAATATATTCAAGCAGCAGCAGCAACAACAGCAACATCAGGTTGCTGGTGGAAGTGCGACGAACGTTGTGACATCAATCAGTGAGCTGACAACGAGCGATGCCTTGGCCAAGGCAGCAACAAGTGGCGCCACAATTTGTGCGCGTCCCATCATCTCGATACAGAAGAACATATCGCTGGTGATGTCCAAGGCGACAATTGCACAGCAAAAGCCCAAAATGATAACAACATCAGCGAACAGCGCTGGCGCCATACAAATTCAGCATGCAACGTTCAATCAACAACAGCAGCAGCAGCAACAACAACAGCAGGTGTCAACAACAGACACGGTTGACACTGTTGGCAAACTGCAATTGAAGGCACATCCGCATCCACATGCGCATCCGCATCCACAGATCGTAACAGCGAAGCTGAATGAGATGTTGTCAGCGAAACCGGCAACAGTCGACAGCAGCAACGATGCTGAGCCCAAGGCCAAGTTGCGACCAACGGAAGTGGTGCTGGTGAAGCAGGCAACGACGACAGCAGCAACCGCAGCAGCAGCAGCGGCAACGGGCGCAACAGTTGTTGCCGCTGCAGCAGCAGCAACAGTTGTCGATGGCAACAACAAGAAGCAAGCAGCCGATGCAACGACAACGGAGCAACAGCCCAACGATGATCAGCTGGTGATTGAGAAGCGCATTACGATTACGAGTCGTGTGGATGACTCGAACAATGCGTTGCTCAAGCAATTGCTGCAGACCAGCAGCACCACGAGCAGCAGCAGTGGCAGCAGCAACAACAACAACAGTGGTGGCAACAGCAACAGCAGCAGCAACAATAGCCACAACTTGCAGCAGATATCGATAACATCGGCACCGTTGTCGGCACGCAAAGTGATCAATGTGCGAGCGCCAAGCATGGGATTGGTTAGCTCATTGGAGGCGCAGTTGGCGCGGCCCGTTAAACCACCGGTGCCAACAGCCGTGAGCAGCAATAGCAGCAGCAGCAACAACAACAACAACAATAATAGCAGTGGCAACAGCAGCGGTGGCAACACCACAACAACGACAACAACAACCGCCACCATGGTGGCGATCAGTCAAACGGCGACGCCAACAGCGACGGCAACAGCAATAGCGACGCCATCGGCGCCAAGTGCTGAGCCGCAAAAGTTGCTGCTGGAGGAGACGCCGGCAACAGCAACAGTGGCCGCAGCTGCAGTGCCCACAGCAGCAACAGCCATAACAGCAACACCAGTGGCTGTTGCTGCTGCCGCAGCACCTACTACATCGACAGTGACTGTGGTTGCAACACCTGCTGCAGCAACAGTAACTGCAATGCAACAACAGCAGCAGCAACAGCAGCAACCACAACAGCAGCCAACGCAACAACAGCAGCAGCAGCAGGTGAAACAATCTGTGCAGATCGTATCGAAGGAGACATCGTTTATATCAACGCCCGTGCCGTCAGCAGCAGCAGCAGCAGCTGGAGTTGCCGCTGTGCCGGCAACAAGTGTTGCTGGTGCTGCCTCGATTGTTGCCACTGCCATGCCCACAGTGGTCAGCAAATTGCCGCCCACATTAATTGTGGAATCGAATATAATGAAGAGCGAACCTTTGCCGCCGCCGCCTTCGTATGAGCTGAGCACCGGCAACGTCTCGAATGTGACCATCTCGATAACGACAAAGCCCAGCAAGGATGTCAAGTTGGCCACCAAGCTGGAAGTGATGGATGCCAAGGATGCAGCAACAGTTGCTGTTCAATCGGAGCCAGAGAAGCAGATGACGCCACAGCCGCACGATAATTGGAAGCTGCAAGAAGCGAACGAGCCGCAGAAGCGCAAATTGTCGCTGCCTTTGCAACAGCAACAGCAGCAGCAACAACAACAACAACAGCAGAAGCAGCAGCAGTTGCAGCTGCAACAACAACAGCAACAATCGCAGCAGTTAGAGGACAAACCTTTGACGGAGGTGAAAAACGAAATTGGTTTGGTTAGCGGCAACACCAACAGCAACAGCAACAACATCATCAACCTCAACAATATTGGCCATGAGATGATGCCGCTGCTGAAAGTGCAGCCAGCAACTGCTGCTGGTCACGAGAAGTTGCAGCTGATCACAACGTATGGGAAGAAGACAGCAGCACAGCAACAAGTTATCAACGCGGATCTGCAGCAACAACAGCAACAGCAGCAGCTACAGCAGCAACAACAACAGCAGCAGCAGCAGTTGCAATCGCAGCAGCAAAACCAGCCATTGCAGCAACAACAGCAGCAGCAGCAACAGCATTTACAGCTACAGCAGCAACGACAGCAACTGCAACAGCAGCAGCAACAGCAGCTGCAACAGCAACAACTGCAACAACAACAGCAGCATTTGCAGCAGCAGCAGCAGCAACAACAGCAGCTGCAACTACTGCAACAGCAGCAACAACAACAGCAGCAGCAGCAGCAATTGCAGCATCCTCAACAACAGCAACAACAACAATTGCAGCAGCAACAGTTGCAACAGCAGCAGCAGCAACAAGCAGTTGGCGCAGTTTCTGTACCCTTGCCCGTCTCCGTTTCCGTGACCGGAGGAGGACCCCTCAACCTGCCGTTGCCAGTGTCTGTGCCTGTGCCTGGGCCAGCGATGGAGCCGAAAGTTCAAGGCGAGCAGCGCAAGCGTCGCAAACGCGAGACGCAGAAGCCGCGTCGCACCAATGCCAACACTGCAGCCGGGGCCGCAGCTGCGGCTGCTGCTGCTGCGGCGGCCGCTGCCGGAGGGAGCAACATCAGGGAGATGAGCGGAGCATTGCCAGCTGGCGCCGTCGTCCAACTGACAACGATGTCGTCGAGTGGCGTGCCAATGGGTGGCCAAGCGACGGTTGGCGGCGGCCATTTGGCCAGCGGCAGTCCGGGTGGCAGCAGCAGCGGCGGCAGCATGCTGAAGAAGCGTGTGCGCAAGTTCTCGAAGGTCGAGGAGGATCACGATGCATTTACCGAGAAGCTGATGACGCACATACGTCAAATGCAACCGCTGCAGGTGCTTGAGCCGTTGCTTAATCGCAACTCGCTGATTGGCAGCGGCACGCTCTTTGCTGCTGGCGGCAACAGCAGCAACAGCAACGGCGGCAGCAATGGCAACAACGGCTCGAATGGCAGCAACGGCGGCAATGGCACCAATGGCAACAATAACGCCGGCGGCGGCAAACTGAAGGCCATTTCACGTGCATTGCAATTGCAGCGACAGCTGGACGATGGCAGCGGTGGCGGTGGCGCGTCTGGTGTTGATTGCGAGCAGCTGCTGGGACGCTTTGGCAATGTGCGGCATCCGAGCATCAAGTCGCTGTATGACAGCGAACGTTTCGGTGGCAGCGGCGAGGCAGCAACAGCTGCAGCAACAACAGCAACCACTAGCAACAATGCGTTTGGCGGTGCATCGCTATCGTCGATTCAGAATGACTTTTACGATCAGGAGTTCTCCACGCACATACAGCGGGATTCCCGCGAACGTTTGCAGCGTTTGCTGAGCGCTGTCTGTGATTGCAATGTGGAGACCACGGATCTGGTCGAAAGTCAGTTGCATCAACAGCAGTTGCAACAACTGCAGCTGCAGCAACAACAGCAGCAGCAGCATCGCTTGGATGGTCCGTTGGCCTGGTCGCGGCTGAGTCGCTTTCCGGGTCTGGTGTTGCTCAACACGAACAGCAACCAGCGCAGCGCACCCGGCCGCATGTCGCCCGTGGCTCTGGCCATGGATGCCAGCAGCATGCGGCTGCCCGTGTCGCCGATTGTGCGCAGCTGCAGCGAAGAGTTGCGCAAGTCGCAGCAAATGGAGCTGGGCATTGGCGGCGGCGGCGGCGTTGCGACAGCAGCGAACAACAGCAGCAGCCAAATGAGTAACAACAATAATGTCAATAACAACAACAACTATCAGCAGAAGAACCAAAATGTGATACTCTCGCTGCACACATCGGCAACGGATAACATTGCCGGCGTGCTGCGAGATTTGGCCAATCTGTTGCATCTGACGCCCGCGTTCACCTACAAGCTGCTCGATGCCACGGCTGGCGGCACGGCGGCAACACCAACGACAGCAGCCACAGCCGGAGCAGCAGCAGCGGATAAGATGGACAAGGAGCAGGGCGGCGAGCAACAACATCAACAACAACAACAACAGTTGCTACACAATGTGACCAGTCAAGGCAACCTGCGCAAGATACTCACTGGACAGCGGAAGCTGTGTCGCTGTTGCGGCAGTCCCATCGCTGCCTTCGGGCTGCGTGTGCCCCGCCAGAATGTGCCCGAGGAGACGCCGTCGCCGATGCTGGCGATGCTGCAATCGCTGTTGCCACGCAAATTGCCAACGCCGCCGTTCGTCTACTTCTGCAATCGCAGCTGCTTTGCTCAGTACAAATGGCGCGGCAAGGATGAGCCACTTGGCGAGGATGCTATCACTGCTGCAGCCACTGCAGCAGCCACTGCAACAGGCACACCAACAGCAGCAACAGGCAGCGATGTTTTGTCGGCAGCAACAACGCCACCAATTGTCAAGCTGGAGCCGGAGGATGTGGACATGGAGCAACCACAGCAACAGCAACAGCAGCTGCAACAGCGGCCGCATAGCAATAGCAACAGCAGCAGCAACAGCAACAGTGAACTGACAACAACATCTCAGGCGTCGTCGTCACAGCAGCAACCCGTATCCGTGCCAGTGCGTAAGAACATCATCAAGTGCTTCAGTGCGGATTGCTTTGCCGCAAGCACGAATGTTGCCGCTGGCACCATCAAGACCGAGAACGGTGAGTCAATGGCCTGGGAAACGGAATGCAGCAGCAGCAGCGCAGCCGAAGCACTCGAGGATACGCGGCAGTGTGTCTTCTGCAATCAGCGTGGCGACGGTCAGGCGGATGGACCATCGCGTCTTCTCAACTTTGATGTGGACAAATGGGTGAGTTGTTGTTTATTACAAGATGTGATTGGATGCCAAAATCTGTAATGAAACTTAATAGTCATAGACATAGTATTCAAGTGTAGATAAAGAAAGGGACAGATAGTCATGTTTAACGTATCGATATCATATCTGATGCTTCAAAAAATATGCAATAATCTCAATTTCAATTACTAAATTGCTTTTCATACCCGCTATCCAAAGGGTAGACGGATATTCTAACTTTGTGCCTCCAGTTAATGTATGTAACAGGCAGAAGGATGCATCTGCGAGCCTATAAAGTATATATTCTTGATCTGGGTCAGCAGCCTAGACGATATAGCCATGTCCGTCTGTCTGTCTGTCCGTATGAACACCTAGATCTCAGTGACTATAAGAGATAAAGATATAATTTATCGACAGCACTTGTTACACATAAATCAAGTTTTTTTTTTGGGTCACGCCCACTTCCGCCCTCGCAAATTGTAGAAGGCATTAAAGAAATAGTTTTGTATAAGCAAAAACGCTTAGTATAAGTCTTTGTTGCTTTCGTTGACAATTTGGTATATTTTGAATGATATGGTATATTTTGAAATTAGTACTGTACCAATATACCTAAGATAACATTCGGTATATTTTTAAAAGTATTTTTGTGGTATATTTTAAAATGAATACCGCAATTTTCAGGTTTTACTGAAAATAGATAGCGTGTACCTTTCTTGTTATAATATTTAAAATATAGTACAGTAGAATCAGGTTATAACGACGCCGCTTATAGCGTCCGTCCGGTTTTTTGTATGGGTCCCCATACAAATTAAATTGATTTAAACATTAATTAGTTGCATTTTAAAAACCTATGGCAACCATAAAATAAACAACATTTTATTTTTCAACTTTTGGTTTGTAGGTGTTCCGGATATAACGACGGTTCCTTGAAAGTCGCTATAACCGGATTCTACTGTATAGTAAAATGTAGTATTTAACACACAAACAACTAATTACTTTAGAGAAAAATATTAATAGATACAAACGGGAGTTTGTAGAAAAACGCATTCGAAAGATGAACCCATAATTATTATATCTTTTTATCGGACTACTCAGGAGCTATAGAAAGTGAATTTTGTTTTTGTCTTTGGTATATTTCAGGTTCATCTGAACTGTGCCTTGTGGTCGAACGATGTGTACGAGACGGTCTCGGGAGCACTGATGAATTTCCAGACAGCGCTGCAGTCGGGACTGAATCAGGCGTGCAGTGCCTGCCATCAGCTGGGTGCGACAATCAAATGCTTTAAGTCGCGCTGCAGCAATCTGTATCATCTGCCGTGCGCCATCAAGGAGGAGTGCGTGTTCTACAAGAACAAATCGGTGCACTGCAGTGCGCATGCGTGGACGAGTGCGACGGGGGTGACAGAGAATGAGCTCAGCTCGTTTGTGGTGCATCGTCGGGTGTTTGTCGATCGCGACGAGAATCGTCAAGTGGCAACGGTGATGCACTATTCAGAGCTGAGCAATTTGTTGCGCGTCGGCAACATGACGTTCCTCAACGTTGGCCAACTGTTGCCGCATCAGCTGGAGGCGTTTCACACGCCCCACTACATCTATCCCATTGGCTACAAGGTGGTAAGTATATTGACTATTTGACTGGCTAATACATTCACTGTTTGCCACATTTAACTAACGTTTCTCTCCCTCCTTGCAGAGCCGTTATTATTGGTGCGTACGTCGGCCAAATAAGCGCTGTCGCTATGTCTGCAGCATTGCGGAGGTCGGCTGTCGACCCGAGTTTCGCATACAGGTGCATGAGACGGGCGAAAAGGAGCCGGATCGCGAGTTTCGCGACAGCACACCCTCTGCTGTGTGGCAACAGATACTGCAGCCGATTCAGCGCATGCGCAAAGTCTACAAGTGGCTGCAACTCTTTCCGCAACACATCAGCGGCGAAGATCTCTTTGGTCTAACGGAGCCGGCAATTGTGCGCATCCTAGAGAGTTTGCCGGGCATCGAAACGCTCACCGATTATCGCTTCAAATACGGACGCAATCCATTGCTCGAATTCCCGCTGGCCATCAATCCATCGGGTGCAGCACGCACCGAGCCCAAGCAGCGTCAGTTGCTCGTGTGGCGCAAGCCGCACACACAACGCACCGCCGGCAGTTGCAGCACACAGCGCATGGCCAATTCGGCGGCGATTGCCGGCGAGGTGGCTTGTCCGTATAGCAAACAGTTTGTGCACTCCAAGAGTTCGCAGTACAAAAAGATGAAGCAGGAGTGGCGCAACAACGTCTATCTGGCAAGGTGAGTGTGCAACGCGCAGTGACTACAACTATAACGTAACACTTTCTTGTTCTTCTTCTGCACAGATCAAAGATTCAGGGCTTAGGCTTGTATGCGGCACGCGACATTGAGAAGCACACAATGATCATTGAGTACATTGGTGAAGTGATACGCACGGAGGTGTCCGAGATACGCGAAAAACAATATGAATCTAAGGTGCGTGCGTGGCTAACTTTAGTATAAATTGTGTACAATATTTACATCAATTTCTTTATTACTTTTGTAGAATCGTGGTATTTACATGTTCCGCTTGGATGAGGATCGCGTTGTCGACGCAACGTTGAGCGGCGGCTTGGCGCGCTACATTAACCACTCGTGTAATCCCAATTGTGTCACCGAGATCGTTGAGGTTGATCGCGATGTGCGCATCATAATATTTGCCAAGCGTAAAATCTATCGCGGCGAAGAGGTGCGTCTTAACTTAATTCCATATTGGTTGTGACTCTTTTCCAATTAATTGCTATTGCTATGTTGTTTACAGCTTTCGTATGACTACAAGTTCGATATTGAGGATGATGCGCATAAGATACCCTGCGCTTGTGGTGCGCCCAACTGTCGCAAGTGGATGAACTAAATCGGAAGTAGGAGCAACAGGAAACAAACAAACAAACAACAGCACAGCATCACAACAACAAGAGTAAGGAGGAAATCAGGAGCAGTTCACAGAGATGTGCTCGACCCAGTGAACAGAAGAATCATTATAGTTTGTGTTGTGGTCAACCACACACACACACACACACACACACACACACACACACACGCACTCACACCCACACAGACACACACACACACAGAACTCACATACACCAACCCAACATGGAATATTCTCTAAGCAGTAGCAGTATATACATATGTACATATATTTATTATATCTATATGTATGTATAATTCAATTTATATGTATATATACACACACAAACTCACACCCATACACACAACATACATACACATATGTATATCAATATCTTTATCTATATGCACGAGTTTAAATGGCAAATATCTTGTAAGTTATCTCTATCTATCTATGTATGTAACCCCTACACCCTACTTCCCCACACTCCCCCCCCCCTCCCCACCCCACACGAATGCGCCTCTCGTGCATATTGTAGCTAATTTGTATCCTATTATTGCTCATAAGCCAAAAGTGTTTTGTAGTATAAATTAAAAAACAAACAAAAACAAAAACGAAAACTAAAACTAAATCTAAAAAAAAGCAGAAAACAAAAATGAAACTTCATGCATATAAAATAATTTATAGATACAAATTAAGCATGTATTTTATGTTACTTAAAAGCCCATCAACATTATTCGTGTTTTTCAATGTACATTTTTTTATATCCAAAATCTTCTCTATAAACTTTTCCTTTCATTTCGGTCGCAGTGAAGATAAAAGCGAAAATAAGAAAGAGAGAGAGAGAGAAAGTGCTAGAGTTAATGCAGACCTGGGAGTGCCTTCGTTTTTATTTTATTATATTCTTAACCATTTTTTTTTTCGCTAGATTTAAAGAGACTGTATAGGAAGCATAATGTTAAAGAAATGAAAAAAAGAATGAGACATACGCGAGAAAGAAACAGAAATAACACAAACAAAAAAAAAGAAAAAGGAAAACAAAATCTCTTTTCAAGTGGTGTAGTAATTTATTTAATGTGCATCCAAATTGAATGTATTTCTTTTGTTTTACTTAATTTCATCTCTATATATTTTAACAATACAATTATCAATCAAGTGTATCTTTAACTTTTAAGTAAATGTAAACAACACTTTCAAAACTTACAAGCGAATATGTTTTTTACAATTGATTTGCGTTTATTACATTACATACATCCCTTAGCATCAGATCAGCGGCATCTTTGTTTGCTCGATAAACAACAATTTAAACTAAATTTGAACAAATTTTGCATAATATATAGTATGTACACTAAATCCTGATCGTGTCTGTGTTTGCAGTTAAAAACATATCCATTCTAAACATATAGATTCTCTACAGTTGCATCTATGGCTTTCTTCTGAATCGATTTACGGTGCTTTGCACATGCACAGCAAATGCTAATGTCAGCATATCGAAGTTTTTCAAATACCACGAAATGTTGTACATCAGATGGATGCGTCGATTCTTATCCAAAAACGTTTTGTAAAACACACTCATTTGATCGGCCGTCAGCTCCTCGGATCCATTCAATTTGTGTAGACGAATAAAATCATCTTTTTCCTGCAGATAAACAACAACTCAACTGCATTATTATGCTGGACATGCATTAGAAAGAGACACAACTTCTTCCGGAAGCTAGCGAGCGAGCGAGAGAGCTAGAGTCGCTTGCCAACAAGTGTTAAAAATATTGCACAGATACGCACCTCATAGAATCGTTTGTTATGCTTCGTCCAGAAATCCATGTTCCATTTTTCGACTTCAATGCGCAGCAGTCGCAATTTCTTGGCCATCTCGGTTTCATTCTCATCATAATGTCGCACATACGGACGCAGATTAGACTTGGCATCTGGTGGTCCAATGTAATCGCAACTCACCGATTCCGCTTCTGGCGGTTGTGTAAGACCAACGTACACAGGACTTTTCTTGGGTCGCGTCTGTGCGTGTGTCGCTTGTGTTTGTTCTGTGGCATAGCGTCGGGACCAATGCTAAATAGGTATCAATATCAATTAGTTGTTGCACAGCATATTATTGATTAGGAGCACTCACTTTTAATAGACTACTTATGGTACGAGGCGGCAAACTGTTTCTATTCATTTTTATTTGTCGTATATTGTCATGTGTGTAGACTTGTTGTTGTTTCTTAACATATAAAGAGCTTTATATGAAAGCTGTTTTATTTTGCTTGAGTGTGACCACAAGCAGCATTTCCGAAATGCACGTTTTAGCACTGGTATATACTGAAATATAGTATATCATTTAATTGTGACCTGGTCACGCTTAATTTGAGATAATTTTGAAAGGCGCGTTATTTCAAACTTGATTTTTCGTTGGGTTACAGAAATATAACTTCTTAAAAAAAAACTAAAATGTTAAAATGATTAATTAATTGCTATTAACTCTTCGAATTCATACTCTAAAAGTTACTTTTTTGTGCCAAAATATAAATATTACTACATCTAACATAACACATTAGATTAATTGTCTGACTTTATTTTATTGGCTTCACTCTAATACCTTAAAACCCATATAATTTCTTTATTTTCTTAGGATTTGAAATTCATAGAATTGTTATTTGATGTATTTACGAATTTAAAATTTGATTTTTTTTCCAAACACTTTTTTAAAAGTTTCATATTTATGAGTAATAATTTCTGGCCCAAATTACAATTGTTGGATGTTCATCTAAGCATATGTAGATTTCAGTTGATGGCTTTTTATTAAATTAAAATTCACTGCCCACTAACTAATTCATTAGCTGCAAGGCAAAGCAAATGAAGACAAAAAAATGAAAATGAAAGTGAAAATAAAAATTTTTCACAAATGCAAAAAACAAAAAATGAGAAGGCGAGTATGAAATATAAAACGCGAAGCGAGCGTTGATTGTGCATGATGGATGATGGACTGATGATGGGTTTGGACGAAGTGCCTAAATGACAGACAGACAGAGAGACGGACAGGAGGCCGGAATAATGGGTGGGGAGTAGATGAGATGGTGTTGCGGCTGATGATGCCGATGGTGGTTGGCGGTTGGCAATAGCATTTAGCAAAAAGGCAAGAAACAAAGTTGAAAATCTAAAAAATTGAAACCAGAGCATGAACGAGACGCGAGTGCGGGCGGCACATTGCAATTTATATGCAAACAAACAAATAAGCCCAACAAAGTACGCAGCACCCAGCGTCGAGCAGCACCCCGCACTCAACCAGTTATCCAAGCAACCAACCAACCACCCAACGAGAACACCACCCACCCCCACCCCCACACCCACACCTCCATCCCGTTCTCATGCCCATTCCCATTCCCTTGGCATTCTCATTCTATTGCCTCTTACCCTTACCATTCCAATTTAGTCATAATGCTCAGCGCAGCGCAGGTCTCTTTCTGGCTGCCTTGTTTCGTCCTTCATCCTGACTGCTGCCGGCTGCTGCATGTCCTCAATTCCCATACCTATGCCCTATCTTTAGTCCTTCATCCCCATCCCTAGCAGTGTGTTGGTGTGTGTGTGTGGCTGTGTGTGTGTGTCGTTCGTTCGTTGAACATTTCAATCAACGCTCGAGTGAAAATTGAAAAAAATAAAGGCCAGGATAATGTGGCTGCGACGAGTTGTTCGCTGTGGTTACGTTCTCTTCTGCTTCATAGAAGTCTTGCCAACATAGATGGGACACTGACTGCTGAAGAAGGTGGGGAAGGGGGAGGTGGAGGTGGAAGTGTGGTCGCCGCCTAAGCGGAAATGGATGCGCAACACTTAAGTGGCACAAATTGTGTGCCATATGTAGTATGTGGAGACATTGCGCGCACTGCAAACTATCTACAGATGAGAGATATATTCTCGTACTTGCTGCACAGAGAAAAAAAAATGAATGTGTTGATATTATGATTAGCAAACGAAACTTCTTGAGCTCAGCTTAATTTTGGAATAAGTATGTACTAAATATTTATTATTAATCACTTACTACAAAGAATGAAAAATATTGACAATACTCGTTTACTAGTTCTCGATTCAATAATACTAACTGCAAAGTTTCAAAGTTCAGTAAATTCTTCAATTTAATTTTTCAGTTTTAATTTTCAAGTCGCCGTTTTTTCTCACCGTGTACGAATAAGTGCAGAACGACGTCAGGTGGAACACCTATCGACAGTTGAACGGAGACAGTTGGTGGAAAGTGAAAAAACTCTACTCTACTAGCCGTTTCCTTCTAAAATAAAACACAGATTTAGGAACTTCGCTTGACGAGTCAGACAATGCAGTGGTAATATAAGAGTGCTACCAGGACTGACAGCAATTTATAAAGATTAGATTAGAATTAGAACTATGGATTACTGATTCAGTTGAGTGAAACTTAAGTTCCATTTTATTAAATTAATAATAAAATAAAATAAATTATTACAAATGACAGTCATGGGATTTTCATAAAGACAATAATTATATTGTAAATATGTCACCTTATTTAATAAAATGGAAGCGCTGGTAAATTTGGCAACGGCGGTTTGAAGTTTGGCAACGTTGCTTGGCTTTATGTAGTAAAAATAGGAATTAAAATTAAGTTAGTTAATAAAGAATGACTAAGTAAATTCTTATCTTCAACTATTTGATATTTCAAGAAGAAAGAATACAGCTCTATCAACTAATTGATATACAAATATCCGATGGGGATGACACAGATCATGGTAACAAAGAAATTTGGCAACATTGCGCTGTGAAATTTATACGCTGTCATGTTGAGGAATCAGTTGCAAGCGGATTGTATTTCACTTAAAAAAATGTGCATGCAGCTTTGCCGCATTGTCGCATTACCACAGTGTCTGCCAGAGATACTCGTACGCCTCCCCCGTCCAATCCTCCGTCTCAATCCTCGAATCCCCCAATGCCCTGCAATGGCAACAGCCGCTGTTACACGGCTCCACCCATTCCCGCAGCATTGCCATAACAACCGTTAACCGAAAACACATTTAAAAGCAGAGCAAACCAAACAAAATTTCATATAGAAAAAAAGTTGGCAAAAAAAAAAAAAAAAAATGCGACGACCAGCATCAAATCCAAAGTGTAAACATTCACAGCCTTTGTGCAATGTTGCCACTCTGAGGAATAGGCAAATGTGGTGGGGAATGTGACGTGAGCGTGATGGAAGGTTGGAGGTGTGAGGTGTGAGGTGGGGGGTGGGGGTGGCAGTTATGGGGTGGTACAGTAGACAATGCGCCGCACTGGCAACAGCTTCCTTCCGAGCTGACGCGCTGCGACTGTGACTGTTGCTCGTTGCTGGTTGCTGGTTGCTCGTTGTTGCTCTGACGTTTGATGTGCAGCGCAGACAACGAACGGAGTGTGTGTGGGGGGGGGGGGGGAAGTGTGGCATAGAGGTAGGGAATTGTGTAAATGTGGGGAGGTGTGTATATCTTTCTAACAACGCACTCAACGACTGGCAAACAGCAAACAGCTAACACAGTATTTATTTCCAAACAAATCCAGAAAAGCAGCAGCAACAACAACACCAACATCAGCAGCAGCATCAAGCAACGCACATGGCGAAAAGAAAGAAACGTCATGAATGCGGATGTGAATACCCCACTCTCATTCACACACACACACACACACACACACACACACACACACACACACACTTACACATTGCAATTGCTTGGCAACACCAACAGCAGCAACATCAGCAACACCATCGCTTCAGCGACTGCAATCGTCCTTTCGGGGGTGCCGCTAATGAAGTCGCAAACAGGCAGCCGCTTTGCATATTCATTAAAACGAAAAAAAAAAATGGCAAACACATAACAAAAAAAAAAAAAACAAAAACAAGAAAAGGCAGCTCAACATACTCGCTACCGCACGCCTTTATTGTAATAGAAATTATAAGCTTATGGACCGCCCACACAATTGCCAGTCTGTGGGTCTATTTTAGCAACACGTTGCCCATTTCCATTTCCCCACAATCCCAATTCCTATTACCATTTTCATAAGCGTCTTTTGTTCTCGCTCGGAAAACAACACACAGGCAGCCGCAACCGCAACCGCAGCGTCGGTCGGCAATAATAAGTTGTAATGAAGTGCGGCAACAGTGCATGCTAATGTGAACATAACCAAATGAAATTTGATAACGTTGCACACGATGACTTTGCCAAAATGCAATTTGTAGAAATAAATTTGAATGAAAATGTGCTGAGAAATAAGTTAAGATAGATAAGTCAACATTTATGCTAAATCGACAATATAAAGAGATGCACTGAAATGTGGCAACACTGCATGGCTTATACCGATCTGCTAAGCTAAGCCTTTCTCAGCTGCTAATTCGCAAAAGCTTTCGTGCGTCGACTGCAATTGCTTTGTGTTGCATGCAACGAACACGAGGGTGGCTCGATTGTCGACGCATTGGCTTAACACTTTGCCAGTGTTCGCTGTGTTCCAACTGCTGCTGCGCACCACCAACATCAGCAGCAACAGCATCAGAAGCAGCAACAGCAGCAACACCCACCCAAGTTAGCGGCAACCGTCGGCTGCTGTTGCTTATGCCTCGTTTCATTTTCAACAACAAATTCATAATTTTAAAACCGTGCCGAATGCTCGAGTTGGCTCGGGCTAAGGACTCGCGTCTAGTGGCAAAACGGATTCGCATTCGGATTCGGATTCAGATTCGTTAACGTTGCCGTGCGCCATGCGCTGCGTATCCTGCGACGTCCTCACTGACTCACTGAGTGAGTGCCGCATGCCAGGCGGGCGTTCATTTCATTTGATTTTTAACTGTCATCGACGGCAGTTCACCATTCAGCACTCAGTACTCAGCTCTCAAAGTATCTTTGACTCCCTTTCGAATTGTGTCTCAAACAGCGTGCTGTAGTTCCGTACTTTACAGCCGAATATTCCAATTTTTTTTATTAATTTTTTTTTGTTTTGCTATAGTGAATAATACTTTGTGAACCCGAAAAGAATAAACAATCGGTATCAATTAAATGTGAGTGTGTGTCAATGATCGAGGATTATCAATTGAATAAAGAAACATAATTGCGGAGACATAAAATTGAAATAAGAAGACTACTTTACATCCAAAGTAAGATATTTTTAATATTTAATATCTATAATGGTGCTTACGGATTTATTGTTAACACAACTGAAACAGAGTTTAAACAGATTTCCATATAGATAAAGAAATGTAAAGATCTGTCAAATATAAAACGGTTTTGATATGATTATTTGTATTTTTGAAATCATCGCAAATTTATTTGATTATTATAAAAGGAATAACTTTTTATATTTAATTTTTTTCACAATAACATTGAAAAGTGATATTTATTTATTGTGTTTAATATATCTTAAGCGATTCCACATATTTTCCATAGTGCAAAGTGTTTACTGAATCCATTAATACTTTAAATATGTAGCTCATAATATGCCTATTTATGATATTACAGCTGTAACAAGTAGACATTATATTAATATTAAAATTGTGTATAATGAAGTTTAGAAATCGCAATTAAGAAGTTTACTGAATATCCTACATTTATTTTGGAAGAACATAAACAAACATGTAATAGAAAAGATAAACATTGTATAGATTATTACCTTAGTTGTTCATAGAAGCAAATTGTTATTTTTAAATAATATTCTTCAATTTTAAATTTCGTATTATTTTCGCTTTATCTTCAAAACATTCTTACTAATAATAATAACTTAATTAAGTATTGTTTTCGCTTTAACTTTTAATTATCATTTCATTATTTCCAAACCTATAAAGTTAATTGATCAGAAATCATGAAAACTTTTTTTGTTTTCAATTTTTATGAACTTATTACGTTGCCCCAAAAAGTATGCTACAATTTTATGTAGTTCTGTTCATCGCAATTTCTATAGAATTGACTCACACAATAATGTTAATAATATGTGCAAATGTAAGCCCAGTCTGATATAGTCCAAAACAAATTCAGGATTGAGCTGGAAGGATTAAGTTCGTCCGCTTGGGACCATTTCAATTGTGAGCATCGTAACTCGTAACTTAAGTGGACAAAGTGCCGCAGTGTTTGGCACTTTGTTGAGGTTGTGCCGCGAGCAACCACTGAACTCCCTGAACTGAACCCTCAACACAGGAGCGAGCGAGTCTATCAAGCTGAACCCTGGCAAAAGAGCCCGAAACTCAATCCACAAGTTGAGTGCAAACAAAGCGCATAAACTGCAAAATTATTTAAGCATAACTCATACGCACGAAGGTGCAGCCAAGCGTCAGGGATTGCAGTCGACACACACACACACACACACACACACACACACATACACAACACGCACATCAATCTCAGTGAAATGTCCTCGAAAAGGGTTCAAATCAAATTCGATTAGGGTAACGATGTGTTGTTGCCTCTCCCATGTGTTGGCTCACACGATGAGGACATGGCCATGGAGTTGGAGTTGGAGTCGGAGTTAAATGCGAGTTGCCAGCGAGTCCGGAGGGGGGAGTTGTGTGCTCGAGTCCTGCGGCAGGTCCTGCGTCCTGGTCCGCTTCTCACACACACATGCCAAAAGAGCCACAAGTGGCACATTATTTTAATTCGCAGTCAAACGTTGTAACGTTAACACCACGACCACAACAACATGTCCATCTCCATGTAAGTGGATGACTCTATATGTTTCTGCGTGTTTACATGTGTGCGTGTGTGTGCGTGTGTGTGTTTGGGTGCTATTTGGGGGAAAGTTGAACAAGGGCTTAGACGGTTAGCAGTTATGGAAAATATGAAAAACGGCCACAGCAAATTGTCATCACATTCTCAGTACTTCAAATGTTGAGCGCCTTACTTAAAAAACCTCAGCTGCTTAAGAAGATATAATACTGAATTTATGTTTACAATTCTGTTACCGATAGATATATAAAGACGTTGTATATGACAGTTTACTACCAGTCTTATGAAATATAAAATCATTGGATTGATTGATTTTAAGAATACTTCAGTTTGAAGTTTTTTAAACATGTATTCTTAATTAGGTTTTGATTTGTGTTTTACAAAAATTATAAAAATAGAAAATCTAATACACAATTTACACAGTTTTTAAATAATATTCTTTAATTTTTAATTCTATATCATTTTCGACTTGATTTTTTTATTATTAATGAAGTATTTATTTCAAGGATTAATTACCTTTATCAACTAATTACTATAACAAGTATGAACGCATTAAAATATATCGAAAGCTATATTTGGTGTATCGATATGGTACTACAGGAATTATAAATACAATAGTTATTATTGTGTGTACAATTGTCGCTATAGCTTAAAAATTACGCTTGTTATTGTCGATTTCCGAGAGCGGAAGTGGAAGTGGCAAAAAAAAGTATTGCTCTATTTCGTATAGTCTCTCAGATCTAAGTGTTCATATAGACGGATGGACAAGCGGATAGACGGATAGCTGTATAATCTCGGCTGTTGACGCTGATCAGGAATATATATATTTATGATGTCGGAAATGACTGCTTCCGTCAGTTATATTTCCAGCAGAAACAAAGTTATAATATTCTTTTAAACTATGGGTAGCAAGTATGAAAACAAACGCAAACTTTGATCTAATACTTTAGCAAATATTCTATTAATTTAGTAAAATTTTAATAAAATTTCTTATAAATTAACAAAAATGTAAAAATCTATGAATCATATTATATGAATCATATTGTATGATTCACGTATTTTTGAGGCGGAACGATTTCTGTTTTATTAAAAGATCACCATAACTAAATTAGCTTTGAGAAAATAAAATATAACCACTGACAAAGACTATCTCTTTATGTATTTTTAATCGAAAACTTATAAACAATTGACAGACCTTCAAAGTTATGATTTATTATTTCAGTTTTGATTAATAGTATATATTCAAATAGCTTTTAGAAGACAATCAACTGCAAGTGTCTCATATTTGTTTATTCAAAAAACTGAATTATGGCTTCCAATATATAACATAACATAGCAAATTTAAATAGAATTTTTAATTTTGATTACTTTGCTGTACTTCGAAATTGAATTTTAAACTTTCTTCAAATTAATGAAATTTCTATTTACTATAAAAATGTATTGTGTATAGTCCGCATTTAAAAGTTATTTATTTATTTATTTAAAAGGTTAGTTATAATTAAAACAAGTAAGAAAGCTACAGTCGAGTGCACTCGACTGTGAGATACCCGCTACCCATTTTGAATAAAAGAAATATAATTTGCGATATTTTTCTCAAAATATACCAAATATACTGCAAAAATACTAAAAATATACCAAATACTATATTTGGTATATTGATATAGTACCGCATTCAAAATATACCATAGACGGCACAATATACCAGATTGTCATCTAAAGCAACTAAGACCCCTAGTAAGTAGGCGTGTTTGCCCATACAAAAGTATTTCTTTAATAACTTCCACAATTTTTATCTGATCGCAACCAAATTTTCAGGAATAATAACTACTATAGTTATTATTGTATAAACCAAAATTGACAACTCTAGCTTTAAAATTACGCTTGTTATTCGATTTTTTTGATTTGCGGGGGCGGAAGTGGGCGTGGCAAAAATTTGAAACAAACTTGATCTGCGTGCAAACATAACAAATGCTGTCGAAAAAAAATTATAGCTCTATCTCTTATAGTCTCTGAGATCTAGGTGTTCATACGGACAGACGGACAGACGGACAGACACACAGACGGACAGACGGACATGGCTATATCGTCTCGGCTGTTGACGCTGATCAAGAATATATATACTTTATAGGGTCGGAGATGCCTCCTTCTACCTGTTACATACATTTCCTGCCGGCACAAAGTTATAATACCCTTCTACCCTATGGGTAGCGGGTATAATTAATACTAACATCAATATCAATAGGATAAAGCAATGACAGCGAAGGCTTTCAGCTAGTTAAAAAACATAAGACCCAATTAAAATTATATTTTAATCTATGTTGTATATAGTTCGTATTTTTAAGCAAAAAACAAATGTAAGATTCTATATATTTATTTCTATTTCTATTTCTATTTATTTTTCTATTTCTATTTCTGTTTCTATTTTTACTTCTATTTATATTTATATTTCAATTTATATTTCTATTTCTATATCTATTTCTATTTGTATTTCTATGTATATTTATATTTCTATTTATATTTCTATTTCTATTTCTACTTCTATTTCTATTTCTATATCTATATCTTTTTTTTTATTTCTATTTCTATTTCTATTACTATTTCTATTCATATTTCTATTTATATTTCTATTTCAATTTCTATTTCTATTCATATTTCTATTTATATTTATATTTCTATATCTATTTCTATTTCTATTTCTATTTCTATATCTTTTTCATGTCACTTTGTTGAGAAGCATCAAAGCTGCAGCTTTTCAATTACGCTTAGAGTTCTAACTCGTAGCTCCCAGTGGAATGTAATTGTAGTGCCCTTGGTTGGACTTCAGTTAGTGTTATTCAGATTCAGCGCCCTTTTACGAGTATGTATGTAAGGGTTGTATCGCTTCGTTTTGGAAGATGGAATGACCTCTCACCTCTCAGTCTTTCGAACTGAGTTGAATCGAGTTGAATCGAGTTGGGTTGAGTTGGGTTGAGTTGAGTGTGCCGTCTGGCTAAGCCTTGTTTGATATGCTGTAATTATGTTATAAGGTTGTTTTCCGCAAAGTGCTAGTCAAGTGAAAGTGTATGTGTGTGTGTGTGTGTGAGTGTCGAAGCAACCACGCAACAGGAGCTCATCTGAATCTGAATAGAGTTATAGAGTGGCCAGGAAAACAAGAGTTCAGTTGAGGGTTGTCCGGGGGTTGCTTTGATTTATGGCTGGCGGTATCAATCAAAAGTGGCCTCGCTGCAATCGTTGACAGCGTTAAGCACCACCAGCAACCACAACAACCACAGCAACCACAGCCACAAACTCTGCTCCAAGAAAGTTTCTAGTTTTATTTGCCCCAAGATAAACATGACGAAGTTGCAACTTGGTTTGTTGCACTTTTACCACAGCTGCCGCGCATTAATCTCGGCACAAAAGTTAAGAAGACGTTGGCTAACTTCTTTGTTGACGTGGCCATAAAAATTAGCAGCATTCGCTTGCCGACAGCAGCAGCTGCTGATTGAATATAAAATGCTGCCAGCAACTGTGGCAATTAAAGCGCTGCCGCAGCCAATCCATCAGTTAATCCAGGGGGTGGGGAGGGAAGGGGAGGGGAGGGAGAATATTATAGTGGACGGCGCCACGCCTTAATTAGCATAATCTAATTTCAACTTTGTCAGAAATGATTCTTCTTTTACTGTTGCTTCTGCTGCTGCTGATGTTGCCAAAAAATGCAAATCAACTAACGGAACGCAGCCAATTTGTGTGTGCTCTTCCCCTCCTCCCCCTTCCGCACCTCCTCCTCCACTCGACGCCGCCTGACGACGACTGTTAAAAACTTTTATATTTTTACAACGAAATGAAAAAACAATAAAATGGGAAAAAATTGAGAAATTAAACCAACAACAAGATGACAACAGCAACAGCCTCGACAGCAAACAGCGGCGACGGTTTGTTAAAAACTTTTCCCCACTTCTCATTTTCATTTTTTATACCCGCTACCCATAGGGTAGAAGGGTATTATAACTTTGTGCCGGCAGGAAATGTATTATATGTAACAGGTAGAAGGAGGCATCTCCGACCCTATAAAGTATATATATTCTTGATCAGCGTCAACAGCCGAGACGATCTAGCCATGTCCGTCAGTCTGTCCGTCCGTCTGTCCGTCTGTCCGTATGAACACCTAGATCTCAGAGACTACGAGAGATAGAGCTATAATTTTTTTTTCGACAGCATTTGTTATGTTTGCACGCAGATCAAGTTTGTTTCAAATTTATGCCACGCCCACTTCCGCCCCTGTAAATAAAAAAAATCGAATAACAAGCGTAATTTTAAAGCTAGAGTTACGAATTTTGGTATATACAATATATAGTAGTTATGATTCCTGAAAATTTAGTTACGATCAGATAAAAATTATCGAAGTTATTAAAGAAATACTTTTGTATGGGCAAAAACGCCTACTTACTAGGGCTCTTAGTTGCTTTGGCTGACAATCTGGTATATTGTGACGTCTATGGTATATTTTGAATGTGGTACCATATCGATATACCAAATATACCATTTGGTATATTTTTAGTATTTTTTTAGTATTTTCGGTATATTTTGAAAATGATTCCGCAATATTTTGCCTTTATTCAAAATGGGTAGCGGGTATCTCACAGTCGAGTACACTCGACTGTAGCTTTCTTACTTGTTTTTTTTTTTGTTTGCTCCTTTTTTGTTAGATGCGAAAATGAAAGAGCAACAAGACGAGTTTTGCCATAGACCAGTTGTGCTGTCTCTAGCGGGGGTGAGAGGTGTTTGTGGTGGGGCGTTTAGAATTGACAGCGACAGGATACGGGCAACTGCGTGCGTTGCCACACCGCAGCAACACCGCAGCAACACCGCAGCAACAGCGACGTCGACGGCGTCAAGTGCCTCAACAGTTTGGCAGGCGAACATAACAATTGAGTTTGTTTCCCTCACTCTCTTCAAATGTGTGGGTGTGTGTGTGAGTGTGAATCGGTGTGAGTGCGACATTATGAACGGGAACTGGGGACAGACGGAGTTGGCAGCTGTTGAAACATTTAATTTGCTGGAATTTGGCGCATCATGTAAGCTTATTAACAGACTGTGACTGTGGCTGTGACTGTGAGGTGTGTCCATGATTGTGCCTCTGTGTGTGCGTGTGTGTGTCTGCTTGTGTGTTTTTATGTCGTCTTGTTTTTTTATGCAAATTATGCGAGTGACACACGTGACGTGCCTCAGCAGGCAGCCAGGCAGGCAGGCAGGCATTACCCCTTCCCTTTTTGAGTCAGCTAACAAAAGAGCTGCGATAATTTTAAAGTGCATCTAAAACCCCAGTTTTTAGTGTTGTTGATCGCTGTTAAATACAAATACGCTGTTAACTTTAACAGAGGGACGCTTGCAGAAGCTATGCAAATACTAATTAGGCAGAGCGCTGTTAAATGCAAGTGCGCTGTTAACTTTAACAGAGGGACGCTTGCATAAGCTATGCAAACACTAATTAGGCAGAGCGCTGTTAAATGAAAATGCCCTGTTAAATCGCTTGTTAACTTTAGCATAGCGACGCAATTAGCAGAATGAGCTGTTAAGTCGCAAGCTAACTTTAACAGAGCGACGCTTTTTGCAGAAGCTAAGCAAATACTATGTTAATTAGGCAGATCGCTGTTAAATAGAAATGCTCTGTTTAGTCGCATGTTAACTGATAAGCTATTCAGCATTTTCTATAGCTATTAATAGCAGGGGCTGATAAATTAAGAGCGTGTTTCCGCCTTACAATTTCTGTACATTTATGTTATCTCATAATTGTTTTGGTGGCTACTGCTGAACCAAATATTAACTTTAACAGGCCGAAGCTTTTTGCAGAAGCTATGCCAATACTAATTAGGTAGATCGCTGTTAAATCGCATGTTAACTTTAGCATAGCGACGCAATTAGCAGAATGAACTGTTAAGTCGGAATTTAACTTTAACAGAGCGATGCTTTTTCCAGAATCTACGCAAACACTAATTAGGCAGATCGCTGTTAAATGCAAATGCGCTCTTAAGTCGCATGTTAATTGTTAACCTATTGAACTTTTTTGCAAATAAAACAAACAAAAAAGAGGCTGATAAATCAAGAGCGTGTTGAACTTTACAATCTTTTCACATTTACGTTATCAAATATTATTACCCAACCAAATATTAACTTAAACAGAGCGTCGCTTTTTGCAGAATCGAAGCAAACATTAGGTGAACGTATTGACCTTTAAGTATTATAAAAATTTTTCATTATTACTGGGTTTTTTAATGGAATTTTTGAATAATAATTTATAATAGTATTCGTTAACTTTTTAACTGATGGTCCAGCTAAATAAATCGAAAAGAAAATGCAATTAAAATATGTTTAAAGAATTAGTAAACTTTATGGACTGTAAACTATTATAGTGCTATTATAATTGTTAAAGCACTATTCGAATTAAGGCTGTAAATATGATGGACTATCAGTATTGAGATATTTATTAAATATATGTTTTAAATAGTAAGTTTGTAAAACTATTAAAACACTAATGCAAATGTGTATGAGGAATTGTAGGATAATTAAAAAAGTAAACGCTATTATTCGCAGCAGTAATCCTTTTTTCTCCTGCTTGGGACATTAAGAGTCCTTGCTGTTTGAGGAGCAACGCCTGAGTACACACAGACTAGCGCCAGCTGGGCGAATGAGAAATCACTTTTAATTGCCATTAGACGGAAAATGAATAGAAAGTCGAGTGTGCATGTAAAAGGTAGACTCCTCTGCTGCTGTGGCATTCAACACTAGTTGTAGAATGAGGCATGTTGCAGTCGCTGTCGCTGTGTTGCTGTTGCTGTTGTTGTTGCTGTGGCAGGAGGCGTGCACAGCATTGAACAGAGAACAGAGAACACAGAGTCGAGATGAAGACGTTAACGAAGACAATGCAAATATGGACATAAATCTTGAACAACGTCTTATTCAAGTCAACAGCAGAACGAAAGTTAAACACAAAACTAAGCTGTAACCAAATTGAAAACTGAAATCTGAAAACTTCAACTAAATCCAACCAATGACAATAACAATGCTTCTTTCTGTCTTGCTGGCATTTGAGTTAGAGATGCTCGTGCTTCAATCACATTTAGTTGAGTTAATGAAAGGACAATCAAATTGAAATTTAAGTACATCACAAACCAATGTTTAAGTTTATCACAAATGTTTCTTTGCCAGCTAATTTTCAATTTCAAATTGTTTTTTTGTGCACTTTGGTTTAAATATGTTTTACGTTCAAAATTTGAATCTTATTTGACCTAAAATTATAAAAAAGAAATAAAAATCGTGTTAAAATCAAGAATAAAATCTTGAATCTAGATTATTTGATGTTAAAATGTAACCAAGAAGGTTTATTTTTAAATCAAGATCAAAATTCTACAAACATTCTAGGATGCCCAATCTTAAAATTCAAGATGATAATCTCTACTTACTGAGCTAACAGAAACAACATCGGAAATAAGATTTTCTTTTCAAGGGAAGCGAATTCCAACATTTTACAAAACAAAAACAACCTTTTTTTTTTAAGATCGAAAAGTTCTTAAATCAAAATTTGCAATCTTCTTTTCAATCTAGAATAAAACATAATTGAAAAACGATTTTAATCTTAAGATATGATGTTTTTCATCGTAAAATGCTTGATTTAAGATTTTTTTCAACCTTAAAATCTTATTTCAAGATTGTTTTTTTAAGTCTGAATATTCGTGCTTTTCGTGTCACGTGACACGATCGCATCTCTAACTTGAGTCAACTTCAAGTTGTTTGCTAAAGGAATTATTGTACCTTCTTCTGCTTGCAGCAGTCGCAACATGAAGGACACCAACGGCAACAGCAACAGCAGCAGCAGCAATGCACACGCGGCCAACGGCAATAGTAACAATGGCAACGGCAACAACAACAACAACAACAACAGCAACACTGTCGCCAGTGGCAACGCCGCTGTGGCTGGCACGCCCCCAACGGCTCAGCAAACAGCGGCAACAGTTGCAACGGGACAACAGTCGCTGCAGCCACAGCAACAGCAACAGCAGCAGCAGTCACAGCAAGCAGGAGGACAACAGCAACTGACGCCGCGGAAGAGCAACATTCATGAGCTGCGCAATCAGGATTATGTGAGCCGCCTTATGGCTGCCACGCCCCCATATTTGTACTCGGCTCCCGTGGGTCCGAACAATTACTTCTTCAGCGATATGCTGCGCTCGCTGGTGCAGACGCGCAACAACGAGACGGCGCGAGTGTTGCAACTGCAGCAGCAGCAGCAACAGCAACAGCAGCAACAACAACAGCAGCAACAACAACAGCAGCAACAGCAGGCGGCATTGGTGCGACGATCGAGGAAGCGTTCGTGGTCGCATCGTCCTTACTACGAGCAGCTGCGTGAGCGTCGCGATGCCGAGGAGAAACAGCAACATCAACAGCAGCAGCAACAACAACAGCAGCAGCAGCAACATCAACAGCATCACCAGCAACAGCAGCAACAACAACAGCAACAGCTGCAACATGTGAGCAGCACGGCAACAACCACGGTTGAGAAGCCACTCGAATTGACCAACAAGTCAGCAGCCACGCCCACACCTACGCCCACGCCGTACGCGTACACAAAGCTGGAGACAAAGCCGCTGGTGAAAGCAGCATTGGGCGGTGCCGTCGACAACACGCTGCAGGACAACACGCCGCCAGCAGCGTCGTTGCCGCCACAGGATCTGGTGTTGCCTCCCCCGCCCCCGGTGTGGTATCCACCGTTGTATGCACCGTACGGCATCGATCCGCTGCACTTCTTCATCGATCTGCGCGTCTCGGGGCACATCTACGACCGCAAGAAGGAGAACGTCTCGCCGCTCTCCAACAGCAACAACAGCAGCAGCGCCACCTCAGCGTCAGCAACCGCTGCAGCTGCTGCTGGTGCTCTCCTCTCCGCAGAGGATTCAGCAGCAGCAGCAGCCGCTGCGAGCAACTTGTCGAGCAGCAACAATCTGCTGAGCAAGCAGCGACATGGCTCCGCCTTCACAGTCCCCATCCCGAAGTCAGCGCAGAGCGATGCCATCAATCTGTGCGCCAACGGCGGCAACAGCAGTCTAACCGACAATCCGGCTGCTGCGCTGGGCAAGTTCGAACACTATGCCAAGTACTATGATCTAGGCGAGAGCAAGGAGAACAATCAACCGGCAGCCAGCACAGCAGCAGCAGCTGCTGCTGCCGCCGCCGCTGCAGCGAATTTGTCCAAGTCGGGCGCCAGTTATATGCTGCAGCATCTGCCGCGACTTTACAGTCAGTTCGCCGCTCAACAGGAGGCGGCGGCAGCGGCCGCTGTCGGTGTTGGTGTTGTCGGTGGCTGTGATCTCGATGCCAAGTCGGAGTCGGCTTCGGCTTGTGCCGATTTGTGTGACGATGATTCGCTGGGACGCGGTTCGAGTGACACCGCTGGCGCTCTGCTCGAGAGCAACAGCTTGCAGAACGATCGGGACATCGATGTCGAGATCATTGACTCCATCAAGTATCGCACCGATGGCGAGAGCAGCCGCTGCTCCAGCAACGATGAGGCCTCCGTCACGCAGATCGATTAAGATCGGGCTCCCAACTTTGTGTGTTCGTGTTCGTGTTGCATCCCAATAAAGAAGTCACTTGGCTAATGAAAAGATCGTTTTTTTTTATGTATTTAAGGTGTTTTTTTTTTAGCATACAAGTTATTTACTATACACATTTGTGACAGCATCTATAAGGAAGCATCTCTAACTTGATAAAGTATACCATATGTATGTGAATTCTTCGTCAGCATCAAGCGAATCGAGTTGATATGTTTTGGTTGACTATCAGGTATGTTTTCAATTGTATGGTATATTTTGAATGTAATAGTATATTGATATACTCAATATAGATTTTGGCATATTTCAGTATTTGTCATGTAGATTAATTCACTATTTTGTTTTTATATTGTTCGGTATATTTTAGTATATTTGCGGTATAATAATTTTGTATTTTTTAAAGGAATAATACTGCACTATTTTATTTTGTCGTTTGGTATGTTTTTAGTATTTTTTGGTATATTTTGAATGTAATAGTATATTGATATACTAAATATAGATTTTGGCATATTTCAGTATTTGTCAGGTAGAATAATTCGGTATATTTTAAGTTTAATACTGCACTATTATATTTTGTTGTTCGGTATATTTTAGTATTTTTGCGGTATAATAATTTTGTATTTTTAAAGAATAATACTGCACTATTTTATATTGTTGTTCAGTATTTTAATATTTTTGCGGTATATTAATTTTGTATTTTTAAAGAATAAGACCGCACTATTTTATAATGTCGTATGGTATATTTTAGTATTTTTGCGGTATATTAATTTTGTATTTTTAGAGAATAATACTGCACTATTATTTTGTTGTTTGGTATGTTTTTTAGTATTTTTCGGTATATTTTGAATGTAATAGTATATTGATATACTATATTAATTAATATATTAATTTTGTATTTTTAAAGAATACTGCACTATTTTATTTTGTTGTTTGGTATGTTTTAGTATTTTTTCGGTATATTAATTTGAGATATATTTGTTCGATATATTTTAGTATTTTTTGGTATATTAATTTGATATATTTTAAGAATAATACTGCACTATTTTGTTTTAATTGAAAATTAGTATCAGCTATCATATAGTCGCTTTCTAACGTGTTTTAAAATTATTTTAGTTATTATCTTGCATTGACTTTTGCATAACAATATCGACAAAATGTTCCTTACCTACGCAGAAACAGAAAAATAGTTCAAAAATCATTTTTAGCTCTAATTAAAGTGCTAATCAAGAGCTATATGATGTATCTTTATTGACTTTAAAGACTTTTTCGTCAGAGAATTATACTATATATTATAAATGTAATATTTTTATATTAACTGACATATTCACATACATATGTTGACTATTTGAGCGAAAAATTAAATGTTTTCAATATTTCAATATTTAAAAATATGAAATATTTTAAATATTTAATTTGCACTTTAATTGCTCAAATATAATTCTAGCTAAACACTCAAATAACAAGAATTATAAATAGATTATAAACATAATAATGATGAAACCTGAAAGCAGAAGCCCATGATCTCCTACCATGAGTAAATGATTTTGTTTGTTAAAAACAAAAAAATCATACATTTCTCGTATATCCTTAGGTTCAATTTATACAATCTTTATTTACTTTATATTTATTATGTGCTGCTGACATAATTAATTTTCTGTTTATTATTTCTGATTTGTTTAAGTTGCCCAGTTAGGTAACAGAGCACCTATCTTTGTTATCATTTCGATATTATTTTAATAAAAAAAAAAAATAAATAAATAAAAAAATAAAAACAAAATGAAACCATTGTTCAATATAGGCACAACTTAAATAATCACGCAGTGGAATATGTTCAACAACTTGTTAATGCAGCTGCAGCTCATTCCACTGAATAAATGTCACTGCTATTGTTGTGTTCATGTGCTGTTAATTGACGGAACATCCTCCATCAGCTTGAGCTCCACTCAGACTCCATTCGCAAGACGCGCCTCAAAGTATGCAACGGCAAACGGCAAAAGCAATTTCATAAATCATTTGACGCCGTCGTCGTCGTCGTCATTTCTCGCGCTCATTTTGCCAGCCTCAAGGCATTTTTTAAATCGTCGTCGCGCAAAATTGTCAAGCTGTCCTCCCTCCCCGTCCCCTCGTATGCTCCTCTGCTATCCCCAAGATCTTTGCCAGAGTTCTCTCACTCTCTCTCCCTCCCGCTCTTTCTCTCTCGCTTACTCATGCCATCGTTTTTCCCCGTTGTTGTCGCATTACACGCCTGACTACGCTTTGTGTAAATTAAAACTGCTGCCGGCTGCCGGCAGACTGCCACGCCCCCATCCCCTCTTCCTCTCGAGCACGCCTTGGCATAAGAATTGTCACAGTGCGAGCTCTTCTCTTTCGCTCTGGTTTTTTTTGTGTGCAGCATGATTTTATTTTTATTCTGCTTTTGCATTTTTATTTGTAATTTTTATTTGCGCACAGGATATTAATTTTTACACCATTCATTGATTTTGTTTGCGCGCGGGCGCGTAATGAACAAGCACGATACGAGAGCAGTCGCAGCCTTTATTTTTTGTCGCCTTTTTTGTGTGTTTTTTTTCCCAATGACCGATGGGCGTGGCAATTGGCCGCCTTATGCGCTCCACCAGCTCCATTTCCGTTTCCGCTGCTCTTACCATCATCATATGCGATATATCCTGCAGACAACGTTTGCGAGTGTTTAATGCGCTCCTATTTGAATTTACTCGTTGTGGATCGATTCGAATACCAAAAAAGATCAACATTTTTGCATTGAAAGTAGTTCTATAAGAAATACATCTAATGTCCATCTGTGTATGAAAGAAAGTTTTGTGATTCTTTAGGGGAAAATAATGATTATGTGTTAATTTCGTTTGATAAAAACTAACTAATAACTTTAAGAAGAGTAAAAAAGATTCTTATGGGCAATTCTGAAATGAAATATCTTTGCTTTATTTTTTCAAATTACAAAACTTTATTTAATGTTTATATGATTTTTATTGAAACAATCTATATTTTGCGATTTTTATAATGAAAATCAACTTTAATTTGCATAATAAAATTAAAAAAATAGAAAGTGAAGTGAAAATAAAAATCATATTCAAAATTGTTTTAAAATCAAATCATAGATTTACAACATATTTAACAGTATCTTTAAATTGATTAATGTATATATAATCTGAGTAACTATAACATATAATATGTATGCTTCTGATCTGATCAAAAGATATTTCAGCAGATTTTTTCGATTTTTTTTATAAAAATCAATTTTCTTTCTATAATAAAAAATGAATAACAATAATGTATTTTATATGTGTAATTTATTATTTGTATTATTAAAATTAAATTCAGTAGTTAAAAAAAAAATTAATTATTTTATCTTATTTCAGAATTCCCTATATACATGTCTTTTATCCTCCGTGATGAAATTTGTATTTTGCTGTCATTGAAGTATGCGTAGAGAACTGTTTTATAATAGCTGGAATTTCTATAATTAGTTTTGAAGTAAATTAAAATGCATTTGGAATTGAAAAAGCTGAAAAAAATGTATTTTAGAAATAATCTCTACTTCTTTTTGATACATAATCTTTAAATATACATAAGCTTATCTAATGGAAATTTCAAATTTATTTCACAGTGTGCTGTGGGAATTGAAATAATAATATTTAAATTGCAGTCCATCAGCAGCAGCAGTCGTTGGTTGAGTAAACAAATCTATCAATTAGGAGAAAAGCTTTAAACTGTCAAAAGACGCCCACAAACACACAAACACACAAACAAAGTTTGCAAGTTATCTGTGTGGTCTCTCACTCCTCTGGCTGAGAATTGAGAAATGCTTGTCGAGAGGATGCAAGCAGCATTGTTTGTTCAACCCCAGAACAATTCCCAAGCACTACCGACTCTTCCCCCTCCCCTTCCCCACCACCCACTCCCAAGTAAGGGGTTTTCATTTTTCCAGTTTTGCTGTTTTCTCTGGCGCTTCTTGTCATTGGTAAAACTTTTTTGGCGCAAGTTGAGCTTATTGTCCCAGCCCAGGAAATCATCCCCCACCCCTTTTGACAGTGAGAACGCCTCAAGTAGCGGACGGACAGACGGACGGACGGACTGCCAACCCCAACTCCGGGACTGCCAATCGCCGAGTGCTGCATGAATTATGAGCTCCACGGCAAAGATTTATGAATCCAAAAAGAACGAAAGAAAAAGAAAACCCGAGCTCAAGACAAAATCTGTCAGCTGTTAAGTTGCGTTGTAAATTTCCTGCAATTAGGTTAAATTTCAATTTCCCTCGATGCTCCGTTTTCGTTTTCGTTTTCGTTTTCCCCCTTCTCTTCCCCTCTCCCTCCCGCTCCTGGCAAGTACTTACTTTGATTGCGATTATACAATGAAATGATGACAACAATTCAGCCTCAATCCATATCCATATCCTTTTTCCCCATTCTGCTTTTAGCTCATAAATCATACAAGTCGATTTTTAGCGAGTTTTATCGATGCCTTTTGTTCGCCTTGTTCGACTGTACGTTGTTTCACATTCCTTTTGCTCTTGTTTCCACTTGTTTTTCTTTTCTTCTTTTTTTCTCTTTTGGTTTTCCGGATTGGCTGCCACTGCAGTTTTTCTGCCTCAATGCTTTGCCGAGCTCGGTGTCTGGTTGCAAATTTGCCAACTCGCCAAATTCCATGCATACTCGTATCCTATAAAAAGACAAGTTACCAAAAAATGACAAAAGCAAATACGTACATAGAGTAGTGAAATGGTAATGCAGATCAGGAGCATAAAATAAACAATACTAATAAAACTATTTTGAATATGGTTGCAATCCAATAATTTTCTTCGAATTTATTTTAGAATTATAATTTCAAAAGCATTTTATTAAAACATCAAGGAAAATTAAAGTACTTTCGTTCGTTGAATCTAGAATTTGCAATGTTAAAACTTCAACGATATTGAAAAATTCTTTATTCAATTAAGAAATTCTTAATAACGTTTGCTTTAATAACTTTTATGGTTATACAAATTCTTAAATTCAACTTTTTCTCTGTATAATTTTTTTTTTTAAATTAGCGTTTGAGACTTGTAAACATTTTTATATGTAGTTAACACAGTTGTTGCTTTAATATTACTTACATATAATATGTATTTCCTCAGAAATGAGATTAAATTACCTTGTGTCTCTGCTTCGAATTTCCAGCTCTGTTGAATTGACATTTAGTCCTTCAATAGATTTCCACCATTCATTTATTTCTCACCTGTCAAATTTCCATTCTCGATTACAGCCTACTTTAATCGAAAAACAATTTATGGAAGCAAAAATTTGAAATCTAGTTGTCCTTGACTTCGACCGAGAGCCAACATCATGAGAGTTTCTCCAGGAATTTAGTCAGTCTCACTCCAGTCTCAGTTCGAACAACATCTAAATTGTAACAAACACTGAAAACAAAAATTTTAAATTTTAGACCAAAATTTATATTGTCGAATTTTTTCGTTTCTTTTATTTTTTTCATTTATTTTTTTTTTTGGAAATCAAAAATGTGTTCTCCTTGCGGACCGTGCAGCCCCTGCGATCCATGCTGCGGGCCCTTCGAGTGCTCCCCCAAGTGCTACAATGCGGCGCAGTTGGAAGCCTTGCCCCAGTGTGCGCCCCGCATACCGCCGCCGTTCCCCAAGTGCATCACAGTCCAGCAGCCGCCGCGTCTGATATGCAAGAAGCGTGTGGTCTTCACCGAGAAGATCGTGCCGGAGCCGATGGTGGTGAACCGGTGCAGACAGATCACGGTGCCGAAAGTTGTGGACGCCACGCGGGTGATCAAAGTGCCGAAGCTCATTTGGGTCTCGCAAATGGTGCGGGAGCCGCGTGTCATATACTATCCATCGATGATACCGGATCCCTATGTCGTCTGCTATCCGAAGCGCGTCTGCGAGCCACGCGAGGTCTGCCAGTCGATCTTGTGCCAGCCCAAGCCGCAGACCATCGATATTCCGCCGCCCCGCGAATACTGCTGCTATCCAAATGGACCCATCAACTACAAGCCGAGTGCCGCCTGTCCGCCCTGTCCGATTGGACCGTGTGCGCCCGGCGGAGCGTGCTGTCCACTGCCCTGCTTCTCCACCAATCAGTATCCGGTGTGCGAGACGCGTTGCGGTCCCTGCGGACCCGGACCCTGTGGCCCGGGACCATGTGGCCCTGGACGTTGTGGACCCTGTGGCCCCTGTGGTGGACCTTGTGCAGTGCCCAATTGTGGTCCCTGTGGCCTGACGATGCCTTCGGGGCCGTATATTCCTGCGCCGTGTGGACCTTGTGGAACAGGTTGCGGCCCACTGAGCAATGGACCTTGCGGACCTTGCGGACCCTGTGGACCTTGCTCGCCGCCTTGTCCATATGAGTCGCCAGAGTGCGGACCTTGTTATCCTTGCGCACCAACGCCTTGGAATACACATTGTGGACCAGTCGGCCCCTGTGGCCCCCAAGTTCCATGTGGACCTTGTGGTCCATGTTAGAAAAGCCTTTGAAAGTCTATTTACGAGTCGGCCGAATCCCCGTTTATAAATGCATGAATAAAATATTGTGATACCAAAACTAGTCAATTATATTGCAATAGTCTTACCCCAAAGTGAGAATCTTAATGTCGAGAGAAGCTTCTTGTGCCCATCCGGCTGTAACCGCCCACCCCAAATACATATATGTAACACAAGAACCATTGAGAATATATTTTTTTTAGCTGCGATTATTAGCAAAATATATTTGCAAGTATTCATTAGAAACAATAAATTCAGAAAGAATTCATTTGCTCAAGAATATGAGCACTTTAAGGAAAAAATGTAGGTACGAGGGCTGCTATTTATATTTCTGGCCTAATAATGAAAATGCGAATAATTCTAAAAAAAAATGGATTTATTGTTTGTCACAGTATTCTCCAGCAAGATTTATATACTTTTGAATGCGCTCAAACCAATTGTCGAAGCACTTTTCCACTATGATTGAGGCACCTCCAAAACATGGTTTTTGAACGCTTTAAAAATCGACGACCACGCCTTTTTTCCTTGATGTGCTGTTTTGTTTTGGGCTCATAACCATAGATCCATGATTCGTCACCTGTGACGATCTTATAAATGTCTTTTGAAGCACAGGGAATGTATTTTTTCAAAATTTCTTTGAACGAATCCACACAAGCCTTTTATTGAGCAATTGTCAAATTGTGCGGGATCCAACGAGAACAATCCTTTTTTACGACCAGGTGTTTATGCAATATCGAATGTATTCTGGTGGAAGAAATGTCAAAGGATTCCTCTATCTCACGATATGTCACATGATGATCTAGCATTATCAGTTCACCCACGGCATCAATGTTTTCGGGCACAACGTCTGTTTTTGGACGACCTTCACAACCTTCGTCTTCCGGCGAGCATCGGCCACGATAGAATCCATTAAACCAGTTTTTCACAGGGCTATAGGATGGCACTTTATCGCCTTACAAAGATTTAAGTTAATCGGTCCACTCTTGTCGTAATAATCCAAGTCGAAAGTTGTGAAAAATTATTGCTCGAAAGTGTTCACGAGTAAGTTCGATTTTTCTGCCGAGGTAAGTTTTTGATTAATCGCTTATCGATATCAAACTTGGTCCCACATGAAAATTTGTATGGAGCTTTTATCGATAAGAGTCCAAACTTTTTTTGGGAAATAGCCAGTTGGTCCTAAAATGGCTAGAAGTGACCTAGGCCACAAACTTAAATAGCAACCCTCGTATAAGTAGCGCTCTTCTTTTAATCACGTTTTTCTATCGTTTAGTAGTACTGTTGACCTTTTCAATAGCTCACCCGCACAGTTTACATACATATGTCACCTCCACGACGAGATCGAACCTTATAAAATGCCAGTTGAGCCAAATAAAATACCAGGCGAACATAAATTAGTAGCAAGCAGAAATACAAAAATGTTGGAAGCGCAGTAAAAGTATTCTGCAAAATATAGGTTGTTGAATTCTAAAAATGGTACATCCTAAAAGTATGCCAAGCTAAATTTTCGCAATTTCAAATGTCATGAGCCGCATTGCTGCAATTAATTTGCATCCTGAAAGTATGCTTTAAAATATCATCAGAAATGGAAGTAAAAGTATGCTGGAAATTATATATTGCATCAGCACACACCATACAAAAATTGTCTATGATTCAGAAAGTGTCCTGTATTTCGGTCATTTGAATGCCGATCGTGATATCCTTTGGATCAAGGATTTCTCTAATAATGACACACTGATTGCTGTACTCAAAAGGACTAACATCCTTACAGAATCCGAGATAAAATGTAAATTTTAAATAGTCTATATCTCGGTCATATCCTTATTGATCCTTGTGAGTCCTGTGTCAATCAAAGCGTACTCGTGAGTACTTTTATCCTGCCAAATTTGATCCTTATCGTCCTGGTAATTCTCGAGTTATCCTCAAATTACTAATTTACGTATTTTCCATTAAGCCAATGGAACTGAAAAATTACAAGTATTAGATATCAATCGATAGAGTTGGTCCTTACGCTCCTTCCAATACATGTCCGCTGAAAATGTAACAGGATATGGCTGAGATATACGCATTTTTAACTTTTATATGCCACATTTCACCATAAAAGTATGCTTTAAAATATGTTTACCCAACAATTGGTCAGCCGCAAACCAACGACGAGATCGAAGATCCAATGTAAAATGCCAGTTGGGCCAAATAAAACACCAGGCGAACATAAATCAGCAGCAAGCAGAAATACAAAAATTGACTGGGCGAAGTAAAAGAATGCTGCAAAATATAAGTTGTTGAAATCTAAAAATGGCACATCCTAAAAGTATGCCAAGCTAAATTTTCGCAACTTCAAATTTAATGAGCCGCATTGCTGCAATTAATTTGCGTCCTAAAAGTATGCTTTAAAATACAATCAGAAATGGAAGTAAAAGTATGCTGCAAATTATAATTGCATTAGCACACACCATACAAAAATTGTCTATGATTCAGAAAGTGTCCTGTATTTCGGTCATTTGAATGCCGATCGTGATATCCTTTGGATCAAGGATTTCTCTAATAATGACACACTGATTGCTGTACTCAAAAGGACTAACATCCTTACAGGATCCGAGAAAAAAAGTAAATTTTAAATAGTGTAAATCTCGGTCATATCCTTATTGATCCTTGTGAGTCCTGTGTCAGTCAAAGCGTACTCATGAGGACTTTCATCCTGCCAAATTTGATCCTTATCGTCCTGGTAATTTTCGAGTTATCCTTGAATTACTAATGTACGTATTTTCCATTTGGCCAACGGAACTGAAAAATTACAAGTTTTTGATATCAATTGATAGAGTTGGTCCTTACGCTCCTTCCAATACATGTCCGCTGAAAATGTAACAGGATATGGCTGAGATATACGCATTTTTAATTTTTATATGCCATATTACACCTTAAAAGTATGCTTTAAAATATTTTTACCCAACAATTGGTTAGCCCCAAACCAACGACGAGATAGAAGATCCAATGTAAAATGCCAGTTGGGCCAAATAAAATACCAGGCGAACATAAATCAGCAGCAAGCAGAAATACAAAAATTGACTGGGCGAAGTAAAAGTATGCTGCAAAATAATAGTTGTGGAATCGTGAAAAGAGCGCACCCTAAAAGTATGCCAAGCTAAATTTTCGCAATTTCAAATGTCATGAGCCGCATTGCTGCAATTAATTTTCATCCTGAAAGTATGCTTTAAAATACCATCAGAAATGGAAGTAAAAGTATGCTGCATAGAATATACAAATTTGCTTTTTGCACTACAAAAAGTGTTCTGTATTTTGCCCATTTAAATGCCAATCGTAATAAATAACTATTGCAAAATACTATTAAATTTTCAGCTGATGTTTTTTAAGCTTTTACAAATAACAACATGAACATTATTGCCAACATTTCCTGCAGAAACAAATGGTTGATTGTGTCATTACAGCTGTAAACATTAAAGTTGTAATGGAACATATTAGTAATAATTGATAATAGCTGCTATTCGGAGGAACAAGTACTTATGAAACAAAAGTTTAGACTAATAAATCAGACTATCAATTAAATTTAACTACTGCAATTGTTCGATGCATTTACGAATAAAAATGTGACAAATTTATATATTCATCCATTTCGAATATAACTGCGTTGTTAAACCCTTAATATGTTCAACCGTTGATAATAAAAAGCACAATTATTTGTTGTATTTTGTTTTTTTCATAAAATAGAATCAAATGCATTCAGGCCTAGGACATGTGTACGACGGTGTTCGTTATGTTTCAAGCTAAGCAAAACAGTTGAGAGTAAAAAATTAAATTCATGTACAGAATTACGCACATAATAATGTAGGCGACAAGGCGGTATCATTTCTTTTTGGCATCCTTCAGACCGGCACCGGCATTAAACTTGAAGAATATTATATCGCCGTCCTCGACTGTGTAATTACGTCCTTGCTGGCGATACTTGCCGGCAGCCTTTGCAGCTACCTCGCTACCTTCGGCCTTGAAGTCATCGAAATGCATCACCTCAGCCATGATGAAACCCTTCTCGAAGTCGGTGTGAATGCGACCAGCAGCCTGGGGCGCTTTCGTTCCCTTTTGAACGGTCCACGCTTTGACCTCATCGGGACCAGCGGTGAAGAAGTATTCCAACTGCAATGCCTTGTAGCCGGTCGTAATGATCTTGTCCAGTTGGCTCTTGCACTTCGTCTCCTCCTCATAGGCCTTGCGCTCCAGATCGTCTTTCTCGCTCAGCTGCTGCTCGAAGGCACCCGAGAAGGGAATGAGCAGTGCTCCAGGATCGTGTTTATCGATCCATTCCTTAATTTTTGGCAGCCACTTGTTCTTCTTGCGAATGAAGTCTTTGTCCGACAAATTCACCAGATAAATTGCTGGTTTCGATGTCAAGAACAAGTACTTGTTCAGGGTTTCAATCTATGGATTCGAAAGAGATGGTTAGTGAGTGTGAATGGGATAGAGATAATAGTGTATTTGTTAACCTTCATGTGTCTAGGATGGCCTTTGAATCTAATATAAGTGTCTATCATATTTGGTGTAGTGAATTGAACATTTATATCTCAGAAATATAGAAGATGTCCTTTCAATATGAATATGGATAATCATTTGTAGTTATTAATTAATTATTCTTATAGCTCTGGATTAACACTATATTTAGAGATAAGATTGATTTTAAGAACTTTTAATTATATAAGCTCGTTCATTTTATAGTTTGCGTTGATTTTTGCAATTATCTTAAAACAGAAAAATAATTGCAAAATCTTTCTTAGCACTTAATAAAGTGCTAATCAAGATTCATATTTACTCCAAATAAAAAAATGATTTGGTAGATGTTTTTTTTTGTCACTTTAGATAGTGTCGCCAGAGAATTACTCAAATATAATATAGGATAGGTGATTTCTAGTCTGGGTTTTCAATATTAAGAATTTAGCTATACAATAGTTGTCTTTTGTTAAAGTATTAATTAAACTTTATATAGTATGTACAGCTGTGAACTTTGAAATAGCAGTGCGACACAAGAAAAAACAAAATAACGGATTTTCATATATTCCTTTTTGTTAGTTGATCCCCGGCACATTATTTTTGTAAAGTGAAACATATAGATAAGAAACTACCAAAAACCCCGTTAGATTTGTTCAGTTTTTCTAAAATTTTGATATTTTTACCCAAATGCACCACTTTTGGGCTGAACTTTAAAATAGCAGTTTTTTCTTTTCTTCCACTAAAAAAGCCGAAATTGTTTTTAATTTTATGAAAAGTGAGTTTAATTTGGTTTATTATTATAGTTTATACGACAATACACTATAACTATGAAAAAAAATTAAATTTTAGTGTGTAAAGGACCTAACTGGTCCAATGTAGAGAGGAGGTCCTTTCTTGAGCTTAGGAAGGAGCAAAATTGTATAAAAAAGTTCTATGTCACCTAAAATGTTTTACCAAAATGGTTTTCAATGACATAAATTATAAATAAAAGCCTGAAAACCGTGGTGCGATACAAAAAACCACAATTTTAGAGGACCGATGCATAGTGCTCTTCAGCTAAACTAATCCTTTTGCATCCTCTAGGGATATTAAAGCAGGGCTGAGTTGGGGAATCAGTGAAGTGGCTATTGGCCGAAGACTGGTGGATACAAATTTGAATACCCGAAGTCCAGAAAAGGTGCCATTACTTGGTAACAGACATCTCAAAGCGAGGTGGGAGTTTGCCACGCGCCACTTGAACTGGCCACTTCCCAAATGGCGTAATATCCTTTGGACAAATGAGTCTAAACTGGTGTTAATTGTTAGAAAAGTTCAAGACAATATGTCCGTTGACCACCAAACACCGAGAACGACCTAAACCATACCCTTAAGACCGCTAACCATGGTGGTCCTAAAATCATGATATGGGCATGTGTTTCATACAGTGGTGTGGGACCTATAAATATGATCGATGGGATCATAGACCAAAAAGTCTTTGAAAATACGTTGAGAAACATCATGCTGAAGTATTCTCAGGATGAAATGCCCCTTCAATATGGACTTTTCAGCAGAGCCACGAAACCTAAACACACCGGCCAACTGGTCACGGAGTGGTTTGGTCATGAAAAAACTGATGTAATGCCATGTCAGCACAGTTCCCGGATTTAAATCCGATTGGGAACTGATGGAGGACTTCAAGCATTATGTTGCCAAGAAATCCCCGACATCTAAGCCACACCATTGACAAGTTGTACAGGAGGTATAGGGCCAGAATCCCTGCAAGCGTTGCGAGGACGTGGTGGACTCCATGCCACGTAGCTGTGAGGCTCTAATAGCCAATAAAGGCTACACAACAAATTATAAGGTCGTATTCAACTCGAAATTTAGAAGAATTAAGTTATTTATATGATTTTTTGAAATTTATTAATTTTTCTTTTGGCACTGCTATTTCAATGTTATTCATAAAGGACCCAATTTCATTTGTTATTATCCATATTCGCTAAAATATTGAATTAGCCAAATGGAAAAAAGTGTTTAATTATCAAAAATTAAATACTTTATGCTGTTATAACTAAATTTTATCTGGAAGTTGTGTTTATATCAGTTTTTTCCAATTTTAAACGCACTGGTCACTAGCACTGCTATTTCAAAGTTCACAGCTGTATATTTCTTTTCGAAACTTTACTCACTTAGAGTATAATGTTCTCAATTCAAATCAAAAGTAAAGCAAATGAAACTAGAGCAATCATAGCAACAAGAGGGTTAAGAATGTATAGTGTTAGGGGGATTTCACTTACATCGTGGGCATTCCAGTCCTCAAAGCGCAGGTGACGCTTCTGATCGACCAAGATTTCCTTGATCTTGACCATTGAATCGTACTCGGGCTTCAGTTTCTTGTCACCGCCACGGGCCACAACCTTTTCGAGCTTATCGAGTGCCTGCACCAGTTTCTCCTCATCCTTGAGCCGGAGCTCTTCGGCAATAATTTCCAGATCACGAACAGGATCCACTTCGCCTTCGACGTGCGTTACATCGGGATCCTCGAAGGCGCGACATAAATGGAAAATGCTATCACAGGCACTAATGTGCGAAAGAAAGTCATTGCCCAATCCTTGGCCCTCGGCAGCGCCTTTGACCAATCCAGCGATGTCGACCACATTCAGATAAGCGGGCACAACGCTGCACAGCACAGGAAAGGGGAAAAAAGCAAAATCCGATTTAGCACTCAATATACAAGACGGTAAGACAGACAGACAGACGGTTACTCACCTGGCAGGCTTGTGGAACTCCACGAGGTAGTCGAAACGCTGGTCAGGCACGGGCACGCGACGTGATGGTAAGGCAAGCAGCGAGAAGGGAGAAGAGAAGACAAAGCGCATGTTAGCTGGGATTGGGATTTGAGCAGCCAGCCAGCTAGCGAGCCAGTGAGCCAAGCAGCCGGCAGCGTCTTTTTGGCCAATCAGTGCAATTTTCTATAATTTTGTACAATCACCATCGATGACGATGGCGATGACGACCCCACGAGCCACCGCCACAGCAATAGCAACAGCAACAGCAACAACAGCAACTGCCACACTCGATTCTAACCAAAATGAAGTCGCTCAAATTAAAAAACGGCCTCGCTGCAATTTGCATATGAAGCAGCAGCAGCTGCTGTTGTTGTCCTGGCCACGCCTGCGAGACGAGACGAGCCGAGCCGAGACGAGATGGCAGCCAAGTTAGAAGCGATTCAGGAGCAGCGATGCCAATTTAGCTATTTTCACGACAAAATCTAGTTATTTGATAATTTGTATATACTAAAATGTCGATAATTGAAGACTTATTTTCTATACAAATTATGCATTTCAAATTATAATATGAAATAAAGCAACTTTTCTGTGTTTAACTGAGACTGACAACAAATCCTTAATACAATACACTTGTTAACATTATATAATTGAATGGAAATGTTAAAAATCCTGATACAATATAATTAAATGGATAACTGTGTGCATTTAAGTGCAAATTGTTCAAGCGAATTTCAAAATCTGATGTCCAAATGATGGAATAATCTAATATTCGTACATCTCAGTTAAAGAAATTTAAAATTAAATAAACTGCATTTTATGATTTCCATACAATTTTGTGTAGCTATCTTAGATGTGCAATTATCGACCTATACTAGAAATTTCTCAAAATCCCTGATTAGAATAAGTAGCTATTTTAAATACTAATTAATTTTGTAAACATTACAGTTGAGTATAGTAAGAAGGTCTAGATTAGCACACGCTAATGAATATTGTAGAATATAAAACACAATTTTGTGAATAAATAGTAAGACACAAAGCTGAATACTAAAAACAGACAGGCGGACGGATATTTTAGCTTCTATTTTTCTTAGCTGTTTTCTAACTCACTCTCTCGGTTAACTGCAACTTTGGCAGCACTGCTGGAAGTTGTTGGTGTTTGCTGCAGACGCGCTCGACAATCGATCGATCGAGAGAAACAAAGGCAAAATTCAAATGCCAATGATTACAATGATTATCAAAATGTAAAAAAGGCAAAGAAAAAAATTAAAAACAAAAACAAAAAAAAAAAACTGAACGTAAATTGCGATTGGCCGGCGGCAGAAGTCATGGTTGGTAATTGGAATACTTATTCTCATTGGGCTTAATGGTGCAGAAAGGAAAATTCTCAGCCGGCGCGGCGCTTTGGGTCAGCACATTGAAAAATGTTGACTTGCCAACGTTGGGTACGCCTACGATGCCAATGCGGAGATTGGTGCCAATGCGTCCGATCAACGGCTTGCGTTCAGGTTCATCATGCTTCTTAGGTGGCATATTGTTGTTGTTGTCTGCAATACAATACATACATATTTAGTTTGACTTTTTACTATTTTTGGCCACAGCCGCCATTCGACATAACCTCAAAGCCAAATTGTTTGCAGCATTTTGTGTACGTACGAACCTGCTGCTGCTGCTGTTCCGATTAACTGTTCAACTAGACACAATTATTATTGTGCACTCACGATAAATAAAAGAAAACAAACAAACGAACTTTTACGCAAGTTCTTTCAATATATTGAATACAATCAATATAAAAATGTTTTGCTGTTTAGTAGCACGTCTGTGTTGACTGCGGCGACCGACCACCTCGTTGAACGATACAGCCAGAAAGAGAGAGAACGAACCACAAACAGCTGTCAGCTGTAAGCAATAGTATGCAATAGCGCCGCCAGCGGTTAAGCGGCAAACCAAATGCTGTTTGTTGTGAGTTCTGTGTGTATGTGTAGCAGCCAGCTTGTGTTTGTTAACCTTTCAAATATTAGTTTACCGTACAGCCGATGGATGGCGCATGAAATAAGCGCGTAATTTGAACATTTTAATTGCACAGGTGAATAACATACCAGCGTGATTTTAGATTATAAATCGTATTCGTATTCCAATTGTATTTAATATTCGAGCTTTATTTTATTTCTTACTTTTCGTTTTGCCGTCGCTACGAAACAAGCTGCTGCGTTGTTGAAAATATAATAAATATGAAAGCGGCGCTGTGAAAGTGAAAGATACATTCGTGTGGACGTGCATCAGATTGTTAAATATCTTCAGGAATTTTGCAGCGCAACTTGTGTGGATGGCTCGTCGTGGGATCGATCAGCAACGGTGCAGCATAGTAACATACTATACAATATAACTGTCAAGGTCACTTTGCAGACGCACGTACACACAATTTACCGAGTTAGTGAAATGCCCAAGATAATCAGTAATTACGCATAATTATTAGATCGATCGATTTATTGCACACTGAAACGCAACCAGATTCAGATCCAGATCCCCCAAATGAAACAAAGAGAGAAGTAGAGAGAGACGGCGACGAAGAAGGGTAAAGAGAAAGATGGAAGAAAAAATATAACTGATCGTTTGAACAATTTGACCATTTGATTATTGTTATTATTATTTTCTTTTTCATTTTTTCTTTGATTTCAGTCTCTCGAGTTTATGGTTCAAATTAAAAGCGCCGCTATGCATGAATGCCCCAGTATGTGTGTGTGTGTGTGTGTATGTGTGTGAGGTTCGATCGTGTCGCTATGCATACAAAGAAGAAGAAAAAGAAGTTTGTTCATCATTTCACGCTACTTTGACCTCATTGATACGGCGGTTTTCGAAATATTTAAAAATCCATTTGTCACAGCCATCTAGCTGCAACCGCAAAAGTGTTTCAAAGATAATGCACATAATGCCAACTGCTGTTTGACTGCCGCATGTCCGCATGTCCTGCTGTCCAGCTCCTCTTATCTATGTAACGCTTGTGTCCCCACAAACCGCAAAACGTTTTCTCACAGGTTTTGTTTTTTTCATTAAATACTTTGTTTTTTTTTTTGCCTTCGATTGTTGAGTGTGTTTTTGTATAGGTTTCTTTCGACTGCGGTTTGCCTGCTGACGTCTGCTGGACATAAAGCCACAACTTTGATGGTCAAGTGCGTTAACGTTTACTGCGACATGCCAAAGTCTTTCCGCATCTAGATACTTTATATATTGTCCTTGTGTAAACAGTTCAATCGCTATTAAATTAACAACTAAAATATGTTCAGCATTTTTTCCAAATGTTGTACAAATACATTTTTTTTATATTTAACTCATTATGCGTTCTTATGATATGAATGAGTTTTCCCTAAAATGTGTTGTTGTAGTGATCTTTTGCTGTACTGGTTCAACTACTTAATAACAAATATGAATAAATTCTTAGCTTTTGCTCAGATTTCTATTCATATCTTTAATACACAAGTCTATAGAAATGCTGAAATCATTGCAAAACCTAATGCAGAATGTAAAATCTTAATTCTAGATCAAAATTTGAAAATAAATTGATCCTCCATTTTTTTAAATTCAAGGTAAAATGTAAAAATTAAACCCAAAATGAGATATCTCAAGTGCAAATCAAATATTCATAAATCTAGTTTGTTTAAATAGGGTGTACATTTTTTTTTGCAATCTTTGCTTCAACCATAATAATCTATCTAATCTAATAATCTATGCTTTAAACATAAAAATAAGAAAAGAAATAAAACAAAATATACTTGGTTTTCCTTTTTAGGATATTGTTTGGATTTTGTTTTAATATAATTTACAATTTTCACTACTCTTGAACAACATGATGTTAACATTTTGGAGATAGAATATTCTTTAAGATAGAATATTCTTGTTCTCATTTAACATAGTATAAAATTAGATTGCAATGATCCCATGTAGAACTATTTGTTAATTTATTTATTACTTTAATTTTAGAAAAAGTTGAATATGTAATTCCATTTAAAAATCACAAAACTAACAAATTATATTTTATAGAACTCACATCTCTTTCCAATATTTTATTTCAGTTTTTACGATTTCAAAATCGAAGTGATATTTTAGCGTTGATTTCTCGACTATTTAATTCGTCGTAGTTTCTTTAGAATTCTGCCGAATGAATTAAATTTAATGCAACTTCATTTCAATATCGTATTTATTTTTATAATATTATATTATATTACATTTTTATTATATGCAAACGATCTTAAAGTTAATATACTTTGAGAATTCTCTTGGTCGGACATATTTAAATTAATCTTGGCGATGGGAAACTTAAAATTTGTATAGGGTGCAGCTCAGCTCAGGTGAAGAGTTGTCGGTGCAAGGGTTGGAAATATAATGCTAGGGAGCATTTCCTCTCATCTTCTTCTCCGATTTGAGTACTTGCGATTTCGATGTGCGAGGTTATCTAAAATCGCCCATGGCTTGCAATTTAACTGATCCATAATATTTACGGCGCCATCGATGTCATGCAATGTCATCATATTCGGGATAACTTCAGAAAACCGGGTGCATTGAAAGTGAAGAGTCCACTTACTATCTTTAAAATTAAATTCGTGTTTGACAGAAATAAATGTAGAACGATTTTTAAACTTATTTGACTTCTTTTATTAAGTGTAGAATCTGTAAAAACAAAACAACTCTTGGATGAAAAAAAAATCGATACGCATTATAACGATTACAATTATGTATACTAAATATAATACTGTGGGCAAAAAGTAGTAAGACTTTGTTCGTAATTTTAAAATTCTTTATTTATTCGGCCAAATCTATTTCGTCCCCCTCAAAGTAATCCCCCACGGCCACAATACACTTTCGCAAACGTTTTTTCCAATCCTCGAAATAGTTGTTAAAGTAGATTTCCGGAATAGCCTTCAATGCGCGTAGCGATTCTCGTTTAATGTCTTCAATTGACTCAAAACGGTTTCCCCGGAGCGATCGTTTGAGTTTTTTGAACAGCCAGAAGTCACACGGAGCTAAATCAAGCAGAAACGGTGGTTGTGGAACGATATTGGTTGAATTTTTGGCAAAAAACTCACTAAGAATCAATGCAGTATGCGACGGTGCATTATCATGATGCAATAACCAACAGTTGTTGATCTATAATTTTGGTCTTTTTAGAAGAATTTCTTCACGCAAACGACGCATAACGTTCAAATAATAGTCCTTATTAACATTTTGGCCGGATGGAAGGAATTCATAGTGCGCAACACCACGAAAATCGAAAAAAACTGTCATCATGACCTTGATTTTTGAACGACTTTGACGTGCTCTTTCTTGACCCTCCTTGAAGTCTTTTTACCACTTATAAACATTTTTTTGTGACATGGTAGAATCACCGAAGGCCATTTGCAACATTTTGGAACATTTCGGCACCCGAAATTTGATTCCGCCCACAAAATTTAATGGAACTTCTTTGGTGAATAATTTCACTCATTGTAAAAATCGCCGAATGCACTTTTTGTACTTCAGAAAAACAAGCATATATTAAACACTAATGATTATTTTGATGTGATATTTGGCATAGAAGTTACTGACAGTCTTGCCAACCTAGAAACAAAATATTTTGGCGAATGGATTTCCGCATGAAATATAAATTAAAAAGTCTTACTACTTTTTGCCCACAGTAGTATTAGTGATATTTTTACAACTAAAGTTCCATACCTAATCAAATTAAATTAAATGAATGAAACACAAATAAAACTCACTTGAAAATTTACACTTTGAAAACATAAATTTATAATAAATACACACAATACGGAAAATGGATCATTTAATCATTTACCACTGGAATATGTGTAGTTTGTATATTAGTGTGTATAGTTAGTCTAATTTACAGCCAAGAGAAGTTCAATAATAGTTTTTTATACCCGCTACCCATAGGGTAGAAGGGTATTATAACTTTGTGCCGGCAGGAAATGTATGTAACAGGTAGAAGAAGGCATCTCCGACCTTATAAAGTATATATATTCTTGATCAGCGTCAACAGCCGAGACGATATAGCCATGTCCGTCTGTCCGTCTGTCCGTATGAACATCTAGATCTCAGAGACTATAAGAGATAGAGCTATAATTTTTTTTCGACAGCATTTGTTATGTTTGCACGCTGATCAAGTTTGTTTCAAGTTTTTGCCACGCCCACTTCCGCCCCCGCAAATCAAAAAAATCGAATAACAAGCGTAATTTTAAAGCTAGAGTTGCGATAGTTTTGAGAGTTTTGGTATATACAATAATTACTTAAAATACCATTTGGTATATTTTTAGTATTTTTGCAGTATATTTTGAGAAAAACACCGCAAAATATATTTCTGTTATTCAAAATGGGTAGCGGGTATCTCACAGTCGAGTACACTCGACTGTAGCTTTCTGACTTGTTTTTATTCAATTTTATTCTTTTGTTCTTATATATTATAAGGGTTCAACGTCAGTTTGAAGTTCACACAAATGTCATCTCATTATTTATAAAGAAAACTTAAAAATTATATTGAATCGCTATGCACTATATGCACTATACCTAAATTAATGTTTCAAAAGTAAAAAGCTGACAAGGTCTTCAGAAATGTCATGATTACATTCCAAGTTCCTTGCACTTTGTTTAAGCATCTAGAAGTAAGAAGAAATTTTGATTTTCTATAGCATGTAGAGTCCAAATTTATATGCATTATAATGTTATTTCAAATAATAATAATATTTTCACGGTTTAGTTAGTTAGGTTTATTGCAAGTTCATTATTTGTTCAGATCTTCTTCTTATCAATTTTCTATTTATGAAAGATTTGTGCTCATATTCCAATTAACAACCAATAAACTATAAATTAATTGACTCTTTACTATTAGCCACTTAATGATGTTGTAATTAACTAAAAACGAAAGAAAAATCATTAAATAATTTAAACAAATATTTGGTTCTCTATACTCAACTTTAGATAAGAATGTTATTATAATGTTATAATATAAAATCGCTTCGAACTATTTTTACTGAAATGAAATAACTAATCTTTAATTGTCTAAAACGTCTTTATAAATTATGACTAAAAAGTTCATAAAACATGTTATACAAATTTTGAATTCGGGTTCTCAAAAGTATAATTAATTATTTTAAAGGCAATTACTATATTAGAAAATATCATAGGTTGATGCATAATCGATTTAAATCTTTAGTTAAATACCGCATTGACTTATATCGATCAAGGATTAACAAATAAAAGATACGATATCCCCGTTGTTTAATGCTGCTTTATTTTGTTTGGTTTAAAGCATTTTTTTTTTATATAATTAGTTTATATAATGCACATCTAAATGGAACAGATTTCTCTAAGCATGCGTACATAAATGTATAAATAAAATAGGCTACTTTAGATGGTGGATGAAGGTTAGAGTTATGCTTAATAACATTAACATTTTCATTAATTGACGCAACAAGCTAGAAAAGCAGCCACAACAAACGACACAACAACAACAACAACAATTCGTGAAATTGTTCACGGTGCGAGTGTATGTTTATTATACATATTCATATTCATATTCATACTATATTCACATTCACATTCATTTCACCTGCTCGAACGCAACACGCCCACGTCGTAGAGCGCATAATATTAAAGCGAATATAATGAGTACGAATAATGAAAATACAAATGTGCACAAAGCATACTTACAACTACACTGAAAAAAAAGATCAGGTACTAAAATTAAAAACATTCATCTCAAGAATGGTGTGCTTAAAATATGATTCGATTATTCAACTAAAGAACATTCATTTGAAAAATGTTAAACTTTGAAAAAAAAAACCTAAAATTCGTGATTCATATTACAAAATTCTTGAATCCCTTGAAATTCCTAAAATGCTTTCGTTTATAGCTGTTTTATTAGATCTGTCGTCAACCATTTTTCATTATAGTTTTCTAATCGGTGATAAGTAATAAGAAGGAGTTGATCAACTGAATAAATATACATAACTACTGACGACGCAAATTAAATAATAAAACTATACACAAAATGGAAAAGTAAAGTCAGACTTTTTGTCTCTAATAATAAGATTTTCGGTCTGAAAAGAATATATTCTTTTTTATTATTTTTTTAAGACCAAAAATCTTATTATTAGGGACAAAAAGTCTGGCATTATACTTTACTTTTCCATTTTTTGTATAGTTTTATTAATTTTTATTTTATTATTAGGACAGTTTACTTTTTTATTTATTTATAGTTTTATTATGTAATATTTATTTAATATATAATAAGATTTGTGGTCTTAAGACTATACGAGTACAATTTTTCTCCTATTAAAAGGAACTTGATCTTATTGATATAAGACAAAAATGATATAAAAATGTGTTTTCTTACTTTAAGGTTTTCATGTTCTTGTCATACTTTTTAGAATAAAATTCTTAGTGCTAGACCAAAATTGTTGATTTTAAAACAGTTTTTTCAATGTAAGTTCAACTGAATGCGTTTATTAAATTCTAATTTATAAAATAGTCAAATAATAAATAGTAGTAATGTAATATTTATTTGCTCTTATAATAAAAGGTATACAAAAAGTATAAAATGTTGTACTCTTATTTGGATTTTTTAAACTTTCATGTTCTTAACGCACTTTTTATATAAAAATTTAGATAGTTATTTTGTCAGTGTATATAGTATTTATATATGTGAGCACACACTATACAAACTATGATCATTTTGTCCGAGAATAAGAAGGCGTTGCTTAATTATGACCTTAACCAGAGGACGAATGGGGGAGCAGAGGATGAATGGATGGATGGATGGATGGATGGATGGTTGGTTGGATGGTTGGATAGTTGGATCGTTGGTTGGATTGTTGCGTGGGTAGCCTATTAAAAAGGCGGCTGCACCGCCAATGGAAAACAGCAGCAGCAATTAGAGTCAAAAGTAATATGTGTATATAGAAATTTATGGGCCAACACACACACACACACACACATTCCATACTTTCCCCTCCGCCACTTGGCATGTTCAAATGCGGGCATACATTCATAGGTGGGTCGCACCCAACCCACTTCTCCACTCCTCAACTTGGTTGCCACCGCTGCTTCTCGCTCGGCTTGGTCGCCAAGATGCCGCCACCGCAACTGCCACCGCCACCGCCTTTGCCACCGCCAATGGCCGCTTGCGATAATTAAGAGCAATAAAAGCCAATTTAAGGCTGCAAATTAACAAACAATACGACCACGAATATGAATACGAATATGAATATGAATTCGAATACGATTGCGACTACGATTACGATTACGAATGCGAATGCGACTCCTATTCATAACTACAAAATATATATTCGGCCAGCAGAGAGCCAATTAAAATGATTAAAATTATTATTATATGGTTATACGCAAATGAGTGTATACTACGAGTATTCGTATTCGTATAAATATTCAAATGTCAATTTACTATGCGTTGCGATGTCTATCTGCATCTGAATTCTAATTCACCACACCCAAAAATTATGATGAATGGTCTGCACATTGTTTTGCCACTTTCCACCTGATCTCGATTACTTTTGTGATGTCATCGTGACAAAGAAAGTATCTGAAAGGATCGAACTTAATTCGATTCAACTGTTAAGTTTGATTTGATTCCCACTTTATTCGAAAATTGAGCTTATATTATATAGAATGAAGATTTATTCTTAAACAAAAACATAATTACTACCTAAGCATATTTATGATATTAAGAAACAAATTTAAGGAAAGCCACAAAAATAACATATTAACACAAACAAGAGTACTTACAAAATTCTCATTGATTTCGAGTTTTAAACTCAAACTTCAACTAAATAAATGATAAGTTGGTAGTATTGTGTATTTATTGTACATTAACTGAAGCTTTAAATGTGCTTGGATTGAACTAAATAGATTCCTTCTAAGATTCTATGAAGGAATGAATTTACTTTTTTTTTCTCTAATAAATCAAATATTAACACCGATTACAAATTGAAATTAATATAAATTCCAAAGTGTAACTTAAGAAAATGTTTAAAAAACATAATTTGTAAAATCATTTGAATGTTGTATTAAAAGTATCTTTTAATACTAAATGATTTTGCATATCAACTTCATTTGAATCTTTATTAACACAATAAAAATTTTCCTTTATTATTCATACAGGAAAATGCGGAATATTTCAATTAGATCAACAAAATATAAATATTCGTAGCGTAAATAAGGAATCTTAACGATGTAAGAATATGCATAGAACAAAAATATAAGATTAAAATATGAAATAGATTAAAATACAATAAGATTTTTGAGATCAAAAGTAAGGCAATGGATAGAAGATACTCATCATATTTTAGTTTATGTGTGAGAATGAAGCTTAGCTATTCAATTCGATTGATAACAAAATAAGATGAGATGTTGTTAATAATTTAGTTTTTATTTATCATTTTTTTTATTGTATACTTTGTTTACAATCTGTAAACAATAATTACATTTTTTGGTTTTGAAATAATGACAGTCTGAAATATTTATATTTTTATTTATTATAAGTCTTATATTATAAATAAATTTATAACCTAGCGTAAATTTATTAGCGCATGCTTCTTTCAGCCTTTGGCTAGGAACGAGTCAAACTCGTTTAATTATTTACAAAAGGTTTCTTAATGTAATTATTAAGAATTATAAATCTAATATGTACAAGTTGTAATTATACTTATATTCAGTCTGAATTACATGTACATTGTTCATATTAAAAAGAAAAGTGTTGCAGCTTAAACAATTGACAGAATTATATTCCCACTTTTTGGATGACCTAAAGGAAAGGTCAAGACTTTGATGTTTTTTTAGACGACGTTGATATTGGCTGCAATTTCTTAATTATTTTTTTTTGTACATTATTCATTTTATTCAGCTTGTTTAAATTAGCAGACTGTTGTGACAGCTTGACTTTATTATATCATATATTAACAATCTAGCAGAAATATCATTTTAAACACTTTTTGCCACTGTATCTCAAGAGATGTTGATCAAGCACATTTGGGATGATAGCTGTTATCAAGTAGACTTATAATCAGTTGTTTGCAGTGTTGATCCTTGTTGTTTCTGACTGAATATTCTCACTTCATCAGTGACAATTGAGACACAGAGGTTATCCTGATTCTTGACATAATATGATAATTTTACTAATCATTGAAATGTTTTATTTATTGTTTATTATATGTCAGTATTTGCTTTTATTATTTTAGCAAGCAAGCACTTTTCCTATGATCTTTGTTGTTTGTAGCGATCACTTTTCTCTTCAAAATCTGATAAGCATTTGATATATGAATATTATATTCTGAAATATGGGTATTCACAGGAGTTACAAGTTCATTCATGTTTATTAGCAATAGTCTTCCACTTGCCACACTAAAGCATACTTCTTTATTACTTGCTCATATTAACGATGTTTTTCGTATTATCAAATAAGTTTATGATTTTATTGTACCTGAGATTCAATCAATTTAATGCCAATTTGTCAATGTTCAATGTTCTTAGCTGTTGCTTGTTAAAAAATAAAACAAATGAGATTGTTTAAAAACTTTATTTGGTTAAACGGTAAGTGTTCTTCGATATATTATGTCGATTGCTTTAAATTGAATCAATAATTAATTGTACTAAGTATAATAAATAAACAAGCTTTTCGAATTTTGAAAAGTGCAAACAAATTTTTCTTGTGACTTGTATTTTCGTTTGCAAACATGATTACAGATTACGTGCTTAAATTAATTTCAATTACTTAGACATATATTTGTCTCTCTCTGAAATTGAAATTAATTTCTTTCGAGTCTATAGAAATATTTGTATTAAACTCTGAAATATCAGATACTTTTACAAATTTTAATTGAACAAAAATAGTCGAGTATTACAAGCAGAAAGAATGTTCAGAGAAATAAATTCGAGAACAAGTTATAATTCGGTTAAATAAAATTACTTTTCTTGATTCAACAACAGGAAAATAAAGAGTATTTCAATTAGATCAACAAAATATAAATATTCGTAGCGTAAATAAGGAATCTTAACAAGGTAAGAAAATGCATAGAACAACAATATAAGATTAAATGATGAAATAGATTAAAATACAATAAGATTTTTGGTACAAAAGTAAGACAATACTTATCAGAACAAAAATATAAGATTAGATTCTAAATTAGAATAAGATTTGTAAAACAGAAGTAAGAGAATGCATAGAATATAGTCGTCAGAATAAAAAATATTAGATTCGATTATGCAATTAATTTTTAGCTGTGAACGAAAGTAAGAGAATGCATAGAAAATATTATTAAATTAGAGTATAAAATAGAGTTAGGGTTTTAGTAAAGAATCGTAGAAGATACTCGATAGAACACAAATACGTAAGTATGTAGATTGATTAACAAACGAACCCGAAAGGGAAACAATAATTCTGGGTGGCCCAAAAACCGCCAAAAGGGCAAATACACGCAACTAGGAGTGAGGAGGGAGGAGCGAGGAGCGTTAACTGAAGGTCTTCTCGTATTTAGCCCGATTTAGCACGCTCCACAATTGCGAGGCGTGATTAATATCCCACGGTGATAATCGCTTAATAGGAACGGGGATTAGGCGAAGTGAGCATCTAAGAGTGGACCAAGATGATGGAGGAAGGAAGCGAGGGTCGGAGGAAGGAAGTAAGTAGCTGCATGAGACTTGTAGCTAGTAAAAAAAGGGAATGGATGCAGGCTGCAAGATGGAGATGGAGATGAAGGGTAAGGAAGAGGGTGAGGGTGAGGGTGAACGTAAGGAGAAGATGGCAGAGACATTGTTGCCAGCTCGTCGCATGCGTCATGCACGCTACTTTAAGGAGGGGCCAGACACACACACACATGACAGCGAGGGGAGGGAAACGTTGCATGCAACGGCATCGGGAAAAGGAAAGGAACGGGAAGGGGAGCGGTGACAGTGGACAGACTCTCTTAGAGTCTTTCTCTCGGAGTCTCGTTGCTACTTCGGGATTAATTCCAAATTCCATTTGCACAATGCTGTGTGTAATTTTTTTTTATTGTTGTTTAGGTTTCGTTTCGTTTTCTGTGTTCTGTTTTTTTTTTCTTTTTTTTATGATTATTATTGGGTTTATTACGATTTCCATTTCAGCCCTGCGGCCAAAGGGGGAAGTTATAAAGGCAACGCCCACCTTTTATTTTATACACGCTCGTGTATCCTCCGATATAATTCTGTGTGTGTGTGTGTGTGTGATCGGTTTCGTGCCGGTGTCAGCTTTTTCCATAACAATGACCCAAATCTACATAGACACAACTCAGCTCAGTTCTATGTGCAACACGACTGCATTCCGTCTGCATCTGCATCTGCATCTATAGCTGCAAATGTATCTGTATCTGTATCTGTATCTGCATTTGTATCTGTATCTGTGTGCGTTTGTGTCCGAATTATCGCACCTTTGGCATTCATTCAATTCAATTCTCTTGCATGCTTCCTTCCCTCTTTTCCCTCTTGTGAGACGCTCTTGTGTCCTTTGAGCATTCATTATTTCCGCTTATTTTTTTCTTATTTAAGAAACACCTCCGTTCTTAGTTCTCGCAATAATTCATAGTTGCTTTTCATTTTGTAATTTATTCAATTTGCTCATTCTATGTTTTTTAAAACATGTAATTTACTTAGCAGATGCCTGAGAAATGAATAACACATGGAAAACGCGATCGGGATTGAGGAACTAGAAAAGAAACTTTTCGGAGATCCCAAGCCTCATATTTACATGCTATATATTTGAAATACTTTATTCACATAAATTGTATAATACATATTTATACAAAGTATTTCAAATATATAGTATGTATTCATTGTGTTATCTTAACTTGTTAACTTGACAGTACTGAGAGTGTATTTAGCGCAAAATCAACTTTCACCTGCAAATTCACATTACAAATTATAGTCAATTTCTCGATACAATAATGTTATAAATTCTTATGTTCCTGGATGATCCGAATTATATTCCAAAATTTGCAGTAATACCAGAAATGCGTTTAATCGAGGACGTAGAGCTTCAAAACATGAATAGGGTAAGCTGATAACAATCAGCAGTTATATTTATATATATATATATATGTATATACAAAATATAACTGCAGTTATCTCTGTCCAAGCTTCTAATCAACTGCTGCTGTTATTACTGCAAATCGGTGTAGAAATTCCTCACATATATCATAGATCGACTAAGCTAAAATTTAATAAATTTGTAATACTAAATAACGATATTTACATAAAAACTCTTATGAAGTTCAATAAATACACCAAATTGTAACAGTACATTATGCAAATGATTAAATACCTTTGATAGGTACATCTCAGAACTTTGAATGATAAAAATTGCTGGTTTTTATACCGACTACCTATATATTGCGAACGTAATAGTATACCGACATACCATATATAGTCTTCAGTATATTTTAGTATTTTTTCGGTTGATTTTGCTGACAGACTGGTATACACATATTGTACTCTATGGAATATTTGTAACGTAATAGTATATCGACATAGCGTATATATTTTTGGTATATTTCAGTATTTTTTCGGTTGCTTTGGTTGACAGACTGGTATGTTTTGCATTCTATGGTATATTTCGAACGCAGTGGTGTATCAATTTCGGTATGTCTACTCGGAGTTCAGTATATTTTAGAATTTTTTAGGTTGCTTTATTGGTATATTTTGTATTCGATGGTATATTTATAACGTAATAGTATATCGACATACCAAATATATATTTTTCGATATATTTTAGTATTTTTTCGGTTGCTTTTGTTGATAGGCTGGCATATTTTGTACCCCATTGTATATTTCGAACGTAATAGTATCAATTTCCGTATATAAACTTTAGACTTCGGTATATTTCAGTATTTTTTCTGTTGCTTTATTGGTATATTTTGTACTCGATGGTATATTTATAACGTAATAGTATATCTATATACCATATATAGCCTCCGGTATATTTTAGTATATTTTCGGTTGCTTTGGTTGACAGATCGGAATATTTTTTACTCGATGGTATATTTATAACGTAATAGTATATCGACATACCGAATATATTCTTAGGTATATTTTAGTATTTTTTGGTATATTTTGTACTCCATTATATATTTCGAACGTAATAGTACAATTTTCGTCTATCAACTTCAGACTTCGGTATATTTTAGTATTTTTTCGTTTTATTGGTATATTTTGTACTCGATGGTATATTTAAAACGTATGTCAACATACCATATATAGACTTTGGTATATTTTAATATTGATTAATCAGTGACTTATATTACATTTTAAATGAATTGAAATATATTAACATAACATTATAGAGTAGTGTATTCAATACATTTGTTTCGTTGTCAGCCTTTGTTCATATTCAAATTCGAGTCTGAAGTTGAGGAGACCGCAGAGCTGAAGCCAACAATTTGAGGAGAAGGTATTCTTAATTTGATGAAACATTAAAAATGCAGTAATAAAAGGTATGTTAGAGTGAAGAAGTTGAATTTAAAATTCAGATGCCGGAGACGAAGGCGACTTACCCAATTATTATTAGTAGCAATAACAACAACAACAACAGCAGCTACAAGAGGAACAGAGCAGCAACAACCACAACAAGTTGCACTTGAAGAGCAAAAAAAAAAAAAAAAAAACGAGAGAGAAAAAAAAAACCGGCAGCTCTGGACGATTGCAGAGTGAGCAGAGCAAAAAAGTTAATAGGACCGCATTCATTAAATCCATTTAATGCACTAAGAGGCAAATTGTGCTGAAAGAAACTCAAACAGCAACAGAGCAACAGAAAAAAGTATACAGCGTACTACCATAATTGCAGTCGGCTGAACACCCCATTCGACAACGGCGACGACGACGATGACGACGATGACGATGACGGCCATTAAAATGGCCAACAAATTTGCCGGAATTGAAGGATGGGTTACGTTCTTCGATACTGACACTGGCTTGGCCTGCTCTCCTCTGGTCTGCTCTGCTCTGCTCTGGCCTGGTATGTGAACCCAAAACGAACTGCAATGCAAAAAGCTGAAAAATAACTTAGCAAAAAAACGAAGAAAAAATAAAACCGGTAGCTGTAACTCGACTAAAACTCGACAAAGGAGTCGAAGCTCCAACATGTGTGTTTGTGTGTGTGTGTGTGTGTGTGTGTGTGTGTGTGGTATGTGGCACGTCCAGCTGTACAGCTTCAGCTCCAAAAACCAGGCCATGTTGTGCTCTCTCTTTCTTTAATTACTTTCGTGGAAAACACGCGCACCATTTTGTTGCTGCCCCATGTTGCAGTTGCCTCTGCTGTTACTCTTTGGCTGTGGCTACTATTATAATGGTGGCCTTTTTCCAGAGCCATCGTCGAATTGTAATTTTCTTTTTGTGCCCAAGTTACCTTCTCTTTCTTAATCGTCAAACGATTTGCAAATCGCATGCAATTTCTACTTTTGACTTTTGTCGCCCCTCTTTCAAATCGCGTTGTTGCTCTGCATTTATTAATTTCCCCAGCACCGCTAATTACGCAAATGCTTCCTTTTTCCATGTGCCGAACATCATATACTCTTTAAACTCTCATTAAAACCATAATCCAAACTGCATTTCTTATGTAACTTAATTTTTTACGTTTTTAGTTTTACTTTCGTAAAACACTGTCAATATTATATTTTCTGTCTCGGATGATCGATAATATTAAATGATCGTTGATTGCAAGATCAGTTTTGACATGTAATTAAAATTGATTATTTAATTAAGATTAAATCAGATCAGTTTAGTTTCGATTATATGTCCTGATAACAATAGAAATTGCATTAGAATAATTTTAAACAAAAAATCAAATACGCAAAACGTTTTCTGAATATTTCATTGAAAAACTGTATTTAAAATACAAATTAATCTTGCAATGATCTGCGTATCGTATAATTCACTATCACTATGAAGTTCATTTTTATTCTTTTTAATACCTCGCCAATTGCTGATCGATAATATTAAGTGATCGTTCACTCCAAATGTAATTAGCAACAATTATGTTTCATGATAACAATGACAATTGTTTTCGATATCTTTCATATATCTTCAAAGCAGTTTACACAAATATTGTAATCACAATGAAATTGTCAACATTCTATATTAAGTACGCATAAATTTATTTATATGATGATTCTACATCAAAATAAATGAAAAAGTAACTCAAGAATATCCCATTTCTTTTAAGAATCTTAGTAACTGGTTAAAATATGGACATTTCCACTAAAAAAGTTTAGCGATAAATTGCAGATTAACATGTATTATTATATGTATAAATTTAAGCCACAGAAACGAAAGTTTGGTCTTTTTATGATTTATAATCCGTTTATTCTTTTTTTAAATATGTATATTCTATTTTCTCTAATATATTTACATACTTCACTAGCTCAAGAAAATTGTACATTTGAAAAACAAAAACTATAGAATCTAATTTATATATAATCTTATCCTAAACTAACTTGAATTCTTGCTTAGTTTTCAAATTAAATAATAATATAATAATAAAACTTGTAAAAAGCAAAGTAGTTAAATAAATATTAAACTACATTCGTATACTAACATATTATGATTATTTTATTCTACTCATTTTCATATTCAAAAAAAATAGAAATAAAATGAAAGACTTAAACATAATATTATGTCGTTTATACATAATTTCAGCATTTCACTTATCTGAGTGCTGTTCCAAATATCTTCCCAAAGAAGAAAAGTAGAAAGTAGGGAAATTTTACACCTCATTATATATTTACGGAATGTTTCCTTAAAAAATGTTATCGCGTAGTTTTACAGTATGTATTTTGATTAACTAAAGTCTATTCGATAATGTTGTCATTATAACGATGTTGAAATTTCGAACTTTATTACCAGAAGTTAGTGAAAAGTGGAATTTGGAGAACAAAATCAATATGAATCAAATATGAATATAAATATTTGTATTTATGGAAAAGCTACAAACTTAATAAAATGGATAATTCTTTTGGGAATGTGCAACTTCATTGGATTGAAATAATGCCTTTAAAATAATTCACTGAAATAATATTCGATTAAATTATTTTTTTTGTTTATAAATAAGAAGCAGTATTCGTAATTTAAGTGTTTAATATAAACTGTTTTTCTTGTAACACTTTTCTATGAGATATGATGAGGATGACTAAATATATGTAAATGCTTAATTGGTAAATCGATACGACTTTCCTTTAGGTGTTTTTTGGGATGAATTCCTTATTTCTTATTTCATCAATTAAATGTAAGTAAATTTCGCGATCGCTCTTAAACTTTTTCTATAAGTTTATTGCTTCTTTCTTCTATTACGAATCGTGATATTTATCCAACTTGAAGAATACGTTTAATGATAACGTCAAGATCATGTTGCTTACATAGTTAGCATATCCAGTTGAGCATCTTTATCTTCATCTTCAGATAGATGCAACCAGGTGGCATCGTGTAATCAACGAATGCCAGTGGCAAATCACTTGTTCGATGACCCAATCAGATCAGTCTTTGCGATAATCTACAGTCGAGTGTGGAGAGTGGATTGTAGAGTCTGTGTGTAGAGTGTAGAATAATGGGGATAAGAAGAAGGAGGAGGAGGAGGAGGAGGAGGAGAAAGAGGAGGAGGAGTGGACTCGCAAAGGCAATTCATTTTTAGTAGCCACTCAAAGGTAGCACCTAGCTACCACTAAATAACGGTAACCACAGCCATTAATTCAAAAGACGTGAAGAGCGCAAAACAACAAAACAAAACAAAAAACGAAACGAAACGAAAAAAAAGAAAATAAGGAGAAAAACGAAAATGAAATTCAAATGAAATTGGAGAATTGCAGCAAAATATGGCTTTCTTCGTCAGCAAAGCTATAATTGAGCTTATTATTAGCTGTTGTTGCTTTGTGTGTGTGTATGTATGTGTGTGTGTGTTTTTGCCAAAGCGGTTTTCTCGAAATGACGCATTTTTTCGCTGGATTGCTGCTGGGAGTTTCAGCCCAAGTCTAGTTTAAAATGGCAACAGTCGTCGCTGTGAACAGTGAAGCGAGAGCCCAGCCGCAGGGTAAGTGAGCGAGCAAGAGAGACAAAGCAATATAAATGGTATGTGCTAAAAGTGCGATAAGCAACGAAGGGGAGCGAACGAGAAAGGCGCATGCTCGTAAGCAAAAGCTGCAACGCAACAAAGAGCAGCGTTTTGCGATTGGAGAGAAGAAGTTGAAACGGACCCCGCGGACGGGGACGGAGACGGGGACGCGGACGCGGGACTCGGACAAACAATGAAAAACGCCTTCAACGTGACTGATTGCCACTTGGCACGCAAGCAAGCAAGCAAGCAAGCAAACAGCAGCAACAACAACAACGATGTCGATGACGGCGGTTTGACGCCTTAGCAAGCCAAACCCAACACACATACTCGCAACCAAACCCCAACCCCAACCCCAACCACAACCCAACCCAACTCAGACTCAAACTCAGAGTCGAACTCAAACTTAAAACGCAAAACTGCAGTCAACGCCATTGCGCAGTCGCGGTCGACGTCGAAGCCAGCGCAATGGCCGCCAAAGCTGTTGCGTTCCTTTTGCTGTTTTTCTGCTTTTCTGTTTTGTTTTTTTTTCTCTTGTTTTTTTTTTTTTTAGTTACTGTTGCTGCTTACCATTTTGTGCGTGTATTTGCCTTTTATTTGCTGCTGGCATGCAAACCAAAAGAGAGCCACTCCCCCCTGCATCAATCGCCTACCAGTCGCAGTCGCAGTTGAAGTTGAAGTCGAACCCGAAGTCGAAGTCTCAGGCAATCGAAACTGGTTGCAACTTGCCACTGAGCTGCATCTTCCAACGACTTCTGTTGTTACACCTCAAAACCAGCTGTGATGCCATCTCCTACTTACCAACATATAATATAACATCATTTTATTTGCATATTTTAAGTTCTCATGTATAATAAATAAATTGCTATAGAATCTTTATTTATATTACAAATTTATCAATGGAGGGAGCACACGTTTATTTTATGTTTTGACTGCATCTTCATTTAGTACAAAAAATTTACACATAGACACCATAAAATACTAGAAAATATACCACTATGATATTTCAAACAGAATCCCATGAATTAAAATACTAAAAATTGCATCCATTTTGTTGAACATATTATTTAATTAACCAATATTACAAATTTATTAGTGGAGCATAAATTATTACCTAAGAAAAGTTTATTTTATGTTTTGACAAATAGTACAAAAACTATAAGAGTATTGTGACACAGACTATAAAATAAAAATATATTATTATACTTAAATACTATATTAAATATAGCTACTAAAAAATATACCACTATTTTAAAAATAAACCAAAAATTAAAATATTGAAATACCAATCAATCTTGTTATTCATACCATTTTAAAAATGCATACATTTCTATGATATACACAAAAAGAAAAAAGTGTTAAAATCAAGAATAAAATCTTTAATCAAAATGACTTGTTATGACAAAATTGAAGCAAAAAGGTTTATTCTCAAATCAAGATCGAATATCTAACATATGTAGATTGCCCAATCTTGAAATTCAAGGTTATAATCTTTTTCCAAGAATGAAAAAATCGTAAACCAAGAATGCAAAATCTTAAAGAGATTAAAAATGCTTAAAATAAAAAAAAGAAGACTAGATTATATGTAATTCTACAATCGAATCTGCATCTCCATATGCTAAAGTCTTCTTTAGTTAAAGCTGTAAAGTATTTGCTAGCTAATAAACATATAATTTGAGTAATAGGTGAATACCCAAACTTCTTTAAATATGAAAATCAAACTATCCCTATATTCTTTGCACATAGGTTTTAGCGTATTTAATTTAGAGAAAGTTTCATCATTCTATTTTCATATCTAAATTCTTATATACGAATATATTCTATGAAGTTTCATTCCTACTTTATTATGATATATGATATATTACATTCATTAATGTTTGCAAAGAATTGTTAGAAATTAGGTTAACAGCTTGTGTGGAATTAGTGAATAAATGAGTTAATATATTAAACAGTATAGATTTTTTAATTTAAGCGTTTTTATTTCTTCAGAACTAAATAAATGCATTTGTTACGTATAAGCTGAATATAAACTTTAACTTGAATTGACATAAACCAAATATGAGCTGAACTACTATGTAAAATATTATTATCAATAGCAGATTTTCTTGTTATTGTTTATGTCCCCGAATTAAATGAGATATATATTAGTTAAAATCAATTATTATTTCATCCAATCATTTCCTGATTAAATTGTATTACTCAAGTTCAAATATGATTACTTAAGAAGTCTGGGGTATCTGAGGATTAAAGATGAATCAGTTTCTTTTTGTTAAAGATTGATAAGCAACAGCAATGGGAGTTAATCATAAACAATACAGTAAATAGAACCTTAAGCAAATTCGAAAAAAAACATAAGCTGTTAATAAAATGATCAGTTTTAAGGAAATTCTATTAAAAGGATATGCGAATAGATTTCTTAAGCGAATTCGATTCAAGGAAGTTGTACATCATCGGTACTAAGAAACAAGTTGGCAAAATCCATTGATAGCGTTAAGTAGTTCAATACATATGTTCGGTGGGGGATTAAAGTGAGTGTGAAACGGGTTATTTAGTGATTGTTAAGCCCATTTTGTTATGGCAAATACTCCTTCAAAATGGGTGGATAAGAGCATTACATTATCTGGCAAATATGAATCCAGTTAGTGCTAAGTAAATTTGTTGCTGTCACCCTCAAAGGGAGTGGAGAGAATTGGCGTAGCAAAGAGAGAGTGAGAGAGAGAGAGGGAGGAGTGGATGGTGGATGTGGTTCACACCCCATCGGTCATTAGGTGTAACGCCCTCCATTTCAAAATCATATTATAATAAAAATGGACTCATTCTGTTCAACGCTGAGCAAAATGAAAGGATTATGAGTTGCTGGCTGCTGGCTGGCATAGTCTGATTAGTTGACGTTGTTGACACATTCCAGGGAACAAAACAAAGAAGCACGACTGCGAATGCAAACAGTTGCTGCAAGCAGTATGCTGACGACAACGACGCGTTGCCAACGAGGTGCAAAATCTCGAGCCAGCTGGTGAACGCCCAGAAGCTGGGCGAAAGCGAAAAAGAAGCAGCCGGCCCTTTTTCTTCATTCTTCATTCGACTAACAGCGTTTTGTGCGTTGTGCAGCGATTCATTTGACGGGCGGGCGGGATCACGCCCCCGGTGTGTGTACAACTTCGATGAATGCAGGACGAACGCGTTGCCTGTCACATGTCAAACCGGAAGTGTGCAAAAATTGACCAAAAAAAAAAGGAAAAGAGAAAAACTAAAGGGGCGTAAGCGTGCAAGCAATCGAGATTCGCTTGCTCCGTTTCTCTCGCTCGATCTTTGCTCTCTCTCCGCCTCTCTCTCTCGCTCTCTCTTGCTCTCTCGCTCTGCTGTAATTACGGCCACGCAGCAAGCGCATATTGCACCCTTTTGACGCCTGCAAGGACAACGAACGCACTAATATAATTATAGAGCCCAGCGCCGGAAGCGCTTTCATCAGCAGCACCCAAAAAAAAATAAAATAGAAATGAAAATGAAAACGGAAAATATGAATCCAAGGGTGCCAAAGCTTTGTGCGCCTGCGCGCTCCTGTTGAGCGGAAATCAAATCTTACTACGTCGATGGCACATGCCTCAGACTCAGACTCAGACTCAGACTCCATCCACAATTGAATCTGCGTCAGCTACAAAAATATTGTACTCTAATATCTCGACATCTTTCGCTGCAACCATATAATTATGATCAACAATGCGCGAGTATCGGTTTTCACGCATCCTGTTGAGAGCACCCAGGACAACAGGACAACAACAACGACAACAACAAGAGCAGATCCTTCGATGTCGCAGCTGCCTAGAATCCAGTTATTTTCCATACACACTCACTCCCAGTTGGCATCTAATTTGATTTGAGCATTTTAATTCATAGGCTTCACATCCGATTTGCAATAATAATTGCATTGCACTCCATCCCAATCCCAATCCCAATAATAAGCTTCAATATTGTTAATCACAAAAAAAAAAACAGTGGTAGCTATCGTCACTATAATTTATTGACAATATATTTGATTGATTGCGTATTATTTACGTAATCACATTTGCTCTGAAAGTCTAAAGACTTTTAGTGTAGTCTGCTTTATTAATTGCATTGTGATCCAATAATGTGCTTCAATTAATTCTAGGAAAATAAAACTGTTCCCTACATATTAATTATATAAATTTAAATATCATTAAAAAATAAGAATATTTCTTACAATACTATTATATACTAAAGTATTATAATATACTAAATAATATACTACACTGTTCACTGCATTATATACTATGTATATACTAAATTATTACCGTACAATACTATACTATACATTTTTATAGCAGATGTATAATGTACGGAAATGGTTCAGAATGTATAATATACTATATTCTATATACTATACTATACTAATAATAGTTCAGAATATAGTACATATACTATATACTACACCGTATACTATGTATATACTGTATATATATAAAATATACTATAAATTTTATATCAGAAATATTTTCTACAGTAATAGTTCAGTACACCGTATATTAAATACAATATTATATACATTCTTCTGATATAAAACTTATAGTATTATATATTTGTTAGTATATTACAAATATACTGAACTATACTTCTGTTATACAATTTACAACTATTCACAATAGTATGTCTATTGCAAGATGTGACATTTTAATCCAAAGTTATTAAGCTATATTTCTTAATTCTTACATGCTAATTATGAAAACATGAAAGACATAAAAAAGTGTATTTCTCTAATTATAAATAACTTTTGTTATTAAGTTTTAGATTTCGGATCTGACATATGGGTAATTCTCTGGTAAATGTCGAACAGCGAACAGCTTTACAGTGACAAAAAATAACATAAACTAAAACAATTTGAAAAATAAGTGAAGGTTATTCTTAAAGCTTTTGATTAGCACTATTTTCAGAGCTAAGATTGATATTGGGATTTATTTCTGTTTTACGATAAAATATAGAAATTCGTTCATTTTTTGGTTTTGCATACGAATTTGTTAATTTTTGCAATTATCAGAACAGAAAACAAAACAGAATAAAATTCCAAAACCATTCTTAGCTCTAATTAAAGTACTAATCTAGAGCTATAAAAATAACCATTCCTTATTTTAAAATTGTTTCAGATTATTTTTTTTTTGTCCCTGTAAAGCTCCCTCAGAGAATTACCCATATGTTCATAGTTTTTAAGGATTGTACATAAGAGTCGGTATATTTTGATAACATCAAGGATAATTGCATTGACACTGAAATTCTGTGCATTAATAAATACATTTCAATACGAAATTGAATGCCAATTATCGAAGGTGGAAAATATGTAAAATTGCAGATCTAATAATAATGGTTATATATTTTTTATACAATCTGTTTACAACTTGTTTTGAAATGATAAGTAAATTTTATAAATGAAGATTGCTAGAAGATTTTTGCATACAACGATATCACAAATGTGTATATAATGATTGTATTTAAAGTTATAGAATTATTTTTAGTTTTCTTTTAATTTAAATCATTGAGAATTGATTGAATGTTATACTGCGCAGAAATCAAAAAAGTTGTTTTGTTTTTAGCAACGATAAATTAGAATCGTTGATTTTCCCGGTCAGAATTCTCTTTGATCCTTTATATGTTGGGAAACTGTGACAAATAAAGCAACTCTGCGGTAACTGCTGTAATAAAGGCAGCAGAAGCAGCATTAGCATTAAATTAATATGCATTTATTGACACCGTGCCGAGCCGTGGCAATGGTGTGGCTATAAGTGCATAGAAGATACCAGTTGAGTTCATTCTAATGGGCAGGCAGATACTACAACGTGTGAGTGTGTGTGTATGTGTGTATCCACATCCCCAAGCATACGTTCTTCGTATGTAATCCAATGCAAATTGCAGGCACTTTATGAGATATCAATGCATTGCAGTAGCAACAGCAACATCAACAGCAGCAGCAGCAAATAATGGCAGCAACAACATCAGCAGCAGCAACAGCGGCAGCAACAACCAGTTGTTGCAGGTAGCAATTTCCACGAATGCCGAAGCTTAATAATACAACAAAATGCATTTAATAAGCAACTGCGAATGGCAAACTTGCAAAGTCAAACAGAATTGGCAACTCGCAACTGGCAACTGGCAGAACAAGTACTGAGAGAAGGCTTCGAAAATCGTTGGCATAAATAAATGCGATGAAGAGGAGTGTGGAGAGATGTATATACATATCTACATATGAGAGAGAGAGAGACGGGGCCAATACGAATTGGCAATGATCGCTTCCTGCCGATAAGAGATGCAAACGAACATAATAATGATTTTCACTAGCACGAGACGCGATCGCAAAATACTTGTGAGTTAAGTTCAGCTCAGTTCAGTTGAGTTGAGCTCAATCAGCTCCTTGTTCCTCTGATTTGTGAGCGCCTCCAGCTTGCAATCGGCAACCACAAGCTTCACAACGTCAACCGATGCGACAATTATTAAACGAATTTAAATGAAATCAAGTGCGGCAAATGCACTCGAGTGTGCTCGACTGAAAGACACTCGCATACAAAAACGAAACATTACCAAGCTTATAATTTGATCATTGAGAAAGCAGCTCAAATTGCGAGCTAATATATATCACATCGATTAGACCGATTGGGGGACTGCGCTGAATAATGCTAACTTGAAATGTAACTGAGTAATAAAGGAATTGAAATTCTGTTCTAAGCTTAACATATACATATTTATTTTAGTTATTTAAGAAATACTTTTGTATCTCAAAAAAAAGCTTACTGCAATTGGGTACCAGCTGCTTTAGTTGACAATCAATCTGGTATATTTTTTATACTCCATGGTTTATTTTGAATATAGAACTATATCAATATGCCTAATATAGCCTTCAGTATGTTTTAGTAATTTAGTGGTATATTAATTCGGTATATATTAAGAATAATACCACAAATTTGTAATGTACAATGGCTAGCAGGTATATCACAGTCGAGCACGTTCGGTATATCTGGTATATTTTTTATACTCCCTGCTTTATTTTGAATGTCTAACTATACCAATATATCAAATATAGCTTTTAGTGTGTTTTAGTATTTTTGTGGTATATTTATTTGGTATATATAAGGAATAATACCGAAAAAAGCACCAGGTATATCACAGCCGAGCACGCTCGGTATATCTGGTATATTTTTTTATACTCTCTGCTTTATTTTGAATGTCTAACTATACCAATATATCAAATATAGCTTTTAGTGTGTTTTAGTATTTTTGTGGTATATTTATTTGGTATATATAAAGAATAATACCGCAAAAAGCAGCAGGTATATCACAGTCGAGCACGCGCGGTATATCTGGTATATTTTTTATACTCTATGGTGTATTTTGAATATAAAAAGAATATAATAGAATAATATCGAACATTTTTTGTTTTTTCTCACATTTGGTGGTCGATCACACTCGACTGTAGCTTTCCAAATTGTTTTTGTTTCTAATAGATAATAACCATTGCATGATGGCAACAATTTCATCGTATTTGAATTGCTTGGAAAAAAAATTAGTTAATTTAATTTATGGAATTATTAGCAAGTGATCGACTGTTAAAATAACAACTGATATTAAAATATATTTGCCAAACAAAGTTAGCAACATTTTGGATTGAAATGTTATAATTTGATATCAGCTTATTACAAAATAATTATCTGTGTTTAAAGCTATGAAACTGCTTCAACTTTAATTTATTTGTATTGAATACACAGATTTTATGAATTAAGATGAATTTTTAAATGCGTTTGCAAAACATGTATTAAACCAAATTTATCAGAGTGATAAACAATTTTTATTTATTGAATATCGTTCCAGCTGTCTATTACTTAGATGAACCTCTATATTTTTTGGTTTCTTCTTAGATAGAATAATTTTGCTGTGCAAAAATAGTTAAAACAAGTTCCGATTTTTATATTTTTAGAATTTGTGTAACATGGATATCATTTTGCCTCTTAATTTATGTTATAGAAGGAAAGCACAACAAAATTCTTAATTACTTTATTTTGGTCTTTAATTGCAAACAATTTAGTTAACTTTAAGTTCATTTACTTATTTATATGCTATTTGTTCTATCGTTTTACAAAATACTGATATATATTTAATATGTTTTATATATATACATATAAAAGATATACACTGAACTATCATACTAATACAATTTTTGAAATTGATATTAATATTAACCATATTAACGAAATAACTTGCTTAGAATTTACAGAGAAAACCCGTAAATGGAAAAGCTGAAAACTTTGCGATCTTAATAAGAAAACTTCTAAGTTAAACAAGATTTCGTTAAAGAAGATATCGTTCTTAAATCAATGTTTTAAGATTAACAATATTGTTGAAATATCGAACTGTTGTTGAATTAAAGAAATTTGTTCTTGTTTCAAAGTATTTGAATTCTTTGCAGATTGAATGTTGTAATTCTCTTCCTCTCAAGTTACAATAATATGATATTAATATGATATATGTTATTCTATTATATTATGTTATCAAAAAAACTACTTTCTGGCTTGTCTGCATAATTGAATTGAAGTTATTCACACATGCAAAATGGAATAATGTAAAACAACACCTGTTTCTAAAGTTGGTGTTTGCTGTAATTAACCCGATCATAGGCAAAAAAAAAAAAGAAGAAAAACAAAAAGTGGGATGTTCTGTTGCAGTCATCTGGATGACAAGACCGAAAGGATGCCAACCTCAAGTGATCGAGTGTGGAATTATGTATCAGCGATCCTGTGACCCATTATCTATCTACCAACACACACATACACAAGCATTTACATACACATATGTAAGTGTATATAGCAATGCCTGATGACGTTGCCAGTGCAATTACAGTGGAAACAAATGACACGCATGTCGAAAAGTTGAAAGGAACAGAAACAGAAAAAAACGCACAGGCAAATTTCGTTTTTTTCCATATTTTATTGTTTTCTATTTCAATTTTTAATTTGCCTCTAAATGGCAGTTAGAAATGCACGCAAACTATGAGAAAACTCATTTCATTTGTTGTTCAGGTTTTTTGTCGTCGTTTTTTATTGTTGTTGTTGTACAATATTTTGTATTTTCGCCTTTTGCTGGCAAACCGCAAAGAGGTGAACGATTACAATGTCTATGAAGCATGGCAAAAAGGGCACAGATGGCCAAGAGATTTGTGCCTCTAGCTGACGACCACGAGTAAAGTGGGGAGGGGAGCGGATTTGCCGGGGGGTGGGGGGCTTTAGGCCAAACAACGTTGCTTGGCCAATCAGAGGCCGAGCACAAGGCAGCCACAACAAACATTGACGCTTGATTCGACAGTTGATTGGAGTCGAGTTTTGAAGCAAGTAGGAGGGGGAGGGGAGTAGGCGGTTGCATGGCATTCATCGTTAGTAACAATGCGTATCCATCAGAAGCTACTCTCAAACAAAAAAAAAACGCTGAAAGAATGTGTTATTAAGTTAACCGCGTAATTATAGCAAAAAGGCAACGAGAAAAATATAAATAACAAAAAAAATACAAAAACAAAAACAACAAAGTTGGCTAAATAAAGGGGGACGCTGGGGGCGTGGCAAGTGTTCCGTTGACAGTTTTTAAAAGCAGCCATTTTATTTTTATTTTTTTGTTTATACTGTCATCCTCTCTCTCTCGCTCTTTCTCTCTCTCTCTCTCTTTCTCTCTGATATGTATATGCATCCATGGCTCGGAGTATATACTTAAAACTTGTTCATTCTGTCATTCACGTATTCAGTCAGCATTTGTTTATTATACGACTCGTAATCACATAAGCAAAGCTCTGCCCGAAGGCTGAAATAACTGAATGCCAAAGTAATTGGCAAAGCGAAGCAACTGCGATCGCATTAATTATATGCTATACAGGTACTTTACTTTATTGTTGATTATCAAGCATCGAAAGCATCGTTCATATTTCTCTCCCTCTCTCTCTCCCTCTCTCTCTTTCTGTTCACTTAGTGTGGCAAAGTGTATCAGCGAAAAAAAAAAATAGCTAATGATTACACTCCTTCAGCCAGTGCAAATAAGTGACAAGATTTTCAGAAAATGCAATAATTAATTATAATAATTATGACCGATGCTTTGTCAACAATAGCAATTTTAATCATGTTCACAGACCTGCTTAGTAACACTTTGACAATCATTTAGCTATGCAAAATGGTTGACCTGATAGCATCAGTGATGCTATACATAGAAGGGTATTACGAGTATAATATGGTGGCAATAGAAATGAGTGAGAAAGCCACAGTCCCAGTGGGCTCGACTGCGTTTTTCAAAATACCGTATTCGAAAAAATATACCAAAATAATATACCAAAAAAAAATACTATATATGCTATGTATATCGAGAATACTCATTTTCAAAAATACCATATTCGAAAAAATATACCAAATTAATATCCCGAAAAAATACTAAGATATACAACATCCTATATTTGGTATATCGAGAATACCCATTTTCAAAAATACCATACTCGAAAAATTATACCAAAATAATATACGGAAAAAAATACTAAGATATACAGCATCCTATACTTGGTAGATATAGTTCAACATTCAAAACATATCATAGAGAACAGAATATACCATAAAGTACAATATATACCAAAAATACAATATATAACATAGAGTAAAATATATACCTGGTTGATTCAACACTCAAAATATATCATAGAGAACAAAATATACCATAAAGTGAAATATATACCATAAAGTACAATATATACCATAGAGCACAAAATATACCAGATTGGCAGTCAAGGCAACAAAAACCCAATTGCAGTAGGCACAAAGATATAATACCCTTCTACGCTATGGCTAGTGGGTATAGGACTATATATCTGTGAAAGGCCGAACCCATAAAGTATACTATTGTCTAATACTATATAAATAATCTTTGATCAACACTAAATATAAATAAGAGCCCAATTATATTCATTGATTTATTTTAAACGGTATTCATTAAAGATCTTTTCAGATTATTTATTCCGAGTTAAACTATGACATTCATCCAATCTTGAAATAATAATATAAAATATTATATATAATATATTATTCAAATTAAGGAATGGACAATCTAGAATTATTTCAGCATTTTGAGCTTGGTTTAAGAAGCCATCTTCTGGGTTAATTTTGGTATTATTTAATTACTGAGTGTAGAGACTGTACAAGATAGACATATCTTTTATTTTTACAATATTTGCTATGTTTGGATCTAGTTTTCTTCAGATTTGAGTCACGCCTCTTTCCGTCAATGCAATTGAGTGTAATTTTGGCAGTGAAAGCGAAGAAGACTTGCAAGTTATCTAAGAATTCATTTTATTGGACATTTTATTGACTCAATTTGTAATGTAATGTATGTAACTATGTACCTACAATATATTTGGAATATTTTTTTTGTATTCGTATTCGACTGCTGGCTTTTCTTTTATTGTATTGAAGTAGTATTTTCTTTCTATTATTAACTATGTGAGCAACACTAAGAGTGATCGTAACATTTAAATACTTATCTCAATATAACAAAATGTTATTTGAAAATGTTTAAAATGAGTTATTATGCAAATAGATATATTTTATTATTTATTGATGTCTTGTTGTCTTTTGACTCTTGTCGAAAGTTAATGTTGAATTCATAATTAACGAAAACTTAAAATTAGATATGATTCCTAGGTCCAATTAAACTAAGAAGGAGTTACCGCATTGCTTTAAAGTGCCTATTCGAATTTGAAAATAATAAAAGCTACAAAACTAAGAATAAAATATCATTAAATTGAGCAATCAACAACTTTAACAAATACTGGAAATGGCCAAAAGAATTGTTTTACTTTTGATTTTATTAAATTTATAATTTAAACACTTCAATTATTGCCTTTTACTATTCGACTTACGAGGTGATATTTTTGTTTCAACGACCTTTGTAGACTTTACTCTGACATATTATAGAATAGGAGATTATAAAATTCACACAATTTCTGTACTATTATTTTCCACTTGATTTAATTTGATCAGAATTTAAGATGATTGAAGTAAGCATCATTTAATCATCATGCCGTTAGAACTTTGGCAATCTATTTAGATTTAGGAAGAAGTTCGAAATTTCGTGAGGAATAAGAAAGAGAAAGCGAGAGAAAGAGAAAGAGAGAGAGAGAGACCTTGATATGCATCTATATTTTGCTATCTGTTTTGATTAACGAAGATGTTTGAAACATACAATAAGAAAGACACCTCGTTTTGCACCTACATATATAATATTTTGTCATATATTTTGATTCATGAAGATGTCTGAAATGAACATACATAAAGCTTGTATCTTATATATCTATTCATAATACTAATATACTCCTATGTAGGTTAAATTGAAAACAACAGATTTAATTGTACATCTCCCCATAGATTGCTGAATATCAGATATGAAATCTTGTTCTTCTTGATCGTAAGAAATAAAACAGAGAGAGAGAGAGAAGGAAATCCACCTCGATTTGCACTTTGAAAGAAGCCGCTTTGGTGTTAGTCTATTAATTGGAGTATCGCTACCTAAGCACACACACACACACACACACACACACGTCTGAACATATGTTATCCCAATTCGCAGTAATAAAGCCTTTCCGGATATGTCTAATAAAAAAAACGTGAGCTACTGTTTGGTGCAGGGAAAACTAGATTTTGCGAAGTGTCCATTGGATAATACGTGCCATAAATTGCGAAAATTGTTATAACAAAGTCAACGATGGTCAAAAAAAAAAGAATCTATAGAAAAGGCCAAAAGAAAGAAACAGGGTCCAGGACAATGCAAGCAGCCGGAAACAATTGCGGACGGCAAAAAGAAAAAAAAGTGCGTCCACATATTGGAATTGGAAAAGTAAGAAGAGAGAGAGAAAAAAGTGAAGTATTGAGAATGTGTCGGACAAAAGTTATTGTTTGCGTAAGTAATTGATACGGTCTCAATGGGATGCGATGGGAGATGGAGATGGAGGATGGAGAAATAGCGTCATCGGGCAGATCCTGCCAGGGGCATTTACAATAATAACAATAACACGCATAAATGTCAACTTCATGCGGCTGAATGTTACTTTTCTCTCCTGTCCTCTTCTCTTCTTTTCTGGGGATGCGGTTGCCCCTATAGCCAGTTGTTCAGTTGTTCTCTTCTCTGCTATTCACCATTCACCGATCCCTGTTGTCTGTTTTGTCCGTTGACCTGGTGCTTGGTGAGGACACAGCATGCGACACAATTTATCATGGGGTCTTCAGCCCTCTAATTACGCGCCGCGCTGACAAATTCCCCTAACACGGGGCAACATTATATTATTTTCATTTTTGGTTATTGCACTTTTGCAGACGACGATGACGACCCTCTTTACGATGATCGGGAGTCGGGAGTCATCGGAAATCCGGGAGACAATCGAACCTCGTAAATCCTAACAAATAATAATAGTTGTCAATTTCGTTTGCTCATTGTCACTTTGTCGAATTCCACTGATCGATGGATTCGCTAAATGGTTGTGTCCATGTGCCCATGGCATGTGTGCTCATGTCCTTGTCTCGATTGTTTCTCTGGCTAACCACAAAGCGTCGTGCTTCACTGTCTGTCCTCTGCCTCGTTTTCTGCCTAGGCTAACTACTGGGATTTGGATTCGGGGCAACAACTTCAATCAGCAAACAATGCAAATGCTGCCACAGCATGCGGTCTCTGGCTGCATCGTAAATACTGATCCAACCAGCTTACACAAAGCGATAAAAACCAAAAAAAAATTATATCAACAACCACAATAAAAAGTAAATACAAAAAAAAAAGCAAAGCTTTAAATTGAAAGTCGCGCCTGATGTGTTTGTATTTTAATTTTGCACCGCTGTTATACAACTTTTTAATTGATTGACAATTTTCACATTTATGGCTCAAATTAACAGCCGGCAACAAAGCACAATTATTGTTTTCTTTCATTCTTTTTTCTGCTGTAATTCGCATTGTTCTTTCAACCGAATTCATTTCAATGAGCTCCTAAATTAGGAACACTTCACTGAACTAAACCCCAATCCATATTTTTTTTTATCGTTTTACCTTAGTGAATCCATTAACTTAGCTTCAAAGTTCTAGATACGAATTATAAATTTATTAAACTTAATTGAAAATGTCACTTCAAAGGAGTGAATTAGAAATAAATAATAGATTGAAGAGCAGATAAAGCTCTGTTTAAGGGTAAGGTTTGCATACATCAAGTACATCAAATGCAACATTTAAAAAAAAAAACTAAGAAGCTACATCTTCGACTTTCAGATCAGTACTTAAGATATATAGCTATGGCACATTCAATAATACCTACACAGAAAGAAAAACGTGTCAATATCAGGAATAAAATCTTGTCAAAATTGAACCAAGATTATTTATTCATTAATCAAGATAGAAAATCTACAATAAAATCTAGATTGCCTAATCTTGAAATTAATGATTATTATTTTGTTTCATGAATGGAAAAATATTAAAATGAAACCAACAAGGCAAAATCGTAAATCTTGAGAATTTGTTTGCAATTAGATAAAAAAACTTATGCACAAAATAATTGCATATGACAAAAAATCGGGTCGTATTTTATTTGCTATCATTGACAATCTGGTATTTCTTGTACAATATTTATATATTTTGAATATAGTAGTGTGTTGATATACCAAATATAGCGTTTGGAATATTTGTTAGTATTTCACTGGTTTATTGATCTGATTTGCGTTTGTTAAAACTGAATAGCGAGTATCTCACAATCGAGCACACTTGATTATAGCTTTCTAACTTCAATTTCGAATGTTTTTTAATTGTTTTAACAACGTTTCTAGTTGCTTTAACGCCATTTCTTCTCTCTGTGTATAAGATATATTCAATCACAATAAATTAAGTATAAATCCTTCATATTTAAGCAAACTTTTCAAAATTTATTTCTTTTTTTATTGCTTATGCAAATTAATTGAACTTAAACACACACCTCACAAAATATAGGAGTGAATGCATTGAATGTTAATAATAAAAAACATAAAAACAGGCAATTTATTTATAAATAGCTGATTTAAATAAAAATATTAAGTAAAAATGTAAAAATCGTATTTCAAGAATTTTTAAATCAAGATTTGCAATCAGCTTGTCAATCTAGATTTTATTCTTTCTGTGTATTTAAAATAAAAATTAAAAAATAGAAAGAATATATTTTTTATGTGTTAATAATTAATTGTATCTATAGGATAATTGGTTAAAGATATCCTAAGAATACACAAAGTCTGTTAAAGAAAATCACAATTAGGAAGAAATATAAAAGTAACTATAAAATTCATCTAATAAGTGGATGTAAAATCTATTAATTGGTGGCAAATGGCAATTGGTTAATTTAGCATTTATATAACAAGTGTTCTAAGCATCAGTTACATTGACAGACAATCGAATTCAGACATCGACTGCCAAGGGACTTCGTTATGCTGAGAATAACAATTAAGATATCATCCAAAGTGCATTAAATGCACTGAGACAACATTTTGAAATCACTCAATTAGAGATAATAATTTATCAGAGCTTCTATTTGCAATTAGCATTGGCAACAACGATTCGTAATGAAGCAATAGAAAATTAGCAGAAATTCTCAGCTTAATCGTAAATAGCTTTGCTTATTCGTATTTCCATTTTCAATTTCAATTGAAAGCTGAGTCCAGCAATAAAATCGAAATATCGTATTGTATAATGTATAGACTTGTAGGTATGTATGTTCTGTATGTGTGTGTGTCGGTAAGTGCGGCAATGCACAAAACCAATTGCCTCTAATTTTCTAATTAAATCATTAAATTTAATAATAAGGCGAAGCCAAAGACACGAACCCGCCGGACGTGTGCATAACTTAGAATGGTATTGACTTCAGACTGCAGCCGGAACTTGGCCAACTTGGCCAACGTTCAACAACGGTTCAGCACGGTTACAAAACCCTTTCTCACCCCGTCCCAATGAAGGTCGCAATCAAATGTGGTTACTTACTACTTACTAAATGGGGAGAATGTCTGTGTGTGTGACAATTACTGGCAAATCACTTTATCATTAATAAAGAGTGAAAGTCACTTAGGCAGTCCTGCCATTGTCCTGCATATTGTGATTTATGTTAAAAGGATAATGTCACTTTGCGTCAATGTCAAAGCTGTGTTCTCTGTATTCAATGCTTAATGCTCAATGCTCAGCATCCCCTCTGGCCTTTTGCTGGGTAAGTACACGAGTCGAATTCAATTAGTGAACCCAACTTGCACAATTAATAAATACTACGTTATACGCTTACAGCGACCATCGACCATGAAATTCTGCATCAGGTAAAAAGCAAAACAAACACAAAAAACAAAAAAATTACGTTCACAGTTTATATTTTCTATTAAATGATATAGTTTTGAGGTATTATGTTTGCATAAGATAACGAATACAGATCTTTGTAATAACATTGGAACTGTTTCTTCTGTATAAAAATATGAAAAGGGAGTACAGGATTAAATTGCCATGACTTAAGAATACATTTTTATTATATAAAAATATTAGGAAATTAATAATATATAAGAATACTAACAAAACACTTTAGTTGAGAGAATAACATCGTTAGAGTTTATAGACAATGAAATGCAACAGAATTATTTCTTTATTTTATGTTAACCAACATTATATAACACCTCATCGAAAGATAGATTGTAAAAAAAGAGGCAACGTAAGAACATGAAGTTTTTAAAGCTCTCGCTCAAATAAAAGAGGAGTTTGCCTCAGTTTACATCATCAACTTTGCCAATGCTAAAATGCAGACAAAAAAAGTAGCTATTAAGTAGACTAAATATTCTATTTTATTGCTTCTTATATACATATACATATATAGAAAAAAATAACAAATATTCTAAAAAAATAACTGCGATTTGGTTAAGACAATTTTGGCGATGGTCAACTTTGGTATCGAAAGGGTTAATTTCAAAAAAGGATTAAACATAAGCAAAATGCAAAAAATACATTGGGAAATAAAAGTAGCTGCAGGCAATATTATTTATTATATTTATTAGGAATTATATTCATTAATGTATTAAATAGTAAACTTATTTATAATATTGAGAGGAATCTTTGCTATCAGAACATCATATGAGAAATTTGTAAGATTAAATTATAATCTATTTTGTGAAAATAAGTCAATTTTGTGAAGGAAAATATTTGGTAGTCTATTTTACGTACATATGTATATTCCCACTGTGAGTGTCAGAAAAATCAAATGTTAGTGATTAACTCCATAATTTATAAGATTGTAAGTGCTGCAATTGATGAAAGAGATAAATAAACAAATACATACATAAATTCAGTAATAAATATATCAACAATTCATAATATAAATAGTAAATATTGTTATATTGCAAATACGTTTTTTAAAGTCAGAAAATATGAAAAAAGTTATAAGAGAAATTGTAAATTGTATTGATTATTTTATTTGTAACATATATTAGCTGAAATGATCTGTTATTAACTCAAATTAACTTCAAATACAATTCGATAGACTTTAATAACCAGATAAAGTGATTTGCTTTTTATATTCTTTTTGTTGCAACACAGTTTCAAAGTCAGTCGAGTCATTTGGGTCACGTCCGTCGTTCTGTCCGTCCGTCCTTTTGAACACCTCGATTTCAGTGACTGCAAAATGTAAAGTCAGCAAACTCAACTCGGCTGTTGATGGTGTTCAATAAATAATGTATGTACGAGTAATAGGTCTAAGGACTGGCCTATTTCATATGCACATTGGCAAAAATTAATAATACCCTTTTGTTTGTTGGTGGTGTAGAAAAAAAATGACAACATTTCCCAGCCTGGATGGCTTTTGTGATATCTCATGGCCACAAGTGCTAGTTTGTTTTATGTTGTTTGAGTTTTTCTTTCGTTTTTTTTCTGTTTTTTGTTCTTTTTAACAAGCTACACGACAGCAGCGTGAAACCGCAAAATGTGGTCAAGAGGTGTGTAGTGAGGATAACTAGATATTATAAGGAACACACACACACACAGACACACACACACAGAAAATAAAAAAGAAAAATCAAGAGTGGGAGAGCAAAAAAAAAGTAACTAATTGTAATGCGTTTTATTTGAAAAATATTAATTATGAACCGGCTATCATGCACGTATCGTGTAGAACAAATTTGAATAAACAATGCGAGTGCTGTCGTATTCCCAATATTAAAAAAGAACACAAGTGAGAAAGCAGCGTAGGAGTGTGATCGACTGTGTGATACCCGCTCCCCTTTTATAGTGCAAGCAATGCTGTGTGGTATTATTCTTAAAATATACCAAATGAGATTACTAAATATAATAAAATATACCAAAGTGATTGTTTGGTATATCGATATACTATAGCATCCAAATATAATTTACAAAGTAACACGGTATTATTCTAAAAATATACCAAATGAGATTACTAAATATACTAAAATATACCAAAGTGATTTGGTATATCGATATACATTAGCATCCAAATATAATTTACAAAGTAACACGGTATTATTCTAAAAATATACCAAATGAGATTACTAAATATACTAAAATATACCAAAGTGATTTGGTATATCGATATACATTAGCATCCAAATATAAATTACAAAGTAACGCGGTATTATTCTAAAAATATACCAAATGAGAATTCGAAATATACTAAAATATACCAAAGTGATTTGGTATATCGATATACTATAGCATCCAAATATAAATTACAAAGTATCGTGGTATTATTCTAAAAATATACCAAATGAAAATACTAAATATACTAAAATATACCAAAGGCTATATTTGGCATATCTATGTATATACTATTACATCCAAAATAAGCAATAAAAGCAAAACAGTGCAGCATTATTTTAGGAATATACCAAATCAATAAACTACACAAATACAAAAATATACCAAAGCCTATGTTTGGTATATTCATATATTATTTCATTCAAAATAGACAATAAAAGTACGATAGTGCAGTATTATTTTAAGAATATGTCAACTCAATATACTAAAAAAAATACTAAAACATTCCGAAGCCTACATTTGGTATATCCATATACTATTACGTCTAAAATATATTGCAGTTTGTCAAGATAAGCAACTAAGTACCGATCGAAGGAATCGGACAGACATGGCTATATCGTCTCGGTTGCTAACGGTGATCAAGAATATATATACTTTATGAAGTTAAATTTTACATACATATATTTCCTGTAAGCACAAATTGATAATACCCTTCTACACTATGGATAGCGGGTACAAAAAAAAAGTATAGGAATGGGCTTAACAGAAGTTTACATTTTTCTACACTTTTTTTGTTTTGTTTTTGTGGATACTTTGTTTTGAGGTTTTTTTTATACCTTTGCAGTGGACAAGTCAAATAAAATGTTGACAGGTGGGCGTTGCTAAAGTGGAGGGCGGCATTTGAAAATTGGAACAGGCTGACGACCTAATTGTGAGAACCGACAAGTGTGCAGCTACATATAATCTGATAAACCGACAACAGCAGCACCAACAGCAGCAGCAGCAGCAAACACACATGTTGCGTTGCACTTGCAACGTTAGAAGCAGCAACACAACAAAAGCAGGATATTTGAGTGGTCCATCATTGGCTTAGGTATCTTGTATCTTGTATCTTGTATCTGGCAACTCGCAACTCGTCACTGCCAATGGCATCTAATGTACGAATGATAAACGATATAAATCGCACAATGTGATTATCTCAGCACATTGCGAAGAAGAACTTCCTGCCAGTCCGTCTGTCTGTCCGTCTGTCTGTCTGTCTGCTATCCTGCTGTCTTCGTCTCCCATTTCATCAATAGAGACAGAGAGAGGGAGAGAGAGAGAGATCATTGAGTAGCGCCTTGCTAAGCAATTTTTGGCACAGCGTGGGAGCCACAAGGTCTCGCTGGATGGAATGATGGCAAGACAGTGGACAATAAATGGTAGACAGGATAAGGTGCAGGACGGGCAATAATTTCATTGTTCACCGCAGCACCCAAGCAGGTCCTGTCGCGCTTTGAGACACACGATACCACTTCAAATGCTGCCTGGCTGGCTGGTTGGCTGGCTGGCTGGCTGGCAAAAAGGGATAATAACGAGGCTAATAGACGGTATCAAATTTAACTCTAGCAGATAATCATCTTGCCTGCCGAGTCCCACGTTTCCGCTTTTACGTGTCTCGTATACACAGAGCTAATACTTGACACTCACTACTGTGTGGCTCTGGATGTGGCAAGTAGGTCCTTGAAGCTGCTGTCTTGAGGTTAAGGAACTATTTTTTCCTTGCTTTTCTGTGTTCTGTTTCTGCTACCCCTTTCGGTTGCAATTCCTTTCGGTTGCAGCCTTTTGTGCACATGCTTCAAAGTTGGCAGCAGCAAATGAAGCGTGCTGCATACTAGATACTCAGATACCCAAATACCCAGATGCCGATCCCTGATCCCCGGATCTCCGATCATAATGACGATCCTCAGGTGTATCGCTTGCCGTCAATCTGACATCAGTAATTAAATGCAAGTTGCGAGTTGCGAGTTGTGTTGCACGAATAGAACCCAAAAAGGATTGCGTGCACTTTTTATTATTTTTGTTTTTTGGGGAGCACAGTTGTCAGTTGGTTCCTTCAATTAAATGTCATGTGAATTACGCCTCCCAAAAAAAAAAATAGAAGAATAGAAAAAAGAGTTCAATTTGGTTTTTCAGTTGGCATTCAATTATTTACATAGCAATCGCATGCTCGACAAATGTATCAAAACTTCCCATGAGTGCGTGTGTTGTACAGTTGTCATATTCTAAATGAATACTATTTGAATACTATTCAATTGAGTATTGTCAGAGTGTGTGCGCTCAACCCTTTAGGGTTGTCGTTCTCATTCGCTGTCGCTGTCGTTGTCGTGAGGCACAATTCAAATAATAGGTTCTACATACAATTCAACATTAAACATTAACTAATAATAATAATACCTGTGCCGCCGTTTGAAGACTTGTTAACGAACTTATTAAGCGTAACATCAGGAACTTAGAAAATTACTAATACCCCCTCTCCATCTTCCTCCCCTCGACTCCTATGTGTAGACGAGTTCATACTCGTGTGCAATTGAAACTAATGTATTTAAGTCTATAATAAATGATACTAGACTCAACTCAACTCAACCCAACTCAACCCAACTCGACTCAACTCGACTCCCGACTCGCTTGAGTGTGGACAGTTACCACTGACCCTTGGAGTTGTCTATTGCCTATCCGCAAATAGAGCAATTAGTATTTCTACCATAGCATTTGTATGTGCTACCTTCTATGACATTTGCTGATACTAAAACCTCTTCCCACTTTCCTGCTTTTAACATACTTCTATTTTATTGCCAATTTCCAATTGCCATTCGTATGCAGAGTGAAGACAGTGGACTGACTTTGATTGGGTTTTTAAATTATTCAGCTTGAACTCAATTAAACTTCGACTTCGAGAAGAAGTTACATTTCTAATTTCATGTTGAATACGAAGTATATCTAATCAAAGCATCAAAACGTACTACAAGATACTCTAGCTTTCTAGATATCACTAATGAATAGACAATGCAAACTCATATTTAGATTTTCAAGCTTTTAGGTAAAACAGATCCCAATAATATATACTTTATAGAGCCAAAAATTACTTCTGATAAGTACAGAATTTAGGTAAAAATTATATTAAAAGTTTAAATTTTATAATTACAACATTAGATTATATGAACATGCATATCTTGACTGGAATTATCTATAAGAATTATTATTACAATGAGATGAGCCAAAGCGTCTAAGGTTAATCTATTAAAATCCTTATGTGAGGAAATTTCTTTTATTGTTTAAGAACATAAATATTAAAGATGTACAACCTAAAGTCAAGAATTAATGATGTACGATTAATGCACTTAAGAATTTGAATATATATTTCGAATAAATAAGAAAACAATGCTGTTTTACAAAAAAAATATAATTTTTATGATTAATCGATTACACTTTTTGTTATTCCTTTTCTAAAATTCTTTTTGGTCCTATAACTTTGGAAAGTTTGTCGAAATTCCCAATTGGAAAGTGTGTCCGGATGTTAGGAGTCAGTTTTTGTAAAAAGAAATTGATTTTAGACGTGTCTCAATTGATGAATGCAACTTTAAGATATTGCACATTTCTTTTAGAGAGACGAAATTTGAAAGATATTTCTCGAGTAGCTAGAAACAGTCGTGTACATAGAATAAAAGACGATTGCATTCTACTGAGCAAAGAAGAGAAAACTAATTAATAAATGAGACGATTTGATACAAATGTATCTCAATTGAAGAGTATGTTATTTGATTTTGTATAGATTGCATTTACAATATCCCCTGCAAACTTCCTTTATTGTGTCCTTAGTGATGGGGGGGAATACTGGAAGCATAAATGAGTTGAGAGTGCTCAGCAGCGAAAACCAATAGCCGCAGGACACCAAATGCAATTTGCTTAAATGTCATCGCATCCCACAACAAGCGAATGAAAACGATAAATGACAACAAAAACGGCAAAAGTTAATGAGATTAAAATACGTTGCGGGTGTCCTTGCGTCGTTTTTGAATTGCGCACTGCGGGATACTTAACGTAATGCGCTGAAATCGAGAAATCGAGAAATTGCCGAACGCTAAATGAAATCGTCGAGAACGGAAACGAAAACGAAAACGGGAACGAGAACGAGAACAGAAACGAAGTCACTAGTTTAATCATAGAAATAAGGGAATACACTACACATTCGGAGAACTGTACAACAAACATTTATAGAGTCATCAAAAAAAGAAAAGAAAAGAAAAGAAACCAAAGGGAATTGTCATCAAAAATATTTGAATACGCTGCATGGATAAGTTATGAGACTAAGAGAGAGAGAGAGAGAGGAAAGAAAGAACGAAGAATGTATGTGAAGTGAGAAAATGTGAGGAATGCAGGCACATAATGTACATAAATCACTGCCATAAATTAGTTTGCTTTTAATTGCGATTATTATGCTGATAATAGCGCATATTTAACGCGAGATAAACATAAATAATCGTGTCAACTGCAAACAGATGCGGAAACCGAGAAAACACACTGAGAACAGAACAGAAGAGAAGAAGAGAACAGAACAGAAGAGATGGCACAAGAGCGAAGAGAGAAGCATGACAACACACGCTGGACAGTTCAGTGACAAGCAATGCCAACAACAACAAGAACAACTACAGTGAGAAGTAGATGTAGAAGAAGAGGAGACAAACAACAACAAATCACGCGCACTCATTCAGCTCAGCAGCAGTAATAACGGCAACCACACAACACACACACTGATTTAAGACACTCGAAAGCAAAGGATGAAATTTGTGTGTGTGTGTGTGTGTGCTGTGCGCTGCTTTGCTTTTGCTTTTGCTTAATGAAAACAATGTGTGAACAACGGGGGAAACAAACACCCGCAGCGCCAAAGGCGGGGCAACCATTAAGAAATTTTTCAAGTGCCTTGCCGACCAATGCCGCCCCCTGCCCCCAGCTCCCCTTCCTCGTTGCTCTGTCTTTTCTCCACAACTTCGACTCCAACTTTCAGCTAAAGTGTTGACAATTTGGAACAGCTGGTATTATGCACCATAGTTCCCAGTTCCCCTCTTCCCTGCTCCATGTCCTCTCTCGTATGTGACAAGTCAACGTTTTGCCCTCCTCCACTTCTGGCAAAGGGCGCTCGATTGGCAGTGTCTATCGTGTATTCCATATTTACATATACTATAGCATATACCCTGTACTTCGGATGTTACTAGCGGGTAGTCTGAAAACAAAACTTTCCACTGCAATTTTAGATTTCGTTCAAAGATTTCATTCAAAAGCTGAACTCAATATTTCAACTTTTCCATTCAACATTTAAGATAATTACAATTTCATTTGCCATTAATTAATTATTAATGTGCTATTAAATATTATATTAAATACTTATCTGATATATTCCACATCTTTCTTATAAATTCCAGCTGTGCTATAAATTTAATTACTTTAACTTCCCAACAAAACTCGGTTTTGGTTTAGATCTCATAAACATAAAAAGTTTATTTGTAATAGGTTTCATTTATGCTATAATTTAATTATTCTATTATAATAATCCTTTCCATTGTATCGAATAATTTGGTTTATGTGTCTAATTGATGCAATGCAGTGTTGTTAAGTTCCCAATTTTGAATAGTAAATAAATAAATTTAAAAACACAAAATTGAACTTACTAAACACTTATGTATATGAAAATTATCTTTGATTTTAAAGAGGTATCTATTGTTTGATCAGTCTAGAATGCGATGTCATACATCCTTCCTGGTTTAATTAAAATTTACTGCTAATGATTTTGTTAGCGCCGCCGAAGAGCCCATTTATCATCTGCCATGTCCTGTGCCATTGTCACAGTGGTGTGACTCTGCGTGCTCATACACTGAAAAAAAAACAATGCTCCAAAGTCAAGATGGTTCTTATTTTAATAATATTCCAGTATTGCAATGTATTGCTTTGGTCTTTGTCATTCTAAAGTAAAACAACATTTGTTTGCTTATTTATTGAATTAAACAAAAGATGAAATCAAGATTTGGTTTAAATATTATTTGAATTTGGTTAAACTTTACATTTTTATAAGAAATTTATTCTCGAGTATTTTAATATTTTAAATTCGTGGTTTCTGTCTAAAATAGTGGTATATTTTCTATAACCATATTTTATTTTCGCAGTGATAATATTCTACAATTGGTTTTACTATTTAAAGAAGTAGTCAAAATGTAAAATAAACGTTTCTTAAGAAATTATTTATGCCCCCTTTATTAATAAATGTCGAATATTGATTAAAATTCTATCGCAATTTATTTATTTTACATGAAAAACTTATAATATGCAAGAAATCAAATGTAATAGATTAGTTATTTAATGTTAGTTCATGATATATAGAAATTTCTGGTTGTTGCCATGAATGACTCAACTTCAAATTCTTTCAGTGTAGATGCGCGTAGTCGTAGCACATTTTGGGCTCTAGTGTCAAGTGTGAATGCTTTGGGAATCCAATGCCAAACGCATGCTGCTCTGAGACGTGTTGTGTTCTGTTCTGTTTGGTTCTGTTTCTGTTGCGTTGTCGTTTTGTTGATTTTCATTATTTTAATTTACAACTTTCGTGGCGCCTCTTTGAAATTTGACATTATGAGCGAAGTGTACAGCAAGCTAGCTACTCGAATATCCTCGAATATTCGACACTCAAAGCAGATTCGAGTTTAGTATCCCTGTTGTAAATAAAGACGATAATGACAGCAAGTGAGAATCATTTTGTCAGTTTGCAGAGTAAATTAACTTGCTGATGCTATAGTACTTAAAATTTTTATATTTTTACGGAGTTTTCAAAGCATCTAATTAGATATGATTAGTATTCCAAAACTATTTATGTACATTCTTTTTTTTAATTTTTTAACATTAATTAAAATAAATGTATAAAAAAAATCTGTGGATTTTTTCAAGATGTTTTTTTTTATTGCAAAATAAATATAAATATAGCAAAATATCTTCTCACATAAAGAAAAAACTTGTTAAATTGAGGAAAAAATCTTTAATCAAGATTATATGATGTCAAAATTGAACAAAGAAAATCAAGATCAAAATTCTACAAAACATTTTGATTAATTTCAAGATTATATTTTTGTTTTATGAATGGAAAAAATCTCAAAATTGAACCAAGAAGGAGAAAACGTTCAGGAAAGTTTAAATAAAATAAAAATATTATTTTTTCTTGTGTTTTTTTGTACACGATTTATAATAACATTTATGTATGTTGGAAATATGAACTGTAGACTCAAATCTTGAATCTTCTGCTGTCAAATAAATAAATAATGCAGTATATTTTAATACCAAATAGATGTTAATTTCGCTTAGAAGTTGGGGAAAGCAAATAGTTATATATAATATATGTATATATTATATTTAGTTAGTAATATTAACGTATGCTGCAGATATGAACTGAAGGCTCAAATTTGAATCTTCTGACGTCACATAAATAAAAAATGCAGTATATTTTAATACCAAATATATGCTAATTTCGCTTAGAAGTTGGGGAAAAGCTAAAATCAAAGCAAATATGAACTGAAGGCTCAAATTTGAATCTTCTACTGTCAAATAAATAAAGAATACAGTATATTTTAATACCAAATAAATGTTAATTTCGCTTAGAAGTTGGGGAAGCAAATAGTTATATACATATAATATATGTATATATTATATTTAGTTAGTAATATTAACGTATGCTGCAGATATGAACTGAAGGCTCAAATTTGAATCTTCTGACGTCACATAAATAAAATATTCAGTATATTTTAATACCAAATATATCTTAATTTCGCTTAGAAGTTAGGGAAAATCTAAAATCAAAGCAGATATGAACTGAAGGCTCAAATTTGAATCTTCTGCCGTCACATAAATAAAAAATATAGTATATTCTTATACCAAATATATGTTAATTTCACGTGAACTAAAATAAGATGGGACTAAGAAATACTCAAGAGCGTAAGTTAAACGGATACTCACGTCTCTTATAGTAATTTATGTATTTGCTGTGAAGCATTTGCTATTCATTGTCATGGAGACATTGCGATTGCTAAACATATGAACATCGTTGGCCACCTCCCTCTTTAAGTTGAATCCTCCCCCCCCCCATCTCATAAGAAAAACGAAAATAAATGCACAGCTTAATCTACTCTTAACGCACACACACACACACACAAAAAGGAAAAAAGGCAGAAAAAATCAAAACCAATCTGTACTCACTTCAATTTCAATCTGTTCGTTCCCTTCTTCTTCTTGTTTTGGACCCTTGGACCCTTGGAAAACATCTCCCCCATGCCGCGATTGTCTGGCAACGACCCCAGCTAAATCTACGGTAATAAAATTTAAATCACCCAAAACAAGAGTCAACATATATACAGAAGCCAGCGATGAGTTTTGTCGTAAATAACGTAACTGGCGAAACCAAAGCAAATAGCGTTGAGCATTCAGAGCGTTAAGCGTTTTTCTTCTACCCATGACATTTTTGTACGCTTACGCTTACGGTTAAGTCGTTAACGACAAGGATGGTCGGGCGGGCCGCCCACGATGACGCCCACTACGCAGTATATACCAAATATAGTATTCGGTAAATGTTAAATAAACTGTCGCTGTCTCTGACTCTGACTCTGCACTCCAAAAATGCCAAATGTCACCCTCTATATAAGGAGGAAATTCCCCTTCTCGTTTTGCCTCTTGCCACCCATCACCCCACTTCCAACAATGATCCGGTCGGAAGTCCTTGCGTCCTTGCGTCCTTGTGTCCTTGCATCCCCGATGATGGTCATGATTGAGTCTAAACATATTTTACGCTTACCACCCATTTTTACCATACTTACCAGCATAATTTGTGAATTTGGGAAGATGCAGATACAGATACAATTTCCGACAATCGTCGACAAATTGATTTTTATTGGGAGGCAGGCACTAAAACACAAAAAAAAAATAAAAAAAAAAAACAACAACAGAAATAGAAATAGAATATAATGAAATTGTGTCCGAAATAACTTCTGTTTTTTTTTTGTATTTATTTTAAATTGAAATTTTATTTTTTCTTCAATTAAAACTTTTGAAATTTTGTTAAATTGTGTTAAAAAAAAATAAAACATATGAATATAATTACATATATATATATATAAATATAATATATTTACTAAAAGATGCAAAGTGTCAGCTAAAATCGATTTGTGGTCGTTTTGTTTTAATTTTTATTTTGTTTTCTGGTTTCGAAGTAAATCCTATAAATATTTACTTAATCGTATGGAAATTAATAAAACAACAAAAATATTTAGCACTGAAAAAAATGTATTTATCATATGGTTTTTGTTTGTTTTTATTATTATTATTATACGGATAGCAAAAATAAAACAAATAACTAGATTTATTTTACAAAATGACGCTAAGTACGCAACACTAGAGAGAGACAAATTTAAAGAGAGCGAGATAGAGAGGACTGCATAAAATACAAAGAATTCAATTGTTTCCATTTTTTTTATTTTATTTTTATGATTTTACGATGTTCTCTAATCTGTCTAGTTAATAAGTTTGTGTGTATAGAAAGAAGTCCTCTCATCTTTTTTGTGGGTTTTCTTTCTTTGGTTGTCCCTCTGCCAGCACCCAGTTTTCTAAACATTTCTTTTTTTTAATATTAGTTTTAAGCACATCCAATTAATTTAACTTTGAATCGATCTTTGTTGATTTTTGTATTAAGCAAAGCAATTGTTTTTTTTTTGTTTTGTTTTTTTTTTGTAACCTTATTTAAGTTATCATCAAAATTGATTTGTTTTGCCTTCCTTTATTTGGACTAGAAATATTAATTTAATTATATATATATATATTTAATATATTTTGCGTTTTCTTCTTCTTCTTCTGCATTTGTTGAGCTTGCTTGTTAATGTTTGTTTGTCAACCAATAATAAGACTCTCATGTAATGAAATCAGATTTCGCATTTGTTTTTTTGTTCGGTTTATGTTGTTGTTTAGTTTCGCATTTTATTTTATTTTGTATTCAGAATATAATATATGTATGTAATATTGATGTATATATATATAATAAACGTTGCTGTTTTTCTTTCTTTTCTTACTTTTTGCCAATAGATAATTCTTTTACTTATGCAATATTAAAAAAAAAATTACATCTATGTGCTAGTAAAAAAAAATTATCAAAATTATTTTACTTTTGCTTTTGCGCTAGCAAGAACAATATTTGATAGGTTCCATATTTGAGAATCATTTACGATTTAGACATAAATATCTATATGTATGTGTGTGTGTTTAGACGTATTATTAAATATATATATATATATATATATATATATATGCGTATGTATAGACATCTAGAGACATGTTAAATACATATATACAAAAGTTATAAACTGAATTGTGACACAAAAAAAAAAAAAAAAAAATCTAGACAAAAAAAATTGTATTCGTCTTGCGAATTGATTTGCAAATTGATTGTTATTAATTAAGTAGCTGATAAATAGCTGATTATACATAACAACACACACATATATATACATATATATATACACGTACACATATATATATATATACATATATATATGTGGTAAAGTATCTGCCAGATACATTTCGCTCTCTCTCTAAAACCTAAGGACTCGACACGTACAATTACAATTACAATTACAATTACATACATTCAATATAGTGTAGTTGTTTTTCATTTCATTTTCATTTTCATTTGCATTTTCATTTGTTATTTTTGTTGAAGCAGCTCAAGAAGCAATTTGTGTGGCAACCAGGAACCCATTTCCGCTCAATTGGTGAACAGAAAGGGTCCCAGCGAACCTCAAACCATCGGCGGCTTGATATCGACCAGGGCGCTGTGATCGAGTCGATGATCCAGCCCTGGACTGGAGGCCGATGCGCCTGTGACCAGGTGATGATGATGGTGATGTAAATGCGTGTGTGGATGGGAATGTTGCTGCGAGAATTGCTGATGTTGCTGTTGTTGTTGTTGATGCTGTTGATGTTGCTGCTGCTGTTGCTGTTGATGTTGCTGATGTTGTTGATGTTGCTGCTGTTGATGCTGTTGCTGCTGCTGTTGCTGCTGCTGCTGATGCAACATCACCGGCGAGCCGCCCGCGGCGACCATCTGGTGCGGCGTGGCCAGGTGCAGACCGCCGCCCAGCAGACTGCTGCCGCTGCCGCTGGGCGTGCTTGAGGCGCTGTGCGCGTGCAGCGAGGTTGGGGTGCCGGGATGGCTGCCACCGGCTACCGACCGATTGGAGCTAGCAGCAACGGGGCCGTTGCTTGTGCCACTGCCATTGCCATTGCCACTGGCTCCATTGCTGCTGCTGGTTGCGGAGCCACCCCCGCCGCCACCAACGGCGCCCGTCTGTTGGCCACTGGACGCGCCGCCCAGCCCGTTCGACTCACCCGACTGATTGGCGGGATCCTCGGAATCGCTGCACGACTCCGAGGAGCCCTTCTTAATGCCACCGATGCCATTTGGGGCGGTGCCGTTGTGGGTCTTCACGTGCTTGGCCAGATGGTCGCTGCGCATAAAGCGCTTGTTGCACACGGGGCAAGCAAAGCGCTTCTCGCCGGTGTGCGTCCGCAGATGCCGCTGCAGCTCGTCGGAGCGCGTGAAACGCTTGCCGCAGAACAGCCAGTTGCACACAAAGGGACGCTCGCCGGTGTGCCAGCGCAGATGCGCCTTCAGATGCGACGTCTTCCCGTACACCTTGCCACAGCCCGGAATGTGGCACGAATGGATGTTCTTCTTCCGCAAATGCACCCCAGCCGGACCCAAACGCTCCGCCTCCTGGCAGTTCGGGCAATCGCATGTGGCACGTCCCGCATAGCGACGCTGCGACCTCGGCGATGGCGTCGATGGCGACGATGTTTGCGGCGAGGCAGCGCTCGCTGCTGCCGCCGATGGCGAGCTGTGGGGCAACGAGAAGCCACCCACGCCCACCCCGACGCCCACGCCCTGACCCGGCAGCATGCTCTTGTAGGTATCCTGCAGCAGATGCTGACCGGAACCCAGCAGGTGGGCGGTATTCGAGAGCGAATGCGACAGCGCCGAACTGTAATCGCTGCCAGCAGCAGCGGCATTCGCATAGTTCGCCATCGTCGAGTGCATCCCTGCGGCCTGAACCGCTGCGCTTCCCATGTCCAGCCAGCTGCCGGCAGCCGCAGCGCTGTGCATGTCCCACCATCCGTTGACGGAGTTAACGCTGGCTGCCTCGGCTGCTTTGTGCGAGACGGCATTGAAGGGCCAATCGTAGGGATGGCGAGAGTACACCGATCCAAAGGGGGCGCCCTCCACCTTCCCGAGGAGACCTTGGTGCATGTGATGATTGTCGGCCACCATGCTGGCGGTGGAGGTTGCGGTGTTGGGAAAGTACAGATCGCTGCCGTAGGCGCTGGCTGCCGGTGAGCTGCCGACGGCGGCGCACGATGAGGCCAGAGGTCGACTGTAAGGATAGATACTGAAATTACTCGCAAGTTGTATAGGGCGAACTGCATGAGGGATGGGGGGGGTGGAGCGTACATGACGCTTTCGTTTCTTTTGTCGGCAACGCACAGTGGTGCACATCGCAATGCCATGTGCTCAATGTGCACCACTGTGCGACGCCGTCGCGCTGCTTACCTAGCTGTGATGTTCACCATCGTGCTGTTGCTGCTCGCACTCGATAAGATGCTGCTGCTGCGTGTCCCTGCCTGGCCGGTGTCTCCTCCTCCGCTGCCGCTGGAACTTGAGGAGCTGGCTGCTGAGATGGCGCATGGTGAGTGCTGGCCAACGCTGCTGCTTCCACTGCCGCTGGCCGCACTGCCTCCGCCTCCACCTCCACCTCCACCGGATGTGCCACTGTTGCCCGCTGCTGGCGAGTTGGGACTCTTCTTCCACGGATGGAATCCTTTGCCCACAGCCGCGTCCGCGAGCGGTGGCGGCGATTTGTTCGACAGCTTGTTGCACTGGGCGGCCAGCATGGCCAGCGGAGTGCCGCGCAGACTGGGATGATCCTGCAAAGAAGCAAATTGATTCATCAGTTACGGGTTGAAGTGAAGAAGTCATCTGAGGATTCACATCTGTGGAGTGCCTTGATTTCAATACAAAGTTCACTCTAAATAAAGTGAACATACAAAATACAAATGGATCATCTTGTTTCGCCTAGAGAAGTAACAAAGCGAATATAAGCTTTTTTGAAATGTGGAATTTCAATTTTATCCTAAATTTCAGGAATTTAGACGTAGAGTGAAAGTTGGCTCCATAAATGTTACTAAAAGTTAACTTAACAAGTGATATACCAGCTGCCTATTTTGAATAAATACAAAACAATGTGGTATCTTATTTATGAAATATACCGAATTAATATACCAAAAAAATACTACACATTTATACCAAAGGCTTTTTTTCTACATCAACATAATCGTATACTCAAAACATTCTGTATTGTACAAAATACCAAATTAATATACCAAAAAAATACTGAAATATACCGAAGTTTTTTTTTCCTAAATCGATATATTCTTACATTGGAATCATTTCATAGAGAACAAAATACCAAGTTAATATACCAAAAAAATACTAACATAAACCTAAGGTTTTTTCCCCCTCTTAAATCGATATACTCTTAGATACAACACGTTCCATAGATTGAAAAATACTGAATTAATATAGTGCAAAAATACAAAAATATACCGAATACAAATTAATATGCCGAAAAAAATACTAAAATAGACCTAAGGGTTTTTTCCGTTAAATCGATATACTCTTAGATACAACACATTCCATAGACTGAAAAAAACTGAATTAATATAGTGCAAAAATACAAAAATTTACCAAAAAAATACTAAAATAAACCTAAAGGATTTTTTCCCTTAAATCGATATAATCTTAGATGCAACACATTCAATAGACTGAAAAATACTGAATTAATATAGTGCAAAAATACTAAAATATACCGAAGGCTGTTTTTCCTAAATCGATATACTCTTACATTTAAAACATTCTATACTACAAAGTACAAAATATATTTTAGATTGTCAACCAAAATGATTATTATCCTATTATTTATAATTACAAAATTCTGCAACTAACTCGATTAATTATATGGTATGCTTGATTCATTTAGTTAGTTTTCATCTAAGAAAACTACATATTCAAATCGTTCAACATATTAATTGCTTCAATTTTTTTCCAATAGAAAAATGTTCAATTTTATTTTACTATACTTAATCTTTACACTAAATTGTTTTGTGTATCTATCTTATAATTTTAATTCGAGGTGTTCATAATAACAGTGTAATTACATGACAGCTTGTCAAAGAAAAAAGTGAAACAATTAAGTTGATTGGAAATTTTAATCATTTGCAACAAATGAACATCGATTATAAGTTTATCTTTAAAGTGTTCTTTTTTTTATGGATTTCAGATTTCATTTAGCTAGAATTTCTATAAATTCTTTCACTGCACTTGGACTTGTTCAAGTGCGATTATCTTGCATAATTAAGCAGAGCACCTTTTGCACAGATTTTCAAATTATTTAAATACAAATTCGTTATGCTCAATTTCGCTTCCTGTTGGCTGTTGGCTGTTGGCCACACCGACATCAACAGATTTCTACTCGAAATGCCGCCGACCCACAAAATTAATTCGCTACGTAAATCAAATACAAATTGCGCTTTTTATGTTAAATGCGACGCATTTTTACGGTCTATTTTCTTGTCTTCTTTATGCAGCAAAACACAAAAATACGGCTACGTGGCAACTGTGAGACAGCACAGTAGATACAGTGGACACCCGATGAAGTGAACTTTCTCTAGAGACAAAGGAAAAATATTCAGTAGCTATACTTTTATACTATAGATTTGAACTTGTATGAAGTGAACTTTCTCTAGAGACAAAGGAAAAATATTCAGTATATATTATATACTGATATACTGAAACATTTTTAGCTATACTTTTATACTATATATTTGAACTTATATAAAGTAAACTAACTTTCTCTAGAGACAAAGGAAAAATATTCAGTATATATTATATACTGATATACTGAAACATTTTAGCTATACTTTTATACTATAGATTTGAACTTATATGAAGTGAACTTTCTCTAGAGACAAAGGAAAAATATTCAGGATATATTATATACTGATATACTGAAACATTTTTAGCTATACTTTTATACTATGTATTTTTTTTACAAAAGTATGGAAAGAAGGTTGCAAAAGCATATTTTATTTTTCGACAGTATTTTAGTGATATACTGAAACATTGTTAGTTATACTTTTCTTTTACAAAAGTATGCAAAGAAGGTTGCATTTATTTTTCGACAGTATTTGAATATACTATACATATATAGTAATTAGGGAATAATGCTTTATACTGTCCGTTAAATTACTTTAAAATACTAAACAAGACTGACATAAGAATAACACGTAAATCGTAGATCGTAAGAAAAGTATTAAATGAATCGAAATCAAAGAATCTAGATAAATTCCTTTCCTGAACAGTTGCAGTTGAAACAAATTCACCAATTATCTTCAGTGCTGTGAATCTCAAGATTTCTCGTGTCCTTTTCATTGTACATCTGTTTTGTTGAGATATTCAACTTAATCAATTTCCATCTGTTTATTATGACATGATTGACGACGGTCGAAGCGGAACTTTGGGCAATAATTGCCAAGATTACCAAATCCCATTTGCTGGCTGTCGTTGATCCTTTTGCTAATTCCCATCAAACATATTGCTGCGACAGCTCAACAACATTCGTTTGACGCACCCCAAAAAAATACAGCAAAGAGAAAAGATTGTCAACAAAAGCAACAAAACATTAAACAGGCAACATCGTGAAGAAGAGGAAGAGCTGCAACCGTAAATCGAGTGAGGTAAAAGTCGACTTGGCCACTTTTTGCTTTTGTTTTTTGTTTGTGTGTGTGTGTGTGTTGACCGCCCAGTAGTCAAGTGGCTGTCTGGCTGTCGAGCAGAATTAAGTGAATAGTTTCTGTGCAACGATTTACAGTTGTTGCCTAGTTGGCTTTACCGTTGTGCCTAGTCTTCAAAAGGAGAGCGAAAAGCAGGCAGGAGGAGGAGCAGAAGGAGGAGCAGTAGCTAAGAAGGAGGTATAGCCAATGTTGACAACCAGCAATCAGCCGAAAGCCGAATATCGAGGTCGCGGAAGCTGCTATTTGTCGGATAATTTCTCGGGGGTCGCCCTACTACTGATGTTGTTGTTGTTGTTGCTGCTGCCCACCAAACCAAAAACAGTTCAACTTAACGGCCAAGTTGCATTTCCGCATTCGCTCAGTCATGATTGCAGGGGACGCTGTGTGTGTTGGGTGTGCGCTGCTGATTGGGCGGATAGACATTCGGATAATCGGATAATCGGATAGCTGGTTGCTGTGACTGTTTTGTGCGCCCAGCTTCAGCCCCATAGCCAAGACTCGAACCCCAAAGACAGTGTCTGGCATTGTGGCGTGCAATACTCGTATGGTAGACAGGTGCCACTGTGCCCCGCTAGCAGTGTAATGACATTGCCTCACACACACACACACACACACAGACTGAGAGGGATGAGCCTGTCTTTGGCTCAGATCAGTCTCAATCGCTGCTGTCTTCGTCTTCAGCTCGTGCAATGAAGGCCACCGTTTCACCGAAAATTCGATAGCCGAGCCAAACGAAGCCAAAGATCAACTCGCACCACATAATACATAATTGGAGCAATTTCAACGTCGTGCAACTGCGCCTCTTAAATGTGTATGTGTATGTGTGTGTGTGTGCTTAAGTGTGCAGCATGAAAGTTATGGAAAACCAGTAAGGATGCTCTGGCATTGAATGATCGACCAGTAGATACCACTTGATCATCTACAAAAATGTTCAAATTAATATAGATATGATTGATGTTATTTATATTCCTAATTTTCGTCATGATTTACGTTATGATAATATAAAATAATATAAAATATACCATATGTAACACAATAATATAAAATAATATATAAGATAATATATGTAAAAGAATAAAATTGTACTATATAATATTTGTATGGTTTTCAATATCAATTAAAATTATGAAAAATAATTATGTTTGAATTTGTTTTTGTTTACTTCTTACTTTTTATTAAATTTCATAGAAAAGAAATAATGTTTGAACCTTAAAAATGATTGAAATTGAAAAATGAATGAAATAAAAGAAAACTTAGAATTCCACTCGCATTAAACATTATTCCTGATACCACATAATAAACATTTACATAAGCCATATAGTTTGTAATATATAACAATGGAAAGCAGTAATATTGCAATAAGAATTTTAAAAATTAGTAAAAAAAAAACAAAAACATTTAATTAAAATAATAAATTAACTTTTCAACTGACACCCGATTGATTTAATGCGATTTAATGAATTCCACTTGAAGTTAAACCCACGAAAAGATCATAAAATTGTTGAATTCGTAATGAATTTAAAGTGATCATAGAATTGCATCATATCGTAAATCAAGCATTTGAATTTATTTTCCAAAAGAATTTGCATAAAATGGGTGCAACACGGAATGGAAAACATAAAAAGAGAGAGAGAGAGAGAGATAGAAACCATGATACCCACTTGCCAGCATGCAATGTTTACAGAGCAGGCTAGTTAGTCAGTCAGTCAGTCAGTCAGTCGTTCAGTTAGTCAGTCAATCAATCAAGTCTTTGAAAATTAAAGTGTACGTTTGATTTGATTAATCGTTGAGCGCGCGGAAAAACAAAATAATAACAAAACGCCAGTAATAATAATAATATCTTTTATTTCAATATCAATATACGCCTCTAATCTCGCATAACGTGAGCTATGCTTAGCTTTTCTGCCCCACAGGGGGCGCCACTGAGGCGCCATCGAGTCGACCTAACGCCATCCGAATTGACCAAATTAGCGAAGCGCGTCGCTGTCGCTGTCCAACTGCAACTGCAACATCGGAAAAGAACAAGAGAACACACAGAGGGGGAAAAAAAAGAAGCCTAATCCCAAAACCGAAGCGAAGCGAGGTGAATTGAAAAGAGGACGACAGACAACAACAACACACATGAATAATGAATTGTTTTCCAAAATTTATGTTATTGGCATTAAACAATGAGAGCCAGAAGAGAGTTCTGAAACTGTGTCCAGTTCTCGCTCCCACTTCAAAGGGCAACGCTTCGGGCCACATCGAATTTAGATTTTTTATGTTTTTATGGTTATTGCCGACACGCTGCCTCTGCCGCAGTCGCAGTCGCTGCCTCAGTCAGCGTTTCGCTGCACTTTGTTGCACTCGTTACTCTGCAGTTGGTCTGCCCCCTCTCGCTCTCGCTCTCTCTCTCACGCTGTCTGTCCGTCCGTCCGTCCGTCTGCTGTCTTTCTTTTGTTCTCCCACTCACACGACCGAGTGCGGAGCTCTTAAGCGCCAACACCTGCTGTGAAAATTATGACACCGCCTCCGATTGATACGCGCAACTTGTTGTCGGCTATCGCACAAAAGGTGCTGAACCTGCAGCGCCGTCGTTGATAGCGCCCGCTGTGACTTTCAGTCTTCCGACCTGCCTGTTGCTGTGTTGCTCTTACTGTTGTTGCTCCCTCAGCTAGACACAGTAATTTGCTGCCGCCACCGCCACAGCCACCGCCAACGTCACCGCCATCGCCACCTGCTGTGCTAACCGAATTTGTTTAACTCGCGCCTTGCTCTGATTGGCTTCCAAATGACAATAAACTGCCTTTCATTAGCCAAATGCATTCCCCCCCCCCCCCCCCCCACCTACGTTTTCCTCTTTGATATTCCGCACAACAAAACACTCGTAATTATGTTTGAAAATACTCCAAAATTTTAGTTTTCCACTAGAATTTTAAGAACTAATTAAGAAAATTGGAAACAAAAAACTACGCGACATTCTAAAGTTTGAGCACGCTTTTTGAATTAATGTTTTAAGCTCTTTAAATATAACCTACTCTGTGTTTAAATTGATAGCTAAGAAGTTAAACAACATTTAAATATATGAACTATGAATTATTATTTTATATGGAATTTATTTACGTCAATCGTAAAAGTTGATAAAAGAGTATAATTTGGAATTACAAATTGACTGATATTTTAAAATATTATATCAAAAATAATACATACACATATAATAACAAGTAAGAAAACTACATTCGAAAGCTAGCCATTTTGAATAAAGGCAAAACTGTTGCGGTATTATTCTAAAAATATACCAATTAAATATGGTGAAAAATACCAAAAGCTAGGTTTGGTATATCGATATACTATTACCTTCAAAATATGCAACAGGTATTATGCTAAAAATATACCAATTATATATACTGAAAAATACCAAAATCTAAGTTTGGTATATCGACATACTATTACCTTCAAAATATACAACAGGTATTATGCTAAAAATATACCAATTATATATACTGAAAAATACCAAAATCTAAGTTTCAAAATATACAACAGGCATTATGCTAAAAATATACCAATTATATATACTGAAAATACCAAAATCTAAGTTTGGTATATCAATATACTATTACCTTCAAAATATACAACAGGTATTATTCAGAAAATATACCAATTAAAAATACTGAAAATGTCAAAATCCAGGTTTGGTATATCGATATACTATTACCTTCAAAATATACAACAGGTATTATTCAGAAAATATATACCGAATGAATGTACTAAGAAATATCGAAGTCTATAATTGGTATATTATCACATCACAAATATACAAGAAAGGCATTACATCCAAGAAAAATATACTGAATCAATATAGTACAAAAATACTATTACATACAAAATTTACCAATTAGAACAAAATATGTCAGATTGCCAACCCAAGCAGCTAACCGAATGGTTATATCGCTAAGATTTTTGTCATTGATCGAGAATATAAATGTATAATTTATGGGATATATTTACATCCTTCTGCTTGTTACATACAACGTTAAAATACTCTTCTATGCTATAAAAATCGAATATACAAATCTGAAAGATATTTGATAGCTAAGTTCACCGACGGCTGCACTTGAAGTTGCTTGTAGAATGGACTCAAAAGGTTAAATCATGTTGACACAATTCTCTGTGTTGTTGCAAAAGATTGCAGAGTGGCAAAACATGTCTAGGAAATTGGAAAAACTAATTGAGAATTAACAAACGCAATTGTTGCACACATGTGTGTGTGTATGGATGGGATAAATGTTTCGGTTGCAACTCGCAAAACTAGTCTGAAAATAAATGATTTACGGCAATCATTTATTTTTATGGCACTTTTCTGTTTTGAATTAAGCGTTTTCAATTGAATCAATCGAAATGGTTTACTCGGAAGAGCACACATTAGTTGAAATGATTCTTCAACGCGTATCTAGAACATGTATCTTGTATCTTGTATCCATGTGTGTAAAAGTTGGGGTAGTAAAATCGCCAAACTTTGTGGCACAGTGTAACAAACACTCAAAGGCAATCAAAGCAAAGCAAAAACTCTTCTCAACTCTCAACTAGCGCACAAAATTTTGTTGGTTAGTTTGGTGGCAACATAAAAAAGTAAAAAAAAGTTAACTGCAGTCAGGCTGCAGATCGTAACGGCGCCAATGTACACATATAAAAGCGAAGAAGAGGCAGTAAAAAGTTAAACTGGAGGCAACTGCAATTGGCAATTGGCAATGGCAAAACTTGCAGAGCTCCCAGCTCCGAGCTCCGGATTCACAACCAGCCACAACCAAAACAGGGTCTGCTGGTTGGCTACCCAAATACGCGACCCGCCACACAGATGAGCCAAAAAACCAAAAAAAAAAATAATACAGAAACTAAATGGTGTGGTGTAGAAATTGTGGTGCTGTGGAGCCAAGTCGAGTCAAGCCAAGCCGAGAGTTTCATAGGCAATTAAAAAGTTCATTTTTATTTCAGCAGTCAGGCAGGCAGAGAGAGGCAGTGTGAGAGAGGGGAGATGGCGACGGAGGCCTGCCAGCTAACCAGAAGCCAAAACATTGCCATCCTCTAGCCCAAGGCAATTTTTGAAGGACTCTCTCTCTCTCTCTGTGTGTGTTGACTGGGAAGGCTGAGGCTGAGGCAGAGACTGAGGCTTAGGCCGAGTCATTGCCATTAGCATGTAAAGTGTAAACTAATGGCTTTGATTTTGGCTGCTTGCTGGCTGCTCAACAGCGTGGGAACTGCTGACTAACTCTGCTGACGTTGGTGCAAAGGCAAAAGCCAAAAGCAAAGGCAAAGGCGATGGCAAAGGGAATGGAAATGGGAATGGCAAAGGAAACAAGCGAACTGCTAGCGAAGGGTCAATGTGGAGCACGGTTCAACTGGTATCTAAGAAGTTTAATAACATAAAAAAAAAAAACGAATCGCACACAGAAGTTGGCTAAATCAGCGACTTCTATACTATATACTATAATGTGCTGCGCCTCAGACAAAGTTAAAGTTTGAAAACTGAAGCCAGCATCCGTGCGAAAGGGTTTTGTTGTCTGCTCTGTCTTTGTCTCAGCGTGGTCCAGAGTTCCTTGAAACTGGTCCTGTTCGTTGTTGGCTTGTTCTCGATTGCCTGGATGCTCTCTTATAAGTAAGCCATACACGAAAACTCATTAACAATGACGCAGCCGCTGCAAACGGGCCTCGAAAAAATAACAATAACAACAGCAACAAAAATTAATGGAGTTTCATCATAATTTTATTTCTGTTTTTTTTTTTTTTTTTGTAGTTTGTGTTTTTTTTTTTTCTCTGTTTTATCTGCGAGGCAAAAGCGAGCCTGTTTATTGTTGCTGGCGTTGCTGTTGTTGCTTTTTTTTATTATTTATTATTTTTGCGAAATCTTAAAAAGCGGAATCGACTCAAGTCTCAAGTCTCGAGTCTCTGAAGTCAAGTCTGCGCCAGAGATAATTACGGCTCCGGCTTGGGCCCCCAATATATAGTATGCAACACACACACACACACACACACACACACATGCACACACACACAGACAGACATATGCGTGGCCACCGTTTTGTAGCCATAACCCAAATTGATGAAGTGCATTAAGGTGTCTTAAATGTGCGGCAACAGCCCAAAGTCGACTCTCCAAAGCCGATCCCGATCAAAACCAAACCGAGCCGAATAAGAACGCTCTACTCAAGCCTGATCGATTATGAAATACCCTGTAAAGCAGTCCGAATGACTGATGAAGCTCTAAAAGCTCTAGATATGAAAACTGACTTAAAAAAATTTACTTTAATTGAAAGGAAATATCGAAAATGATATAAAATATATTGAACTCAAACATTTTTTCAATGTTTATTACTTTATTTACTTTTAAATTTAAAATATCTATATTTTTGTTTTAGAATTTACAGCGATTACACAATTAACGCCCTTAACGTTTATTACTTTGTTTAATTTTAAATTAAAAAATGTGATTTCAGTCTTTGTAGGTAAACATTTATATTACTTTAATATTATGTTATATTATAAATATACATGTAACAAAAACTAGTTCAACTTCATAATAGATTACTATTTATTTTAAAAATACAACAAATATCAATAGTTAACTTTAAGGCTTATAAACATCTGGCAACATTTTATTTAATTTTCATTTCCACATTTTGAATAAATATTTCTATTGAACTTGAAGCGAAACGACTCTATACACGCAGTCTGCTCAATGTTTACAGGGTATAACAAGTGTAATATACGTTTTTAATTTACGAAATGCTTTAATTTTATGTTTATGCCTCGACAGCATCAACAGCAACAGACTCGAGTAGTTGGCTCACTTTACTGTTCATTAGTTGGTCGCCTTTGATGGGATTCCATTTGAACGCGCAGTTCATCACTGCCATGTGGAGTAGATAGAAAGAAGAGTATCGTTACTCGTTACTTCTTCCTTCTTCCTTCTTCCACTTGTTCGAGTGCAGGACACATGAGTACTAGAAAGAAGGGAGCTTTCAACCCCACACGCCCACTTGGTCTAAAATGTCATGATTAACTGACCGCTCATTAAGACCACATGACAGTTTTTCTCTCTTCCCCCCCCCAGAATGGCAAAAGCATAGCGCCTTCTAGCGCTCTCTCTCCCCCTCTCTCTCCCCCCGCTTTCTCAACTTCGATCAACCCTCAATGGGGTCACATTTAATTTGTCTCATATTGCAATTAATTTGAACTCTAACTCCACTCTTGCCACTTGGCTTGGATGGGAGACTAAAAGAGTGTTTGGAGTACTGTCTGCAATTAATTGGGGTTGATTATAATGGTTATCAATTATGTATCAAGTGCAGCAATCTTCGAGATATGGCAAAGGCAACGAAAAGATACAAATCCATTGCATTTTTCATATTTCATTGCAAATGATCCGATTTTATACCCATTAAACACGCGCTAAATTGGTATTACCTGATGTACTTCAATGTATTTAACGCGATATTTCCTGACTTTTTCAACATGTGCATACTATAAAATAAGCATACTTGATGTATTAAAAACATCTTGTTGTTGTCTGCAAATACTTGTAGCCATTTAATTAGAAGTGTCATTAACATAGATTGACATCTAGCTTTATCATGAATAGTTTATGACTTACAAGTGTCTGATACACGGGGAACTTATTACTAAATGTTTTCTGATAAGTACTTTACTAATTATTAGACTTTATTAGATTAGTGATTTAGTTTTTTAGTTTCTGCCATACTTCGAAATGTGTAACAAGCATAAATAAGTATGAAAGCGGAAAAAAGCAACTCGGTGCGGTATTATTCTTAAAATATACCAAAATAAGTATCATTTTGGTATATCGATAAAGTACTACGTTCAAAATATACCACAGACGGCAAAATATACCAAATTGTGAATTGAAGCAATTAAGATTCGATTTCTTTAGACGTTTTTTTACAATCTAAACCATTTCTTAAATAGCTTCAAGAACTTTTATCCGAATCATAAGAGTTAAATAATTTGGGATTTCAATTGAGCTCCCTTTTCGTCAGTATATCATCGAATAACAAATTTTATAATAGAGAACTGCGTTTGATTAAGTTTATTATTTTATAAACTAATGAAATTTGATAAAATATCATTAAGAGTGAGCTTGCTCAATCGACAGATGTGTTTGGGTTGTTCTGCAAACAAGTTTCTTAGAAAACCAGCAAAGGAGCTTCATATATAATATAATATGTATGTATGTGCATGTGTGGTGAGCTTAGTCCTGGGTTCGCTCTACCATAGAGTGGATGTGATAATTGCCCTCTACTTAGACTGGTATTGGACGCTTTCTTTTTTCTTCGTCGTTTTTGTGGTTCGTTAGTCTGCGTGTTAAGCAGCAATCCAAGTTTTTCCAAAACGTGCCACAAAATTAGAAAATTATTGCTAAACTATTTGCAACTTGACGTGTCGGAGATATAAAGTTTAACGAGAAGAATCATATTTTGTATAACAATTTGTGAGTTTGTAAAAAGGTTGCGCAGTATTGGTAATTATTTGTTAATTTAAGAGGAGATATTTTTTATTGGAATGCATTATAAAAAAAACAACTGAATTGATTTAAATTTTGTTGTCATATTTACATATTTACATATTTAAGAAGACCTTAATATTATATGCAGAGATAGAATAACTTGACGGAGTAAGCTGAAGTTTTTTATTCATGAAAATATTTGAAAAAGTGGTTTATGATTTGTAGAGAAATTTTGGTATGTGTTCTGTGGCACGTTCAATTAATAAAGTTCTAATAAATTAGGAAAAAATACTTCTTACTTCTTTCTTTTAGGAAGAAGTGAATCTTCTTTGTTCTATGGACTGAGTCATGAGTCATCAGTCCTCAGTCAGAACAAAGAATTTTATAACATAAATTGAGCAGATGAGCTGCTTTTAGTAATAAATTTTGATGAAATCAATTAATTGAGGAAAGCATAAGAGGCAGAACTAATGAAATCATTTAACCAACAAACATGAGTAAGTAAAAAAAGCGAGTCAAAGAATTTCACAAATTTTGACCTTTCTACATGTATTTTATTTACATTTGAAAATACTATATGTTATAAATTTCGCACTTTGATTAATTAATCAAAATAGTTTATTAATAGCCACAATTTGTAGAAATTGATAGGTGAAACTCAAATGTCTACAAATGTTTGGCAATCTCCACATACGATGTTTGTATTAATATCTTGAGTACATTACAATAGTGAAAGTTGAAATATTACAAGCAGCAAGTTAAATACACAATATCGAAAGCCATCAAATAAATTGAAAATACGTAAGTTAAAATAGAGAGAGTGCTTGACTTGGAGATACCTCTTAAACACTTTAAGACAACTTTGAGTTCGACTATAAAAAAGTTGAAAAAGTTTAAAGCTTAAATTTTGATGAAACTCCTTTAACACCTATGATTAATTATTATAAATTGTTGAAATACACATCTGAAAGTATAGAATCAATTGATAATTTGCTAAATTAAATTTTTTTTATCTCCAATAACATAACTATTTGTGACATAATTCTTCACCATATATTAAAGAGAGAACAATCTACATCGGAATATTTCGTTGTTAAGCACCTTCGATTTTACGTTTTATTTATATTTTATTATCTTTTTTTGTTGTTGTTGTTGCTGTTGTTGGGTGTGCACGGATCAAAATTAACATTTTTGAAATTTTTCAGTTGAAAGCGTAATTTTAACAAATATTTACACGACCAGATAGAATCTTTAGCTCATTTTGCTTAAAAAATGAACAAATTTAAACGTCGCCGCAAGCAGTCGATGCTCATGTTGATGGTCAGGCGATCATGATCTTGACGACTTCGACTGCGACTGAAACTAAAGCGAGGACTTCAACTGCAACATTGAGATGAAGAGAGAGAGAGAGAGAGAGAGAGAGAGAGAGAGAGATTGTTGCTCAAACTGTGACGGGGAACTCAACGCTAGGTCGTGTGTTGAAACCAAAAAAAAAAAAATAATAAAAAAAAACTGAGATCTGGCAGGGAGAAACTCTTAGATTACTCGACAAGTTAGTCAAGTCAGCTAAAATAACTCACATGATCAGTCACTCACTCATTGACGCTGTATACAACATGAGTAAGTGTGAAGTGTAGGTGACTGTGTGTGTGTGTGTGTGTGTGTGTGCAACGTGTGTCTTCATTAGTCGAATAATGGGTCTGATCGCAAACTGATATATTTATGATGAAGCCATTGATTACATTTGTTATCGGCTGGCTTAAGATAAAGTGAAGACAATAAATAATTATTTATGCTAATGTTGTGCAGAAGTGTTTATAAACATGCGAGATTAAACAGATTTGAGGTGATAAATGCATGACTTTTATCAATACAGCCATAACTCACTTAGCCGCCGCACATATCATCATTTAACGGCAAAAGTGTATTGCGTGCATAATTGCAGTTAGCGTTGAATTCTTCTCAGCATTGATATCCCAATGAAGTTACTTAACTGCACTTCATGTTTTTTTTTATCAATACAGCCATAACTCACTTAGCAGCCACGCATATCATTTAACGGCCAAACTGTATTGCGTGCATAATTGCAGTTAGCGTTGAATTCTCCTCAGCATTGATATCACAGTAAAGTTACTTAACTGCACTTCATATTTTTTTTGCGCTTAGCGGCCTATTCATATTTGTAGTATCGTAATTGTGGCCCTTAAGTGAGATGACACTTTAAAAGCATATTATACAGCCCAACTATGCTGATCATGTTTTTCACTTAACAACTTGTAACACTTTTGGGATTACAGTTGTGGCCGTTAAGTGAGATTATAGTTGAATACTACAGCCGAGAACATACAGCACCATTCATCGTTTGGCAAATAATGATTTCCTTTGATGAGGATCCTCCTAAATGCCTAAATGCATGACTTTTATCAATACAGCCATAACTCACTTAGCCGCCGCGCATATCATTTAACGGCCAAACTGTATTGCGTGCATAATTGCAGTTGGTGTTGAATTCTTCTCAGCATTGATATCACAGTAAAGTTACTTAACTGCACTTCATGTTTTTTTTTTGCACTTAGCGGCCTATTTATATTTTTTGTATCGTAATTGTGGCCCTTAAGTGAGATGGCACTTTAAGAGCATATTATACAGCCCAACTATGCTGACAATATTTTTCACTTAACAACTTGTAACACTTTTGGGATTACAGTTGTGGCCGTTAAGTGAGATTATAGTAAAATACTACAGCCGAGAACATGCAGCACCATTCATCGTTTGGCAAATAATGATTTCCTTTGATGAGGATCCTCCTAAATGCCTAAATGCATGACTTTTATCAATACAGCCATAACTCACTTAGCCGCCGCGCATATCATTTAACGGCCAAACTGTATTGCGTGCATAATTGCAGTTAGCGTTGAATTCTCCTCAGCATTGATATCACAGTAAAGTTACTTAACTGCACTTCATATTTTTTTTGCGCTTAGCGGCCTATTCATATTTGTAGTATCGTAATTGTAGCCCTTAAATGAGATGGCACTTTAAAGCCCAACTATGCTGATAATGTTTTTCACTTAACAACTTGTAACACTTTTGGGATTACAGTTGTGGCCGTTAAGTGAGATTATAGTAGAATACTATAGCCGAGAACATGCAGCACCATTCATCGTTTGGCAAATAATGATTTCCTTTGATGAGGATCCTCCTAAATGCCGCTAAATGATTCAAATGGCGCAGCAGGAGATTTGGTCAAAGTTCAAGAATGAAAACACCGCTGCTGCTGATCACAATGACGACGATGACGATGGCGATGGCGAGAGGGTCTCTTGCTGCTGAAATTAATGAAAAAGTGAAAAGAAGAAAATGCGGCAGAAAGAGAGACTGCCAAATGGCAGCGCGCATTTCATTTGATGGATGACATGGGATCAAATCCCGACGAAGGGAAGCAACGGGGATGTTGGCAAGGGAAATTAGGAAGAAGGCAAAAGCAAAAGCAAAATCAGAAGCAGAAGCAGGCAAGTAAAAACTGGAAACTGAAAACTGAAAAGTGGCAGGCAGAAAGGCAGCCGAGTTTTAGGTGAGTTTAATGTTTACCCCATGTTGATCCGCATCAGCCAAATGTGCAATTTTGTAACAAATTAGCGAGCTATCACAAATACAAATACAAAATGGAGAGGCTCTTTTGTTGTTGTCCGCTCCGGATCAGGTAAACCCCGATCTGAGCTGAGTCCGGGGTTAAGCACAAAACACTAACAACTAACAATCACAGCAGTCGCGAGAGTGGACGACCACAAGATACCCTGCATGGCAGCCATTGTCCTTTTAACAGGCAGCTAACAAAGGAGAGAGGGGAGAGAATACACAGCTAATTCTCACTCACTGCTATTTCAATGCAAATCCTCAAGCACTGTGTGGAATAGCGCCTGTTAAACAAACACACAGAGAAAGAAGAAGAATGCACACATTGTGCACTTAACCAAAACATTGCTCTAAATCCTCGCTCTAATGCCCATTTTAGCGAGTGCAAGTGCAAAGCCCAAAACAATGCTCATTGTGTTCGTCTGGCTGACAAAGTTTTGTTTTTGTTGTTTTTTAAACAAACAACAACAGCACTTGATTCCGAAAAGTACTTGGAAATTGTTGTCCGTCTGTCCGTCCGTCCGTCCGTCCGTCCGTCCGTCCGTCCGTCCGTCCGTCCGTCCGTCCGTGTGGTGCCATTGAGTGTTATCAGTAAGTAAAGCGCAGCAAAAGTGTTCAATTTGCAAAAAAGGTAAAAACTTTACCTTTTATATGAGTAGTACTTTTATTGCTGTCGACGCGACCAATGTGGTTGCTATCGCTATGTTGCTGTTGCTGTTGGTGTGTTGCCATTGCCGTTGTTGTCAGTCGACATGCGGTGTGTTTGCGGTAATTGCAAATTGCAGTGGCATGCAGCTGCGGCCTCTAGAGAACGAGAGCCGCTAACAGATGGAACCACAGACCAGCAACCAGCGACCAGCAACCAGCGACCAGGGTTCGGTTTGGCTTGGTTTGGGTCTCTGTCTATACTATAACTTAGTCTTAAGCTGACGGTGGCTATTAATTAAAAGTGACGAGTGTGTATTACGTGGCTGGCTGCTTCACCACGTACACCGCACATTCGCGTAGCACGCCATTCAAACCCAGAGAAGAGAGTGAGATAGAGACCAAGACTCGTATCAACAAAAACAACTTATCTAAGCGACAATATATGCATACTCGCTTAATATTGATATATTAAGTAAATTAGAAAAACACAATGCATTGCGGCTTACTTCCACTAATTGCAATTGCTCAAACTAATCGCATGCACTTTAGTCTTTTATTTCCCTTCCCCTCCCCTCAACACCCACTCGCAGCATATTCATCATTTTAATCATTTTTTAACACGTACATATTTATTAGAAACAGACTGCATATTTATTCTGCACATGAATTCAATTCAAAACACTTTCCTACAGTTAATAATTCAATCTAAATTTGAGAAAAAAAACTTGTTTCACTGCATTTTTGTGATGAGTTTGTTCGACGACATCAAATTGGGGCAATCTTAACAGGCTTTGAAAGACCCAAATGTAGTGGAATAAATATTTAAGCTGTTCGGTATATTTTAGTATTTTATTGGTATAATAAAGTGGTAAAATTATTGGTATATTTTGATGTAGAAATTCATTATATCGCATCATATATTTTTTAACATATTTAAAATTAAATTTTGTATACTGGTATATATTTAAAGAGTAGAAATTCTTCAGCTCAAATATATTTTAGTATGTTTTCGGTATAATAATGGTATATTTTGAAGTAGAAATTGAGAATCTCGTACAATATATTGTTTAACATATTTCAGTATTTTTTCGGTATATTAAATTTTGTATATTGGTATATATTTGAAGAGTAGAAATTCTTAAGCTCAAATATATTTTGGTATGTTTTCGGTATGATAATTTGCTAAACTTTTTATTTTTTCGCTACAATAATTTTGTACATTTTTATATTGATAGATGTTTAAATAGAAGACATTCATAAGCTCATTAAATACATCTTTTATGTATATTTTAGTATATTTATTTGGTATATTTTAACGATTACACTGATTTTGCACTGTTTTGTTGCTTCTATTGAAATACGCTTTGAAAGACCCAAAATATATGAAAATATGTATCGATAAACTGAATATAACCCTAAAAATGTGTTTAACTATTAACAGAATAAATTAAATAAAATACCGTTAATATTCACTTAAGAAGTTATCTCAAAAATTGCCTGTAAACACCTACAAAATCACAAGGCATATCGAAGAAGTGTCAAATGGGAGATAAAACAGTTTGCCATATTGATCTTATTCATTTAGTTGCACTTATCTGAGATTGGGCTAGTGCAATTTACATTCATAAATATGCCATTGATAACTGACTCGAAATGGTTATGACAACGGCAAAATACAAAACGCAAAATAAATAACCCAAAAGCGAAGAAACAAAAAAAAACAAGTCAGACGCTCGTCTGCCTCATTCGGTCATCTTTGTTGTTCGATTCATTTGAATTAGCTCTATATATGGGATATGGATAAGAAGTTGGAGTTGAGATTGGAGTTGAAGTTGAAGTTGGAGTCCAGGCTTAAGTGCGGAACCCGAATGAAACTCACGCCCCGCTGTGAATGCTTCATTCAGTGAGTTCCCAAAATGCTGCCGAATGTATTCACAGTGTCTGCATTTTGTATATTTCACAGTGGCTGCTTTTGCTTTTGCTTTTGGGCTTCTGCTGCTGTCACTGTCACTGCCACTGCCTCAGACTCTGTTTCTGTTTCTGTATTTCTGTTTTGTGGCTCTGCCTCTGCCGCTTCTGTGCTGTCCGTCTGTCCGTCCGTCCGTCTGTTTGGTTGTGGCTCTTTGCCTCTTTTGCATATTCATTTGGAAGTGGTAGACAACAACAGCAGCAGAACACCGGTAGCCAATTGCCTGGCAGTTTAGGTTGCACCAATTCATTTAATAAAAAATTAAAAAAAAAAAACGCAAAAAAGTGCATAAAAAATACATGTGAAGAGACAAAGAGTTTGCGTTCACTGTGCAAAAATGTTACTTATTGATTTCAGTAGCGTTGACACTGGCTACAAGTTTAGTGTTTAGCTGGTTCCAGTTTTTTTTTTTTGCTTTTCAACGTGTTGACTTTGATTAATGCCCATAAAAAACATTTACGAGACAACTATAAAGAAACTCGCTCAATCGCTTGATGTTGACCAACATTGTGCACAATTATCTGCATATAAGATATTGAAACCAATTTAGTTTGAAGTGGAATGAAGTTGAGTTTAAAGCTACTTCCCCGATAGTACTTGTATAATGCGAATATTTATTTACTTTACACTCGTACTATTTTATGGCAGGCATTTAAAAAGTGCTTATCTAGATAATTGATTGTCATATTCTTTGACCCCGCTGGACAAAACGAATGAATGAAAATAACTATATAAATATGAAAAAAACATACAATATGAATAGCGGAGAATCAAACAAAATAAGCTGCTAAACAAGAAAATTATGATTAATATTTAATGACTCAATAAATCAAATCTGTGTGTGTATGTGTGTGTGTGTTTGTGTTTGCCATATTGTGACTAGTTATTGTCATTGTTGCTATTGTTATTTTTATTGAGCATTAAATGACTAATTAACAAAACACAATAACACCATATAGCAAACAGTAAAGCCAGATAGACACCATCGATTAGCTTGGCCAACAACAACTATAATATAGATGGAATTTTAGCGTGGAGAGTGGAAAACAAGCCATAAAAATTGATCATTTCTGATGAATTCCACACACGAAAGCCAACAGCTTAACACAAAAAAAAACAAAAAACAAAGAGAAAAAAACGTGAAATGAAAATTCATTTTAGTTGTTGGCTAAACAGCAAAATCATTTCGTTTTAGTTAACAATTTTTATAGGCAGTTAGCAAGTTGCACCATAATTATGAGCAGAACTTCGAGCTCAATTTGAAGCTCAAGCAATATCTCAGGTCCACGAAAATATGACCCATAGACTTCTTCTTCTTCTTCTTCTGCTTCCTAGCATGCACTTTGTTGCCGATGCCTTTTATTATCAGCATTTTTTTAGGTGCAAAGTAGAAAATTACAACCTGAACACACGCTAACTTTGACTGCACAAAATAACTCCCCCAGCTGCAGACAACCAAAGACTCCGAGATCTATGCGATCTATGAGAGAGAAAGAGCAAAGGGTTTTCCATTTTTTCTTTCTTTACCGAAAATTACCAGCAATTTTCAAACAACAACGTTTAGTTTTTCATTTTTTTTTTGGCTTAGACGATGCTTGACTGCAGAGTCAAGTTTTTTTTCCTCCTGGAGACGAATGTGGGAACAACGCGCTTGGCGACGAATCTTATAAACGTTTTCGATTTTTAATATAGTAAAAAAAAAAGCGAAAAAATAAAATGCAGTCGTTGTAACTTTCTCTTTCGCTCTTGCTTGAAAACTGTTCTCTGATCTGGCTAATCGTACGCAAGTGAACAAGGAGTCGTTGTGGTTGCTGTGGTTGTTGTTGCAGCTGCCTGCAAGGCAAATTTGTCATGTCAACAGCAGCGAACAGCGAGCGGCAGCAACGTTTTCTGTCAGTCGCTCTTGACAAACAACTGGAGTGGACAAAGGTGATGTTGCAATTCTCATCAATGGCACAGCCATTGAGAAAATTGTGTGTACTGGAATTTAATTCATTGCCTTCAAATGGCAGCAACAGTAGCAATTGCTGTCGCTGTCGCTGCTGGTTGCTGCTGTTGCTGCTGGTTGCTGTTCTTGCTATTTGCATGCAACTTATTTATCAAACAAGCAAGCGCAGCAAAAGCTGACAACAATTTGTGCGCGAAACACATTTCGATTCAAGAAAAATGTTATGTGGTAGACGCTGCCATCCGTATCAGCAGCAACCACAACAGCAACAACTTCGATACACAAACTTGACTTGGCTTGTGGCCAATAGTGGGCGTTGCATAAAATTTCGTTACGTTTCAATTGCATTTGGTGCATATTTTGTCGCCGCCGTTTGAAAATAGACCGTATAAAAATATGCATACCTCAACGGATTTTGGCACGACAACACAACAGCAACATCGACAGCAACAGCAACAGCAACGCCAACAAATCCCGCCCACTTTATCACAACTCAAAGGCAAAGACGTCGCAGTAACAATATTTTTTTATTCTCTCTCAATTTTTTTGTTTTTTTTTTTTTTTTTGTCGTGGGCAATGTGCCCTCAAAATGAAATTGAAACTGAAACGAGTTTTAACGCTGTTGCTGTTGATGTTGCTGTTGTAGGTACTAACTACAAGTATGAGTATGTTGCTATGTTCGCTATGTTGCCTTGCAGCTTTATGTCCAGCATCGTGCCATGGCAAATCAATCAATTTGCTTGCCTCGCTTGGCATACTTATACCCTGTAAATATGCTCTGCGAAGCGGCAACCGACTCACAATCAAATTTTGTGGAGATACTTGATTAGTTTTCATATTACAATATTGCTTAGCAGTTGAGAATTGTTTTTCAAACTATTTTCATAAAATTCAGATTATTATTTATCAAGCTTAAGAAAATTTAAGTTCAACAAAAATCCAAATTTTGGAAATGCTTTTATTATTCATTTTTCATAGTAAAAAGATGTTTGGTAGTTAAAAGTTATATTTTTTACCCATTTTTGAGATTATTCATATTATTATTATTGTTTAAAGTTAACAAAAAAAATCGCATAATGGAGAGTATTAATAAGTATTCTTTTTATTCTACATTTAACTAAATGCAAATTCGAAGATTAAGATAAAGTAATTAAAAAATTATTAATCTTTTAAAAAGTTTTGATATTATAATGAATATTCGGAATTCACAGTTTAACATTTAATTATTAAACTCAACAGAAAATATATTCATTTTTTAGTAATATCAAATTATTGACGGAAAAGAACTTAAACTAAAATAATCATATTTATTCCTCATTTTAAAAAATATGAATTGAAATATTGAAAAATCATGAAATAAACTCATCAAATATTATATTAATTTTATTTCTAAAAATATGAATAGAAATCTTGAATAATCATAATCATAATTTCTTATTTTTAAAAATATGAATATCAATATTGGTTCAAATCTTTTTACTATTAACTATTCTAATAAAATGTGTGTAAAAGCAATTTAACTGATATATTATTTAACTAACTTTTTCTTGATTGTGGAAATTCCGTTAAAGACATTTTCGGGTATTAAAATCAGTTGAATTAATTTTGTATAATCTTTCATTTCACTGCTTCGAACTGTGTAGAGAGTATCAGATAGTCGATCATTTGGCTGTTTTGACGTTCTCACTTATATTTTGTTTATGTTGATGTTGCTGTTGATGCTGCGGATAATCGTTGCGCTTCATCATGCCACAAAACATGAAACATGAACATCATCAACGCCATTTGAACGAGTGCCGTGTGCAAAGTTATAAATCGAATTTTCGAACGTTTGACTAGAGTCTCTTTGACTCTGAACTGAACTGAGTCTGGTGAGTGCATTGAAATCGTCGAGGTGATTTCATTTTGCGACTCACAATGTGGCCCAAAAAATGTGAAATGAAAAAATGAAAAGCAGCAGAAGAAGAAGAGGGCATATAAAATGTTTAAGTACACGCTCGCCTGGTGGTAATCATTGCAGATACGAGTACGAGTACGAGTACACATTAAGCGGCATGCTTCATGCGGCATGCGGCATGTGGCATGCGGATTATCGTTGCAGTTGCCGCCGCTGGGAACTTAACAGCCACAGCAACGGCAACAGCAACAATGATTGCATATTTTAGTAGTAGAAGAAGAAGAAGAAGAAGAAGAAGAAGATGTTGACCTTATGACTGACTGCCTTATTAGATGTTTGAGCTTTAAGCAAATTATGCACCTTTTTTTTTAGTTTTTTGATTTGCCTTTAAGCGTTTTTTGAGCTGTCGTCAAAGTGTTTTTTGTTTTTTGCAAATAACGGACTTCTTTAATCGCAATGTTCTTGTAGTGCAATAATACGGTTTGTTAATTAAGCGCACTTTTCATGAACATCAAATGAAAACAAGTACGAATGTGCCAAGCGCTGTAGGTCGACTGTGAAATACCCTGTAGCAAAAGTGTGTTGCTATTTAAATTGGTTTGCTTTGCTCTGCATGTTGTTGATTTCTTTTTGCATCTAAAGATAACTAATATACCCTACTCCTCAGCTTGAATGCTGAGTATCAAACGCGTCAAACAGTGGGCAATAGCATGGCAACACGCAACTGCAGCAACTGCAGCAATTGCAACTGCAGCAGCAGCAACGACATGCAATTTTCTCTTCTATGCATAATGAATCTAAATGTAATGTGGCAAGCAGCAACGCCAACGCAGTGGCAGTGGCAGTTGGCAGTTGCAGTTGCAGTTGCAAGTGGCAAGTGGCAGTTGCAAGTGCTCGGCTCTTGCATGCATTTGTCAATTTAGCATGCCATCAAACATCCTTTCAATTCTTTTTGACAACAGCCGCCGATTTGACACTGTATTAATGTCATGCCATATGGCTGGCTGACTCGCTGCAGCATTTGCATGCCTCGCTAGAATGCAACGCAGCATTGCAACTACAAGCGGCAGCAACAGCATCTGAAGCGAAGCGACGGCATTGAGCATCACTTCACTTGTCAACGCGTCTCGCTAACGAGAGCATCATGAAATGACTTTTTACGACTTCATTTAATATTTAACACAATCTTTACAACAATGCTGCTGGCATTGTGGCTGCCTCTCTTGCCACTTGCCACTTGCCGCCCGCCTGCTGTTTATTGCCTTGATCTTGCTTTTGCTTTTACTTTTGCTCTTTCTCACATACTACATACATACTTTATATATAACATATATAGTATTGCCGTTACGAGCTGCAAAGCAACACGGCGTCGAAATCATGAGCGCAATGAATGATCGTTTTATTCGATGCTTTGACAGTTGGTCAATTGATGTCTGATTTTATCGAATTTACAGTGATTGGAACAGCAGAAAACTTTTTTGTTTTTTTTTTTTTTTTTTTTTTAATTGACACTTTTTTGTGTCTTTCGTATTTACATATTTATATTTTTAATACAAAGAATATATTCAATTTTGCATAACTTAGCAGCTTCTCTTATTAGCTAAAAAATTAATTTTGAAAATATATTCAAATTAAAACAAACAAAATTTAAAGCAGAAAATCCAACTACAAGTCAAGAAACTTATCCGCAAAGCATTTTGGTAATATTTGAAAAATGCAATGACAAAAATATACCGAAAAAATACTGAATGTAGATTTGGTATGCTAAAATACTACTACACTTAATGTAGTAAAATACAGTCAAAAACACTATGCTTCAAAAATACTGAAATTTACCAAAATGTATATCATTTGGTATATAAATATACTAACACATTCAATATATACTTTAGGAGTACGCATTAAAATACATCCAAATACAATATACCAACATAAATACTGGCACATCCCTAAATGCACATTTGGTATATTGATATACTAACATATTCAAAATATACTTTAAAAATACTGAAATATACCTAAATGTATACCATATGGTAAGTCAATATATACCATAGTATGAATGCGCATTAAAATACAGTCAAATACAAAATACCAAAAAAATACTGACGCACGCCAAAATGCATTTGGTATGATAATATACTAATATATTCAATATATACTTTAAGAGTGCGCATTAAAATGCAGTAAAATACAATATACCAACTTTTTAAAATGGACATTTGGTATATTGATATACTAACGCATTCAACATACTTAAAATACAGTCAAATGCATTATACTTTAAAAATACTGAAATATAGTATACCTAAATGTATAACCATATGTTAAGTTGATATACTAACGTATTCAATATATACCATAGTATGAATGCGCATTAAAATACAGTCAAATGCAATATACCAACAAAAATACTGGCACATATCAAAATGCATATTTGGTATGATAATATACTAACACATTCAAAATATACTTTAGTAAAATACAATATACCAACAAAAATACACACACATATTAAAATGGACATTTGGTATGTTGATATACTGACACATTCAATATAATTAAAATACAGTCAAATACATTATGCCGCAAAAAAACGTACTGAAATATACCGAAATGTACATTTGGTATACTTATATACTACTACATTCAATATATATTATTTAAGAATGCGCATTTAAATGTAGTATACCCTATGTGTACAGACTTGAGAGCGGTATATTCACAGCTAAAGCAGAATAATGAATTAAACACTTTTACGACCATCGTCAGCGCTCGTTTCCTGTCGGAAGAGAACTCAGAACGAAGAAGATTCCGTTGCATTCTATGCGTCTGCCAATGACACAGACACAACATTCTTCTCGTTGCTGTTGCTGTTGTTGTTGCTCTTGACTGTTGACTGTTGTTGACTCGTCAATCAGCCACACTTCAACACTTGCCAGAAATATGGCCGCATAAAAAGGCATGAAATGCAGTACAACAACAACAACCACAACCACAACAAGACATAAACACACAGAGAAACTAGAATTTCACATGGGTTCCGTTGCCGCCTTTGCTTGGAAGCCTTTCTTTCCTGCTATGCGTCCTATATCATTTGCAACGCCCATTGCACCCCACACACACACACACACACACAACCTACATAACTTTAGAGAGAGATCTGCTTAGACAAATAGACAACATTATACCGTTACTGTGCTACATTGTTTCATAGTTCATGCTCATTAAACATTGCCCTGAAGGGTGTAATAAATTAGTGACAAACTGAGTTGGTACTTGGAAGGATCTTACAATAGAAAGATTATCCACATAGGGAGGAATGTATATTGTTCAGTTTTGCAATCTCTATAGAGATATCTCAACGTATTAACTGACATTATTTAGTATTAAAGATACCATTTAGTATTTTGGCATACGGTTGCAAAATCACAAATACCACAAATTTTTATTTTTATCTTTTTTTTTGAGATTTTATAGGTATAACCTGTTTATTTATTTATTTGTAAAAGTAGACAAAAATTTATAAAAAATGTATATCAATAGGGATAACTTATTTTAATACATATTCCACAATCGTAGTAAAAGTTAAATAAAGTCGTTTTTTACTAATTAACGAAAATTGTGCTATTTTTGTATGTTGCATATTAAAAACTTTGGTAAGCATAGTTTCTAATAACTCAATTAAGATCAGTTGATGAATTTGCATAGTTTAAGAATTTTTTGTTTGTTTTAGCTATGCACAGTTTCAGCTATACAATTTTTTGTTAAAATCGCTTTAATTTAAAATTCTGTGTCTGAAATGTCATCTAACTGAATTTCAATTTGACTTAATACGAGAAAATAAATATATTTCTTTACTTTTTAACTTGACATACAGTTTTATATTACGAAATGCAGTCACGTTTAAATTAAAAATAATATTTTTTTATGTTCTATAAAAATGAATATTGTTTAACTCTTCGAAGTGAATGTATTTTAACTTTCTGCTGTTTTACTTTTGTCTAATTCGGTATTTTTTATTTCAGGATAATCGGTTAACTCAACTATATTTTTGATTAATTTAGTTTAATTTTTTTGTAGTTATTTCAAGCACAACCCGCATCTTATGAACAATCCTGCTTTCTGCGAGGGTATTCGAATCAAACAACCAAAATTGCTGTACACTTTAGACACGCATCCCAGAGACGTCAGAGCCTGGCCCGCGTGTTTTTCCCCTCCCCTCGTGACCCCCTTTTGTTTTTTGGGCCATCTCTTATATGGCTCTCTCGATTTTTATATCGAATTCAGAGACCCAAAAGCCAGCGACTGCGACTGCGACTGCGCCTTTTCGGTATGATTATCACAATTATCTGTAATTCAGACCATAAATCATTTCATTCTGCAACAAACTTTATACGTAACCCAATCTGTTGCAGCTGAAGCTGTTTTTCAACTCCTTTTTTTTATGTATAAACATTTTTGCTCGTTTTTGTTTTTAGCAATTTGTACAAGAGTTTTGCACAAAATAGATACGTGTAAATAAATAAATTTACTTATGCATCGATTTGACTTAAGCTGATACTCGCTTAAGACACTTGTTCGACACCAAAACAAAAAAACAAAAAAAAAACGAAGAAATTTACAGCACGATCAAACAATTCGAGTTTCGAGTGATTGCCAATGAATCGACTGAGTGAGTGAGTGAGTGAATAAGTGAATGAGTGAATGAATAAGCTCTAAAGGGACTCGAACTTCGATCGTTGCGAGCCAGGCCAACAACAAGTTGTTATTATACTCACAGTTGTGGTTATTGCTGTTGCCAAGCATTAAAATTGATTAACTCATGAAGTTGCATTCAAATCAACATCAACGCTGGCAAAACGTTTTAACTTTGCGTCAACAAAATGCTTAACAAGTCCATAGGTTTCATTTCTGACCTTTTCCTTATAACGTAGCACTTATGTAATCTCTAGGAAAAAGTATTCTTGACACTACAAACTAAACACATATAATATATTTATATCAGCAATATTTCTCTAATTAGCTAGTTATTAAATTACACATTTTTCTAAAACAAATATATATTCTTTTTATTTATTTATAGACGAAAATTATAGTCCAAAAATTGTTTGAACTTTTGTTCATATGGTAATAAAAAACTGTTGTTTTAATATATGACTGACAACTAAATAAAATATTTGAATAAATTACCATTTGATTATTAACTAATTTAACGTACATTTCTCAAAATTAAACAAATTTAAAGAAATATTATTACACAAGCATTTTGTAAGGAAAATATATTCAATTGGTTACGCATAACATTACAAAAAAGTTTATTTTTTATTTTCCAAACTTAAACATTTGATACAGAAAGAAGTAATATCAATATATGGAAAATATATTCAATTCATTACACATCATATTACAAATAAGTTTACTTTAACAGAGCAAAAATTACAAAAAAAAATAATATGAATTATAAATGAGTTGTGAAAAGAACTTTGAATACTTCTCCTTCAAACCAAGTATTTCCCATATACAATTATTTGCTGACATTCAATTCGAATAAATATGTATAAAATGAATATTAATTTTGTTATTAACATCAAAAATGATGTTATTAAATATTCGTACACATTCGAGAGCAATATATAATAAAGTGGGAATTTTACTTTGTAAATAATTTTATGCGCTAAAACTTCTTTCTAATACTTTGCTATAATATCATTATTAAGATAGAACAAATTAAATCAGTTTGTACTCGTTTTTTTTTACATTTTCTTTGTCTAATATATTAATGCGTCTGTTCTCATTTTTTACCACTTCTCTCTGTTTTATCATTATAAAAAAAAAACAACTTAAACGTCGCTGTACTCTTTTTTTGTATTTTAAATTCACTTCCACTTGTGATATATTCATATATTAATATCAATTAAAGTGTTTTAAAATGCATAAATAATATTAATAAATTATGAAATTAAAATTTGATATTCTTCTCATACGCATAGCAGGCATAATAAATAGTTTACCAAGTGCCGTTGTTGATGATATCATAATGAGTGTTTTACTCCGAGAGTATGTACTAAATAGCTCGCGGGCGTTGAGGGCGTGGCCCGTAGTATTCGTTGTTGTTGTTGTTGCGTTGTGTTGTCAGCGGTTGTCAACTGTTAAGTTACATTGTAACGTCAAAGTAAGGTGCAGTGCACGTTTGTAAGTGTAAGTGTTAAATAATAGACAGACGGACGGACGGACAGACAGACAGAAAGAGACAGAAAGAAAGAGAGAGAGAGCTCTACAATATGGTGATGTGATGGCAAATTGTGCGCGTTAGCGTTGTATTATTTTGATATGCCTGGAACTTGACTCCTGGCCCATTAACATTAACTGTGTGCTCAAAGTATAAAGTACGTTATCGCGACGTCAACACATTTGCTAATTAGAAAAACACTGAAACACAGCCCTCCACTTGGATATGCAATTGTTGTTGTCACTCGTATACGTATTTGCAATTGTTGTTGTTGTTGTTCTGAAGTTAATGAAAGTCGTTTTAGCGCTTAAGATGCGATCGGTAATCTAATCAGTTTCAATTTAACTTGTTCTCATACAATGTATTTTAAAAAATATTAAAACGTTTAGCTTTGAAAGTTCTTGAATAATTGAAATTACCTTCGATTTGAAACTAAAATAAATTTGATCTGCATTTAACATAAAAAAGAAAATGTTCTATACTGAAAAAAGGCCAGTTTCTAAAACTAACAAGATTCGTTTATAAAATTGAGTTCTTCAAATAAGACCACAAATTTTTAAAACTAAGAACATTAGTATGAAAAAATAATATATATTTAGATATACGATTTTTTCTTATAAAATGTTTTTGAAATCAAGATGTCGTTTCTAACATTAGGTTTTTTATATTCTTGACGCATTTTTTAAACCAAAATTCTTAGCCTTAAGACAAAAATCTTAACATTAAAACTGTTTTTATTAATATGAATACGTATATGAAAAGATCTCTTCCCTCTTCCCTAATAATTGTGCTTGAGCAACTTCTTGAATAAGCTTTTAGTTTATAAAGAAATTAGTAAGAAACTGAATTTCCGATTGCACTTGATATAAAGAAGAATTCTTTTGAAATTGAAACTACGATTGAACTTGGTCTGTATAAAGTACAAATAAGAAAAGTTTCCAAAATTAGTATTCGTACCTCTAAGGAATTCAACCAGACAATAGATATATAGTACATACTCATATGTTTATACACTTATATGATCAGATCTCTTCCGTCTTGCCTAATAACTGTTCTTGAGCATCTTCTTGAATACACTTTTAGTTTATTATGGAATTCTTTAAGAACTAAAATACCGATTGAACTTGATCCATGGTATAAAGAAGAATTCTTTTGAAATTGAAATTATGATTGAACTTGATCAGTATAACATAAAGTACAAATAAGAAAAGTTCAGTACCTCTATGAAATTCAACCAGACAGATAGATATACATACTTATATTTTTATACACTTATATGATCAGATCTCTTCCCTCTTGCCTAATAACTGTTCTTCAACAATTTCTTGAATATACTTTAAGTTAAATACGGAACTGAAATTCCGATTGATCTTGATCTGAAGTACAAAGAAGAGTTCTTTAAGAACTGAAATCCCGAATGAACTTTATTGTACTTGATCTGTATAAAGTACAAATAAGAAAAGTTTCCAAAATTAGTATTTTCACCTCTAAAGAATTCAAAGAGACAGACTTAAGCAATATATATCTACACTTATATGAATAGATCTCTCGCTCCTCTTATCTATTATAATAGCGACTATAATTATATGCAAGTTTGATTCACACATTTTCACATGCGTTTATTGAAAAAAGAAAAATTCGAATTGAATGAGAACAGCAAAAAATAAAAAAAATGAAAAATAAAGTAAAGGCGACACTTGTGAAGCGCAGGCGACGTTTTAATGCTCACTTCCACATTATTTGCCTCTGCTCTACTTACACTTAGTACAAAAAGTATGCGTCTCTCTCTCTCTCTGGTCTTTCAGGTCTGGTACGTGACCTCTCTGCGGTGGCATTTAACTCAGAGTCTCCGAGAGTATTTTCCGCAGCATCATGCCAACTAATTTTCCCAAATAATTCATGTTAATTGCGTTGGCAAAAGGTGAAAATCCACACAGACATTGTCGTTGGTGCATTTATTAAGCCAACTCATACACATATATAAAATAAATATGTCAAGAAAGAGTCAGAAGAGAAGGAAACTTGCAGGAAAAGTGTAAAATACTTTAATACGAAAAGTAATCAATAAATCGCTATTTAATTGTTAAACGTTTTGCATCAAATTGAAATCGCTTCAAAACGTGAGCTTCCAATATTTGTTCAAAATGTGTGTTGCGATCGTTTCTCGGCATGAGATCGACAGACGGAATCTATGAAGAAAACCGCGGGACGTCTGCTGACAGCGAAGTCAGCTATTCTCTCAGCTCTGAACTGAAGTCAGGGCTACCGATGGCTCTCTATACCGTATACCGTATAGCGACGCCCTGGCGCCTAACCAAGTTGAGAACACAACAAATTAGTCAATGACGCGGCAGATTTTGGCCACAGCTGGCTTCGAGACCAGACCGAGACCGAGAGAAGCCGCTCACTGAGTATTTGTATTTTCATTAATATATTATTGCTTAATTTCTTTTGTTATGCTGATTATGCCGACAGACAGCGGCGGTGAGCAAACGAGGCCCAAGCCCCAGGCCGAGGCCAAAGATAGAGAAGAGCAGCGAGCAGCAAGTCAAGCAAATCCAGGAGAGTATAGAGATATATATACAGACTATATGTATATATGAATGTATGCCGGGGGATAAAACGTTCGACGGGGCAACAACGTTGCATGATTTTCAATAATTTAACAGCCAACAAAAACATACATTTCAATACGATATTTCTCTAAAAACTCTTTTTTTCTTTCTGTCTTTCTTTCTCGCTTTTCGACTCTTTAGCTGTTTTACTGTTCGGTCTGCAACACATGTTTTTTTCTGTATTTCTGTTTTTTTTTTTTTTTTTGTGGGCATAAATGATAATTTCAGTTTGGCTTTGGTAATTAATCATTTTTTGGTTTTTAAGATTTTTTTTAGTTCTTTTTTGTTTTTGGTTTTGGTGGGGTTTTTGTTGTTGTTGTTGTTGTTGTATCTCGTGTCGCGTCTTTAAACGCTATTAATTGAAACCAATGCCCATGTGTAACTTTCTTAAACAGACCCTAAGATTAGAGTGGTCCAGTCCAGCTAGCCAAAAGCTGAACTAGTCTCTCTACACACTTTGGCTTTGGCTTTGCGGCTTTGAACTTGGCCGACAACACGTTTGTAAAATGATTGATTGATGTGGTATTCATTTTAATAAACGCCTGCATGCCACAGCTCCATCTACTACTACTACTACTACTATATGTACATATATGCATACCATGCTCAACTCGATACTCGATAGTCCAGCAACAACAACAACAACAACAACAACAGCGACCTGTTCGGACTCTAAATGCGACTTCAACTTCAGTTCTGACCTCGGTTTTGCGGTTTTGATACCCAATGCAAGTGGCCAAAAGAGGAGTGTTTTCAACAATAATACATTTATGCATTATTTAAGATTGTCTCACACTAAAGTATACCATAGAAAGAACATAATTTAAAGCAAATATTTATTCAATATATGAACTGCATAATATAATATTTCCAACCAACAACTTTCATATAAATAAAGTGTATAAACATTCTTAAAAGTTTCTCATTAAATTATTATTAAATCGATTATAGAATATTTCTAAACTTTTGTTAGAAATAATTATAATAATCATAATAATAATAATACTTTTATGCGCACACTAAATTATACCATAGAAAGTACATCATTTAAAGCAAATATTTATTCAATATATGAACTGCATAATATAATATTTTCAACCTACATTTTAATTTAAGATTGTATCGAAACAAAATATTTATGGAACATATGAGTATAATATTTCCCACCTACACCTTTCATATGAATAAAATGTATAAACATTCTTTAAAGTTTCTCATTCAATATAATAATATAACATTTCTAAACCTTCGATGGAAATAATAGTAATAACAATACATTTATGTATAAGATTGTGTAGCACTAAACTATATTATGGAAAGTACAACATTTGTAGCAAATATTTATTTAACATGTGTTCAACCTAAAACTTTCATCAAGATAAATTCTATTAACATTCTTTAAAGTTTCTCATTGAATATATGTAATAATAGAAACCTTGAATATAAATAATTTATTTTATATTTTAAATGCATTTAAATGAGTCGCTTTTGTAGAATGTAAAAATATAATATTTTTATGCAAAACTCTTGATCAAAATAAATATTTTCAATGGACTTGAACGATTTGCATTAAGATTTTATTTATAAAGAATATATTAATATAATATTTGCAATCTTCGATTAAAATAACTTCCATCAAATTTGAAAGAACATTTAAATGACTAGCAGCGAAGTAACCTCAATAAAAATAAAATATATTATATTTCAAATGACGCATATTTTCATGGATTATAATAATACAAAATTTCAAGCCTAAAGCTTCGATAGAAATAAATATTTAGAATCCAATTCCAATCACTTAAGAATTGAGATCGCTTTTATTAAACATAATAATATAATATTTGAGGCCTTTATCTCTTATAGAAATAAATTTATTACAAATAAATACATTATTCATATATAGTTATTATATTTCTCATCCTTTCGAGTGTATTTAAATGGTGCTATCTTTCTCATGGAATATCGATCTTACTGAATCCAATAATATGACATTTCAAGCCTTAAATTTTAATACATATAAATATTATTATATTTATAATGCAATAAGATAAGGTATCTTTTAGTCAATCTTTATTTTCATTCCTCTTTTTATGACATTATGCATACGCAGTTGGGTGGGGTCTTCACTTTACCTCCCCGCTTGCAGTCTTAGCAATACATGGATTTCTATGAGATAACAGATATATATCATAGCATATCATAGCATAGTATAGTCTCTATACTTGACTGCCTTATTGGCGTTAGTAACTCTATTAAAAGTGTCATTTAATTTGCTTTGCTCATCAATTTAGTTGGCCATTAGCAGAAAGGCAGCAAAAGACATGAAGCCAATTGATAACTGTTCTATAATTTAATATCGACGCATCAATATACATAGATCATCAATGTTACAATTTATTATTAATAAGCTCTTGAAATAATCTCGCAAAGTAATTTGAAGAAGTTTATTCATTGCATTGTTTGAAAATAGTCGAAGAGTGAATTGATTTCAAAATAACAAATCAGAATATGTGAAGCAATTACAATTCTATAAAGAGTGACGAAAATGCTCATCTCATTGCAATACAAAATTTCATTCGTTATTACAATAAAATAATGAATAATAGTAAAAATTGTTGTTATCCAATTTGAACAGTTAGGATATAAGAAATTCATTACTAAATATGTATGTACTTCAAATACAAACATAGCTACGAAAAATTCGAAATGAATTTATTTTTCATTTAGTTGGCACAAAGCGTCGAATGAATATATCATATATTATATTTGTATGTAGCTAGCTAACATTAATTTTTCATAGAGATCAAACAGAATTTAAATTTGTCTTCTGCTCTTCTCCTGACAAGTATTTATTTTCAGTTGCGTCGGAAAAAAAAATGATATCAAAATAATAGAACAACATTTATGTGCTTCATTTCAATAAAAAAATGTTGTTAAGGACTAAAATTTAACAAACTTGAAGGCCTTAGTTAATGGGGCTCATCTCAAAAGGAATTATACGATACACGAAAATTATTATAATAATAAATAAGCGCATTCATTTTATACCAAAAGGGAAATTCCTATAAATTCATTTATTAATACAAATTATTATTCGAGTAAATTTAATACAATTTTTATTATCGTTGGAGGAAGCATAAAGAAACCCAAGTAGTAGAAATAAATTCTCACCAGCTAGATTAAATCTGGAAAATAAGCAATAGCATCTAAACTAAAATCGAATTCATTTCAATTCTAATATCTTAACTGCATACAGAAATGAATTTTCTAATAGTTTAAATGGCATCTAAACTAAATTCGAATTCATTCGAATTTCAATTCTAATATCTTAACTGCAGAGTTTTCATCACACAGAAATGCATTTTCTAATAGTTTAAATGGCATCTAAACTCAATTCGAATTCATTTCAATTCTAATATCTTAACTGCAGAGTTTTCATCATTTGGCAGCTAGTTAAAATGGCTGTGAAAATACATATTATATGTTAGAGTAACACTTGAATGTTGTAAATATATCATTATGCATAGAGCTGCGATTCTGTCTCTAATGTCATTAAGAGTATTTCAGAGCGGCAAACAATTAATTTTTTGGTATTACGACTACTATGGAATTACCTTAGTTTAGTGATTGAGGTCGAAAGCGGTGCACATCAAAGGCGCTTCAAATTGATGACCTGAGTGCAAAAATCATTAAATGCTGCCAGTTAAGAGAGTGTTTTTAGAGATCAGCACAGCACAGTCACAGTTATCCAGTTCATCATTAAAGTCTAAAGTCTAATGCCTACTTCCGTTTCGGGTTTCTTTTTTTCTGTTTTTTTTTTTTTTTTTTTGCATATCAGATCACACACAAAAATAGAAGTTAATGGCGCAATCTTCTCACTTTGCTCTTTGCTATCTTGTAACACAATACATGCATCAATATTAGATCACAAAGGCACAAAAGCAAAACACAAATCAGAAATCGGAAAAATCAAAAAATCAAAAATCAAAAATCATTCAATCGTTGCGTTCACACCTCAAGTGTTTGAATTGAGCTCGAATAATTGATTTGAGATACGAAAAAGGATAAGCGGCTTCTCTACTTTTTGCTCTCTCTGCATTTGTATCCTCGTATCCTTGTTTTTTTCTGTGGCCTGTATTCGTTGTATCTGTTAAGTCGAAGAAGCGTGAAGAATGCTGTGTAGCGTTGAACAAGCCGCATCTAATTGATTTAGGTTGCTGCAGCCTGTGACATTCATTCCAACTGATCCCGAAATACTTTCCATTCACCCATCATCATCATAGTGAACAACAACAAAAGAGCCTCGAAAATCCATCAGCAATGACTCCAGGATTTGCAAAAACTGCAAACGAGGATTACAAACTGGGCCATCAGTAAAAATACTTGTTGGCACCTTTTGCAAACATCATCACTGGGCATTTGTAATTCCTTTCTTTCCTCTCATTGTCTAAGCGCAAATTTCCTCATTCTGGCCATGGCCGAGTTTTCCTCATAAGCCACAAAAACAAACACGAGCAAATCTCTTGCCAATTCTTTTGTACCTGGCGCATAATTACAATGTGTATTATCAAATTTTCCGCACTTTGTGCGTCTTTAGCTCTGACGACGATTAGTTGCAGCGCCTCTTGAGCAAGTAAGCTGATCTTTTTAGTTATTTTTTTCTTTTTTACTACGAAATTTTAGATACAACTGTTTAACTAAGCACAATAAAAACTTCTTTGAAAAATAGTTATCCATCATTTTCCACCAAATTTACGTTGGTTAAAATAATCAAACTTTATTATTGAGCAATTTTTTTCATTATGAATTGAAATTTAAACTCAAAAATTCACTTAGACAAGAATATTTCGTTAACATAATATGTTTAAATGTTATTTAAAGAAGAATAACTTGAAAAACTTCCGAACAATCTTCAGTTGTAAAATTATTCGCATATAATTATTGTAGAGTACGACATTTTTAACAAACGGTAAAAGAAATTGATAATTTGTCAAAATTCGTAGAAATTTACGATATTTTAGTTATATAGAATTTTCTTCTTAAAAAAAGTACTTTATTTTTTAAGAATTTTACAGAATTAGTTAAGTTACTTTATGCAAAGTTTTTAAGCAGAAGCCACAAAACTTGACTTTATTTCAAATAGAATTTTATAACTTCACATTTGAGCTCACAAATTAGAGCTCAGTGAAATTCGTATTGGAATTCAAGTTATTGAAGTAATTAAAGTGGAATTTGAAATATTTGTATTATATAAAAAATACAAAATTGAAACTACCTCAATAAGTAATTGGATCTAATTAGCCAAGTTATTCAACCAAAATCACACTGAAATTTTGGCTAAACAAAACCGAAATGCCAACTGTGATATACATATCTTTTGATAAAGTATTATATTGGAAAAATTGGTAATTCATTTCGACAAGTTTGCTTTTTTGGCTACAAAACCGAAATGCCAACTGTGGTATATCTATTGATAAAGCATTATATTGGAAAAATTGGGAATTCATTTCGACAAGTTCACTTTTTTGGGTACAAAACAGAAATGCCAAATATAAAATCTATCTATTGATCAAGAAATATATCAATTGTGCTTCAATTTACGAGTATTTCCTAAAAATTAGTTTTAAAATTAGAGAACAAGCAAACTTGACTTTGTGTAGTATTTTTTTGTGTATCTTTCACTATCTGTTTGTAGGATCTGAGAAATGTGGAATTGGTTCCGCCACTTACCGGATTTACTTGCGGTTTCTGCAGATGTGATGCTATATTTGTGATATTCATGCCAGCCATGGCCGGAATCTGTGAGCCATACAATTGGCCAGCCGTCGGGGTCATGTCCGTTAGCATTTTAGATGCTTCCGCTGCTGTTGCTGTTGCTGCCACAGCCGCTGCTGCTGTTGCAGTTGCAGTTGCTGATGTTGCCGTCGCTTTTGGTATCGTCGATGTTGTTGTTTTAAGGCGTACAATGATTGAAATTTTATTTTCACTTACGCAAAACCAAAAAAAAAAAAATTCTAGAATTTGACTTGTTTAAGTTAGATGCGTTTTTATTTATTTATTTTTATCTTTTTATTTTATTTGTTGTTGTTGTTTGGCTGTCACTGTTGATGCTATGGAAAAATCACAATTATAGTAGAACACAAAACAAAACACGCGCGTCGCAAAACAATAAAAAATATGCAACAAAAATTATTGAAATTGCCGTTTTTTGTTTTTTGTTTTTTTTTTTTGTTTTCTTAATGCACTTTTCACAGTCAGTGTTGTTTTGTTTAACTATTTGTTAGCAATATTCATTTACTTTTTGTAGTTGATGTTGTTGTTGTTGTTGTTTAGATTGCTTTTTGTTTTGTGATTAAACTCTTTTCAAATGTTTTACCAAATGAAAGTGTTGAGCAGCAATTTTTGTTGCTGTTGCAATTGTCACTGTCACTGACACACTGGGAATTTGCACTGGGATCTTTGAGAATCTGTTAGATGTTTTTTTGTGTGTTGAGGATGCAACGGCAGGTGCGTTGCCCGACTCGGTGTGATTGGAGGTTGCACAATGTTTGTTGGGCAACGGACAAAAAGGGAACACAAGCGAAAAAATGCACTAGACTCGGTAACTGAAGCGAAATGAATATAAAACCAACAAAAACCGGACGCACTTGCAAACTGTATGCTATATATCTTGGCTCGATCTGATAGATGTTTATTGTTATTGTTGCTGTATGCTGTTTGCTGTTGCCGTTGCCGTTGCTGTTGTTGTCGTTGTTGACGGCGGCGGCGACGACGTTGGCGACAAGGAGGCGCCTGCTGCTGCGGCTGCTGTTGTTGCTGCTGCTATTGCTGCTATTGCTGCTTAGCTGCTGCCTGCCTGCTGCTTGGTTTGCTGCTGCCTGCCTGCCTGCTGCTGCACAAACAAACAAAATGTATCCGCGCAAAAGTTTTCGGCGTCGTCGCTGATCGTTCAAAGGCTTGCAACTGTTTCACGCGATGCCAGCGCAAACAAAAAGCTTGGGCCCCGTTCTCGTTTTGTCGTTGGCGGTGACTGCGGCGTTAACGTCAAGCATTGGTGGTGTCGTCGTCGTCGTCGTTGTTGTAGTCGTCGTTGTTTCAGGCAGAGGGCGCGTCAAAACAAGTTAGCCGGCGCGCCACTTTTGTGAGAGAGACCGCGATTTGCAATATTGTGTATTTTTGTGTGTGTTTCGCTTCAGCTATGCACGCTGCTAAACTGAGAGAGCGCAACAGCAACACCAACACCAACAGCCAAACGAAGCAGCGACCCAACACACACACACACACACACACAAAAGCAAGCTGGCGCTCGACTCGCTCTCTCTCTGTCTCTCAACGAAGCAGCAACAGCAGCAGCCATTCCCATTCATCATGACGCAGTTATTCGTAACATTGGTATTTTTGTGCGCTTGTTGGGCGTGCAAACGAGACAGCAATAAAACAAGCAACCACCAAATATGCCTGTGTGTGTGAGTACGCGATGATCATCATCGTTGTTGGCTGCGCTCGGGCCTCAGCCTCGGCCTCGGCCACGAACACTAACACGAAACCGAAACCGAAAACGAGCCCGAGAGCCTGACGATGATGTATTATCTAGCCAGCCAGCCAGCCTAGCATACGCCACCGCTGCCGCCACCGCTGCCGCGCCAGCCGACGACGTCGTTGCGTCGTTGCGTCGCGTCGCTTCGTTCGTTTCATTTAATTTCATTCTTAAATGCAAGCGAGCACGCGCTCAAAACGAGTTTCGCTTTGGCGACGCCCCGTTGTGTGCATGCTGCGCGCCGACGCGACTGTATCGACCAATCAGCATACGGCAATGTGCTCTGTGTGCCGTAACCTATAATTAGAGCGATGGCCGCTGTGAGAGCGAGATGGCTATACGTTTGGCACGCGCGTTAGCGTGCTAGCGCGTTTCTTCTCTCCCGCTGCTAGGCCCCAGCCAAGCTATTGTTGTCTCTATCAACAGCTGTGCAACAACAACAGCAGCAGCAACAGCAGAGAGAAGGCAACGTCGTATATTCGGCATTGTCAGTTGGAAATTGTCTTTAGTATGATCCCTTCGCGTGCAAACGCCAAAACGTTGCGCAGTTGTAACACTTTTTTTTCGTTTCTGTTGTTGTTGTTGCTGGTTTCCTTTTGGTTTCCTTTCACATGCCAAATGAATTTCAATTGAAAAACTGTTGCGATTGGTTTAATGGAATTATTGATTACAAAAAAAAAAAAAACAAAAAAAAACACAACAACAAAAATAACCAAGCCCCGAATGACAAATTGTTTTATTCACATACCAACAAACATACAATTTTTTTTTGTTTTTGTTTTTTTTTTTTCTTTGCTTCAAGTTGATTTTAATCGATACACATAGTAAAAGAGTTGGTATGACAACCATTTATTCATGGAATTTTTTTGGCTTGTTTTCCTGCATTTGAATGTGCATAGGAAGCGGACTATGTGTTGTGCAAATACATTTATTATGGGAATGGGTCACGAAATATTGCATTTCTTATTAGAGCAAATTGTTAAGTTCATTGTAAATTGAACAGACACCATACATTTCACCCATTTACTTGATATCAACTTGTTATACAATGTTTAGCTGCATATTGAATCAAATTGCCATTGACTATATTGTTGCTAATCACTAAGCTAAGAAATATATTCATCAATTCATTTCTGATCTTTACATTAGTTTACTTTGAGTAGGAAATTGTTGCTCTTGATTAATGAATTGCTTATTGGCTTTATCTACCTGAATTAATTTGCTCAGTCACACAGCTTTTCAGTTTGATGATCAGTATTTCATTTAAGCTAAACTATGCGCCAAAATAGAGTGTTCTTCATATTAATTGTGTCGTTTTTGTTATAATATGTTTTAGTATTGTTAAAATTAGTGCATTTAATAAAAATAATTTATATGAATTTGAAATGTGTGTCGCTCTGGCTCAGCTCATTGCTATAAGGAATTGTATTTCAATAAAATAATAATAATAATACTTTCACTTTTCACTTTTTTTTCTTACTTATTAATCTTTTCTTCACTTATTAATCAAGTTATGACGTTCCAAACAGTAATAAAATGTTAACACAACACTCAATTCACAATTTTATCGTGCAATAAAAAGAGATTATTCAAAATTCCAAAAAAAAAGTTTTCAGCAACTCTTTAAAATGAATAGGAAACCCGTTTAGTAAGCTGTGAAGTTATTTTATAGTTCTTTGCTATACATATATTGATATATATATGTATATTGATATATAAATGCAGTAGCAGCTTACAAATTACAATTTTCTGAAATTCAAAACTAAGAAAGTAATTGGAATCGATCTTCATAACTATCTTGTTGTGCAAAATTTAGAACTAAAAGTTACCTGGATTTCTTAGCTTACATAATATTTATAAATAAAAAAGTTCATGAAACATATTCATTCAAATACTCGTATTTTCAAAATTAAAATCACATTTCAAATAAATTGTTGCCAATCAAAAGAAAGTTGAGCAGCTGTCAAGCAGATTTGAATAGGCGTTGTCTCAACTGACTGTGATTAGGCTCAAAGTGTTGCAGGAAAATCCGTAAAACATTTGCGTGAAAAAGGTGAGCAGCAACAACCAAACGAGGCCAGCAACATCCGGCCACTTGGCCACATCGTCCAAAGGGATGTGCTGTGATCTGCTGTGGTTGTGGTTGGTATTCATCATCAGAATAGTTGAGATGACAGATGCGATGGCAGCGCCGCTTTTCGGATTTGGATTCGCCCCATTCATGCCCAATTGACTGATTGTAGCGCCTTGCCTTATGTATGTAAGTGTGTTCTTTCTGTGACATGCGACACACTCATTGCGTGTGTGTGTGTGTGTGTGCGTGTGCGTCATAGTCTGATGTGGGGCGAGGGAGTCAACAGCAACACATCGTGTGTGCGCTCTCTTCTACACTCTATGGCAATTGCTGTCTCATTCACACTACCGCCTCGTCAATAGAGACGGGGAGAGGACCCCAAAAAAAAAAAAAAAAAACTGTCACCGGTTGGCTGGTGGTTACTTTAAGTGGTTACCTTTTTCAGTTGCTCCAAACCCACAAAAAAAAAAAAAATACAAAAATACAAAAAGCAAAATGCCAAGCCACACATCAACCAACCAGAGCAACACGATTCCGACTCAAGTGCGCTAGAGTTTTCGCATGAATAAACTTCTCTAATCCCACGTTAATGTCTGTTGTATCTGGCGACTAAGAAGGCATTTCGCATTCAGCACACTCGTCGTATACGTCATGCCTCAAGTTCAACTGCCAGCTAAGGAGCTGAGGGGAGTCGCTGTCACACAAAAGACACAAAGAAGACAACACGTTGGCATGCAAATTTACAACTGAAATATGACAGAGAGAAACCAGCTTGAGTACTTGACTTGAATGCCGATCTATTAATCGCTTATCTTACAAAAGACTTGAAATATTATCGCTACACAAGTGTTTCTTTTTTATACTAAATGCTGTTTGTAACTAAAGCAATCCATTTTATGTAGATCACATATTCAAAACAGCAAAAGAGATTTCCGAAACATTTTCTATTGTATTTGTTATTGCAATGAAATAATAATAAGAATAATTTTGAATTAGTTTTAATTTATTCTAAGTTGTTAAAAAAAAACTTTTGAACTATTTCTAAATTGGTTTCATAAAGCAAATCTGATAATATTCTTAAACAAGGACTGACGCTTTAATATATTATTTAATATATAGAATTTAATTTTAATTTTGTACAATGCTTAAAATATATGAAAAAACTGATGTTAGTAAGTTGAATACAGTGATAAATTCAGTCACATTTCATTTCTTTAATGTCAAGTTTACATTATAAACATTGAACAATTCATTAACTTGTTAATGATAGAAAAATAAACACACAAAAACATCACAACTTCTATACTTAGAATTGTTGTTTTACCGTTTATAAATCGATTAATATTAGTGACAAATTATAATGTTATTCCATAAGAAAGTGGGCCAAAGAAAGAATTTTTTCAAAGCGTATTTATAATTTACAATTATAAGTCTTTAACTTAAGATATTACTTTTCAATTTATTAGTTTCCTTGTGTTGTTTTTCTTTAATTTTATAATTTGTAAATAAACAATTTTAATATTTCCACTTGTAAATCATATTTATTTTATATAATGTATCCTAAAAAGAAATATAACTAAATTATTAATAATTTACAATTAAAGGTCTATAACTTAAATCTATAATTTTAAGATATTACTTTTCAGAGGTTTGTTTTTAATAACTTTTCTTCTAGACATCAATTATATTCGTTTATATTGTTTATTTTTCTAAAATAAAATCTAATTAATGGAAACTGCTTTTTTTCGACTTTACATTTACAATAAATGAATATAATAAAATCTGCAATATAGAAGCAAGCTTGACTCTCTTGAGTTGAGTTCAAATATACACTCGTAATTATGTGAGTTATTTACACGTGTTGTACAATTTGTCACATAATATTGATTAGCGCAGTTAAACGTTGGCCTTTTGTTGAATTTGATTCCCCGCTGCCAACGAGTCAAAGGAGGAGGAGGTCGGAGGTCGGATATGACTTCATTTACAAATTCAATTATTCAATGCACGCACAACATAACGGAAAGTGGACTGTGCGACGTTTTGTGTCATCTGAGTTCAGCCTCAGCCTCAGCTTCTGATTCTGCTGCTGCTTCAAATTCAGCTTCAAGTTGACTGTGGGGCGTAACCCTGGCAAGTGTGTAATGGGAAGGGAAGGGGAAGGGAGTAAGGTGATTATGGCGGGGCGGAGCGAAGCGAAGCGGACGGAATCTTTGCGGCAATGATTTGCACTTTTCGTCATTGGAGCCGGCAACAATTATAATGACACTTTTATTGTCAGCCATTTGTACTTAATTAAACCATTTGCGATTTCTCAACAGCTTTTGCACGACAAACTTCCCCAAGTTCCCCAATCGAAAGACACACACCTGAAGCACCCAACTAAAAAAAAAACAAAAACCACCCAAAATTGAACAATTTACCACCGCTTTTATTACAAATTACAAATTAATTTTTAATTGCATTTATTTTATAGCACTTTCTTGTACTTTAATTGTTTCAATTACGATTAAGTTATGCGATGGATCAGATTTCATTCGCTGTAGTCAGGTGATGATAGGGTAACTCATACTGTATAATGATTTATTTAATTCGATACTGTCAACTAGTTTTAGTTGTTGTTCGCTTAAGCGTTCTATTAAGAACTAAATAATTATCGTGTTCATTGTTCACATTCATTATTTTGATTGACAATGACTTTAACTACTCATTGATTAATGTGATCATTTATTCACTAACATATATTTTTAATTCGAATTATAAAATGTTGTCAAAAGCTGTAAAATTGATTGATTAATCTAACGATGTAAAAAGTACATTTCGGCTTACATTGAACTCCTTTAAATATTTTTCATTGTTTCGCAATGTTTCAATAAGTTATTTTATTAGACAATGAAACTTCATATTAAAGATTGTACAAATGAGCATCAAATGAATTCATTCCGTTTCATTAATTCTATTCAATTAATTTTAGGATACTCTCTTAACCATACAACATAAAATAGTTTATTTTTAACAGCTGATGTTAAATTTAATATTGAGGTTAATATATAATGTTAAGCGGAGCTGAAAGGAAGTTAAAATATTAAATATTGAGACAAGATGTATAAATTAATTTTTATTTAATTAAATTTTTAAATATCTAATATCTATTACTATTAACAGCACTAAATGAATTCCTTTGAAATATAACTACAGCTGTCGAATTGTTTAGTTAATCAGGGCTCTATAACCTAATAAAATATACTTGTAAGTCACTTTTCGAGAATGGTAAATAAATACTTATACAAGACTTATGACGATTGACCCTATTTAAGCTATTTAATCAATCAATTCTATTATATATTCATTTTTTTTAAAAGTTGTATGTAAATATTTGAATAAGAAATTATTCCTTTAACTAAATTAGAGCGACTGCAGTTGTAATTAGTTTTAATTAGATAAATTATTGTCGATTTCAGTTATTAGAATTATGACAAAATGTGCAATTTTTATAAAATGGATTTCCTCTAAAGATCGTATATTATCATCCTTAAATTGTTGTTGTAAGTGGTGTAAGACTTTAAAATACTTTTATACTTTTGATTCTTTTCTTTTTAAAGAAGTTCCTTAGTAATTTGCATATTATTCTAATGAAATGTTTTAATTAACTAAAGAAGGAAATTTAAATTGATTTACAAATTGTTTATCCGCTCACAGAAATGTGTGTAGTTAATTTAGAGTCTAGGATCAACGATCTGTCTCACTTTGAGGTAATTTTATGGCAATACGCACAAAATATAATATAATATTCAATAGAAAAAAGGAGACATCAATGTGGGTCTTGGTGCCAGCATTTGGGGTGCATGGGAGATGGGAGATGGGAGATGGGAGCTGTGAGCTAAAAATAGCCCATGAATGCGAATAGACGAATAATAAAGTTGGGGAGCCAAGCCAGAGGTAAAAGTTCAAGTAGTATTGCGTGGAATAAAAACAATAAGGGCAGCAGCCAAAGCAGCCTTAAGCAACTAACCAACCGCAGTCGCAATATAGCTGTCTGTGCTAAGTGCATGTGTATGGAGATAAGTGTGGATATATGTATACATATATAATACATATTCGAATACATCTATATATGTATGTGTGTGTCTGTGTGTGTGAGAGTCTCTTGTTGTTTTTTTTCCGAAGGGGGATTCATTCTCTAAATTGCTAGGCGAAGGCGTGTCGCAAAATCGTAAATCACTTTGAAGTGGGTCGTAGACGTCCAAGCGACGTTCGAAAATTACGCCGTTACAACAAAGACAACAACAACAGTCGCCACAGCCGCAGCAGCAGCAGCAGACACTAAGCAAACCGTCTATTGTTCCACGTCCACGTCCAAGGCGAGGGCTAGTTGAAGTTGAAGTTGAAATTGAAGTTAAAGCTAAGCTGTGCAACCCCTCAATGCCCGCCAGCGACAGGAAAAATCACGCTAGGAGCTTCGAGTTGGGAGCTAAGAGACACAGACTGGCGCTGAAGCTGAAACTGAAGCCGAAACTGAAGCCGAAACTGAAACTGAAGCTGCCTGCTGTCCTGACACACAGTAGCAGTTGAATGTCAAAGCCAAACAACCTTAAATTTCGCTGAAATTGATCGATCGCAAATGGGAATCAATCAACATTTCAATTTCAATTATAAACCAATTCAAATTGAAGTATCAACAAAAGACGCGGATCCTTTTCGCATACAAATACTTTTGGCTTTTACTGTTTTCATCACGATGACAGACGTTGACACATTAGGGTTGTGACTTTATATTCATTTCTTTTTTGCTCGAGTACTTTCAGCAAGATCGTTTGCTTCTTCACATTTCGTATTTGGTATTTATACGTAATACGAATCGTTTCTACAAAAGCAGATATACCAAAATCTTCTTCATTCTCAATTAGTTGAAAATGATTTCGATTTGATTTTAAATTAATTGGATTATTCTCGTATTTCCTTTAAACTTATGACATTAAAGATTAGACGCATTATTAATTAATAATCTGGTATATTTTGCACCGTATGGTATATTATGAAAATAATAGTATATTTATATATTAAAATGTAGCTTTTAGTGTATTATATTATTAGCATAGATTTGTTTTTATGCAAAATATAATAGCCTATATGGTATATTTTATAGCCTTTGATATATTTTAGTATTTTTGGTATAATAATTTATTATATTATTGGCATGATTTTTCTTTTATAAAAAATTTAATAATATGGTATATTTTATATCCTTTGGTGTATTTTAGTATTTTTGTTATAATAATTTATCATATTATGGGCATGGTTATGCTTTTATGAAAAATATAATATATAAGGTATAATTTATAACCTTTGGTATATTTAAGTATTTTTGGTATATTCATTTATGATATTATTTGCATGGTTTTGCTTTTATGAAAAATATGGCATATTTTATATCCTTTGGTATATTTTAGTATTATTGGTATAATAATTTATTATATTATTGGCATGGTTTTGCTTTTATGAAAAATATAATAGCATATATGGTATATTTTATAACCTTTGGTATATTTTAGTATTTTTGGTATATTCATTTATGATATTATTCGCATATTTATTTTTAAGAATTGTTAGCGGGTATCTCACAGTCGAGCACACTCTGAATGTTTTAAAATGAGTCGGAAATAAATATAATCTTTAATCGATTCAATTTGTTAATTATTGTAATACAAACTTGTTTTCATTAGCACATAAATAAATTCTCAACTGGTGCTGTCTTTTGGATATTTCACATATAAAATACTGAAGCTGCCAATTTGCATTTACTACGCTCAATTGCCATCATTGACAATTGTCAATGGGCCAGCGTTAATTATGAGCTGTTAGGCAATTAAAATTGAATGCCAAACGAATGCAAAAAAGGGACGGTTGCATTGATGAAACTGGGCTAAAAACCAGAAGCCAACAAATCGATGGCGCCATCAATGAAAATGTTCTGACCGTTTAGGCCACCACACGTCGAGATATTCGATGTTGTGCTAACCAGGTGTGAGAGAGTCGGATAATGACACAGGGCAGCGCGAACAAAAGAGCAAAAGAGAGGGAGTGAGTGAGTGAGAGAGAAAGCGAAGCGTGCGTTAAAGAGTGACGATAAACGTCTGATAGAAAGCAAGAATGGGTATGAAGTTGATGTGAGGAGCCATTAGCTGGCCGGCTTGTTGACCATTTAGTCTAATTATGATCATTTTATTAAGCTCCTCGGGCTGCAATCGATCAATTATAATACACAGAGAGGCGAGAGCTCAAAAACACTCTCAGTGTTCACTGTCTGCAACAATTTGTTGCTGTGTGTATCCTTGTTGTCTGTCCGTCTGTCTGTCTGTCTGTCTGTCTGTCTGTCTGCCTCAACCTTAACTTCAACTTCAGCTTCAAGTTGAAACGGTGGTTATATTCACACACAGTTGTTTTGTGGAACAACAATTTGCAAATTCGACATTTCGTCAACATGTTGCTCAACATCTCATCAAAACTATTTAAAAATAATAAATAACAATAATTAAGTGCAATGAAGCCGTAAAGGCGGCAGGCAGCACGCACAGCAGCGACGAAGCCCTCTAAAAAGATTGAGGAGTGATGACTACAAACGAGTGTGTGAGTGTGCTAGTGTGTGTGCGAGTGTGAGTGTGTGTGTGGAGTACTCGTGTATTGCAGACCACTGCACGTTGGCACCCTTTTCAGTTTAAACACAGGTTGTGGACCACGACAACAGCCGTAGCGACAGCAACAGCAACAGCAGCAGCCACATCGAGTAACACCCTCAACTTGGCCCCAAAACAGAGTGAAAGAGACAAAGAGACAGAGAGAGATAGCGAGCAAAGACAGCTAAAGCTAAAGGTAACCACAGATACCCAAGTTGCAGCGCGAGTGTGTAATCAAGGTAGGTAGTCATTATATAGTAAAGCCAGCCTTAACCTGGGATTTATGTATAGCATTATATACGTACGATATACTCGTAACTTGCGGTTGATCCATCAAAATTTTAAAAGCTCTATTAGCGAATAAGATTCAATTTAACTCCTCTTACATAATATTTATACTTAACAAGTGAGAACGCTCCCCACATTCCAAGATTTTTGCTTTGCCACGCTGACGAACTGACACTCATATAGTATTTATGTCATTACAATATGGGATATGCTGAAAAGAAAAATGAAATTTCATAGGATTACCTGATTTACTGATATAGTATTTATGTCATTACAATATGGGATATACTGAAAAGAAAAATGAAATTTCATAGGATTACCTGATTTACTCATATAGTATTTATGTCATTACAATATGGGATATGCTGAAAAGAAAACTAAATTTCATAGCATTGCCTGATTTACTCATATAGTAGTTATGTCATTACAATATGGGATATGCTGAAAAGAAAAATAAATTTCATAGCATTGCCTGATTTACATGATTTCTAGTTCTTTAAAAAACATTCTCCCGTTCGATGCTCAACTTCAACAAGAGTATGCATCTTTCAGAGTGATTTCACTTAGTATAGTTTTCAAAAAACTGTTAATTCCGTACTTCGTTCAATAGATATATTCAAAAATGGTTCTGAAATGAATCCAACTGATATCTGTGTACAGAATAATGCAATGATTATTTAACATATTATTCCTAACATGCAAAGACTTCTGACTGAAAGAAGAATTACGGAATTAAAGACACGACAACGATTATTGTAAAATTATATTTTTCAAGCATTGCATAGAACACAGCTATATGTCCATAATTTGTACTCACTACATACATATGTACATACATATGTGCATTATCATCGTTTCTTCCGGAAAAAAAGAAGGTAAACTCTTACATAATTCAGATATTAAAGGCCTTATTTCTTGTAGTTAATTTTACTACGCATAACAATTCTTAATAAAAATAAATATGCGAATAATATCATAAATGAATATACCAAAAATACTAAAATATACCAAAGGTTATAAAATATACCATATATGCTATTATATTTTTCATAAAAGCAAAACCATGGTAATAATATAATAAATTATTATACCAATAATACTAAAATATACCAAATGATATAAAATATACCATATATGGTATTATATTTTTCATAAAAGCAAAACCATGCAAATAATATAATAAATTATTATACCAAAAATACTAAAATATACCAAAGGATATAAAATATACCATATATATATACCAAAAATACTAAAATATACCATATATTACAAAATAATGGATTTACTTTGTTGTATTTTATTCTTAAAAAACTCATATTCATTTGGGCTGATCACTCTTCCATTTAAATACTTTTAGTGACACATATTCGATCCCATAAAACGTATTCTTCCTCAATATGAATTTTCGTTTAAACTCATATTTTTATATTAATATATACATAGCTCGGGAATATAACTATACTAGAGCTAGATGGATCTTAGAATCTTATTCTGTTTTATGCTAAAATATATAAATTCGATTAATTTGGTTTGCGTATGAATTCATTTATTATCTTAAAAAAGAAAAATCAAACCAAAATCAAGCTCTAATTCTTTTACAATCAAAATCAAAAAAGGAATAAAAAATTTGTCAATTTTCATTTTCAAATTTAATTTTCAGTATTTCAAATTAGTGATTCAGTATTTACCATTTCACCCGATAGCCACATTTCTTAGATTAATCTTTACTGTTACTGGCTCACAACTGATTGAAATTATAGTTGTGACCATTGGTTACTAACATTAATAATCAATAGAATTGATTTTTTTTTCTAAAATTAAGTGCTTTGCTTATAAGAAAATAAATCCAAGCAATCAGATGACTCAGATGTTCTTCGAGTGAGAAACAAATTTGGCCAATTTGACAATATGGAATTTTAATTAAACGCTTCTACGCATCTTCGCTGATCGACAAGGAGAGAGATAGAGAGAGAGGAGAGTGGTAAGTGTGTTCACCCTCTTACTTACATTCGAGTGTTTCGCATTGGATGGTCCACACAATTAATTACTATAGTCAACAACGTCAAAAAGTCGGCAAAGTCATCCACGGAATAGAGGCCCAGTTGAGCTGGTGTCCCAAGCTCCACCAGCTGAAGTCCAAGACGAAGTCGCAAGTCGAAGTCGCAACTCGAAGCTGAAGCTGAAACTGAAGTTGAAGCTCGATCTCGAATGGTGGATTGGGAACGGCGAGCGAAACATTTTTCTTCTTACCGCACAACCTGTAATTAACATTCGATACAAATCGAAAACGAAAGACACAAAAAAATTTATTATTGTGTATTAATAAATTTTATTTTGTTTGGCCGCCGTTACCAACTTGTCCAGCGCACAGAAACTCCAGCTAACTCTTCCTTCCAGCGGCATAATTTTTTCTTTTTTCTTCTTCAGTCTCTGTTTTTTTTTTTTTTTTTTAGCTTACCCCTGTTTGCAGCCACAATTTTAATGCTGAAATAATTATACCCTGTGTCCATTAAAAATGAGCAATAAAGGGTATTATTGCCATTCTACAGACGTATGTATGAAAAAAGGCTAAAGAATTTCCATCCATCGTTGAATATCCATATATAAAGAATTGATGTGTCTGAATAATGTTTTCTCTATTCATATCCAGATGTGAGTCAATTAATTTCACTTGTTTTTCTATTTGTCAGTCCTGAGGCTGTGGCCAGGGTATCCAGTAGTCGATCAGTCTCCACACCCAGTGCTCTGACTTCCCGATATTCTCGGTACAGAGAGCCATAACTTAGTGACAATGGATAGTATGCGAAGAGGTGGGATTTTCATTCTCAAAAAAAATGTTAAAATATATACTCAGCACACACAGTCGATTCTATATGGACATGTCCTTGTTGCTGTCCATTCGAATAACCTCCAAAAAGAAAACTTTATTTATAGTACAACATCATCTTACTATTTCTAGACTCAGATTGATTTGAGGTTAAACGATTTAATCACATATAACCTCCAAAAAGAAAACTTTATTTATAGTATAACATCATTTCATCAACTCTGATGTTTTAAACTACGAATTTTAGACTCAGATGGATCTGAAGTTAAAAGATTTAATAAGAAGATATATGGATATTGTTACAATATTCAAAAAACAAGATTAAAATAAAACTATTATAATAATAATTAATAAAAACTTCATAAATTCAAACTTGTTTAAAATCCAATTTGAATTTTCTTTTATCTTCGATCAAATTGTATAAAATTTATATATGTATATGTTTATAAGCCAGTTTTAATATAAAGTTTACCGGGTATACCATAGTCATGCACACTCGCAGCTTATGTTTATTCATACTTGTATTTTATTTTTCTTTTCTTTTGCGTTTCTTGTACTTTTTCTTTGCATTGAGTTTTGTACCCCTTTTTTTTATTTTGCTTTTTTGTGTTGTTTTGCAATTTGCTTTTGTTGTCTGACAAGGCGCATATATCTTAGGCATTATCTTGTCATACAATCAGGCAGTCGCAAACCACAAAAAAAATGAAAAAAAAACACAAGATGTGAAAAATGTGAAAAATATGAAAAATGTAATGCTAACTTATGCGAACAAATTAAATAACACTCAAACGAGAACATCGAAAGCCTGTCTTGGGTGACAAATACATACAAAAACGAGTATGTGTGATATGTTTTAATTAAAATAACGTGTAATTTTTAACAATTATTAAGTGCTTTTTATATGAGAAACAAGTCGAAAAGTTTAAATTTTGACAAATGAAGTGAGTAAGTTGACGAACAAGTTTATTTTGAAGCATACTTATGAGATTTAAAAAAATTAAATTACAAAATTTTAGTGTGCAAAGTTTTAATTATATCAACAAATAATATATAACAAATACGTCCTTATGATATGTGTATAAGGTTTAGTCTTAAAGAGATTTCCCTAAAATGTTGATGTTCTAGTACTTTATTGCTTCTACTGCAATTAAGAAAAGAAACAAATCATGTGACAAACTAACTTGGATTAAATTAATATTTAATACGTAATATATTTATATTTCTAGTACTATTATAAGTATACTATATTTACTATAAATTCTGTTACTCTTTATAAAACCACTTTTTTAACTCTAAAGTAGCTTCACTTCTACAGCAATCATTTTTGTACTATCTATTTAAATGTCATCAAGATTTATATAGAGTCACTATAAGAATCGTACTAGCTTAATAGAAAGCAATGGAATATCTAGGTTAGTTGGCATTCAAAAAAACTTCTGATATTCGCAATTTACATTTTGAATATTAATTTATTTTTAAAAGAAAGTTATGACTAGAGCTGTGATATTTTAATATTAAAGTTGTCCACTTACTTAGTTTTGTGCATAAGAACTCTATGGCTGCATTTACTTAATTATCAAAAAGCAAGTAAGAAGATACTTGCCACCTATTTTCAATAAAACAATATTCTAAAAATATACCAAATTAATATACCGAAAATACGAAAATATGCGGATAATGATATATCGATGTAGTACTGCATTCAAAATATACCAAAGAGTACAAAATATACCATCTTGTCAGCCAAGTCTCGGTTGCAGTAGGCGTTATTTGTGAAACAAATTTTCAGTTATCATAAATACGAAGGCTCAATTTGGTATATTTGGTAGTATTACAAATATACCGTATGCGGTATTATGCTTAAAATATACCAAAAGTAACCGAAAGTATACACAAATATACCGAATGCTCTATTTGGTATATCGATGCAATATTATTCGTTAAATATGTCAAATTAAAATATAGAAAAAAATACGAAAATATACCAAATGCTCTTTTTGGTATATCGATATAGTACTACAAACTACAGAGTGCAAAATACACTAGATATTAAAGTGAAGACACTTTAATCATTATTGACAAGTACTTATTTACTAAATATATATCCAATATTATATTTGCACCGCAAACGTATCTTAATAAAAAAAATGTAATAATTGTTTGATGAATAGGGAATAAACTAAACTGAACATAAGTAATGGCAATTCGTCATAATTTTTGCATCCACCTGCTGACAGCATTTTCCACTTTCTTGTGGAAACTTTGAGCTATGCCAATATAATGAGGCATAATGTCAAATGTGAATTTCTATGAATTTTCCTTAAATATGTTTTCCTCGATTGGTGTGTGTGTGTGTGTGAAGTGGGCGAGGCATTTGAAATTGAAAACAAATTTGATCTGCATACTTTTTTCGAGGAGCCTACGTACTCTCAAATATTGCAGCAAACTTTCTGCCTGTTAGTCTTTTAGTCTGTGCGATCTGTCCGATCTGTCCGATCTGGCTGGCATAGCATGAAGTGGCTTTTGGCCTGGCCCCATGTGTGTGTCTGTATTATCCAGTCTCGCCCGTCTTTTATTTTGACATACAAATCTTTTGTCTGCGGCATATGACCAAAAACAACAAAAAAAAAAAAGAACGAAGAAAAAAACGAAACGAAAAAAGTGGGTTGGAGCAGAAATCTTCAACGCGTCGAGACACGTCGTAGTATGTGGCAAGAAAGCTGCAACATCGCTATGTGGCATATACGAGCATGTAGTCAGCCCTTGGGCCAGAAGACTTGCGCAGAACTCGCGAGTCAACGAGTCAAAGTCGCCATGTTCAAGCTGCAAAGCTGCAAAGCTCCACTCCACAGAGATTGTGGCAAGTGGCATAGCGACCGTGTGGCACCATCAAACGCCACGCCACGCCACGTCATGCCGCGACCGTCGTCTTGGTTGCAAGTACATTGATAATGCAGACAAGCGATCCAGCAACAGCATCCACAGCAACAACTTTGAAATTTCGAGAGCGTTGCGAAAGTGTTAAATGTTTACATTACCTGAAGAGTACGTTGCATACCTCACAACAACAACAAAAACAACAACAACAAAAGCCAAAGCATTGCCAAAGTTTCGCTAATAAAATACCTAATCTTTATTTACAATCATTGAGCGATTAAATTCGCTAGAATTATGTAAGCATTATAATTGAAAATTAATGTTAACTATTGAGATATAACAGAAAAACACACAGCTATCCTTAGTGCTTACTTACTTTCAACAACTTTATTCTCAGAAACTAACAAGTAAGAAAGCTACACTCGTGTGTAATATACCATATGATATATTTGGTATATCGATATTGTGCCGCATTCAAAATATTCCATAGAAGACACAATATACCAGATTGTCAGCCAAAGCAACTAAGACCCCTAGACCTCATACAAAAGTATTTCTTTAATAACTTCGACAATTTTTATCTGATCGCAAACAAATTTTCAGGAATCATAAATACTATAGTATTTTGTATATACCAAAATTCGCAACTCTAGCTTTAAAATTAGGCTTGTTATTCGATTTTTTTGATTTGCGGGGGCGGAAGTGGGCGTGGCAAAAATTTGAAACAAACTTGATCTGCGTGCAAAAATAACAAATGCTGTCGAAAAAAAATTGAAGCTCTATCTCTTATAGTGTCTGAGATCCAGTGTTTCATATGGACAGACGGACAGACGGACATGGCTAGATCGTCTCGGCTGTTGACGCTGATCAAGAATATATATACTTTATAGAGTCGGAGATGCCTCCTTCTACCTGGTACATACATTTCCTGCCGGCACAAAGTTATAATACCCTTCTACCCTATGGGTAGCGGGTATAAAAAGATCATAAAATTGTAAATGAAATTAACTGCTATATATTCTATTTAATTTTCAATTAAAAGACATAATTTTATACTTTTTCAGAATCGATTTAAAGACTCTGATAGATCACTTAATTTCTTGCAATTAACATCGAACAGTTTCCACTAACTTTCTCTCAAGAACTTCACTGAAAAATAGTTTAGAAATGTTCATCACAATTAATTTTTGTATGCACACTAATGTTTATTTACAATCATCAACTGATTAAATTCACCGGAATTAATTAATCTAACTGAAATTGAGTGTTAACTTTTGTGATACAATATTTTATATACATTTTCAACTAATTTCCTCTCAGAAATAACTTCAGCATAAACTTTCAATATATAAACTAGACTGTAGACTAGAATCTTATTAAGTATGTAATAAACTAATTTAATTATGAATTAAGTTTAGTATTCAACTTACTGCACGGAAGCTTACAATATAATTTAAAATGACTGTTACATTTTTAAATACAAAAGAGTTTAGTACTTCATAAAGAAATCTGTATCTCTCTCATAGATATCAAGATAAAATTAAATATGAGGATTATCTCACACATATTTATTTTGTAGAATATAATTTACTTTTTCGCTTTAATCAAATGATAGCGAGTAAAAAAAAGAAAGCGTAGATTACTTGAAGTTTTTTGCAATATTCTTCAATAAGAACTTATTTACAAATATAGTTGCAATCCAATAATTGAATCAAGTGATATTCTGCAGATTGAAACCACTTTGTTTTTAAAATAATTCCAATTTCTGTAATACTCAAATTTTTGAAAAACTTTTGTACTCAAAGAAATATGAAAATGGAATTAGAAATAGACTTTAAATTTTATGTTACCTTATTGAACAAAATAAATAACTAAACTTGCATTCTTTAACTATATATATACAAACAGAGATTCATTACAATTATTTCGAAATATTGTATACTAATTTCTGGAAGATTCTTAGTGCAGAGGATGGTAATAAATAATCTACTGAATATACAAAATAAAGTAATATATATAAAATGCCATCCACTGTGATTGAATTTCAAATGAAATTCATTAGCAGGATAGAGCGAAATCAATTGTAAGCATAACAAGCTAGTTTCAAGTTTATTTTCGTAGACTACACACAATATGATATTCTGGGTCATTTGTGTTAGCTGCGAAATTGACACGTGCATTGATTTTACAGCTCTGATGTGAGCTTGTGAACTTGTCAAAGAGTCTTCCCCCGCATGTCACAACAAGTCATCATCATCATGGGATGGCATCGTCGTCATAGTCATCATCATGGTAGTTGCTCTTTTTAATTAGCTGCTGTGGCATTTTTATGAGCTGCCAAAAGGGGTTGGCATCAGAGATCTTCAGCATTTCAATGGGCAGGTCTCTCTCAGTTCCACTGACAGCGCAATAAAAATAAATTGAGTGGCAGCAGAGTGTGTATAGTCGATTGTATAGTATGTGTGTGTGTGTGTGTGTGTGTGTGTGTAGAATGCCACCCGCACTTGCAGCAGCCCCTAAGCAACACAGCAAAATTCAAAGCAGTTCAGCCAATTCACCCCCCACTCACTCATCCTGGGAGCAGTTCAGCCTCCTCAGCACTACCTTCACTTCAGCCCTCAGCTTTCTATTGTTGTTGTTTGTTGTTGGCCTCATCTGTTTGTTTATTGCTCGTCGGCGGTTGTGTTACCCTCCAACACACACACACAAACACACAAACACAGTGAGAATATCAGCCCAATACTTGTTTCACTTGTACTGTGCTCCATTTTAATGCGTGCGCTCTCACTTAGTACTCTCTGTTGTTGTTGTAATGTTGCTTTCGCTGCCTTGTTGTTGTCAACGGCAATGGCCACGCCTTTTTTACGTTAATTTCATTGGGGAGCAAATTGCAGCGCTATTCCCTGAGCAAACTTGAAGCCGAAGCCAACCCAAACGCAAATGCAGAACTCAAACTCAAACCTCAACTCAACTCAAACCCAACCCAAGTAAAGTCAAAAACAAAAATAGTCGAATCCAGCCCAAACCCAATTCAAGCATATCCCTTCCTCCCCCTATATATATATACTATATATATCGCTTTGTAGCGCTTTATATTTTCTCATTGTCATCAACATTGTCAACGGTTTATTTGATTTTTTATTTACTTGTTTGTTTCTTTTTATTTTTATTTGTATTCGTATTTTCTCTTGTTTTCTTTTTTTTATTGCCTTTCCTTTGTACTCGTGTCAATTGCGTGCACACAAAAAACACACAACAAAAATTCAATTACAACTTTATTAAAAGTTGCATGAAAACCGAGAAATTTATCCACACTAATCAACCACATAAAAACTTTAATCTCTTTAAAATATATTGAAAATGTTTTCTACTTTAAATCAATTGTATTTCTTACTAGAGATTTGAGTTATTACACAAGGAGAAAATTGACTTTCAACAATCATAAGTCAAATTTATTACCATAAGTTTCTTGAAATAAAAATACAATCTCATTTTTGCAAGATTGACACAAACTTATTTTTAAGTTCGCAATAATAAAAAACTAAAATCAATTTTTTAACATATTCTAGAGTTCTATAAATTATTCCAATTTAACATATTGTCCAAATTTATTTCTCTCTGTTCATTAAGTAAGATAAATTTAATATATATTGTCAATATTCATAATCCTTTTAATAAAAATATATTCATATATAATTAATTTATTATTTAAAATTTATCTTTTATCAGAAATTGGAAACCTAGAATTATGCGCTGGATTCAATTTTGAAATAATTTGAATTTCTCTTAAGATAAGTAAGATAAAAATAGAACTGCGAGATAGCCGCTACTCATTTTGAATAAAAAGGAAACAAAGCTGTATTATTTTAAAAGTATATCAAATTAATATACTGCAAACAATACTATAAAATATACCAAAAGATATTATTTTTATATATATGGCAGTACATTTAAAATGTATATGTATATCTCTTAAAGTCTCTGAGGTCAAGGTGTTCATACGGACGGACGGACAGACGGAAGGACTGACATTGCTAGATCGTGTCGGCTGTTGACGCTGATCGAAAATATATATTCTTTATGGGGTCGGAAAGGACTCCTTTTGCCTGTGAAATGCACTTCCTATGGATAACGTGTATAAATATTCGAAAATATATTCTTAAGTTTAAGATGATTTCATTTTGAAAGGGTTTAAAGATACTATTCTCTACATTAAGAGGTATTTTATCTATGGATTCAATTTCGTAAAGGCTAAAGATATTATTCCCATTATAAGGAGATATTTTCTTTGTGAAGTCAATTTTATAAAAGTTTGAAGAAGACCTTTTCTGTAGGGATTCAATTTCGTAAAAATATAAAGATATTATTTATTATTATAAAGGTTTGCAGATACTATTCTCTAGATTAAGAGGTCTTTTCTCTATGATTTCAATTTTATATAGGTTTAAAGATATTATCTCCTATATAAGGAGACCTTTTCTCTATGGATTCAATTTCGTCAAAGTTTAAAGTTATTATTCCACACGTATATTCTCTATGGATTCCATTTCGTAAAGTTTTAAAGATATTATTTTCCATTTAAGGAGGTTTTTTCTCTCCGTGTAGCAAGTACGAAAAACACTTGCCATATTCATTCATGGCAATTGCAAAACTACGAGTATTCTGAACATCTGCCCAGCAAGGTGACAGCTACTTGCTGTCATTTATCTAAGTAGGACAGTTAGAAACAGTAGGTGCACTGTAGGTGCATTCATGAGTGCATTCATGGGTGCATTCACAAGTGGCGGGCCATCATCAAAGGGAGCAAACGAAACTCATTAGTTAATTTTTAGGTTGAAATTCGTAGAAGTGCATGGGCAAAAGTTATTTCAGCAATTGACCTAATTACATGCAAGTGCAAAACATTAAACAAAATTGCAGCTTCCAGAGCAAGAAACGAAAAGAAAGAAGAAATCGTTTATTCATAGTACGAGCTCGCCTGGCCTGATCATTTATCATTGAACTGGTTGCTTCTGATACTTCAGCCGCCTTGTTTAATTAGGCTAGGACAGGACCACAACAGGGCCAAGGACAGGACGGGGACAGGACAGGACAGAAGAGGGGTAGAAACTAAAATGGAAAACGAAAACGATAACGAAAAAAAACGAAGAGCAACCTGTGCTATTAGTTTCTATGATAAATTGTGAGACTCTGCCTGTAATTTAGAGGCAACAAGAAACAATTTTGTAATGAAATTAATTAAAGTCGGCTTGCATGGATGCCTTTGTTGCTCCAATTAGGATGACGCCCAGAAATTTTCGAATTTAAATCTAATAAATGTTGCAGCTAGCTGCAGCATCTTATACTACATATGTTGTGTTAGATATGTGTACCTCAACCTAGACCTAGATCCAGTCAAACACACGAGTGTGTTTGAGTGTTGTTGTTCATGGCAGATGCACAAGGATACAAGGATGCATTGAGCATCCTCGTTGGCACCTGTGTGCGGTTGTCATGCGGTTGAGTTCTCTCTCGCTCTCGCTCTCTTCTCAGCCCGTTAGTCCAACAACTGTCTACAAATCATTCATCATTTGCACAACGTCTGACCCCTAGTAACATTACCATTTCAAATAAAAAAAAGGCTTCAACTCCTCTTTCGCATCTACCAACCAACAAAAAAAATGAAATGAAATGAAAAAAACCCAAACATCAGCCTCTCTCTCTCATATAAATAATTTTATTTTAGTTTTTTTTTTTGTTCGTTTTTTTCGCTGTCTGTTTGTTTCATTCCACATTCACTCTCTTCCGTTTCTTGAACTGTCCGCTAACCCATAATTATACGTCTTTGACCCAACGTCTGATGAGCTCTGGGGCTCTGTGTCTTGCGGATTGCTAAAACTTCTAAGGAAAACAAAATGAAAATATTCCTGGAAATTTTAGAAACCCTAAAAACTTAAAGCCCACGGCAAATGCATTCTTACATTCGCCTCAGCCAAATTGCTTGCATTCTGCAAATGCAGAAACCTAAAAAAAAAAAACAACAATAATACAGAAAATATTTGGCAGCATAATTTCATATTCTCAATTATCTAATTGCGAGATTAAACATATTATGTGAAGACAATCTTTATATAAGAAAAAAAAAACACTTTTAGTTTACTCGAATTTGTAGCGCAAATTAATTAAAGCACGTTTCTAACTTGTATACGTAACATAATTTAATGAATACGCGCTGAGAAATTCTCAGAATATTAATCCTCTTAATTCAAAATGTGTGTAAGGTCTTGCGAGCTATGGCTTAAACGTGGGAATTCAGTTTGTGTATCTCGCGTATTAAGCATAAATTTAACCAGTCGATTTATATTAATAAACGAATATGACAGACTCCGACTAAAGATTTTCGAACCCTTTGCTGGCTTTCGCAGCGTATTGAAAATGTCAATGTTCGATAAAATTCAATATTTAGTAAAAGATGCATGAAAGAAGACCAAACTAGACTAGTTTATAATTTGTATTAGAGAGCTGAAAAAGCAATCACTTGGAAGTAATAATAATAATGATAGTAATAATGATGATAATAATAATAATAATAATAATAATAATAATAATAATAATAATAATAATAATAATAATAATAATAATAATAATAATAATAATAATAATAATAATAATAATAATAATAATAATAATAATTATAATAATAATAATAATAATAATAATAATAATAATAATAATAATAATAATAATAATAATAATAATAATAATATAATAATAATAATAATAATAATAATAATAATAATAATAATAATAATAATAATAATAATAATAATAATAATAATAATAATAATAATATAATAATAATAATAATAATAATAATAATAATAATAATAATAATAATAATAATAATAATAATAATAATAATAATAATAATAATAATACTAATAACAATAATAATACAAGAATCTTAGCTGTTGCAATTTCACCTTATCACATAAAGTCTTCTTACTGCGTGTTATTCAGTTGGCACCAAGTTATATTATAATAACCTTTTAAGCAGTCAATAATCATAATTGATTTTTGTGTGGTGTCGCTGGTGGCGTCTTAAATGAAAATCGATCAGCAAGCGATGGAACATAAACAAATTTGTAAGCAAACTACCAGATTTGAGAGCCGTCAAAAACCCAACCGGAGATCATTCAGACCTGGCGCCACTAGGCTGGCCTATAATTAACCAAACAAAGAGCCGAATGGGCCGTTAAAGTGTCGAAGCCCAAGTCGAGCGTAGAGAGCAGCACTCTTCAAACCAAAACCAAACCAAACCAAAAAAAAACTAAAAAGAAGAAAAAAACAAAGAGGTGCAGCAAGAAGCAAAAGAATAAAGAAATACAACTATTTGAGCATTCAAAAAAAAAAACCCAATCAAAAATGCGGCAAACTACAAAGTAAAAGAAAATCAGGCCATGGAGGATTGCGGTAACACTCTCGATACTGTAACGAAATAACTGTCTGTGTGTGTAGGTGAATGTAGGTGAATGTGTGCGTGTCGGCATTAGTGAGGTGCCACCTACCCGACCTTGTCTCGGGATGAGCCTTCTTTTTTTTTTTTTTTTTTTGATTTCTGTTGTGTGTGTGTGGGACCTGTTGGTCTTCACAGGTTCCATAGGGTAAAGATTGACCTTGTTTGATCGCACGTTGAACTTGAAAATCAGTTGGGATCACCAAAAAAAACCCATTAAGCCACAATAAAATGTGCGCAAAAAAAAGGATTTCAATTTAATGACCTGCATATCAATTATTCTCTTAATCACAAATCCTTTAACTGATTTGAATTAATCGTTTTCATTATTGTAATTCTGTTAATATTTATCTACAATGCTTTATCTTTATCTAATTTATTTTGTGCATAATCTGAGTCTCTAATAAAAAAGAAGTGTGAATTTAGACTTAGTTGATAGTAAAACTTAATAACATAGTTAGAAATGAAAGTCAGTTTTATTTTAGTAGAATAGTTATAATAATCTATTCTAAATTCTAAATCTCTTATAAAAAAGAATACTAAATGTGTATTTTAACATAACTTAATGACATAGTTAGAAATGAAAGTCAGTTTTATTTTAGTAGAATAGTAGTTATAATAATATTTGTTTTGCTCATCATATTTGTTTTGTTCTATAACACATACATAACATATTTCTTACAAATGCATAAAACCTTTTTTGGGGCTCTGCAAATTAAAAGCGCAGCGACAACGATTTTAATATATCATCTCAGTTGCTGTTGCTGTTCTTGATGTTGATGTTGATGCTTCTGTTGCTGTTGCTGTTACTAGCAGTCCTGTAATTAGCCACAGAAGTTGCTGTCATTGGCAACTTGTCTGGCTTTGAGTTTTTTGGTCTGGGTCCCAGCCCGCATTCGAGTCTGTGCCTTCTATCTTGTGCCTTCTGCCTTGCTGCCTTGTTGCCTTTTGCCTTCTGCCTTTTGGCGTCTTCAGCTGCCGGCTGAAGGCAACTTCGCAACTTCCCAAATCCAAGTCAAGTCCATGGCTTTGGCTTTGGCTTTGGCTTTTGCTGCCGTCGCAATTTTAACGTTGCTGTTTGACCACGCTGCCAGACTACAGCAACAGCATTTTAAATGTCTGCAAAAGGGTATAATCAAATTGAGAAAATATATCCGAATCGACTTATTTCAATAACACTTAATGAATTCATGTATTTCTACATTAAAATTAATAAAAAAAACTTACTTATTCTGTCATTTAAAGTAATAGATAAATCATTTGTCTAATATTTGCGCTAATCTCGAATTTAGAATTTATTTTTTTGATATTTTTTAGCGAACATATCAATAATATTATTCAAAATTTATGAAATTATTTATCTGGAAATTACTCATAAGTAACCACATACATAATTCATGAATTCTATGCGAAAAGTTTTCTAATAAATAAAAAATATATTTAATTTTGATCAGTATTAATAAAATTGATCATTTGAAAGCAAAAAAAAACATATATATTTTCTATATTGTTTTATTAATTTATTCTATATTTTTAGTTTAAGTGATTGTTATATTACTTTTTTATACTTAAGTTTAAATTATTTATTTACTTTATACAATATTGCTGCTCATTTATCATTAAGATTGCTTTTATAGAGTATCTTCAAGTCAATCTTAATCGAGCGCAACTTTTTTTTTCTCTTAATTCTTTTCTTTTTTTTTTTTTTTGATTTTGTTTTGGTAGTAGGTGCAACTCATAACAGTCTAGACGTGATTGTATCACGAATTCTGTCGCCATTTTTGTTGTCTTTTCGCGTCTGCCTTGTTTTAGCCATTTTAGTCCACTTCGGTTCCTTTCTTGGCCCCTGTGTGCTGTCATTCTGCACAGATCCATACGGTAATGTGAAGAATTCCTGGTAATTTTCGGCCAGGCCCTTTAAAATCTTTCAAAATTTTCTCATTAGCCACAAAAGGCAGCTGTAGCTGTATCCAGAGCGAAATGCGTACACAGTGAGAATTATGGCAATCTAAAATCAAGTCAATAAAAGTTCACTTAAGAATTCACTTCATTTTAGTTTAAGGAACACATTTTGGATCGCACTCTACGATCTATAATGTCGAATTTCGAAAGCATATAAAAAAACGGGTAATTTATTTTACTAGTAAATAAATATTAAATATTACAAACATGATATTCTATTATTACTATAATTATAATTATTACTTTATATTGATTAAGTTAAGTTTTGTTATACGAAACAAAATTCTTAAATAAAACAACAACACTGTCTAGCATCTACTAGTTTCATATTAGAGTATGTGTGTGAGTGAGATAGAGATCAGTAAATGTCTGCTTCGTCAATCGTCAAGCGCTCACTCGCTTCCACTTCCACTCAAACTTAAGATGGCAATTTAACTTAGAGCTTGCACTTAGTCTCTTTGTTAAGGGACATTTGCAGCATTTGTACTGTGACCAAAATAGTAAATTTGCATACAAACAGAAAATTGCCTTTCAGAATTGTGTTGGTGTTAGTGAGATGCATAGAGATGCAACTAATTTAAGCACATTTCTATTCCTTTTTCATTTGCACGCACACACATTAGCATTAGTTCTGTGTGTCGCCCCCATAACGGTTGATTTGATCGTGAGAGCAAATATCCTTTTCAATTAGCAATCTGGACACAAAAATGTCCCAGCGTTGGCATGGGGCAATTATCAACGTTTAGTATTGCATACAGCGTGGCCGAAAAATCATCGCTCTGAATTGTCCTGTAATTAATACAGTTTATAAACCGCGAATTGTGGCTTTTGTGTTGTTACTTGCTGTATATTGTGTTACCTGTTTATCGTTTTAGTATTCAATTACTCGTTTGTTAATGCTTAAGTGCGTTTTTGTTGTTTTATTTTGTTTTTTTCTCTGTGAAAGTGCAAACAGTAACGTAGCGTCTCTTTTCGTCTCATTCTCACACTCGACTACCGTTTCAAGTCCATAATTGTGTTGGTGTTAGTAATTGGAGTCGCGCATTCTAATTGTCTCACATGTCTGCAAGGCAGTGAATTGCATATTAATGTATGTATGTGTATATAAGAATCAGTCTTGTAAAAAAGTGTGTGTGTTTTTTTTCATCTTTTTTTTTGTGATTATAAGTGTGTACATATGAAAATATATAGTCTGTTTTATAAATATGTGTATATATGTATATGTTTTTTTCATTTTTTTTTGGTGATTATAAGTGTGAAAGGATTAGCATGTTAACTAATTACAGCATCTTCAGTAAAGGCGTTAAAAATGGAATGCTTGAGTAGTGAGGGTGAGTAATTACTAAAACATACATATGTACATACTATTTATGTACACTTCTATGTAAAATTATTTTCCACTTAAGTGTTAGAGTTAGTTACGAAGCACGTATGCTTAAGTGAATACACAAATAAATCCTCCACATCGTGAGCTCTCTCTCGGACACTGAAATTTCCCTTAACTTTCTCTCTTTGACACCGTCTCTTTGAGCAATTTAAGCATGCGCTCTCAAGTTAAATTTTGACCCTTGTTTGATTTCTCTTAAGTAGATAAAATCCTTTAGCATAAGTAGTGCAATATCTGAATGGGCAGCTAAATTGTATATAAAATACGTAAATAAAAAGTCTCTGAAATTTGACATTATCATGAACATATCTTTTATATAGGTTGTAATAATTGAATTTTTGGTAAATGATTAAATAGCATCTCAATCGACTTTTACCTTTTGTAATTGTTTTCAGATGAACTTTCACATATATCGTAGACTTTAAATAGCACTGTTAAAATGTACATATATGACTATAAATTTAAAAAAAAATTACATTTTGGCAATAAATACTTTCCTTTGAAAATAACAAGCTATTTAAAACAAATTTATGATGCACAATTATTTTGTTAACGACAACACGAAATTATTATTTTTTTCATGACAATAGTGAAACATAAAAATTCAAACAAAAGCCAACCTTTCACTTACCGACTGATTTTTTGAATAACAAATATTAATTACAATTATGTAACATCACTTTATCTATAGATCCAGAATCAGTTAAATTATACAAATTCAAGCTTAGTAATTGTAAACTTTACAATCTGATCTAGACTCCAGAGCGAGATGTTGAATGGGAAATTATTATTTTAATATTAGTTTTCACTTTTCTCCGTACATTATAAAATTTCAATGAATAAATCACTTTTACTACTGGCTTATCATCCATTAGTTAGTAACTAAATTTAAAAATTATATATATTTGAATTAAATACGAGTAATTAATATACATACATATGCTAAAAATATTAAACATAATCAATTTATTTGTAAGAAGTTCTATATGTTAATATTCATTCAGGTAACAAATTGCAGACTTGTAAATAAGTTATTATATTTAATTTACATTGTGTTATTAATTGGAATCATTTTAAAATAACATTTTAACAGCACTAATTTAGCAGTTCACAGTTCCATCTTATATCCAAGCTTGTCAGAATTTAATTGAGTTGTCACGTAGACAATAAGAGCTAATGGATAAGAGATCATTAATTAATAGACGCAGACGGCAAAATAGAGAGAGAGAGAGAGAGAGAGAGATATTTGATTTACACATCAGCAATGTAAATACGCATCCAAGAGTCGCGTTTATACAAGAGCTAAGTGTTTAACCCTCTATGGCAATGAGGCTAGTATGAAACAATATAATATAGTAGCTACAAAATATTTTAATTTATACAAATGACAAAATAATTAGCATTACTACGTTGACCGAATATCATTAGTATAACGATATGGCGTCGCAACAACAACAACAAATACAAAAAAAAAAAAACAACGAAGCAGAGCTTAAATGAGGTACAAGCATGAAAACAGCGGCAACGCCTAGGGAACCGCAGAAAGTTGACGAAATACATACTATATGACAAATAGTAGAACAGAGTAGAGTAGACAGGTTAGCAACTACATACATACTACAATATATATATTGTGGATATAGCTAGAGGGTTCGTCTCGACAGTGGCAGTGGTGACAATTTTCATTATTGACAAATTAATTGTCACCTTTTAACAAAATGCGGATCAACAAAAGAGAGACAGACCTAAGACAGCGATAGCAAGTTAACCAGGTCCCCAGCAAGCTAATGGGCCAACATTTTCATACAATTATTGCCGAACAATTGTGGCCCATTGAAATCGTATAATTATGATCAGATCGGCCAGATACTTTGTGGGGGTCCCTTAAGAAAACCGTAAACGCTAAACACGTCAAACATAGATTAGCGCCTTTTGTCAGCCACCCCAAGGCCCAAAGCCCAAAGCCCGAGCTAAACAAACTTGTCTAAGTGTCATTAGTTAGCACAGGATATGAAACAAGTAAAAATGCTCTATTCGAGAACGAGCGAAGGAAACCCACAAAAAAAAAAAATACAAAAATATAACAAAAAACCCTGCGACCTGCCCAAAAATACTCTAACCTAGGTTGAGTACTTTCGGTCACATATGTTAGAAATCAAAATCTGGGAATAAGAATGGATAATTTCAATATCTAATATCTCTTTATTATTGCTCATTAGTATGGAACACTAATACATAATTAAAATCATTTTTTATCTGAAATTTCTATACCTTATAGCTTCAGTATTTCTCACCAGAACATACTGAAATTTTTAGAATCTCGCGAGACTAGATAAACTATTAATTTACCATCTCCAAAACATCATAATTTGTTCGTTAGTAAAGCTAAAACTATATTGAATACACTACCGATCTATAATTTCTATATCTCTGTTTCTCTGTGTTTCTCTTCCAAACTTTTAGGATATGCCGAGCTGGGTTAGCTTACAAATTGCATCACAATTTAATATAAAACAGACTTAAATGTATACATTTCTGATCAATAATTTCCATACCTTATAAATTCAGTATTTTTCGCCAGAACATACTGAAATTTTAAGAATCTCGCTAGACTAGACTAACTCTTAATTTACCATCTCAAAAGCATCATAATTTGTTCGTTAGTAAAGTTAAAACTATATTGAATATATACACTTCTGATCTATAATTTCTATACCTCAGAACAAGGGATACGCCGAGCTGGGTTAACTTACAAATTGCATCACAATTTAATATAAAACAGACTTAAATGTATACATTTCTGATCAATAATTTCCATACCTTATAAATTCAGTATTTTTCACAAGAACGTGCTAAAATTCTTAGGATATGCCAAGACTAAACCAATATTTCATATATTTTGTAAAGTGCATCATAATTTATTGTATGAAATATATCAAAATTTTAAGTGCATGATTAGCCACATATGCCAAAAGAAAGCGTACAAGCTCAATTTGAACTAGACTCCAATTTTAATTAAATAGACACGCCATCGGTATGAACCACAAAGTTAATCATATTTTAATGTGCCACCCTCGCTGAATAGAATACACTCGGTAGCTCGGTAGCTCGGTAGAAGCTCAGGCGGGCCATTGACCAAGCTAATTACAATAACAAAAGCAAGAAGCCTTAGCCACTGAACTATGGGGTGCCATTAGCGATACGTCCGAGTCCTGCTTTCACCCTGTGTGTGTGTATGTGTGTGTGTAGGTGGACGAGACAGAGTTGCATTGATTTCTGTACTCGCTAACCAACGAGTGGAATTGTATAATAACTTCGTGTCATTGTTCGTAACTAGCGGAAAAGAGCGCCTCCGGTTTTTTGAGGAACAGCTTCATCTGGGAATTGCTTTGAAATGCACTTCAAAAAATAGTTAACAAAGAGTCCTTTAAAAGTTTACAGAATTCAGCATAGATTTTTAAAAAGTCGATCAATACTGCAAGTATAATTTAATTTTATATATTATTATTTAAAAACTATAATAGAAATAGTTTCCCCAACACATATTTTAAATTGGTTTAACAATTCTAATATTATAGTTTCTAATATTCATAGTTTTATTATGAGTTCAAGGTGCAAGTACTTGGCTGTCGAGCATGCTCAATAGTTTTTTAGTTCCATCAATGGGTAACTGGCAATTTGTAGACAGTTTGTGTCTATTTCTATATCTTTGCGCCCTTGCAGCCAGAATGTAATTTATCAAATGCAGTCATTAATTTCATATTAACAAGGTGTGGATAGTAAATTATCTTGAGAGCATTTGCCTAAACAACAAAGAGAGCACATTGAACACTTGACAGCCAAGGAAGGCAGAAGGAATATGTCATAGGTTGAGTGTAAGTGGTAATGTGTCCTGAATTATGATTAGATCTTTCCATGAGTATGTTGAATGCAATGAAAATAAATGCACAGCGAATAGAGTTAACACTAATGATAAATTGAGTTATATATTGACTTTATAAGTATACAACCAGGAAAAGAAGATACCACTTAAAAAATTGCTTACTTTTGGCATGCAGTATAATACTCAGTATTATTTTTATACTGTTCAGTATTTTTTATGTTTATTACCAAGCTTATTATTGAGTTATATATTGACTTTATAAGTATACATTCAGGAAAAGAAGACACCACTCAAAAAATTACTTACTTTTGGCATGCAGTATAATACTCAGTATTATTTTTATACTGTTCAGCATTTTTTATGTTTATTACCAAGCTTATTATTGAGTTATATCTTGACTTTATAAGTATACAACCAGGAAAAGAAGACACCACTTAAAAAATTACTTACTTTTGGCATGCAGTATAATATTCAGTATTAATTTAATAGCGCTCAGAATTTTTTTTAATTTTTATTGCCAAGCTTCTGAAACTATAAACACACAAAAATATGCAAAAGGAATATAATAACGATAATAATGATTTTCATTTTGCGATGTTTTTGCAACTTTTTGAAATGTTTAGTATATAACTTGGTATATTTAGTACATATATTACTTATTTACCACATTATAACCGCAATAAATATTAAATGTAATTAAAATACTTCGAATTACATTATTGATCATTTCAAAAGGTAACTTTAACCAATATATAGAATATATAAAAATTTAGTATATTACTTGGTATATTAAGTATATTGCTTATTCATCACATCCGAGCTGAAATAAATATTAAATGTGATGAAATGAGTTTGAATTACATTCTTCACAATTTATAAAAAGAAACTTTATGCAACTTATAGTATATATAGTGTAGTATATAATAATACCAACCTAAGTATATTTTTTTGATTATAATAAAATACTTTGTATATCACCTAATTGCAGAGATTTGTATTGCCTTTGATATAAAGAATAGCACTTAATTGCTGAGACTAAGGGAAAAGTTGTGTTTTTATTGCTTTTGATATAAAGAATCATTTGTTGTTGTTGTTCTATATCAATTTAAAGTTGATTGTATCAATATCATAATGAACATATTGCGGCACAGATGAGCGCACTCGATTGTAAATGAGAATAGCATTCATACTAGTTAATGCTGTGAATGTTGTACTTTCCAGAAGGTTTCATTTAATCCGTTTGCCTATTATATGATATTAAATTATCTGTCATTATGCCACACACACACACGCACACACAGGCAATTTGTGAGGCAGACGTCGAAAAGGCACACTGTGGCGAGACACTTTCTAGTTTTAAGCTGATAGATAAATCTAGAAATGTATCAAACGAATGGCACGTGACCTTTGACACATTAGTGTCGGTTGTTGTCTGCTAGATGCAGCCATTAAAATTGAAAGTCGAAACACACACACACAGAGTGGGGGAGAGAGAAAGAGAGAGAGAGACAGAGAGAGAGAGAGAGAGACTTGAGCAAGTAGAAAGACAAACAGCCTGACGACGCAATTTACGCAATTGTTGTCAAATTAAAGTGCATCCGCTTCGATGGTCATTTAAAGCTAAAAGTCGTCGCCAGCAGCATCAACACCCACCCACAGATGTGTGTGAGTGTGTGTGTGTTTGTGTGTGTGCACATAATGAGGCATCGCATCATGTACGCATTTCAAAAACAGTTGCAAAATCTTCACTTCTCTTGCCTCCTCCTTGCTTGAATTGTGCGACAATGTTGACGCTAATAAATTATAAAATGAAACTAATGACAAAACACAACACACACACACACGCCGTGGGGTGGACGGAGGGGGAGGTTGGCTGTGAGGGTGCCTTTAAAATTGAGATTCACAAGCGAGACAATCGAGGGGGAGAAAACCGCGTAATAATCGCAAATTGTATGAACAGACTGTCCGAGCGTACACACAACCTCCAACTCCAACTTCGACTCCTCCCCTCCTGTCCCCTTCTGTCCACCCATTTCCCACTCCCCCTCATTAAACTACCCTCGCACACTCACGTTACTTGATTTTTGGCTGTTGCTTTAGATGTCAGCAGCCAAAAGCAGCATTATTTTTGGCATCTAAAGTTTGCGGATAGTTTCTCATTTGATTTTTGTCGAACAATAACAACAACAACAGCAACAACTACTACTACTACGAAAAAAAACGCTCTTTTGTAATCATTTCAAATTACTCATACGCCATGTAAGTTAATTAAAAATTCCATCCTTTTTTCATGCTGTATGCAACATAAAATTAATTTCGCGACGTGTTTTGCTAAGCACATCTGCAAGCAGAACCAGACCTGACACGCCCCCCAAACCGAAAACAAAACCCCCTCCCCCTCCCCCTCCAAAAAAAAACACACACACAGAAAAGACTGCAACAAAAAAAAGAAAAGAAAAAAAAAACGTTGGGCGGCTTGTAGAGGCACACCTGCAAGTGTCATGGCAGCAAGATCGGAGACGAGGCAGCCACGTCGCCAACGGAGTCGTCGCCATTTTCAACATACTACACACATATATATATTGTATATTGTATCTGCTTGCTGCGCCATAGTGCAAAGTGTGCCTCAAACGAACAACTGCGAGTACACTAAGCAAAGCCACGGCGACAGCAAACCAGGCAAAAATTATAAAAAGCTACATAACAGCGCGCAACAAAAACAAAAACGAAGAAATATAAAAAAATAATTTCCAGAAATTGCTTGCAACACTATACCAAGCACACACACACTCACACACACTCACACACACACAGACTTACGGACAGAAAGCATTTGCCTTCGCATGCTCGCATGGCTTGTGGGTTCGTTGGCTGAATTTTATTTACGCGTTGCACTTTATTAGATTTTTATCTGGCTATGTTTAAAATGACGAGGTCTCTCTCTCTCTCTCTATCTTCCTCTCTCCCTCTCTCCCTCTCTCCCTCTCTCCCTCTCTCCCTCTCTCTTTCTCTCTGGTATGAGCTCCGACAACGAGATGTTCCTAAGAAGTTCAAAGATACTCTCCTGTTTACATTATAACTTTCCACAAGGAACCAACGCTCAACTCGTTTCATTACACTTAGGCACTTACTTTTTAGTATTTCTGATCGATTTCAAGATGCCATGAAAGCAAAATGGAAATTTTACACGTACTCGAAATTAAAATCGCTGCATGCCTAATGCAAAGTTTAATATATTCAAAGTTTTCAATAAACAAGTGAGAAAACTTTAGTCGAGTGTGCTGCCCATTTTTATTTAAGGAAAAGCAATGCGGTATCATCCTAAAAATATACTAAATTAATATACCGCATTATTACTAAAAGTTGTATTTGGTATATCAACATACTATTACAACTAAGTCTCGACGTTTTTATGGTATTTTTTGGGCGGTATAAAAATATTACATATTAATATACCGAACAAATGATAAAATGTCTGTATTTGGTATATCTATATACTTTTATACTCAAAATATACCACAGAGTATAATATATATTCCAGATTGTCAACGAAATCAACTAAGACTCGACCGAAGCAGAAGTTTTTATGGTATCATTATCCTAAAAATATACCTAATTGATATTCCGAACAAATACTAAAATATACTGAAACGTGTATTTGGTATATCGACATACTATTACACTTAAAATATACCACAGAGCGTAAAATATACTAGATTGTCAACAAAATCAACTACAACTCGACCGAAGCTGAAATAGAAATGAAATGGATCGAATATGCGTTCTTTTATCTATAAATGTGCTTGCTCATAAGTATATTATAACCATGACTATTCTATGCTTTTATATTATTGAAAATTCAACCAAAATTTAAAAGTTTATTTAACACTCATTACTTTAACTTTAATTGGAAGTTTTCTATTACTATTTTACACCATGTTCAAAGAATAATTTTATGTTATTTTCTACCTGCAAATTGAAGATTAAATTAAATCAATGATCGATAACAATGATTAAGTATATCAGCTCTTCCCTGCTTATTGCTGTTCTTATCAATATCGCAAGCCATCAACAAAGCGTGATGTTACAACTGATCGTACAGATCAGATATGCAGTTAATTTAATGCACTTTTTTTATAAAAAGGTTAGCACGTCATAGAATGAGCAAAAAAGGATTTGGCCTCCAAAATATGAAGCGAAAAGCGAAAGTTGTCCTCCAGATGCTCGTCATCTTTTGAGCTGAACCGGTTACTATTGAATGTTATACGAAGATACGAAGCATCTGGTAAAACCTCTCTTACGCACAGCTTCTTTGTCGCTGTATGAGAAACAATTTGTATTCACACTTTGGCATTTCATGCAGTGATAATAAGATACAGAATATCTCACTCTGAACTAGCTAGTTCATCAATAAAAACTAATTTATTGCTGTTGTACGTAGATAATATTCATTTCAGAAATCGAAAAAGTTAAACAAGTGTAAAATGAGTACATTTAAAATATAGTTTATTTGCTACCCAACTGATATATTACTTCCTTGTTCATAAATAATATTTTTTTACTTACAACAGTTGTCTCTGTTGCTCTGGGAAATTGAAAAAAAGAAGATTCGGAACAAAGGCTATTAATAAATAATATATAAGCTTAAAAACTTTAATCCTCTTTTGAGCGCGAGTGCACGTATGAAAATAAAAAAATTCATTGATTGTTATGAATGTAAGAAGTAAAGGTGTATTGTCGGCTGTCTCTCTGTCCATTCGATAAGTAGAACAGGGTGTTACTCTGTAGTAGTCGGCAGCAACAGGCGCGCTACAAAAACCCATCGACAAATTGCATTTAAAGCCCACACCAACAACAGACACACACACACACACATACACATCAAGTCAGTCAGACAGACGAACTTAATCTACGACTCATCTTGCTGACAGGCATCAATCAAAGCATTAATCTTAAATCACTAAGTGCGTATTGGGCAGAAACGTGGCGGGCATGTCTAGGGCGGCAACAAAAGATCACCGGTTCATGCGCTCAATTGAGCGTTCAATCAATGCTAACGCCCCTGACGCCCACCTCGCCACATACATCCACACATTGTACGAGTATGCTATAGTAGAGTAGAGTAGAGTAAGGCGCACACACACACACACACACAGCTTCAACTACATCTCTACAGTAGTTAATATATTTTATTTATTTATTGATTTGTTGGCGTTGTTCGCGATGCTTTTCGTATTCATGGTGTTCTTCTCCATGCTCTTTTGTTGATTTTAAAGTTGAGTTGAGATTGCTGGGGATGTTGTTGGTGGGATTGTTGGTGTGGTTGTTGGTGTGGTTGTTGGTGATGTTGTTGGTGATGTTGTTGGTGAGATTGTTGCTGCTGTTCTAGATATGATAACATTACTGATTTGGGTATTGATGAGTATGACTGAGTTGGTGAGATTGTTGGTGGGATTGTTGGTGTGGTTGTTGGTGATGTTGTTGGTGAAATTGTTGGTGTGGTTGTTGGTGATGTTGTTGCTGCTGTTCTAGATATGATAACATTGCTGATTTTGTTATTCGAGAGTATGAGTGAGTTGGTAAGATTGTTGGTGATGTTGTTGGTGAGATTGTTGGTGATGTTGTTGGTGTGGTTGTTGGTGAGATTGTTGGTGTGGTTGTTGATGATGTTGTTGGTGTGGTTGTTGGTGTGGTTGTTGGTGTAGTTGTTGGTGAGATTGTTGGTGAGATTGTTGGTGTGGTTGTTGGTGATGTTGTTGGTGAGATTGTTGCTGCTGTTCTAGATAAGATAGCATAGCTGATTTGGGTATTGATGTGTATGACTGAGTTGGTGATGTTATTGGTGATTTTGTTGGTGTGGTTGCTGGTGAGATTGTTGGTGAGATTGTTGGTGATGTTGTTGGTGAGATTTTTGGTGTGGTTGTTGGTGATGTTGGTATTGAAGTCGTCGCTACAGTTCTAGGTGACATTGCTGGTTTGGTTATTGGTGTGTATGAGTTAGTTGGTGATGTTGTTGGTGAGATTGTTGGTGAGGCTGTTGATGATGTTGCTGCTGCTCTACTAGAGTGAGTAAGTTGGTCATGTTGTTGGTGTTACTGAGGTTGTTGAAATTGTTGGTGTTCCCCGTGATGTTGTTGACTTTCTTTGTTGGGTGATATTGTTGGTGTTGTTACGGAATTTTATAGTATTGAATTTTTGTGTTGGGTGAAATTGTTAGTGTAATAACTAAATCGTTGGTGATATTGCTGATAAAATTGTTGGTGTTACTCGTGTTGTTAATGTCGTCGATGTTGTTAAAATTGTTGATGTTCTTGGCGATTTTGTTGTCTATTTGAAGATGACTATTTTATAGTTGGCTTAGGCTATTGATGCTGTTAATGTTGATATTGTTGGTGTTGTTTTTATTGTTTTAATTCTTATACTTTTTCGATATGTTATTGATGAATTTATTTGATTTGCTGTTGTTGTCGGTTTTAGTTGTTTCGAGGATATTGTTAGTGAGCTGTTCATATTGCTGGTTGTTGTGTTGGCGCTGATTTTGCCTGGTGTTGTTGATGTGGTTGGTGTTGCTATTGATGTGGATGTTGTTGGTATTGTTTGTGTTGTCGAATTTCAGTTTATTGCAGGCTTTTTTAGTTTCTCTGATAATCTATGTGATGATAACGATGTTGGTATAGTTGACTTTTGAGGGTACTGTTGGTGTTACTGATAGGTTGGTGTTTCCAAAAAATATTCACTTTTATTTGTAGTTCTGCAGTTGTTAATATTATTGACACTGCTATTCTTATTATTGGTGATTTCGTTGGTGTTGTTGATGTTTTAACTGTTGTTGGTATTGTTGGTTTTTACTGTTGTTGGTGCTTTTTTGTTGTTGGTGTTTTAACTAGTGTTTTAACTGTTATTGGTGTATTTACTGTTGTTGGAGTTTTAATGTTGTTGTTGTTGTCGTTGTCGATCGTCTTCTTCTTGAGCTTTTTGTTGGCGCTGTCACGCAGCTCTGACATTCAATTAAGTCGGCAAATAGCTGATACAAAGAAAGCGCCGCTCTTCGGAGTTCCCCAGTCCTGCAATTTCAGCAGCACTGTCTTCTTTCAGGTCGCTCACAACCTGTGATCGAAGCGACCGAAGCGACGTGGCGTCTGAACATGTTACACACTCCAGTGGCTGCTGCTGCTGTGGCTGTGGCTGCTGTTGTTGCTGTGGCTGCTGCTTCTGCTTCGACTGCACCTGTACATAATTTGCCTATTCACGCGGCTCCACTTTGAAATCAAATTAACAGCCACAACGCGCCGCCGCGCCGCAGCATATTCACTTTTGAAAAATCTCACAAAAATAATGTGCGGTCATCTTTATATCAGCAGTTTCTTTTTATACAAGCCGACCATTCAAACTGGGCAAAAAAAAAGAGTCTGCAATCCATGTAACAGGCATTAACAGGCATATCTTCAACAATGTATGAATATACGAGAAACATACAAGATCAAGTATACACTCATATCTTACATACAGCTGCTTATTTTTGATCATTACCAATTGACGCTGCGTCTGAGTCCTGGACTATGTGATGTACTTATGTCTAGAGAGACTTAAAAACTCTTATTCTTATCATGATTATGTTTAATGCAAGATTACAAGCCAATTTCTCAAGCAGATAACAGCATTAAAGGAATACATAAAATGTCTCAAAATAACATCAAACTTTGTGGAAAGATCTCAACTCGATTTAAACAGCTTTGAAGATTATACATAACAGATATACTTAGACTTATATATAATCTTTAAAGTTGCCTTAAGGCCTTTTACTTTAGTATATTTTTTTTTATAGTATATTTGGTATTATTTAAGTAACTTAAAATTAAGGCAGATTACATTCTGCTTACCATTTTATTATATTCTATTCTAAAAAGTTAAATAGAATAAATTAAATAATAAATCTACCATAATTCTAAGTTACTGATATAATACTAAATATACCATAAAAATACTATTATCATGTTCTTGTATAAATGCTTTGATCTGTTTAAGATATGATGAAGCAATTTGAGATACATTTACACCAAATTCGAATAATTTCATGAGATGCTGAACATTTGATTTATATGAGCGAGAATTTGAAAATGAAATGAATTCATAAAATAAAGAATTAATACAATACCATATACGACGAGATTATAATATATAGCTTACATGTATGAAGGTGATTTAAAGGTGAAAGGTTACTTTTATTAAAATAGTTTTCAGCAGAATGCAGGAAAATTCCAGTGCACCACAAAATTTCCATGACCGTGAGAAACTCTACATATTGTAACTACACCCCTGTATATACATTTATAATTAAAGGGATTAAATATCAAAGTAAATTTGATATTCAAAAAGAGCAAGCAAGCGTTTAATGTAATAATCTAGTAATTCAGCTTACATTTGCTTTAAGCACATGACAATTTGGTTTTCTCAGCAGGCGAAAAAACATCGAGACAATAGTCAAAGTACACGCTTCACGTTGTTTGGGGCAAAGTCAGCAAAATGATCAACTGAGATTACATGAAGTCAATCAATTGAACAAAAACCAACAGCAACAACAACAACAGCAGCAGCCAAAGTGAAAAAAAAAACAGAAATACAACAGGCATAAAATGGCAAACCCAAATCAAAGTAGAAGTCAGAGAGTCGAAGAGTCGATGCCACAACAGCAGCTATTTATTATATTTTAGAAATAAAAACCGTTTGGGCGTGTCCCCTCGGCATAAACCGCCCCAGTCCAGCCCAGCACAGCCAGGGATCGACATTTGGTTTTGAGTTCTGAGTTTTTTGGACTCACTACACCGCTACACCGGGCTCGATTTGATAGGACTTTTTGCATCAGGAGACTCAGCGCCGGTCTCCTTTTCAGACTCTATAACTCTCTCACAGCCAAAAGCTTCGCCCCACTTTTTGAGATATACTCGTAGTGGAAAATCCATGTGAATATGAGTTCCAAAAAATGCCGAGATGAGTCTGCGACAAGTGGAGCATTTGAGGTGAAAGTTTTAGGACAACAAAATAATAATACACACAGAATTAATTGTAAGTTTTACAAAATATCTATTAACATTTTCAAGCTAATGTATATAATTATAATTTTCGTTATTGTAATGTGTTTATAATGTCAGCCTTAGTTGCTGTATTTTTTTGAATAACATTATTTTTCTAACATATATAATTTTTCTAAAATTGTTTGTCTCTCAGTTTTGACCTTAACATATTTTACGTCATCCTTAAAGTTGATTTTACGTAGTTACACAGACTGATTGATTACTCTGAGATTTTAATATGAATCAAGCGTGTTCCTATTGTAACATTCATAACACTTCTTTTTCCAACAAATACTGAAATTCTTTTAAAGACAAATGTTTTAAAATCCTGTCTTCTTCCTTGTTCAGAACTGAGCATAAGAAGTGGCTCAGAAAATACTGCAATGCTCAAAATAAATCTATGAATTCTTACAAAACTTTATCAGCAATCTTTAAAAATAATGTTTATTTAGTATTCATTAGTGTTAAGTACATCTGAGGCTAAAAACTCATACTACAAATATTTTATATCACTTCTGGATAAACTAAGCCGTTTGAAGTCGTAGTTATTATGGCCTCATTTTCAATATATACATATTTGAATTTATTTATAATATTTTCAAAGTATCTGCTTATAATTTTATAAAAACTAAATAGAAAAATATATCCACATAAAAAATTGCTAAGTTTGAGATATGAATAAGGAGATTAAGCGAATTGAAGCAATATTGTTTCGTGTGATTGTATGGAAATAAATTATTTTCTCTAAGTACCAATTAGATCAGTTAGTCACAAAAAAACAAAAGAAAAGCAAAACCGTGTGGTATTATTTTATAATATACCAAATTAGTATACCGCAAAAAATGCTAAAAATGTGCATAAATATATATTTAATATATTGTTGTAGTCCTATATTAAAAATATACCATTGAGTACATAGAATTTATATTTGGTATATTGATATAGTACTACATTCAAAGTAAAGTATAAAAAATATACAAGATATGAAATACGTAAATAGACAATTTGAGTACTAATTTTAAAATATATCGATTCAATACTTCAAAAAAAATACTGCAAATATACCGAAAGCTATGTTTGAGTATTCATTTTAAAATATGCCGAATTAATATACAACATTTTTGTTACAAATATACAAAAATCTATATTTGGTACATTGCCATAGTATATTTTAAATATACCATAGAGCACCCGCGCAATATTTAGTATACTGATATAGTATCATATGTATTAAAATATACCACATAAATATACCAGATAAGTAGTAAGTGGACAATTTGAGTACTAATTTTAAAATATACCGATTGAATATACCACCAAAAATACTACAAATATATCAAATGCTATGTTTGGTATATTGACATAGTAAATTCAAAATACCATAGAGTTCCATAGGAACCATATTTAGTATACTGATATAGTAATATATTTAAAATAAAGTACAAAATATACCAGATACGAAATATATAAGTGGACAATTTGAGTATTAATTTTAAAATATACCACTAAAATTACTACAAAATTAGCGAAAGCTATGTTTTGGTATATTGACATAGTAATTTCAAAATATACCATAGGGTACATAGGAGCTATATTTAGTAATATATGGTATAAATAAAATATTCCATATAAATATACCAGATAAGTAGTAAGTAAATTATTTGAGACTAATTTTAAAATATACCGATTAAATATACCACCAAAAATACTACAAATATACCAAATGCTATGTTTGGTATATTGACATAGTAAATTCAAAATATACCATAGAGTACACATGAGCTATATTTAGTAATATATGGTATAATTAAAATATTCCATATAAATATATCAGAAAAGTAGTAAGTAAACAATTTGAGTACCAATTTTAAGATATACCGATTGAATATACCACAAAAATACTAAAAATATGCCGATGGTTGTGTTTTTGGTATATTGACATATTAACTTCAAAATATACCATAGAGTAGAGCTATATTTAGCAATATATGGTATATTTAAAATATATACTATATACCACCAAAAATACTACAAATATATCAAATGCTATGACATAGTAAATTCAAAATGCCATAGAGTTCCATAGGTGCTATATTTAGTATATTGATATAGTACTATATTTAAAATGTACCAGATAAGTAGTAAGTAGACAATTTGAGTATCTGCAGGCTAGCTCTAAAGTGTCCTTGCTCAGCTATCTGCTGCGCATGGCAAACGAGTTAAAGGACAACAACAAGAAGCAGAACGAATTGGGTGTCAACGCATGAAAATTAAACAAACACTCATTTTGTGCTGTGCGGTGCGGTGGGGTGCGGTGCTGTGTGGTGGCGAATGCGAATGCGAATGCGAGGAGGCCATAAAATGCCGAAACCCGAGCAGAACTTCAAAGACTTTGACAAAGTCAAACAAACGAGTGAACGAAAGAGTGAACGGGTGAACGGGTCAACGGGCTGCAAAAAACCCTCCATTAAAGGCGCCCGTTCCTTAGTCTGAGGCAATGCCGCAGTGGCAGCCACAGCCGCAGCCCAATTTGCCCACCGCCACCCGCCTCCCTTCCCCCCCACTGCCTCTGGATTATTGGTTGTGTGTGTGCGGCACAAAAGGGTTCAAAATTGTTGGTCCACAGTGACGGCGACGTCGTCAACCTCATTTCAATGAAACGAGCAGAGGAGAAGAGTAAACAACAGCGTTTGAAAATTTGAATTGGGATGAGCATTACGTCGACATATTATGGATGCCAATGCCAACAACTGTGACTGCGAAAACGACCTCGACTACGACTAATTTTGCGTTTTGTATTCCCGTTCGACGTTTCCGGTGAACTTCCTCGTAGCTATCACACCAATTCCATGCCACAGAAGATGTGCGTGAATTGAGTGAATTGAGGGCTGCCATCATCATCCTTCTAATGCTAATGCTAATGCTAATGCCAAAGCTAAAGCGCAGGCAATTGGAAAATTTATTCAATTGTTGGCAATTCAACTAAATAACTCATTGGCTTTATTATGTGCACCTAATTTAAATATCTATATACGTATGTATATACGTACATATATAATCGTAGTCAGCTCTCGATTTTCTCTCGGTTTTCTGCTTGAATGTGCCACCCATTCCATTAATACTACTCTCGCATATACCCCATAATCATTGCCATCACATAATCAGTGTTGGTCCCCTTTGCTGGAAATAATTTGAAAATTTCAATTACTTTTGCTTTAGCTGGCTTGATTAAAGGCATATTGCCAGGACATTCGTCTCTCTCCAGCTCTCCAGCTTCCCAGCTTTGCTTTGACCCCAGTTGAAGTTTTGTCATTCTGTCGCAGCCACTTAACTCTTTAGTATGCATATGGAACTTCAGGCAGACAATAAAACCTAATTGTATCTTTCTGCACATCTAACACTTGCAAAAGTTCAAGTATTTTTCTAAACAAGTAAGAAAGTTGCTAAAGTTATTGTTGTACTAAAATTATATTCTTTAAATTCTCTAGATTTAAAATTACGCTTGTTATTCGAGCGTGGCAAAAATGTGAAACAAACTTGATCTGCGTGCAAACATAACAAATGCTGTCGAAAAAAATGATAACTCTATCTCTTATAGTCTCTGAGATCTAGTGTTTCATACGGACGGACGGACAAACGGACAGACGGACATGGCTAGATCGTCTCGGCTGTTGACGCTGATCAAGAATATATATACTTTATAGGGTCGGAGATGCCTTCTTCTACCTGTTATATACATTTCCTGCCGGCACAAAGTTATAATACCCTTCTACCCTATGGGTAGCGGGTATATTAAGTTGATTTTTTAGCAGTGCCAGTACTCAACGTAATATATATATATATAATATATATATTAATCAATATCCTGTGAGTAGAATGGTTTTTTGTTGTTATAGGCAAAAGGAGCTTGCTTGATCAAGCGAAACATTTATAGATCGCTGGGACTCTAAGAAATAGATATATACCTTGTTTGTTAAAACACTTGTTAAAGGAATATACCAAATTTCGGTATATTTTCGGTAGACTCATTTGGTATATTTTTGATTGAAAATACCGCATTGTTTTGCTTTTATTGAGATTGCTAACAAATTGCTTGAACTAAAGGCAAGTTAAGAATTTATTACATAAACTGTACAATTTATAAATAAAAGTGTTTCAATCTATTATTTACAAGAACTACTGACATAACTAAATGCTTCATCGATTAAAGATATTATTGGTAATTGGTTCACTTTAAGGTACATTTATATTTCACAAAAATTCAGAGTATAACTTAAAACTTATTATCTATATGAAATTGTTGTATTTCATGCAGAAATATTAAAAAAAAAAAAAACTATTAAAATTATGTATTATAAAATATCATTCTTTTATATTTTGCATATTTTTTATAATTTATATTTTATATGAAATTGTGTAGATGAAATTTGTAAATACCAAAGTTAGTTTCAATGAAACGTGATTAAAAAGAGTTACACATATTTTTAATCAAATTCTTATTAAAATGCAATGTTTGGTATAAATAGATTAATGACATGTCTAATCTTGTATCAGAAATCTGCATATTTTCCATAATTTCCATTGATATGAAATAATTGAAACATCTGAGTACTGCAAAAATTAAAAAGATATTTTACTGATATAACAATTGTGAAATGATGAAAACTGGTTTACCCTCCTATCCGTTCATAGAGAGCATACAATATTGATTCACAATTTTGAATGTCCCCTCCGACACAGAATTGACAGAATTGCATTACTTGAAAATGCAACTATTAATGTATTTAATTACACGACATACACGACTCGAATAATACGATGTGGGACCTTCACTTCCCGTCAGGTGTTGCGCGGTGTTCGGTTCGCAGAGTGAAATACGAGAGCCAATCAATGCTGAAATGTTGAAATGCAAACAGCTGATAACAGATCGCAAATGTATCTCATCGCATAAACATACTTATAAGGATACTTGAATACTTCGCTACAGAAACCAGAAATGTGTCGCATTGACAAAAATTGCGCACAATGCTTGAGTTTGCATGAGTGCTCCCCAAAGTGACAGGATATGTCAAGGATATCCGCTGTGCAGAAATCTTTCTCGCACTCGCTCTCCATATGTGTGTTTAATTTTGCGTTGTGTTTTTTTTTTCGTTTTCGTTTTTATTTTCATTTTTCGCTTGCCAAAATGATAAATGCGTTTCGGACAGCATCCAATATTCATTGACCTGCGACAGAAGTGGCAGAAAGAAACATGGTGTCGCCATACAGGAAGACTAAACTTGACACATGAAACATCCTGTTTCGATAAAGGCAGCATCGGGCAATGCAAGCACATAACAATGAAGCACACCGAAAATTGTATACCCTAATATTTCCCCGTTGTTGTCGTAATATGCCAAACAGGATTTAATGAATAGAAGATTTGAAGAATTGGATTATTTTCATTCAAAATATTATAATACACACAATCAAGCTTTAATTTAAATGATATGGTTTAACAATTGCTGAATCTAGTTTATATTTTAAACTATGTTTGAAAGATCTTTAATACATAATCTAATCATATTAATTGTAAATATTTTAAATAACGAAAAAATTTGAGAGATCTTTAGTATCATAAATCTAATAAATCAAAAATTTGAAAGTATGTTTGAAAGATTTTTAATAATCTAATAAATCTCATTACAAATATTTTAAATAACGTATTTAATTCAACAATTTGAATATATGTTTAACAGATCTTTAATAATCATAAATCTAATTCCCGAACCCCATTTTCTAGAAATATTTTAAATCTCGAATTTAACTCAATAATTTTTAAGTGTGTTTTGAAGATCTTTTATAATCATAAACTTAATTACAAAATCCCATTTTCTTTAAACATTTTAAATCAAGAATTTAACTCAATAATTTTAAAGTTTGCTTGGAAGATTTTTAATAATAATAAATTTAATAATTATAAATTAAATTACAAAGTTTGCAAGTTACAAGTTTAATTCAATAATTTGAAATTTTTGTAATTTAAAAATGGAAAATAAAACCAAAAAAATGTTTGATTCTATATTCCTAAAGTCTAATATAGAGAACACTGAATGGGATTTATTGGAGTGTTGTCAAAGCTAATGATATCCTGAGATATATCCTGCCCGCTGCTTGGCTGTTTCCTCACCCGCTGGCAATTGTTCGATGTCGATGTCGTAGGAAAGTCGGCATTTTTATGCATTTTTTATGCATATCGAGTATATGGACTTGTTGTTGTAACGATGTTCGACAAGTTCATAAAAAATTCAAACTCGCTGCTTCAAACAAAAATGTTTGTATACACCCCACACCCCACAAAGTATCCACTCTGCTGCTGAATACCCTCTCCTCGGGTAATGATTTATGCAGTGAACACTTCTTTTTGTTGCCAATGTTATTGTTATCTTGTTTCTTTTTTTTCTCTGTTTTTTTGGTTTCTGGTATTCCCGTTATTGTTGCTGTTGTTTGCATATTTGCGTCAAGTTCTGGTCAATGCTGTGTATATCGAACACAGCAGCGTTGACCATGCGGCATCCATTTTCGTTTCCGCTGCTTTTTTTGCTTTTTTTGTTGCCTCATTGTTGTGCACACAAAAAAAGTTTATTCCAATTGCGTGCCAGATATACAAATATGTATATGCATTTATTATTTTCGCCTTTTTTTTGCGAAATAAACGTTTGTTTTGTATGCACACAAGTAGTTTGCATTTATTCGGAAATTTAAATGTACTTTTTAAGTACCAACAAACAGCATATGTACACATGTAAACAAAAACAACAAAAAACAACAAAAAAACAAAAATATAATAATAACAAGCAAAAACGCTCTTGTTGAGAGTGCTTAACTGGGAAGTACAAATACGTAGATACCTCAGACACTCGAAAATAGAAATATGCATCGAACATCATGAGTAAAAGTTATGCTATGAGTTCAGGACATACGAGTATATGGAATAGTGTGGTGGACTAAGTTTTCAAGTTGTATTGAAAGTTTCAGGTGTTTTTGTTGTTGGTGAAACCAGCATATTTCATTGATTGAAATACTTTTTAAATTAGTTCTGCGCTCGAATTTAATTAAATTTATGAAAACATTAACTGATGGAGTAATACAGAATTATAATTCAGCACTGTGATCGAATACACAGAATGAAATATCAGCGAACCCATAAAGCATATTCTTTTCGTAACTGTCTGTTTTCAGAGACTATAACAACTATATAAACCTGGAATTAATACTTATATGAATCCTACATAAAGTTAATTTATTTTCAATTTAAACCGCGGCCAATATATCCCCAAAATTAGGAAAACTAAAAGCAAATGTTTGCCACAAATATAAAATGTGTACTTCGATACCTACATATAATAATAATAAACAATGGAAAAAATATTTAAGAAATAGTTTTAGAGGGCAGAAATTAAGCTGACATCTATATGTATGTATATAGTATAGTATGTTATACATAACGGTTGTTTTTATGTCGGTCTCATGAAGTGGTATATTAATATACCATTTTTAAGCTTTATGGTATATAATTTATATGTTTTGGTATGGTATATATACAATACATCATTTATGGTATACATTTGGTATATACTGGTGGATACTCAATGCAAAAAATAATGGTATATGGTATATATATGATTTATGGTATATATTTGGTATATTCACTAGTATATACAACTCATATATGTATATACCCCAACATTTTTATTTTTTTTTGGCTTTCCGTCGATAAGTGGTAGTCAAAATAGTGCAGACTCTAGCCTTATAATAATTAAGATTATAGTATTTCAAGTAAATTTGGTCGGGAGTGGATAAACAACGTAAAAATTGTACAAGAAACAATTTTTATATCAAAACTGTTTATAGTAATTTAAACTACATGGCTATATACTATAATATATGTACTTTTATATCAGTCGACTATAATAGTAATTTTATATACAATTTCTTGAGTATTTTTTATTTTACTTTTATTTCTTTTTCTAATTCCTTAAAATGAGTAAAAAAAAGCAATGGAAAACACTCGACTGCAGCTTTCCCATAACTCGCTTGCTTTCTGATAATTGGTCCCATAAAATAACATTAATGTAATCTCTCTTTTTTTTTGGAGTGATTAATTACGTTACGCTAGAGCTGTCCATTGTGCGGAGGCGCCAGTAATATGTGTGGTACATGAAACGGATAGATTGAAGCCATTAAACTGACCATCTACCGCTATAAACTAAGCGATTATTTTGCATTAAACATGACTCATGACATTACTAGTAATGTCGAATTGATTTGGGCAATAATTCAACTGCATTGCAGTTACGAATTCTTGGCAAAGTTCCTTAAGCCAAACCCTTTGTCTTTTCATATTTGTACTTTCATGGATATAGACCACAATATACAATAGTTTAAGCTAGAGAAATGAGTTGGCGACTCTATACAAACTCGTAGGTAAACAAGAAAGTACTTCAAGCCTTACAAAGCGAACAAAAGCACGATTAAGCGGATTAGCTCGCATTAGGAACAACGAAACTGGGCAAAAGGGAAGATCATCGAAAGGTAAACAAGTAAGAAAGCCACAGTCAAGTGTGCGATATAGTAAACTGTCTATTTTCGGGGAATACAAAAGAGATTTTTTGTGACCAAAGTAGAGAAAATAGTGCAACTACATCTGATTGTTAACTTATTAATTTGCTTCAATAAATAGTTAGTTGTTATCTTGAAATGATTCTTAAACATTAACTGGATAGGATATATTGTCTTCAAATTTGTTTTCTCGAAAATCTGTCTATTTATTAAATAGACAGCAGAAGTTATTACAGAAATGTATTCGCAAAAGACTGAATCGGAGATTTCTTGACCTAATTTCGTTGAGTCATAAATTGAGTTAGTATTACTCTTATCTAGGCAGTCAGAAAAGTAACCTTCAAAGGTGGTCTGAGTACTACACTTGATTCAAAATTGAGCTGATTAATAGTATTTGAAGATAATAGGACCCCACGAGTTGAACCTCTTTTAATCAATTATAAAAGAATTCAATTTAAATGTCTTAAGTACTTCTTAATAATGTGTTTGTAGTATATTATACTCTGACTCACAACATGTCATTTTTATATACCATTTCTGTATAAGAATATACTAGTTTATTCAGTATATACTAATATATTTAGTAAAATCTAATCACAAAGGAATTCTCAAACTTAGTTAAATATTCAATTACCAAACTTTTGATATTACAATTCAAAGCTACTTTTTTAATGCTGACAAATTTTCGAATGCAAAACCAAATAATAAAAGTTAGAAGACTTTAACTTTTACACATTAAGTTAATAGCCAATATTTAGCGAGTGTTAAGGGACATTGGTTTATTGTTAAAACGAACAATAGTAGAGATTTCGATGCTTTGAAAATTGAAAATAAAACATATTAAATTCTATATTCTTTTTATACCCGCTACCCATAGGGTAGAAGGGTATTATAACTTTGTGCCGGCAGAATATGTATGTAACAGGTAGAAGGAGGCATCTCCGACCCTATGAAGTATATACGTATATTCTTGATCAGCGTCAACAGCCGAGACGATCTAGCCATGTCCGTCTGTCCGTCCGTCCGTATGAAACACTGGATCTATAAGAGACTATAAGAGATAGAGCAATAATTTTTGGTGTATACAATAATTACTATAGTAGTTGTGATTCCTGAAAATTTGATTGTGATCAATTGCGATTTGTCGAAGTTATTAAAGAAATACTTTTGTATGGGCAAGAACGCCTACTTACTAGGGCTCTTAGTTGCTTTGGCCGATAATCTGGTGCATTGTGCCGTCTATGGTATATTTTGAATGGTGTACTATATCGATATACATACAAACATACAATTTGGTATATTTTTTAGTATTTTTTAGTATTTTCGGTATATTTTGAAAATAATACTGCAATATTTTGCCTTTATTAAAAAGGGTATCTCACAGTCGAGCACACTCGACTGTAACATTCTTACTTATTTGATTTAAGTAAGTTTCATTCAGTCATTCCTCATTGCTTAAATTATAATCATATTTTTCTCACATAAGTATTAAAATAAATGAGAATAGCCCAAGGATCAGCTCCGAAAGTTCGATCTTTAAATTTTGCAAGAGTTTCGCAAAGGCTGAAGCATAAGAGGTTATTAATATACATGTACTCGTATATTTAGTATACTCTAACAATGAAGATATTCTTAATCTAAGTTACATACCAATTTTTAAACTTTTTAGGTTTTACATTTTGCTTGCTGGCTAATTTTCTAATTATAAAAGTTAGAAGACTTTGACTCTTAGTGGTATGCTGATGGAGACTGAAAGAACACTTATTTTTCTCTTTAAACCAAGAATATTAGAGATTAGGATACTTTGGAAATATAAAATAAAATACATTAAAATGTATTAGACATAGCAAAGGCGGCATAAAATTAACTAAAGAAGTTTCATTCATTCATTTATCATGGCTAAAATTATAATCATATTTATAAAAATAAATGAGCATCAGCTTCGGAACTTCGATTTTTAGATTTTGCAAGAGTTTCGCAAAGGCTGAAGCATAAAAGGTTGGGGATACATAGGAACAAGTTTGTAGGTTGTTTGGTGCAATACTAAAAATACTAAAAATACTAAGAAGTATGTTAGTGTTGCTGCATGAAATGAAATGAACTGGCATGTCAAGCTTGTACACACTTTGTATTTGTAAGTGTTTTGGTCATAAATTTCAGCATATACTCGTATAATTCCATAGTTGTTGTGTCGTGGCCGCGCTGCTGAAGTTTTGTTACATGCATAAATCAAAATGTTGATTTATAATAATTGCAAAAACACACACACACTCACACACACACACAAGCAATGCTTAGAACTGTCAACCACATGTCAACGGCGTAACAACGTTTCAGGTTTTTCTCTCTCTCTCTCTCTCTCTCTCACTCTGTATATAGTATAGACGAGAGTATATAGTAAGCAAAAAAAAATGTATGTGGGATGTATGTTTGTAAGTTTGGAAGGAACACAACGTAACTGTCAGCCATCACATCAAAGGCAGCAGGTTCGAGACAAGGCAATAGCAATCTGACAATCTGACAAACGAACCACAAATGAATTGTGGCGCCGCAACGTGGCAACAACAGCAACAACAACAGCAACAGCAACAACAACAGCGGCAAAGGATACGAGGCGAGTGCACAAACAAAGGCCATATTAAATTAATTCGCTACGCCGTTTCTCTCTCCTCCGCCTCTTCCCCCAAATGCAACGAAAAAGCAAAGAAAAGAAAAGAAAACGAGGGTTCTCGACTACTTCACTCTACACGTTCTTCTTCTTCTTCTGCGGGAAATGCGAAACGGGAAACAATTGCTACACTTTTCACGATCAATAAATTTTGTGGTCAGGCTGGAATTTGAATTTACTAATGCAAACACTTCTTTTATTTGAAATTAGTCATTTTTATATTTAAAAACCTTTCAACTTGAGTATTTCATATTTACATAATTTCTAAATTTTTTACAATTTTATTATTTTATATTTTTTTAATATTTGTTACTATTATTTGAATGTTTATCAACTTTTCTTCTAATTGTAAATTAATCAAATTATTGTATTCTATTTTACTATTCTTTTAATATTATTTGCAATTATTATTATTTTATATTTTCAAAATTTGTTACTAATTTTTGTAAGTTTTTCTCTAATAGTAAAATAGTAAATTAATCAAATTATTGTATTCCTTTTTACTATTCTCTTAATATTATTTGCAATTATTATTATTTTATATTTTTAATATTTGTTACTAATTTTTGTAAGTTTTTCTACTTTTTCTCTAATAGTAAAATAGTAAATTAATCAAATTATTGTATTCCATTTTATTATTCTCTTATCAGAGAATTCCATACTTATTTGTTTCTATTTTTTTGAATGTTAATCTACTTTTCCTCTAATAGTCAAATAGTAAATTTATTAAAATATTGTATTTCATTTTACTATTCTCTTATTATTATTATTTACAATTATTATTATTATATATTTTAAATAATTGTTACTATTATTTGAATGTAAATCTACTTTTCGATACATAATATATCAAAGATTGTAATATTTATCAAAATAAAAAATAACTAATCTGATCTTACTTCAGTTTTATAAATTCATTAATTTTAAAATTTGTAATATTACTATTTCTATTTCTATTTTTTATTTGCATTATTTGATTACAATTATTTTATTTTATTTCTCAATTTCATATTATATTAAAGCAGTAAACTCATCAAATTGTTAATATCTTTAACAAAAATAAATAATACTATTACGAATATCTAATTTAGTTTAAAATATGTTTTATTTAATGTTATATAATGTTATATTTTACTATACATTAAAAACAGATAAATCCTTCGATTATTCTACAAATTAAATTACTACATTTCAAAAATACTTGCAAAACTTCTAAGACATGAGAAATTCAAATAACTTAAATTACCAAATTTTCAAAATATTTGTCAAATAATATAAAGATTCATCTGTTTTTAATGTATAGAAAATAGAAAATTCATGAAATAATTGTCTTAAAATAAAAATGAGAAATAATTTGATAATTTCTCTTACCAAATTATTAACTTACTTACATTTATTACATATAATGTTTTTTTAATTTCAATAATTTTTTAATATAATATTTAATATAACATTTATGTTTTCCTTTTTTCTCTTAAAGTTAGAATATTAAAATAAAAAGCTAAGTTTTTTCCCAAAATATTTACCACAACAAGGTTTTTTTAATATACTTGCCTAACTTTTATAAATATTTACTTTTTCTAATAATATCTTTCAAGTGTAAACTATTTGTTCAACATTATTAAATGGAATTTCTAGTAAATTCAACAAATTATTTTGCCTAGAATAAAAACAAAAAATAATTTTATTACAAAATTGTATACTTGACTAATTTTTCCTGCTTTCCGATCTGGATTCCGATTACTTATGAGTGGCATCGAGGAGGGTCGAAGGAGGCACGAGCTAGAAAGGCAGGGGTTGAAGGCATAGGAGAGGGGAGGAGGCAGGGGTAAGGGAGGCGCGGCATATCGACAATATGAATGGAGGCAACGTCTCGACGTAAACAAATGTGCTAAGCGCGAAAGAATAAAATCAAATTAAGTGCACCGCAAATGCATAACAAAGTAAATGCTAAAGAAAAAAGAGAGTTATTTATGTTAATGTGTGTGTGTGTTGCTTGTACTAAGGTGTGTTCGTGTGTGTGTGTGTTGGTGTGTGTGTGTGTGTTGCCTGGGCTCGAGTTGTGTGCATGTATTGGAAAATGCGCGTGGTCATTGTGGAGCCATTAGCGCAAAGAGTGAGAGAAGGAGAAGGAGTGACAGAGAGAGAGAGCTGGCGTCCGTCCTTAAGTCCAAAGTCCGTCCTTTCGGTTCTGTTCCTTTTTTATGTGATGTCAGCATGAAAAGTCGAAAATTTATTGACTGCACATATGTCGCATTTTCCTTGGCTCCTGCTCAACTCGCTGCTGTTGTTGTTGGCTGTTGTTGTTGGCTGTCTTTAGAGTTTCTTAATACACACATCGCACAATGTACAATCGACTAATAACATGCCGCATAGAAATATTTTAATTTGTATGCCACAGATGTCAACAACGGCGCTTTCTCTCTCTCTCTCTCTCTCTCTCTCTCTCTCTCTCTCTCTCTCTCTCTCTCTCTCTCTCTCTCTCTCTCTAGCTTGCTGATAGAGTTGTTATTATTGGACACTTGACTACTTAAGTAGGCGAATCCAACTCGTATCCTTCCAATTTCAATGTGTGTGTGTTACGCTTTAATAGGCGAGACATTGATTGAGTCACGTGCTCTGCCCACAAAGATCGATCAAAGCTACTCGAACTATTAACACATATTATACAAATATGCATTTGAGGAACACACAATAAAATCAAATCATCAGGGTCTAATCAGTTTCACATCTGCGCATTTAGCATTTAGTTGACGCTTCATGTAATCAATTATTCATTTGACATAGGCTGATGTGAAATATTCTTATAATTTTGATATCAGACTTAAACCATATACTTTGCTTAAAAATATATTAAAATTTGAGATTAACACATTTTAAGGAATCAACTTAGATTTCAAGTTTAGATTCCAAACACCTAATAATTGGAGTTATATCCAAATTTTGTAAAGATAAAAAGTTAAAAATAAAAATTTAATTAAATTTAAAAAAAAAATCAAGTAGGCAAACCTTATAAAAGATTAAATGAAATTCGATTCAATGGAACTAAACAAAAATATTCAAAATGCTTAAATTAAATAAAAATGTTTTATACTAAAATTCATATCAAAAACAAAATCAACATATATTTCAACTAGAACTAGAAACTAGAACATCGCCATTTTTTTGTATTATTTTGTTGGCATTTTTAAATATTTTGAATCTTTGTGTCTAAACGTTTATTAAAATATTGCATTAGATACCAAAATACTAACGTTAACCAACCTGTAAAGGGTTTCAAATATATACATACACACATATATTACATATATCCTATAATTCATTCACACATTTGTCAGTTACGAAACATTTGCGATTTCTATTCCTGTTCTCTTAGATTTTCACCAAATCTAAATAAATGAATAAAGCGATATGAGTACTAAAAAAACACAGTAAAAAATATATTTATGAGTATGTTTTATTAACTAAAATGATAATTTTTAAAATTACTGATTTTATTATCTTAAATTTGCCTTGTTAATGCTTTATTTATATTGAATTCAAGAAGAATTAAATTAGTAAGCAAGTCATAGAATCCAAAAAGTCGTTGTTAAAATATATTTTATTTGTATTATTGTATATTTATATGATTAAAAAGAACACTAGCGTATTTCTAATGCACTTCTGTTTTCCTGAAATATATAGTTGATATATTTATTCAAAGAAAGTTGCTCACTTACTTATGAATCACATATTGAACTACATAAATCATAATTCAAATATTTATTAGCTAAATTATGAACTAGATTCTTTTAATTAGAATTCCAGTATTGGACTTTTAATTTAGTAATTTATTTTTATTTTCCATTACAAATGATCAATTTAATTGATAACATGAATATTAGCAAATTGAGATTCTCTAATCTTTATAACATATCTCTAAAGTCAGATTTTATTTCTTGGCACCGTTCAAGAATATTCTATACATGGAGGCACAAAGATATCAGTTTTCTCTGAATTCTATTAACGATTTAACATCTTATCTAGGGAGAGGGAGAGAAGAGATCTTAGACAAAAACTGTGCCATGTGCCATGTAATATTATTTTCGAAATAACAAGAAGCTGGTCAAAAATAAAGGAGCAACTGAGACACAATTTAAAAGTAAAATGGCAGGCACAAAACAACATAATACACTCACATATAGAAATTTATAATTATCGTGGACCATGTCAATGACGCCCACAGCAAAGAAAGTAGAATAAAAAAAAAAAGAAAACAGACGAAGAAAAGACGGCGCAAATTTGAGGGAAGAAAACTAAAAAACAGAAGAAGAAAGATACTCAAAACTAAATACTTGTAAATACTAAGTGGGAAATGTTAAGGATTTTCTCGTAAAGTCATGCCCATGTGGTTGTTTTTCGCTCCTTCATCTTTTGTGCAGAAGGGTCCCTTAAACCGCATACCGCATATAACATACGAGTATTTCTCTCTCTCGGACCTTCGGACACGCTTGCTTAATATATACGAGTATAGTACAAAAGATACTCAAGAGCCTAAGCAGTGATAATCTCAACTTAATTTGCAGTCCTCTAAGGCTGCTGCTGCTGTATTGGTCGACAAGGATTATTATTTAGCCGGGGCGCTGCCACGTTTTTCAAAAACATTATTCTGTGGAAAAAGGCGGTCTCGGTTTGTGTGTGTAAGCTGAAACACACACAAAGTGCGGCGCAGTGCAGCGCAACGGGTCAACTGTCAAGTGGTTGTATAACATTTGTATTATTTATAACTTTGATCAAAATTAGAGCGATCACAAAAGAGAGCGCGCTCTTCGGCCACTTGAACCCACAACAACAGCAGAAGCAGCAGCAGAAGTGTGTCATGAGAGACGTCGAGAGTGCGGAGAGTGCGGTTTTCTCGATTACCTCGACTCTCGACTCTCCAAGAAGACTATTCAGAGAACGTGTGACAAATCCTACTACAAGATATCTAAGAGTACCTGCCCTTAAGTGTGTGTGTCAAACGGTTGTAGGTGGTGTCAGTTAGCGCCAAATTCTGAGAACCGATTCGATTTCTTGACTCCTCAAGAGATCCTCTACTTCACATATACAAAACGCTTCAACTACTTGCTATCAATATAGATGTAAGTACGTGTCTTTACGTGTTGATTGTAACAGTAACAAGCATAATTACTATTCAATTATTAGTCAAGAGGCAACTGCGGTAACTATAAAATAAAGTGGTAACTGAATCAAGTAAATGGTGAATATGTATCACAAATATACTAAGCTATAATCGATAGCAATCTGATCCAGCAGAGAATCTCAGAAGTAGAAACTCTTAGAATTCAACAAATTCTTTTATTTCCTATTTTAAAATTTCGTTAATATATACAAAAAAGATATACCAAATTAATATACTGAAAAAATACTAAGACATACCGAAAGTTAGTGGTATAACGATATTCTATTACATTCAAAATATACCATAGAATACAAAATATACCAAATTGGTAGTTAAAACTGTATATGTGGTATACCATTACATTCAAAATATACCATATATTACAAAATATGTCAGATTAATATCCAAAGTAGTATATGTGGTATAATAATATACTATACACATTGAAAATATACCATCGAGTACAAAATATGCCAGATTGATATCCAAAGCAGTATATGTGGTATATCTATATACTATTACATTGAAAAAATACCATTGAGTACATACTATTATACATACTATTACTATACTAGTATAATCAAAATATACCATAAAGTATAAAATATGCCAGATTGATATCCAAAGCAGTATATGTGGTATAATAATATACTATTACATTGAAAATATGCCATCGAGTACAAAATATACCAGATTTGTAATCAAAGCAGTATATGTGATATATTTATATACTATTATAATCAAAATATACCATAAAGTATAAAATATGCCAGTTTGTTAACCAAAAGCAAGCTTAGACCTGACTTCTGCAGTCGTTGTTTTTGCCAAATAATTATTATAGTTATCATCTGATCGCAACCAAACTTTGAGGAATCGTGCAGACTGTAATTACAATAGCTTCTAAATTACGCATTTAAATCTTTCTTATCATAAACTTTAATTGCAAAAGCAAAAAAATCGACACAAAAATATGCTAAATATATTGCGTATAGAGTCGCACTCGGATTAGCTGATATAATGAAGAAAAAAAACTGAGCCGAATTAACTAGAAGCATAAATAAAATAAAAGACAGTCTTTGAATTTTAGCCAAAGAAGACGTAACAACTTTATCTTCGGGGCCTCAACAAACATCTGAAAAAGGCAATTCTTAATCGCTTGGCATTTGTCGGCGAGCGTAAGATCAAATTCAGCACCACAATTAAAACGTCTTCCTCTAGACAGGTGTGACAAGATCAAATTGTCTGCATCATCGTTGAACTCATGACAGTCTGGCTAAAAAGAACGTTCGACTTTGGCAAACTACAGAAATGAGAACGCTTTTTGGAGTCAGAAAACTGATCTTTCTTCTGGATCACGAGTGGAAGATGATTTAACGGCTAATCTATTGCACACAATGTTTTAGATTGATTAACAAAACAAATAAGAAAGCTACAGTCGAGTATGCTCGTCTGTGAGATATCCGCTATTATTAATTTTGAATAAAATATACTAAATAATACCCCGCAAACGTACTAAAATATACCAGAGGCTATACTTGGTATATTGATATTTAGTCTGTTAAATACTTGCTATCCATTTTGAATAAGGGATAAACTATGTGGTATTTAAAATATACCGAATTAATATACCGCAAAATACTAAAATATACCACAGGCTATACTTGGTATATTCATATTTAATCTGTGACATACCCGCTATCCATTTTGCACAAGAGAACAACTGTGTGGTATTTAAAATATACCGAATTAATATACCACAAAACTCTAAAATATACCACAGGCTATACGTGGTATATTGATTTTTAATCTATGGAATACCCGCTATCCATTTTGAATAAGAGAAGAACTGTGTGATATTTAAAATATACCGAATTAATATACCACAAAACTCTAAAATATACCACAGGCTATACGTGGTATATTGATATTTAATCTCTAGAATGCCCGCTATCCATTTTAAATAAGAGATAAACTGTGTGGTATTCAAAATATACTAAATAATACCCCGAAAAATACTAAAATATACCACAGGCTATATTTGGTATATTGTATGTACCGAAAATTGCTACTTTGCTTCAAAATTACGATTGTTATTCTTTAAACTTTTATTCCTCTATTTTAGACTTCCATTTGTATCGAAAATTGTCTTGAAATTGCTGGCAACCGAGAGGCGTATTACAATTTATATTCGAAAAATAATTTAAGCAAATATATACTGTTATGGTAATACAAATAATAATATACAAAAACAACATTTTATTTTCGTTTTGGTAATAAAGATGATGGCAAATAAAAATAATTAAAGATCATCAACAGCAAAAATGTATTTTAAGATGTCAACATTTTTTGAATTCGTAATCATATAGAAAACTCTATTATTATATAATATTGTATTTTGCAGAGCATTCCATTTTCCAATTTGTATATATTTTAATATGATTTTGAATTATTTTTTTTTCGCAAATGAATTTTATTACCAACATTGGATATTTGATTTGACGATTTTTAATTCATTAAAATTCCTTAATCGTAGTTGAAGTATAAGATTTAAGATTGATAAGATTTACTAGTTGTAATCAGTTTGAAGTAGACAAATCGAATTAAACTAAAATGGCAAATAAAAAAGTCGAATCCAATGGAAAACTTAACACATTTACAATTTGTAGTAGTTTCCTTCGATTCGAGGAATGTGCGATGGCCACTACTATACAATGAATTAATTTACTCGCATGTACTCGAATTCAACTGGACTGTTGTGGCTGGCATCAATCAATGTTAAAGTGGCACAAGCGCCACGACCAAAGAAACGAAACAAAACGAAACGAAGCGAAAGAAACAAAAAAATCTGTATAGATTAATCGATTCACTCATGAGTTATACAAATGTTGACACCGCACTGGGGAACCTTCGGTGGCTGAGAGAGTTTATTGCTGGGGGTTTTGTGGCCAAAAAGGGTTAGGCGTAGTACACACTAGAGTGAATTGTGGATAGGAGATTCACACGAGCGTTAATCATACGACGCGTTGACCGCAAAATATATTTTTAGTGCGCTTTTTTTCGCCTCTCCTTCGTCTTCACTTCTCTCTCTGAATGCATAGACTCGGACTCTGAGGCTGACTCTGGACTCTTGGGCGCATACTAAATAACGAATAAATTTTATTGATTTATAACTAAAGTTGTGGCCATTGCCGTTGCCGTTTGCTTTTGTACACACACTCATAAACCTGGAGCCCCTTCGCACAAAGTTTAACACGAGTTTACTTTGAAGTGAGACTGAGACTGAGACTGAGACTGAAACTGGGACTGCGACTCAGTCTCTGTGACTGAGACTGAGACTTCGGCTGGGACTGTAACTCTTGCCTTAATGATGATAAATGATCATGTTATGATTTGTTAATTTTTCTTCAACTTTTTTTTTTCTCTCTTACAACAAATTTTATTGCGTGTAAAATACAAATATCCATCGAGCAACTTATGAGTAGTTATGTTTTCAGTTTAGCTTTCTGTTGTGAGTTTCTGTTTTTTTTTTTCCTTTTTTTTTGGTCAGTTAATGGCTCTAAAATGTTAACTTTGTACTCAACTGGGAGAAAAGCAGTTGAAATTCTGTTAACCAACAAAAATGGCCTAAAAAATGGGCTTATCATTTAAAACAATACATGATTTCAGCAGGGCATTAAAATAAACTATACTTTTATCGATGTCGATTTCAGCTCTCAATTAAACAACCACAAACCTAATTAATAATCATTTCAATATTAAGTAAACATTACATATAAAAGAATTTCAGAAACGATTTTTTAAAGATTTTCCCATTCAACTTGTCCAACATTTTTAAATATAGTTATGAATGAATATTATTATATAGTTCATTTACGGACTCATTAATATGATATTTCATTTATTAAATGGATTTAAAATTTTTGAAAATTCATTTTATGATTTGATTGAAATTTCATAATTTTGATTGAAAATTTAAAAGTTTTAGGATCTTTGTGGTTCAAGTTTGAAATGTACTTGAAACAAGATTATAATCTTAAATTTCTAGATTGGCGAATCTAGATTTGTTTATAGATTTTCGACCTTGATTTAAGAATAAACCTTCTTGGTTTTATTTTGATATCAAAGAATCTGGATTCAAGATTTTATTCTTCATCTTAGTACGTTTTTTCTTTCTGTGTAGATCTCCTAAAATACAGAACTTTCAAAAATATTTGAAATATATTTTCAGAATATTATTGCTTACTATATTACATCTGAAATAGTTTTGGGAGCAACTTCTGCTCGAAAAGAAATGAAAACTCAATTCGCAATTTGGTGTTGAATATTTTGTTATTTTTATTACAATGCTTTGTGCGTGTTTTTTGTGTTATTCGATTTTTCGTTTATATAATTTATCTTAAAGACAATTAACAAATCTTACAATGTTATGGTACACACACTTATACATATATATATAGAGAGAGAGGGAGTATCTATGTACATACAACTACGAGTATAGCAAAAAAAAATAACTTATTCTATTAAAAAAAATGCAAAAAAAAATGTTCTTAATTGTATTTCTCTTACACATCTAAATGTTTTTTGTTAATATCAGTTTTTTGTTTTGTTTTTGTGTTTTTTTGTTCTTGTTTTTGATTTACTTAAAAACAACAATTAAGTTACTAGCAAAACAAAATGTAGACGACATCGGTTAATATTTTGGGATTGATTAGAATGCATTATATATATATATATATATATATATAGTATGTATATATAGTATGTATGGCGGTTTCAACCGACTTTTCCACATATCGTAATAAAAAAAAAAATGAGAAAAAAAAATATGAAACAAAATTCGAAAATTGTTGTTTGCCTTTTTGTCGAATTCTGTGTGTTAACAACATGGATTATTTTTGGGTGTTTTGGGTGTTAATCCGCACTTAATGCCTAATCCGTGGCATGGGGATGATATGCGGCGGTCCACGCATTATGATGATGGTGCCCATGGGCGTGGGCGTGTGCATGGGCGTGGGCATGGGCGTGGGCGTGGGCGTGAGCATGGGCATGGGCAGCATGATGATGATGATGATGATGAGCATAACCATATCCCGGACTATTGGCGAATTCAGCGGACGGATAACTTCCACTGCTGCTGCCGCCGGCATACTCTGATTTCATTGGCCCAATAATGCTTGCATATCCGCCATTTGAATTGTTGTTGCAATTGCTGCTGTTGCTGTTGCTATTACTGCTGCTGCTGTTGTCGCTGGCACCGCTCGCCAATCCGGACATCGTCAAGCCGTATTCCGCCGCCAGCTGTGACTCACTTTGCATCGCCAGCGCCGCATAATGTTGCGTCTGACTGTTGCTGTTGCTATGGCTGCTGGTGTTGCTGTTGCTGTTGCTGCTGCTATTACTTGTGTTGCTGCTGGACACTGCCGACGATCTCAACGATACGGGTCTGGCACTTGCTGAGGTAGTTTGATTCTGATTCATGGCACGATTATTACTGTTGCTATTGCTATTACTTGTGTTGCTGTTGCTGTTGCTGCTCGACCACGGATCGTAGCTGCTCCTGTTGTCAATGTGATGCTGCGGCTGGAACAATGGTGGCGGCAACGGTGGCAATCCACTCGACACCGCCGACTGATGATACAGATTCACATACGACGTGTAGCCCAAGCTGTTGCCGCTCGGCGTCTCTGGTTGCTCAAGTTTCAGCTGCTCGCTGCTGATGCTGATGGGCAACGTTGTTGCCGATGATTTTGTTGTGGTTGTGGTTGCTGTCGCTGTCGCTGTGCTGCTCTTTGCTGACTTTTTGCTCGCCAACATCAACTTGTCATCCTTTAACTTTTCCTGCTTAATGGCAGCTCCTTCCACTGTTGTTGTCGCCTTTGTTTCGGCCGCCAGCGCTTTCTTTGTCTTCTTGTCCTTGAAGTGCGTCTTCTTGTGCTTGCTGAGGTGATCGCTGCGCGAGAATTTCTTCGAGCAAATGGGACACGCATATGGCCGATAGTTGGTGTGTGTGCGTCCATGGCGCTGCAGTTCATCCGATCGCGAGAAGCGCTTGCCACACGTCAGACAGAGGAACGGACGCTCGCCGGTGTGCCAGCGGAGATGGGTCTTCAGGTGCGACGCTTTGCCGTAGAGCCGCTCGCAGCCGGGTATGTGGCAGATGTGCTGTTTGCGTCCCCGCTCATCGGGTCCCACAATCGGTGGCAGGCCGCTCATTTCGTTGGTGCAATTGGGGCACGTGCAGCGGACGGAGCGACGTTGCAGTTGCGTTTGGAATGCGATGTCGTCGAAATTGAAGCTGGGATAGCTTTGCGATGACCATGGCTGGTGGGAGAACCACGCTGCTGAGGCTGATGCTGCCGCCACGCCCACGTTGCCATAGTAATCGGAGGCGTATTGCGCATATGGAAATTGCGATCTGCAAGAGAAATCGAGAATTTCAATTAGTGTGTTTCATTCAATTCAGTTTTTTAACTAGTCCAAATTTATATAACTATCTATAAAGCACTTGCCAAAAGTTTGCAGTAGTTAGCTTTAATAGTTGTGAAGATTTCAATGTTTAAGCACATGGACGGACGGAAAGACGGAGGCGCAAATGAACTCGATTGTTTTACTTATGCTTTTTTATGTTGCCTACTTAATCGATAAAGTACATGCAAAAAGTTGCGCTTTCTAGCTTTGCTGGTTGTGGAGATTTTCGGGCTTAAGCCGACGGACAGACAGATACTATAGCTACTAAATTATTGTATGGTTCATCATTATACATTAACTGTTTAACCTTTGAAACAAATGCAAAAAGTTTGCACTCTCTAGCTTTATTAGTTAGAGAGTTCTTGCGGTTCAAACTTGCGGACAGACAGATCCTATATCAGGAGGTAATATAACTAACTGTATGCTATTTAATACCTTCACTATATACTAACTAGTCAATACACAAAGTTTGCAGAGTTTAAGTTTGACAAGTGCAAAGATCTTTGACTTCAAACGGACGGACGGACAGATCCTATATCAAGAGGTAATATAACTGTGTGCTATTTAATACCTTCACTATTACTACTAACTAGTCAAAGTTTGCAATCTTTAAGTTTGACAAGAAACACATCTCTCTAGCTTTATTAGTTACAGAGTTCTTGCGGTTAAAACTTGCGGACAGACAGATCCTATATCAAGAGGTAATATAACTGTATGCTATTTAATACCTTCACTATATACTAACTAGTCAATACACAAAGTTTATAATCTTTAAGTTTGCCAAGTGAAAAGATCTTTTGCTTCAAACAAACGGACGGACAGAAGTAATTTCAGTAAATGTCAGTTAGTTAATAGATAAATGGGGGAGAGAAAGCACCTACCTTGTGGGCAGTGATGTGTAGGCAGCCGTATTCCAGCCATAGGCGGCGCTGGCCACCGCCGCAGCACCCAAATCCGCTGCAGCTGCTGCCGCCGCCGCTGCTGCGACCGCCGCCGATGATGATGAGGTTGAGGATGCGGATGAAACGGCAGAGGAGATGGATGTGCCATTGGATTGGGCGGGATTGCAGGGGAAAATGCTGGGCGAGACGGATGCCGAGGAAGCTGCCGATTGCGATATGCTCGAGTTGGGCGATGCACTGCCCGTGGATGATGCCTGCGGCGGATATTGCATTTCCATTTTCATTGGCACCGACACCGACACCGACACTGAGTTTGAGTTTGTTGCCGCTGCTTGTGATGAGCCGGCGATTGTGGATGATGCATTTGACTGTTTGCCAAATAGCGTTAATGGCGAGGAAGCGTTTGAATTGCAACTGGAGGCGGGGGCGGAGATGGAGGCGGAGGCGGAGGCAGCTGCTGCTGAGGCAGATAGCAAAGATGCGTTCATGAAATCATGCATTGGTTGCTGTTGATCCTGCTGTTGTTGCTGCTGCTGCTGTTGTTGTTGTTGCTGTTGCTGCTGCTGTTGCTGCATCAATTGCTCCTGCTGCAACTGATGCTGATGTAGCTGTTGCTGTTGATGTTGCTGGTGATGTTGCAACACCACAGCCGATGTGGGTTGCGACAATGCGTATGGGCTCAAATAATTGCAGGCTGCTCCAATCATATTGACAAATTTTTCGAATGTTTCCACTTGTTTGTCGTTAAAGCTCTTAAGTTGCTGTTGCTGTTGCTATTATTGTTATTGTTAATGGTTGTGTGTAGTCGCTTTTTACATAGCCTTTTTGGTGATTTGGATTATTGATTTGTGTAAGTGTAATTATAACATTGCTTTGCACTTCAATTGTTTTAGACGCCTACGTTGGGCACACGTTCATTTAATTATAGCTTTCCACAACGCGCGCTTCTACACAAATTTGTTCAAGTTGTTGTTGCTGTTCTTTTTGGCTTTGATAATTGCACTGTGCTCTTCTGTGTGTGTGTGTGCGTTGACGTCGACGTCGACGCTATTATCAACAAAAATAATTTTCGGACGCGCAACTGCAAGTTAGCGCAAATTTCGAATTTCGTTTCGTTATAGTATTTTTTCATGCACCAGCCACGCACTAGTTGTATTTGTAGTCACACTTTAGCTGTGTTGCTGATTTTAGCTGTTTTTAGCTGTTTTACTGTTTCTTCACACTGTGTTGTTTCGTCTTTCTCGTTGTTGTTTTTTTGTTGTTGATGGGCCGAAGAGCGCGCGCGGGGTTTTCTTTCGCTTGTGTGTTTTGCTCGGTCGGTCGTTCGGTCGGTCGGTCGGTTTGTGCTTTTGCTTTTGCCTCAGTCGCTGCGCCGAGATACAACCACCGGTAATTATCGTTGTCGACTGAATTCCAAAACGCAGCGAGAGAGTCTAACAACGTACAAAACGAATCGCTGATGACGGCAGTAGGCAGCGACGGCGACGCAAGCAGCGCATCGGGCCGTCCTCTTCTATCGCACACAGTTTCGCGCCTCACTTCTGTGTGTGTGCTCTTTGCTGTGTGTGCTGTGTGTGGTGGTGGTTGTTGCCTCCGCTTTGCCCGCTGGCTCTATCAATGCTGTGTGTTTGGCTCTTCATCTCGCTCGCACGCATTCGTCGTGCGCACACCCTGTTCGTGTTCGTGTTGTTGTGAGTGTGCGTATAACCGACTTGCTGTCTTCGTGTGTGCGTGTGTGTGTGTGTGTTCGCATTATTATGTTGTTGTCTATTGGACCCGCAGGCGTTTTGTTTTAATTTCTATGTGTGGGTTTGTGTGTCAAAGCAATTGGGTGAGCAATATTCGTATGCGTGTGTGTGTCTATGTGTGTGTGCTCGTATTACTGCACTTTTGTTCCTAGTTATGATGCTACGGAACCGTTTGTACTTTAACACAAAATTCATAGATATTCGATGTGTGTATGTGTATGTGCATGTGTATGTGAATATAGGGCCGTTATGTACATGCCTCCAGTATATTATTATCCTGGCAGTCATATTGAACTTGAGCCAAAAACTAGAATTAACACACACACACACATACACATACATACACAGAATTTAAAATGGGACAAATAAATGTTTTGTACAAATTGCTCTTTAATTTAATCCGTTAATCAACTATAATAATTGACACTCAATTAAATCAGATCACAATTTAACAAACACATATATTTGGGAAATTTCAAAAATGTTTAAAGTAAATAATTATATCCGGAATAATCCAAATCAATTTCATCCCATTCATTTATTTATTTAAATATAATATAATAGCTTTATGAAGAAAAACAAACTTATCAAAATTGATCGCTGAACACAAAATTGCTTTTAGATAAATACAAGAAATGAAAATTGAATTGAAAATTTTCGATTCTCTAAATAATACGATCGCATTTAACACGTTTAAATTAAAACACACACACACACATACAAAAAACTATCCATTTTTATATAGCAAAAGGAAACAATAGAAAGGGATGACACAGCATTTTTGGTTGTTCATAAATGTGTCGCAATCCTTCTGGTAAGGATAAAAAAGTTGCAGGATAAGTATGCAAATTGTTGGCGGATCTATAAATATATATGTATAAATGTGTGCAGAAAGAATATAAAAAAAACAAAGGGTATCTGTTGCCTGCTACATTGAGAGCATAAAAAAGTAGGGTAGGGTAATAAAAACAAAATTGCACAACTAAGTAAATGCGGAAAGCTGCAGATAAAAGTATTAAAGACGTGGAGCGCATAATTCAAATATCAATACAATATCAGTAAACAGTAAAAACTAATAAATTTGTGGTCGCGCTCTAACGAAATCACTGTATTTAAAGGGGCGTTACCAGACACCACAGAAGTACTCTACTCAGAGAGAGGGAGCAACAACCACAACGAGCTACGAAGCTACGAAGAGGAGAGAAGAGAGAAGAGAAGAGAGCGAGCTAACTGGGCAAGAGTGCGCTCTCGCTCTCGCTTTCATGCTCTCATGCTGCCTTTCGAATAATGTCATGCGTATGTGTGTGTGTGCCTACATTCATGTGTGTGTGTGTGTGTGTATTAATCACTACCCTTTGTTGTTAATATCTGCTCCTGCTAATGCTGTTGTTGTTATTGTTTTTGAATATTGTTCAGGGAGCGGCAGCTCCATTGAATACGCATACGCAACGTGGTCCAACATATCACACATAGTATCTAAATAGCTGCTGCTAATAATGATGAGCTGATGAGCTGCATGACATGTAATGAAACAGAACTCACACACACACACACACACACACACATTCCTTCGATTCCTTTGTCCTTGTACTTGTAGAATAATTAATTAGCAACTCTGCTTTAAGCACTGCAAGCAACGTTCTCCCAATCCAATCGAGAATAAGCTGAAATATATATACATATATAGTGTGTGTGTGTGTGTTCAACCTCTTTTTAAATTAGCTGCAGATATGAAGGACGTTAGTAGGTCAGGCAACAAATAACATACGACATAATAAATCAAATACAACATTTATTATATTTTTTGGTCATGCAAGTAATCTTTTATTAATCAAATTAATTAGTTAACAGGATTTCAATATTTAGTCCGAAATTCATTTACTTATTTTAACAATTACATTCCATACAAAATCATATGTACTTATCTATGAGTAACCATAACTAGATCGTCAAAAATTCAAAATTGAAAAATAATAATACAAAAAAGAACAAAAATATATAATACGTAATATAGTAAAACCTTTTCAGAAATCTGTTTTGATATCTCTCAATTAAAACCTCTGAAGCAAAAGATTTGATTTAGTGAAATATTTATATAATAATATTTAGCATGGTTTTGGAATGTTTAGTATTTTAATATTTGTCGTATTTTATGTGTATTATAGTTATTAAAATGTAATTTGTATAAAATAAAATGTTCAATAGACAAATCTAAAATTGAATATAAAAAATTTTGTTCATAATATCGTAAAATCTTTTCACAAATCTTTTCTAATATCTCTCAATTAAAAACTCTAAAACTTACTTTAACAAAGAGAACTGAAACATTATAAACAATGTTGTGAAATATTTCTAATATTTAGCTTTACATGTATGTTGGTATGTTTAGTATTTTTAAGAGTTTTAGTATTTTAGTATTTATAGTATTTCAATATTTAGTATAGTTATTAGATATTAAAATTTGACTTGTATAAAAAAGATTATAAGTACAAATATTTGAAATTCAATATTAGAAATGTTGTTCAACAATTTATAATTTTAATGCTACAATATTTCCGATGTTACCTTTTTGTTGTAATTATACGAATCACCATGGAATAGGATAATAATCAGTCTTTGAAAACAAATTTGAATAATGATATTAAAATTTCTTTCAAAACTATTTAAAATTCGACTATTAATATTGTAGATATAACTTTACATTACATTAAAATTCAATTCCTTAATAATATTCGTTGTAGTGTTTTTGTATTGAAATTCTTTCGTATTTTGAGAAAAGAATTTTTGAATTACAATTTTCATTTGACATATTTACATTCCTCTGAGATCATAGTTTTTTATATATGTGGATAATCCAAGATGGATTTATTTGTATGTAAAGTAATTTTTACCTGTTGTTGTTTTCTTAGTTTTAGCTTTTGCGTTGACTTCTATGCGATTAACCAAAACAGTCAAACAAACGAAGAAAGCTTCTGGATGGTGTCTGCTTGGATTTTCTGGCAAAATGATATGCTAATCCCTTCGGCTCGGATTTAGTGAGGATTATCCTGTAGTACCTAGTAAGAGAAAGGTAAGAGGTAAAGGGAACACGCTACGCCTGAGATACAATTTGCATCCAACTGAGCAGATTAAATGAACGCGCCATGATCTTTTGTTGGTGGTCTCGGATTAAACCGCACCCAGCCAAGTTGTGAAAAGCGAAAGAGAGACTTGAACTGAACGCGAGACTGAGACAGAGAGAGACAGAGAGAGAGAGAGAGAGAGAGCTGGGAGGTAGCTGGGGGCCATAAATGCATAATCCACACTTTATGATCGCTTAGCAGGAAAAGTCAAAGGATCGTCTGCGGTAATCCGCAAGCAAAGTTGTGCATCAAGCGTCACCCCTTTTTGGCCTGACTTTATCGAAACTGTGTTGAGCATCAGGTAGCCAAAGAGTCGAAGTCGAAGTCGAAGTTGAAGTCAACTCGCTATCTGCATATCTTGGCACATGGTCAGTCTTTCAGTCAGTCAGTCAGTCACTCGGTCAGTCTTGCAACTTCATATGAAATGTTTCATTACATTTTTCGGGGTGACCCGAAACGCTTCTTAATCTGTTTTCAACATTCTAACCCGTTATCTCCCTCCCTCTCTCCCTCTATCTTTCTCACTCTCGCTTTGCCTGATATGCAGCTTAATGTTAATTGGATTTATGGGATTTTCGCATTTAAATCCTTTCACTGTCTGCAAATATTTTGCTCGTTGTGCTCTATGCTTTCAAGGATTAGAGCACAAATCTGGGGGTTTCTCAACAATTGCCTTTCAGATCTATGAACACATGCATGCTCGCAAATATCTCACTTTTGCAATTTGCAAAACATTTCCACTATTCGACTACGATTCAAATACTTTATTTTTATATGCTACATTCAAAATAGTATCTTCTTCAAAGTATAATGGATATTAGGTCCCTCGATACGATAAATTAATAGAAATCATAGAAAAATCTGAAATCATCCAATACTAAAAATTCACAAATGCATCAAAATTCGAATACTTAGTTCAAAAAAGAAATTGTTAAAACTATTTAGTCTTTTTTGAACTAAGTATTTGAATTTTAATGCATTTCTGAATTTTAATATTGCATCATTTGATATACTATATTTCTATTTTTATACCCGCTACCCATAGGGTAGAAGGGTATTATAACTTTGTGCCGACAGGAAATGTATGTAACAGGTAGAAGGAGGCATCTCCGACCCTATAAAGTATATATATTCTTGATCAGCGTCAACAGTCGAGACAATCTAGTCATGTCCGTCTGTCCGTCCGTCCGTATGAACACCTAGATCTCAAAGACTATAAGAGATAGAGCTATAATTTTTTTTCTACAGCATTTGTTATGTTTGCACGCAGATCAAGTTTGTTTCAAAATTTTGCCACGCCCACTTCCGGCCCCGCAAATCAAAAAAATAAATAATAACAAGCGTACTTTGAAAGCTAGAGTTGCGAATTTTGGTATATACAATAACTACTATAGTAGTTATGATTCCTGAAAATTTGGTTGCGATCAGATAAAAATTGTCGAAGTTATTAAAGAAATACTTTTGTATGGGCAAAAACGCCTACTTACAAGGGGTCTGAGTTGCTTTGGCCGACAATCTGGTATATTGTGCCGTCTATGGTATATTTTGAATGGTGTACTATATCGATATACCAAACACATCATTTAGTATATTTTTAGTATTTTTTGGTATTTTCGGTATATTTTTAAAATAATACCGCAATATTTTGCCTTTACTAAAAATGGGTAGCGGGTATCTCACAGTCGAGCACACTCGACTGTAACTTGCTTACTTGTTTGAACTAAGTATTCGAATTTTTTTGCATTTCTGAATTTTAATATTGCATCATTTGATATACTATATTTCTATTTTTATAATTGAATTGAATATTTGACCATATTCAATAAATTCATTTAGCATAATTTCATTTTATTTACTTTTTTTGTCATAGTGCATTTTGCATTTATTATAGTTGACATTTAGCTACCCATTGAAAATTGGAAAGTACCTCATTCCAAAATTGTTTCATTAAGAACACTTATTAACATTACATCTTAATTTTATTTTTATTACATTCACAAATAACTAAATTACAAATACAAAATTAATCTTTGGAATATTTATTACAAGATCCAACATAAATTGTTGCTCCTTTTAATTTTGCAGGTGAAAGTCTCAAAACTTTTCTAAAGTTAGGAATTTCTCTTGAAAGCAAGCAAAAGCAGCACAAATGAATTTGAACCATAGTTTATTTATATTTTTGATACTATATACATCATTATAATGCTAATCAAATTATTATAACAACATAGTTGCATCCATATTATAATTTTACCAAAATTCGCATACTTGCTAATGCAATTTTTATTAATATTTTATGGCAAACTTAAAGATCAAAGAATTTTATCCCATATTCAGATAGAGTAAATTATAACTTTTTACTTTTGTTGGGAATATCGTGAAAACTCTGTTCGAATTTTACTTGCTGATATTTGCTTTTCTTCTGAAGGGAACATTAATAAATCTTTTATCTAGCGTTCCGTAAGATAAAAACATTCAATCTTAAATATAATATAATAAATATATATGATACAAATACGTATGTTTTATGATTTACCTCTAATCAAATGGGATTAGACCTTTGGAAACTTTGTATTTTCTTTCAAGGTTAAAATGTATTCAACTCTTGGCGAGGCAATTCCGTTTTAGTGCATTGTTGGGATTAGATAAGTAAGTTGTTAGACCCAGATAAGCTAATGAGGTGATTCTTAAGCAAATATACTTTATCTCCTCCATTATTTACATGATTGATGCTATTGAATTCATCATTATCAATATCCTAATGCAAAAAGTTCATAATCAAAAATAAATTTATATATTTGAATGTTCCCTAAAGTATAATAATAGAATACTTGTTTATATGAACTAAAATTTACATTTATATTATTTTCATTATTCTGCTCTTAATAATAACTTTAAAAATATTCAAATAAAAGCAAATGTAATTGAAATTAAGATTCATTCCGCATTGCAACAATTACCATCACAACGGTTTTTGTATCTTGAATTAAATTCATTTTTAAAATTGATAAGCATCAAGCATTTTTATTTTAAGAATCATGAATTTCATAATCAATCAATTCAAAATTTATTTCAAAATTGACAAGGTTGAACAAATACTTTGCAGTTGTTTTTAAGATTTCGTATAAAAATCATGTTAATTTTAAGTAAGTTAAATAGCTATAGTAGAGTGAAATCGACTGTAAGATATTCGCTATTCAGGTTCAATAAAAGCAAACGAATCCAAATCAATATACCAAAAAATAAACCTAAGGCCATATTTAGTATATCGATATACTTCAACCATCGAGTAAACAAAATGTTAAAACTGAGCAAAAATAATTAAAATTATTTAAAGATTTAAGAAATTAAAAATGTTGGAATATATGATATTATATGAATATACCAATACAATTAAAATATATCATAAAAAATACCAAAACTGGGAAGAAAAGGAAGAAAATAAAATGATCGAAACATTTCTGTGGAAACTCAAGCAAGTAGGAAAGAGTGTCAATAAAAACATATTCTACAAATATGCCACAAATATACAAACATATGTCGATATTTGGTATAATAATACAATACTACATTCCAAAATATACCATAGAATACTAAACATACCATTGCAATAGATGTTTTTTGCCATACAAAGGTATTTCTTAACTATATTGTACAATTTTTAATTGATCGCAATGTATTTTATACATATTGTATTATCTTCTACCATATGAGTTGCCGCAAAAATACTAACATATACTGAAGACTATATTTGGTATATTAATACAATACTTCCCCATTGCAATAGATGTTTTTTGCCATACAAAAGTATTTCTTAAATAACTTTTACAATCTTTATCTGATCTCAATGTAATATAATAGAATACCTTTTCTCTACATTGTGGTCGGCTTGTACACTTGTTTTTTACGACTAAAATGGATACTAAAACATAATAGATGAGTATTATAGGGATACCTATGAGTCTAGAAGTACAAGTGCAGAAACTGGAAACTCTAAGAAATTTTGGAAGGGCAACAGTTGGCAACAAAAGTGCTCTCGGTTCTCTTGGATCTCTTGGCATCGAGAATGTTGAATGTTGTTGCATGCGCTATTTGCACTAAAAATGTCAACAGCATCAATTTACAAGCATGTTCGGTTTGGTCTCTCTGCAAAACGCCGACGATGAAACAATAGGATTCTAACACATTCCTGGAAATCATATGACACAAATCTGAAACTATCTTCGATTGCGCGCACTTGTTCACGAGTCTCTTGCCTCTTGTCTTAAGCAGAACCAATACATCACACACACACACATACAGAGAGAGAGAGGGAATCGGGAAAACGCAAAGGAAAAACGAGACACACACTCAGATGAAGAAGAGCCGCCGTTTGTAGTACACACAGTAAATGGGGTGTCGAAATGATAATCAGTTGGGCACCCCGCTGTTCTCTCTCATTCCCCTCTGATCTTCAGCCGCCCTACTGTGTGTGTTTATGCAAGTGTGTGTGTGTGTGTGTGACGGCGTTTTACTTTCGCATTCAAACGGGGGCAGCAAACACATTGTTCTTGCTTTAGCTGCCCTTTTGCGAAATACAAATAAAAAGGTGGTCAAGTCAATGCTGGAAGAAGAAGGCTTCAAAGCAACGTGCGACGAACGCAAAACTAGCTCACAAATAGCCACATACAATGAGACATTAATTGGCCCAACTACAAATTGCAACTGGTTGTTCTTTTCCCTTCTTCTTCTTCGTTTTTTTTTTGTTGTTTTTAATGCTACCTGTCCTCGAGCCTTTGAATTTGTGTGTCCCTTGAGTAACCTGCGCCAATTGAAAGTGGCAAACAAAAACGTTCGTTATGGGAAAATCCGTGTGACAGGCAACAACAAAAAAACAAAAAAAAAGACGATAAAAGGAGGCGACTTTGAGCCAAGTAAACTATATTTATTCCTCGATTAGCGCCAACTGCTGATTGGCTTTATGGGGCACGTGGCGTCTCAACTGAAATGTTTATTTCATTTACATAAAGGCGATTAACATCAAATTTAACAATTACCTAACAATAATATCTTTACACACCGCGAGAAAAATCTCAATTTAAAAGTAGATTCGACACCAGTGTTAATTTTCGAATTTTCCAAAAAAATCTTGAAATGAGATTTTTGGGTTTAAAAAATTAAATTAAACATTTTATTATAAATATTATTATAAATATTATAAAATTAACATAAATTCATCTTAAACGTTTTATTTTATGATTAATGTTTTATGGAATGTTTTATTCTAGATTTATAAGTAAATTGCAAATCTTGATTTACGATTTTTTCGATCTAAAATGTTAAATCAAGATTTTTATCCATTTTAAGATTAAAAAACTATTATTTTAAAATTAAAATCTTGTTTCAAGAACTTTATATTTCAAATTGAAATGAAGATTGCAAATCTTTTTAAGCACTTTTCGATCTTCAAAAATCTTTAAACCAGATTTGTAGATTGAATAATTTTAAAACAAGATTTTGTTATTCAATCATCGTTTTGAATTTTAATAATCTTTTAAAATCGAAAAGATCTTAAATTACAGAATTTAGTTCTTGTTTTATCGAATGGTGGAATTTCCTTTCTTCAAAATTAGAACCTTAATTCTGGTATTCATGCACTTTGCTCAGAAAGTAGAGATGTCGCAATTCATTTGTGCCATTTGGTTGGTCTTAGGTCTTGGGTTCAAACTCCTCCAGCTTTGGTTTTTTAAAATAGTGAAATTTCCTTCCTGCAAAATTAGACCCTAAATTTGGCTGTTTATGTTCTTGGCTCAGTAAGTAGAGATGCCGCACAATTTATTTGCGCTATGTGGTTGTTGGTCTTGGGTTCAAAGTTTGAAGTTCAAACTCAAGTCGGTTCGTATACAAAAGGTTTTATAATGACAATATTTTTTCTGTGTAATAATGTGAAACCAAAGACTGTAAAAAATTAATAAATTTTTTTGTGAGTTCACTAACAAAAAAAAGAACAAAATCTTGAATCCGTATATTATTATATGATGAGCAAATTTTTACCAAGAACGTCAATTCAATACTATATTCATAGTTATTTGAATAACTAGAGAAATTTGGAAATAGCCAAATATCAAAAAGTATAAAAAAAATTAGTGCCAGCAATTGCGAATACATTAATTATACAAAGAAATTATTCCAGTAATACTTTTAAAATGATTACAATATATAAGTAAAATTTAATTTATTAGAAATGTATAATAACAAAATTAATTTATTAATTTAAAAAACTATAGAATAATAATAAAATTTACGAATTTAAAGAATTCTAGGGGTTTTTAAAAATATGAATATAATTCAGCATTCACTCCCGAAAAAAACCTAAACTACTTGTTTGATTTAATTTAACCACCATTTACCATTTGATCACATTTCCCAAAGAACATCAATAATCTTAATATTTAACAACCCAATACAATGTTTAGAAATTCAAATTCTGCGCCAACTTATACTCCATTATTTTGGTACCAGATGGTCACATTACTTGACATATTGTACTGCAGAAAAGCTGAATGATATGACACGAAAGCCAGCTGTTTTGGGTTGTATTTCGCGACACCAGGTGGCGCTAGTGAATAGCTGTTGATTTGAGTAGAAAAATTCGATCTATTAGTATATCAATTAGTAAGCGACTTACTGTTTGTAGCTATGTAGCACAAATATCAGTCCGAAAGTGTTTTTTTTTTATTTAATCAGATAGATCGGCAAATGTATACATATGTATATCCATTATTGAGTCAGTGTACTAGGGCCAAAGCTAATTGATGGTACACTATTATCAGCAGATTCATGTAATTTGTTTCAACAGAGGGCGCTATCTTGATAATATCGTAATTTTCGGTAGGTGGACTTAAGATTGTGCTGCACCTTGCACTGCAAGCCGAAGATAGTTTTTGGGATTCATATTTAGCGCTAAAGCAATATATGATTTTTTAATTTTTAAAAATCTGAATGAAATTGCAAAAAAATAAAAAAATACTTATTACTTCGCTGTTCATAAACAGAAAATTCTGTTTATAGTCTTTACTATATATTTTGAATTAGCTTCTAAATTGCTGACATTGGAACATTTTAAGATCTCAACTCAATGTTTGCGAGGTAATTATGAATATCACCCGATTATAGACCCTTCTTATCGTAAACAGCGATGGCTAAACTCACTCCATAGGGACGACATTTAGTTTGATTCGTTGCCATCTGCACTCCCCTGCAGAAATGGAGGATGCTGAGATTTAATTAAGTTTTTATTATAGACCACCTTTTATAATATCGAATTATCAAATCAAATACACTGCGACATCACTGACTTTCTCAATACTAAATTTCAGTTTTTCTTCTTCCATACACGTAAAGTATAAAATGTTCGTTTCAAAGTTGCTTTAATGTCTTAGTTTAGGCGACCGAACATCTCGGCAATTGCTTATTCCCTTAATTAATACTTTATTATCCTGCTGTTGTTTTTTTTGTATTATTATAGCTATTTGCTGGTCTATCATATTCGAGTCAGTTAAGAATAAGTATGTAACAAAAGCACTTGTAAATTTCTTCAATAAGCTAAGACACAAACCAAAGCATGTACTTCAATCAACGCTTATCAAAAATATGAACAAGCTGTAGCTTTTGAACATTATTTTAAAATGCAGCCGTAAATGCAAATTAAGTTAGTAATATAAGATTATGACATAAAATCAATCTAATGGAGATAACAATTTGTTGTTTTGATTATGACAATCGATTTTCATATGCAATTACATTCAGTGCAACTTAGATATTTAATTATAGACATGCAGCTGCTGCATCAATCTTAAAGGTTGAAAATACGCTGATGTTGACAGGCGTAAGTCTAAAAACAGCCAATTTGTCTAAATACTTGACTATTCAGCTAGTGTGTTTTAAAATATTATTGTTTACTTCCGGCAAGGTATGATCCAAATCGAATGGACTGTAAAATATAAGGATTTGTTACTACATTTTTTAATATGTATGTAAATATATGTGTATGTATGTATATATGCATGTATATACTCAACAATCCACTCGAACACATTTGTTAATCTTTTGTTGGTCAACAACTGTTGATATGGTATGATACGTAATAGCCAAATTGTTTATATGACTCTGCAGCTCAGTAAGGATGTTATTTCAAAAATGTTGAAATAACATTTTGTTCAATATTTACAAACTTTGTAGAATTAAGGTACCAATCGACTCACCGATATCAACAATAACACTATTCCCTATCGATATAAAAAAAATATTCGATAAGTACTGTGATTGTGGGCTAAAACAATGTGACCATATATAACATGTAGTACGCCACTTGTTGCTGTTGTTAAATAAAACTTGTAAACTATAAATTAACAGGAAAATTCCTTGTTCTCAACTGAAAGCATGTATATTTACATTTTTTCATACTTTTCTGATTAATTTGGTATATTTTATTTAGTTAATTTAAAAGTTTAACAAATATGCGTGACTGAGCAGAGATAAATTGGACAACTGTGTATATTGAATTATAAAATACGTTTTTTTTTTAAGTTGACTTTTAATATACATATATATAGGTAATTCACAAAAAAAAACTATATTAAAATATTTATGTTCTAATCCCAAATTCTCTAAACAAATGTAAAACCTGTACAGCTGTTTAAATTTACGCGCCTAATTGTAAGTATTTTAAAAATATACTAAAAATTGTTTGTAAATATAGATTAAATTTAATAAAAGAAAAATAATTAAAGACCGAATTCTATTAAAAGAATGCAACAGACAATAATTCTGAATTTTTTTATATTATTTGATGCAAACAAAAAAGTACAACGATGTTTAAACACTGTGAAAACTATCGATGCATTGATAGCAATATCGATATCGCAACTCGATAACAATTTAGCTCATTGGATTATCATAGAAAATGAGCAATTTTGCATGACTGTAATAGAGGAATAAACAAAAACAACTATTATAACATTATTTATGAATAATGCATAATTTCAATATTAAATTTTAATTTTTTGTTGTTGTTTCCATTGTGCTAGTTGTTGTTAATCAAACAATGGGCATAAAGTGAGCCGTTTGTTTGCCGACTCTTTTTAAATACGAATAATATAATTTTCAAATAGTCATATTCGCACATAATACTACAATAACGAAATATTAATTTGCTTTTGTTACTTCCTCAGTTTCACATTTGCCACATTTATTTAAACGGCATTTTATGACTAGATATTGTGCAGTGCTTCCAAGTAAAAATAATAATAAAGCAAGACGACACTTTTAACCAGATGTGGATGCACTTTTATGTAAAATGTATTTCAACTGGATTTTAGCTTGTACATATATTTTGATGTTTGTGCATTATCTGTCTGTATTGCCAACAAGATGACAACAAGTTACAATAATTGGCGCAATTTAGAGGGAGTCAAAAACTGATGCTCATTTCTACGCATGTTGTATATTGATGTGTAGGTACACACATACATCCATACATACACACATTCATACATTCATACGCATACATCCATGGTTTTGGAGTCGATTCAATAATATATACATTGTTTAATTTGCCGGCTAACAATATAATAATAAAACAAAAAAAAAAAAAAAAACAGAAAAAAATTAATTTTTAACTAAAGAATAAACCACAAAAAGTTAACAATAAATTTGAGGATTATAATAAAAGTGTAAAACATTTTGCTTGTCAATCGTCACATTGGCTTTTTCACAAGCAAATTAATTTCATGCTACTGCGGCTGGCTAACCAGCAGCGAAAGATACTCGTTGGTGCGTCTCGTTAAAGAGTGCTACATTATATTTGTCCCACTCGCACTCCTTCAATTTAGCCAGAATTGTGTATAGTTGTTATTCGGCCATCTCTTTTTTATCTGTGCTCTCGATTAATTTAATGTTCATGTGCATATGTGTGAGTTGTATGTGCTCGTTAATATTGTGTATGTGTGTGTACAAAAGTGTGTAACAAACAAAAGCGCGCAACAGCTTTAACAAAAAATTCAATAAAATTACACTTAACTGGCTAAACAAAAATCATTGATAAAAATTGACAATTGCATATTTATTTATTTCGTCGGTTATTTAAGTTGCAAGTGCCGGCTGCTAGACAAGGACAACGATAGTTCCACATCCTGGTAGAAACTCCGCTGAATTTTGGTTTTCATGAAACCACATAGCGTTTAGTGTGGCCGCCACGACTAAAAACATGCACATTGGCCACACTCTACACCACAATGTATTCACTCGTTATTTTGTTATCTTGCGATTCTCTCCTACACTCAGGCATACGCACACATACAAAACTCACGCACACACACTCACGGCGCATGCCGCCTAAAATGTCCAATTTCGATACCTAGTGGGAATTTGTGACTGCGCTCTGTTTTGATATACACATAAATGTGTTAATTCCAACTAACCGGCAATTTAATATGGCTTATTAAATGTTTATGCATGTTTCCATATTTTCAAAGCGATTTTCTGTTGTCTATTCTTTTATTTTCTATTTTACTATCTCTTGAATTTTATAATAACTACAAAAAATTAATAAATATAATTTTTCTTTAAAATTTTTTTTTTTTTGTTTAATGTACAAAACTCGATTTTAATTAAACATACGTGTAAATATGTTTGTATTTGACAATGTATAAAATATTTTGTATTTTCCCAGGCAAATATGAATAAGTAGAAAATATATGCCACAAACACCATACAAAGTATGCCAAATGTGTATAGCGTAGTGCTAGTTCCCAAGTCAGCAGTGTGTAGTAAGCGATTTCATCAGCCAATTTCGCAGTTAGCCATTGCTTAGCATGACACTCTTTTTCGTGTCTCTCAATGAGAGCGAATCTGAGCGCTGAGCGCGAGAGCGTGTGCTCTCATTCTCTCTGTCGAGTACCCTTACTCGTCACTGTCGCCACTGGCTGGCTGGCTGGCGTTACTGGTCGCGCTGTTGTTGCCGTTGTCGTTGTCGTCGTCTGGCACTAATACACAACACAGAGTCGCGGTCGTTTCAGCTTCAGTCTTTCTTTCTAGTTCTGTTGCTACTCGTTCGCGAAATCAGTTGACTTTCTGCTGCAACACAAGCGGACTGAAAATTTTTGTTTTAGTGTTGCAAAAAATTTTTTATAAATTATCTAAAATAACAAAAAAATGTGAAAAATATATGGTAAAAATGCGAAATTTTATAAAAATACAACAAATAATACAAAATTGAGTGCGCTGTAAAATAATTTTTTTTTATTAAACAAAACAAGTGCGGAAATTGTACGAATTTTTTTTATAATTTTCTACACAATTTTGTCGAATTTCGTATTTTGTGCAAAAAATTTACAAATTTTTGTAGCGCTGTCAAAAATATTAAATACGCGTTCAACACAAAAATTTCTGCAATAGAAAACTTTGATACGACGATGAAGAAAACGGACGAGCAGCGCCACAAAAAAAAAAGGAATATATTTTCTGCCGTCTGTTTTTCTTTCTTTTTTCAATGCTGCTCGCACTCGTTGTCAGTTGCCTGTGCTGTGTGTATGCGCACACCAGTGTGAAAATACCAATACCAAAGTAAACCGACGTTTATTATGTGCGCTCTCGCTCTCTCTCTCTGTCTCTCTACTCACTGTATACTCGCTGACATTATTGTCTCGCTACATTTTGCTGCTACGTGTGTGTGTGTGTGTGCGGACGGCGCGTCTCAAGCGAGACGGAGAATAAACGTTTACGAATATATGTGTGTGTGTGCGTTGCTATATATGTACATGTGCACTGGGCGCGCGCCTATTGTATCGAGGTGTGCTTTTTTTTGTCTGCGTATGCGTGTGTGTGTGAGTGAGTGAGTGATAGTGTGTATGTATTGCGATGTACTCGCCAGCCGACAAGCACAAGCAAGCATTCGTAGCGGCGGCAGCGACGTTTCGCTTATAAGCGAAAAAGCTTTCGAAAAGCTTCAGCTGCACGTCGTCTGCTAGTGTATGTGCATGTGTGTGTGTGCTTTACTGTGCTGTGTGCTGTGCTGTGCTATGCTCTGCTCTTTGCTGTGTGTTTACTCGTCACTCGCACTCGTCTCTTGAAAACAACCGCCACTGTTCCAACATATGCGTGTGATGTGATGGAGCCGCCTTTTCAGATGCGGAAGCAAAAAAATAAATAGAAATTTTTTATAGACATTTTTTTTTCTTTTGATTTTTTCTGTAAATGACAGATGATAATGAAATGAATGCAAAGCATAAATCAAGTATTTATTTTTCCCCAATAATTTGGGGCATTGTTTACAAAAAATTGCGCGCGATTTAAAAAGTGGCGCACTTGGCGCACGCTGCTCTGGCACATTTTGTGTTGCGTGCGTGTTGGCCAAGTAAAAGTGCACACACACACACACCAACACACACACACACATGCATATAAAATCATGACACATAGAGAGTGAAACACGTAGACGAATGCGAGGCGAATACGAATATACGAAGCACAAACAGCACAGCAGAGCAGAGCTCAGCTCGCGCGTTCAGCGAGTTGGCGAATACTACGAGAGCAACACACACACACACATGCACACACTCACACACAGACATGTAGTGAGAAAATAGCAGCGAGTTGTATTCAGTCGGTCGGTTGGTCGCGGTCAGCAGGCGGCTAAGACAGCAGCAGAGCGGCTGAGGCAGTGAAACAACAGCCGCACCGCACCGCATGCGGATAAAATACGAAAAATACAAAATCAAAAACAAAAAATAATGAAACGCATTTTGCAATATGTTGTTGTTGAAAAATATATATTTGTATTTCAATTTCAATTTGATGTTGAGTTAAAAAGTTATGTGCGTGCAAAATTATAAATCGCGCGATGCTGCGAATTCGAATTCGAATGTGATGCGTTGTGTTGTGTTGTTCTAATTCTTTTTTTTTTGTTTTGTTGTTGTGTTATGTTTTTACAGTTATGTGCGATGTTCAATACAAAGCGAAAGTAAACAAGACGACAGCAGCAACAACAGCAACCGAGCAGCAACATCAACAAAAATAAAAGACATTTTCAACATGTGAATGCGCTTTACAAGAATAACAGCAAGAAGAAGAGGAAGAAGAAGAACAACAACAAGAACTAACTGTAAACCAAAACGAATATGAACAGAAATTGAAAGTGGACAAAAATGCAAAATAATTTAAATTCAAAAATGTTGCGGCAATAACAAATCAACAACAACAACAACAAGAACTGCGACGACAGCAGCAAATGCAACAATTTCAAATTTGCGCGCATTTGTTGCTAGGGAAACAAGAGCTACAAAATCAGCGGCAGTGTCTTCTTCTTCTTTTCGGATGTCCATTCAATTGCACTGAGAACAGAGCAACAACAACAAGAACAGGAACAACAAGAAATTTACAAAAAATCCTAGCCAAGGCCGATTTAACAAAATTCGGCCAATTTGGTGGATTTTGTAGATTTTAAACACAAAATGCACTCGTCCGCATGCTGCTGTAAGACAAACAACAACAATCACTACAACAACAACAAGAACAGCAACAACAGCAGCAGCAACAACATTAACGAGCAGCAGGAAGAAGAAGAGCAGCAGCAGAAATATCCAAGGCGGGAACTGGAAGTGGAACTGTTGGAAAGTGCATGGGACGCCAGCAGAAGTGGAAGCAGCAACAGGAACAGCAACAACAACAACAACGATCTCAACGGCGAACCAACGGAGGAGGAGGAATCAGCGAGGACGTGCTCAGCTGGAGCGCTCGCGGACGTCGCGGTGACGATAACGCTGACGACGCTGACGTCGTCGACTTCGTCGCAGCGGCAGACGGCAGCAAAAGCAACAAAAGCAAAAGGAGTAACAATAACAAAGGAGTTACGTTTGTCAACAACTCCCGCAACAACAACAAAAACAACAACAACATTAGTAGAACAATTTAACAAGCCAGTGTGGATCAAGAACATTTGAAGCTGCAGCACTTAAGGATAACGTATATATAGAGCGATTTTATATATATATGCATATGAGTATGTATATGTATATATAAGTGTATGTATTATATATATATGTATATGTACAACATATGTGTGTGTATATATATGTATATGTATGTATATATATATATCCCCATATATATGTATGTATGTATGCATGGACATATGTACAAAGGAGCTACGATATCCGTGCGAAAACTGTCAATCAAGAAACATATTTATTGTTCATACTCCTCGTCAAACTCAACTCACAACTCAAGAATTTGTCGTCGTCGATCCGAGTTTTGTTTTCTGTCACATTTTTTTTACGGTCTTGCAAAAAACAAATCAACAAACAAAAAGAAAACAAGCAATCGCTATCATCGCAGGCAACAACAACAACAGCAACCACTCCAACAACAACAAGAACAGAAAAACTTTATATATATTCTCTAAGACGCGTTTTGCTGCCAAGGCAAGCAACAAAATCTATATATGATGGCCGATCACTTGGACGAACCACCTCAGAAGCGGGTCAAAATGGATACAAGTAAGTAATCCTTTATCCTTTATGGATATATATGGTTCGTGTCTTCTTCGATTAGCGTTACATTCGATTACTTACACTCAAATGCTAAATATTTCGATTCCGGAATTTTGATGTCCTCCTGAACTATGTTGTGTCAAAATTAAAACTGACAGAGTGATTTAGTCAGCACAAAGAATATATATATAGAAGACATCCAATTAGCATTATTGACTAATATGTCAAATGTAGAGTCACTTTGATGAGTGAGGTGTACAACCGATAACTAATTCTTATTAATATCGAAACCGATTAACATGAGAAGCTATGCAATCGAGGACTTATTCTTATAAATATCGAAACCGATTAACATGAGAAACTATGCAACCGATAACTAGTTCTTATTAATATCGAAATACTAGACAAAAATACCAAATTTTACTAACCTTTTCTTTTCTTTTACCTTTCCGTTTAGCGGATCTATTCTTTTTGGAAGAAAATCTACCCGATGAGCTGGTTTCCTCCAACAGCGGCTGGCCAGATCAGCTAAACACCGGCGGTGGCGGAGTTGGCGGCGTTGTCACAACGACAGCAGCCAACGCCGGCGGCGCTGGCGGACCAAATAAAACACCTGCCCAGGGACCCGGCCCGGGACCGGGTGGCCCAGGAGGTGGTGGCGTTGTGGTGCCACCGCAAATGAATGGTGCCGGCAGCGGCAATGGCGGTGGTGATGACGGCAGTGGCGGCAACGGCGGTGGCGGTGGCCCAGCTGGCAATCAACTGCGTCAAATGCAACACCATCAGCACTTGCAGCATCTGCTGCAGCAGCAGCAGCAACAACAGCAACAACAGCAGCAGGGCAACAAGGGAGCCGGCGGCGGTGGCGGTGGCATGGTTGTGCCCAGCATGAATCAATTGGGCAGCAAATCGCCCAATCTGCAATCGCCGAACACGGCCGGCATTCAGGTGCCAACACAAATGGGCATGGTCAACTCGATGCCAATGTCCATCTCGAATAATGGTAACAATGGCATGAATGCCATACCGGGTAAGTCTTCCTTCTGGAACTGAACCTCAAGTTCATATTTCATTCGTTTCTCAACAAACTTGACAACATTTCCCTTTCTCTCTCTCGGTTGCAATCTTTTTTGCACAGGCATGAACACCATCTCACAAGGCAATCTTGGCAACATGGTGCTCACGAACAGCGGCGGCATGGGCGGCTTGAGTGGTGCCGGTGGCATGGTCAACACATTGAAGCAACCAAACGCGGCATCCATGATGAACGCCGTGCCCGGTGCGGTGGGTGTGGGTGTCGGTGTCGGTTCCGTCACCGGTTCAGTGCCTAATCAACAGGGAATGCATATGCAGAACGGTCCGATGATGGGTCGCATGGTCGGACAACAGCATATGCTGCGTGGTCCCCATTTAATGGGCGCCGGTGCCGGTGGCAACGGTCCAGGCGGCAACGGACCCGGCGGTGTTGTTGGCGCCAGCGGTGGTCCCCGCATGCAAAGTCCAAATATGCAGCTAGGTGCGTATCTTTTGTTCTTCCTTCTTCTTGTGTCACATTTATGTATGAAAAATCTAAAGATCTATATAAAACAAACACTATGCCATTGATTTTGTCAGTCAAAATAGCTATGATGTTCTATTCTCCTATTGTATTTAAAGTCAAATAATAAGTTGGTATATTACTACCACAAAATACTAAATCAATTGAGAGGAGCACCAATAATAAGTTGGTCTATCACAACCACAAAACACGAAATTCCCTCGTATTGAGAGACTACAAATTGTGCATGTCAAAAAATGTGTAATTTGAAAATGAGAATGATAATCCAGAGTACATTTGGTATATTAATGCCACAAAATACTAAATTTCTAAGTTTCAAATGTCAAATTGAAAAACAAACAAGAGAAGTGAGTTTAGATTTGATTTTACTAAATTTTACAGTCAAAGAATTAGTTAATTTAGAAAACACAATGATAAACGAGATGCTACCGAAGAGTATATTCAATTAGCTGTAAACAATTGGTATATTAATGCCATAAAATACCAAATTTCCAAGTTTCAAATGTCAAATTGAATAACAGGCAAAAGAATTGACAGTTTAGATTTGATTTAACTAAATTTGGCAATCAAATAATTAGTGAATTTAGAAACCACAATGATAAACGAGATGCTACCGAAGAGTATATTCAATATACCAATTGTTTAGAGCTCAATTGGTATATTAATGCCACAAAATACTAAATTTGCTAGTATCGAGTGTCGAATAAAAAATGAGATCCCATAATGAAAGAGTTTTAGTTTGTCAAATAATGAGTACATTTCAAAATCACAATGATCACAAGAATAAATATATATTAAGTTAAACTATTAGTATATTACTACCACAAAATACTGAAATACAACCAATGGGGTGTCCACTATCAATTTGTACTCACTGTGTGTTCTATTTCAATAACGTTTTGTTAAAGGCCAACTAAATAACATGCCTTTCGGAGTTGGCAACTACGGAGCGCCCGGCGGCAACAATGCACAACAGCAGCAACAGCTGTTGACCCAGCAGATGGCCCAACGTGGCGGAGGCGGCGCCGTTGTGGCGCCCAACATGAGTGCGAGCATGCCACCGCAGGGCAATCGACCCATTGGCACCGTGGTGCCCATGTCCAGTTTGGGTGCCGATGGAACGCCAACTGGAGCACCTGGTGGCCTGCAACAGCAACAGTTGGCGGCAGCGAATGCACAAATGAATCCCCAACAGCAACAGCCCGGTGGATTAGGACCACGTGCACCGCAGCCTCAGCTCTTGGGTCATCCCCAGCAACAGCAGCAGCAACAGCAACAACAACAGCAGCAACAACAGCAGCAGCAGCAACAAGGCCAGCAACAGCCGGGCACATCTCAGCAGCAGGGCGTTCCACCGGGAGGAGTACCAAACGCATTGGGCGGCGGAGGTGGAGGCGGTGCTGCCTCGGCGCCAAGCATGTCCGATGAGCGCAAGAAGCAGATACAGCAGCAGCTGATGTTGCTGCTGCACGCACACAAGTGCAACCGACGCGAGAACCTCAATCCGAATCGCGAAGTCTGCAGCGTCAACTATTGCAAGGCAATGAAAGCTGTCCTCGCTCACATGGCCACATGCAAGCAGAGCAAGGACTGCAGCATGCAACACTGCACCTCATCGCGTCAAATACTGTTGCATTACAAATCGTGTACACGCACCGATTGCATCATCTGTCTACCGTTCCGCCAGAATCATTCGCTGTTCCAGAATGCGAGTGGTGGCACCCCAACCGGAGCGGCTGGCTCGACGCCGCTCCAACAGCAGCAGCAGCAGCAACAACAACAGCAGCAGCAGCAACAACAAGGACAACAGCAGCAACAGGTGCAGCAAAATCCGTCCGGTGTTGGCGGCGTTGGTGTCGTCGATGGCAAAGCGGTGCCACAGAACGCTGGCGGTGCACAGAATACGGCAATTGTGTTGCCACAGCAACAGCAACAACAACAGCAGCAACAGTCCGCTGCTGGTGGTGCAGGAAATGTGGCCAAGAGCAATGCAGATATGGCACAGCAATTGGGTCAACAGCAGCAGCAACATCAGCAGCAGCAACAACAGTTGCAGCAACAGGAACTGCGTCGCTTTGAGGGCATTGGTCCCACGGTGCCGGCTGGAATGCTTGGAGTGCCAGCTGGCATCCGAATGCCAGGCGGCGGACCAGCGGTGCGTGTGTTTGGCGGCGGCGGACCCGGCGGACCGATGCCAGCCGGACAGCAGAATGTGTTGCCGGTGGCGAACGAAGTGAACAGTCTGCAACAGCAACAGCAGCAGCAGCAACAGGCCACTCAACAGGCTGGACAACAGATGATGCTGCAGGGATGCAACACAGTTGCGCCCGGTGGACGCAGACGCGCCATTCCCAACATGGTTGAACAGCAAGCGAATGCGCAACAGCAACAACAACAGCAGCAACAGCAACAACAATTGGGTAACATTCCAGCGCCACTGTCGGTCAATGTTGGTGGCTTCAATTCCAATGCCAATTTCGTTGGCGGCGGCAACAATGACAAACAACAGCAGCAACAGCAACAACAACAACTGGTTGGTCAAGCCGATCAGCTGGCAAAGATTAAGTTGCTGCAGGCGCAAGCGCAAGCAGCGGCAGCCCATGGCAATGCCGTCTCAGGTGGTGGAGCACCACCCGGCGGTGGCGGCGGTGGTGGAGCGGGTGGCAACAATGCCGGCGGCCCAGCTGGCAGTGTGCTGATGCCGGCCGACACAACGGGTGCCACGTCCGTATCGAGTGTGACGGGCGGAGGCAGCGCTGGAAGCGGAGGCGGAGGTGGAGGCGGGAGCACAGCTGGTGGAGCGGGAGCGGGTGGTCCGGCTGGGGACAATGAGAAAGACTGGCGAGAATCGGTGACGGCAGATCTGCGCAATCATTTGGTCCACAAACTGGTGCAGGCCATCTTCCCCACCTCGGATCCGACAACGATGCAGGACAAGCGGATGCACAATCTCGTCTCGTACGCCGAGAAGGTCGAGAAGGATATGTACGAGATGGCCAAGTCACGATCCGAGTACTATCACCTGTTGGCCGAGAAGATCTATAAAATCCAAAAGGAGCTCGAGGAGAAACGTCTCAAGCGCAAGGAGCAGCATCAACAGCAGATGTTGCAGATGCAACAGGGCGGCGGTGGAGGGGGAGGCAGTGGTCCAAATGGACCCAGTGGCAATGTGAATGTTGTCAATGCCACCTCACTGCCCAACAATCCACTCCAGCAGCAGCAGGCACTTCAAGGCAGCGGCGTTCGTCCCATTATCAGTCCGATTGGACCAACTGGCATGCTACAGCAGCAGCAGCAACAACAGCAGCAACAGCAACAGTTGCGTCCACAGGCACCGGGCATGGGCAACTGTTCGAATCAGCAATCCAATATGGTTGCTGTGACCGCAAGCATGCGCAGCCATTCGCCCGGCGGCAACATGCTGGCGATACAGCAGCAACAGCAGCAACGCATGCAGTTCCCGCAACAGCAACAACAGCAGCCACAGCCTGGCCAACAGGGCGGCATGCTCGTTGGCCCGCCCGGACCCAGTCCCGGTGGCAACATGGTTGCTAATCCGGTGTTGTCGCCATTCAATGCGCAGCAGAACATGCAAACGGCTGCTGGCGGTGTGCTGACAAGTCCGGTGCCCAGTCAGCAGCAACAGTTCATCAATGCGAACGGCGGAAGCGGAGCGCAGAGTCAGCAGCAACTGAGCGAGATAATGAAGCAACGATTGCTGCATCAACAGCAACAGAATGCGGCAGCAGCAATGTTGATGCCTCAGTCGCCCTTCAACAGCAATGCATCGTCAGTGCCCAATCAACAGCAGCAGCAGCAGCAGCAACAACAACAAACGAATGCGTTTAGCTCGCCAATGCAACAGAAGACACAGCAACAATCGGCGGTGAATGTGCTCAACAATATGCCGCCGACACCAACCAGTTTGGATGCATTGAATGCTGGCGGCGGTGCAGCTGGAGGAGGAGGTGCTGTCAGCGGTGGCGTTGTTGCAGCGCCAAGTCCATCGCCCAGTTTCATGTCGAATGGACCAATCGGCACGCCTTCGAACAACAATCCGCCATCGGTTAGCAGCAGCCTGATGCATCCGCTGAGCAATCGAGCCACGACACCGCCTTACATCGCCGGCTCTCCAGTGCCGCCAGCTGTGGCCAGCAGCAGCACACCGACAGCGTCTGGTGCAGCATCAGGTGCTGGAGCAGCGGCGACGGCGGCGGCGGCAACATCGGCCAGCAACAGCAACAGTAGCAGCAGCAGCAGCAGTACGACTAGCAGCAGCAGCAACAGCAGCAGCACGGCAGCGGCGGCAATCACAACAATGACCACAACGGCAGTGACAACGCCGCTCAGCTGTGCCTCATCCTCGGTAGCAACACCCACATCCACATCGATTGCATCCAGTGGCAATGGCAGCGGCGGCAATGGCAATGGCAACGGCAACAGCAATTCAACGCCATCCGCCAGCAGCACGTTGTTGTTGATGGCACGCAGCAGTGGCAGCGGCAGCGGTAGCAACAACAGCAACAGCGAGAACAGCAGCAGCAGCAGCACGACAACAACAACGACGGCAACGACAGCAGCCACAGCAGCAGCAGCAGCAGCACCTCCGCCCAGTCGCATGATGATGAGCACCTCAAGCAGTTTGTCATCACAGATGGCGGCACTGGAGGCCGCAGCGCGTGACAATGACAACGATACGCCATCGCCATCGCCCGGTGCGGGCAATGATAATACGAATGGCAGCAATGGCGGCGGTGGGATGTCGTCGAAGGGTAAACTGGACTCGATCAAGCAGGAGGATGAGATCAAGAAGGAGTTCATGGACGACAGTTGTGGCGGCAACGGCGATAGCTCGCAAATGGATTGCTCCACCGGTGGCAAGGGCAAGAATGTGAATAACGATGGCACCAACATGCTTAAGATGGACATCAAGTCCGAGGACGGCGAGGATGGTGATGTCAAGATCAAGACCGAACCGATGGATGTCGATGAATCGGGCGCCGGACGTGGCGGCAGCGGTGTCGCCCATGGGCCCGATGGTGCTCCAATTGTCGATGGCAGTGGCAAGGATGATATGAATGGTGCCATCTATGTGAATGCTGCGGGCAGTGCGACGGACATCAAGATCAAATCGGAGACGAAGCCACTTGTGCCCGAGCCACTTGCGCCTAATGCCGGTGACAAGAAGAAGAAATGCCGTAAGTTGTTCTTCAATCGATATGATAATAAACAAAAAGTATTCTAAAATGTTCGAAATCATTTGCAGAATTCAATCCAGAGGAGTTGCGCTCAGCGCTGTTGCCAACGCTGGACAAACTGTATCGCCAGGAGCCGGAGTCAGGGCCATTTCGTTACCCAGTCGATCCACAAGCGTTGGGCATACCCGATTACGTTGATATTGTGAAGAAGCCCATGGATCTGGGCACCATACGAAACAACATTCTCACTGGCAAGTACAGTGATCCCTGGGAATACGTCGACGATGTATGGCTAATGTTCGACAATGCCTGGCTATACAATCGCAAAACATCGCGAGTCTATCGCTACTGCACCAAGGTGAGTTTCATCATCCGTCACCGTCATTAAATATATCTCTGATCTCGAATTGAATTATTTCATTCATTTTCTTTATCTTTAGCTATCGGAGGTGTTTGAGGCTGAGATCGATCCCGTTATGCAGGCGCTGGGATACTGCTGTGGACGCAAGTACACATTCAATCCCCAAGTGTTGTGCTGCTACGGCAAACAACTGTGCACGATTCCACGCGACGCCAAGTATTACAGCTATCAAAATAGGTGAGTTGTTGCGACTTTCGTCAACATATGTACTACTCTTCATGCAATACATTCTTTTTTTTAAGTGTACCCAAATTGTATACTACTATATACTGAATATACTGTATATACTATGTATTTATACTACTACATTCTGAATATACTATATGTGCTATAGATATATACCACTATATACTGCATATACTATAGATATATACTGCTATATACTAAATATACTGTATATACTATGTATTGATACTATATACTAAACATACTGCATATACTATGTATTTATACTATATATACAATATATTTATACTACTAAATACAGTATTTATTGTATAGATAGTAGTATACTACTATATACTGAATATGCTATAGATATATACCACTATGTATACGGTATATACAGTATATAGTAGTATATATCTATAGTATATTTTGTATGTAGTAGTATATATCTATAGAATATATACTACTATATACAGTATATTTATAGTATAGATAGTAGTATACAGTGTAAAGTAGTATATGAGTATAGTATATACGGTATATAATAGTATTAATATATGGGTTATACAGTATGTACTACGATACATTTATACTACTAAGTGCTTTATATACTATAAATACATAGTAGTATATACTCAATATATTCTATAGATACTATAGATATATACTGCTATATACCGTATATACCAAAGATATATACTACTATATACTGTATATACCGTATACATATATAATAATGTATACTATATATACTCTATAACACTGAACTCGCTTTTGGCGCTTAAGTAAACTTCCAAAAATGTTTCTCAAATCAACTCGTGCTACAGTCGCCATTTGTCCTAGTTCCTTTTGCTTTTTTCTGTTTGTTCGATGTTTGATTAATAATGCGATTACCATTAGGAATATAATTAGGATGCACTCTAATGTGAATGTTTGGGGTTTGTCCTTAAGGATATATACATACATACATATATGTGCAAATGCTATTGTCAGTTGTTTTATAATTTAAATTGATGTCAAGTGTCAACTATTTTTAATTTTTATGATTTCTTTTTCTTGCTTGCTTGCCTACATAAATGAATAACTCTACATCGAAAGTACAAAGAAGAATAGCATAGCTTACATTTGGGTTCAAAATTGAATTTTTAATGATGTGTATAAATCTCGTTGAAGAAGTATAGTTTATTACTTTGTAGTGTGAATTATCTCTGACTTCTAAATATGGTTTAAAGACTGGGTATAAAACAGCACAGAATTAAGGAACTTTTTTTTTGAGAATATTTTAGTTTTCCCTCGCCAAAGCCATTTATTTATTTATGTATTTATTATTAATAATAATGACTAACAAAATATATTGAAAAACAATAATATCAGAGCTTTTGGATGTATAATAGAATGTAATTTTATACATTAGTCGCGTATGTTATTTTGAAATCGAACACAAATCATAATTATATTGTGTGATGATGAATACATATGAGACAGCAAGCAGAGATTATTATTTTTTGATTCATTTGTTTGTTGCTGCTTATATTTTGAATTGAATTTTTATTATTTTGTAAATCGTGTGTTGTGCTTATCGTTAATTGTTCGTTCTATTGTCATCGCCTCCCCCAAAAATAAATCTCATCGTCATCGTCATCGCCTCATCGCAATCGCAATCGTAACTTGTTGTTGCCCATGAAAATCACACAACAAACAGTCTAAAGGAATACGGTGTTGCATCAAATAGATACACGTTCTGCCAGAAGTGCTTTAATGACATACAGGGAGACACTGTGACCCTGGGCGATGATCCGCTGCAATCTCAAACGTAAGTTGAACAAATGAAAAAGGAATTCAACATCCACAAACTATTATTATTATTGTTATGTTCATGTTTTCATTCAAACACAGGCAAATCAAGAAGGACCAATTCAAGGAGATGAAGAACGATCATCTGGAGCTGGAGCCATTTGTCGATTGCCAGGAGTGCGGACGCAAACAGCATCAGATCTGTGTGCTCTGGCTGGATTCGATTTGGCCCGGCGGATTTGTGTGTGATAATTGCCTGAAGAAGAAGAACTCCAAGCGAAAGGAGAACAAATTCAATGCCAAGCGTTTGCCGACCACCAAACTAGGCGTCTACATCGAGACGCGTGTCAACAATTTCCTCAAGAAAAAGGAAGCGGGCGCCGGGGAAGTGCACATCCGTGTCGTCTCATCGTCGGACAAATGCGTCGAGGTGAAGCCGGGCATGCGACGTCGCTTCGTTGAGGGCGGCGAAATGATGCAAGAGTTTCCGTATCGGGCCAAAGCTTTATTCGCCTTCGAGGAGGTCGATGGCGTCGATGTCTGCTTCTTTGGCATGCATGTGCAGGAATACGGATCGGAGTGTCCGGCGCCGAATACGCGACGTGTCTACATTGCCTATCTTGATTCGGTGCACTTCTTTCGACCCCGACAATATCGTACCGCTGTCTATCATGAGATATTGCTCGGCTACATGGACTATGTGAAGCAGCTGGGCTATACGATGGCCCACATTTGGGCGTGTCCGCCGTCTGAGGGCGACGATTACATATTTCACTGCCATCCGACTGATCAGAAAATACCAAAGCCGAAGCGCTTACAGGAATGGTACAAGAAGATGCTCGACAAGGGCATGATTGAGCGTATCATTCAGGACTACAAGGACATACTGAAGCAGGCCATGGAGGATAAGCTTGGCTCCGCCGCCGAATTGCCTTATTTCGAGGGCGATTTTTGGCCCAATGTGCTCGAGGAGAGCATCAAAGAACTCGACCAAGAGGAGGAGGAGAAACGCAAACAAGCTGAAGCCGCCGAAGCAGCTGCTGCTGCCAATGTAAGTACATTTAATTCGACGATTTCTTTATTGTGCATATACATTCGAATCTTCTGTTATATTATTACAGCTCTTTTCCATTGAGGATAACGAGGTGAGTGGCGATGGTAAGAAGAAGGGGCAGAAAAAGGCGAAGAAGTCAAACAAATCGAAGGCAGCTCAGCGTAAGAATAGCAAAAAATCCAATGAGCATCAATCGGGCAATGATTTGTCTGCCAAGATCTATGCAACGATGGAGAAGCACAAGGAAGTGTTCTTTGTCATACGCTTGCACTCGGCACAGTCGGCTGCAAGTCTTGCGGTAAGTTCATTAAACCTGATGCAAATTGAATCATGTACTTAACTTTCCCCTTCCATGCACAGCCTATACAAGATCCCGATCCGCTGTTAACCTGTGATCTGATGGATGGTCGTGATGCGTTCCTCACACTGGCGCGCGACAAGCACTACGAGTTCTCATCGCTGCGACGTGCCCAATTCTCCACGCTGTCCATGTTGTACGAGCTGCACAATCAAGGCCAAGACAAGTTTGTGTACACGTGCAACAACTGCAAGACGGCTGTCGAAACGCGTTATCACTGCACAGTCTGTGATGTAAGTTTTATTCTTCTTTTCGAAAACACCATTCTTCATCACTCACACTTTTCATACTCTCTTTTTCCTTTAGGATTTCGATTTGTGCACCGTGTGCAAGGAGAAGGTTGGCCATCCGCACAAGATGGAGAAACTTGGCTTCGATCTGGATGATGGCTCAGCACCGGCCGATCTCAAGCAAGCCAATCCACAGGAGGCTAGAAAACAATCCATCCAGCGTTGCATTCAATCATTGGTCCATGCGTGCCAGTGTCGCGATGCCAACTGCCGTCTGCCCTCGTGCCAGAAGATGAAGCGCGTCGTCCAGCACACGAAGAACTGCAAGCGAAAGACAAATGGCGGTTGCCCCATCTGCAAGCAACTCATCGCTCTCTGCTGCTATCATGCCAAGCATTGTCAGGAGCAAAAGTGTCCAGTACCCTTCTGTCCGAATATCAAGCACAAGCTGAAGCAGCAGCAACTCCAACAAAAGTAAGTACTGAGAGTATAGTTAAGAGTTACGATTACGAGAGTTATCCTCTCGCATTATACCCGCTACTCATAGTATTGAAGGCCGAAAGAGTCATCTCCAATTTCTTAAAGTATCTATATTCTTGATCAGCATAAACTCCCAATGCGATATAGCCTTGTCCGTCTGTATGTCCGTATAAAACATTGAAGCTTTGAGACTATAAGAAATACATTAAAAATGTTTTTCGACACTTGTTTGCACCTAAATCAAGATTTGTTCAGATTAGTAGGCGTAATTGTGTAGCAACATTTTTGGTATATGCAATATAATAACTACAGAATTTATAATTCCTGCAATTAAATTGCGAATCCTATACAATTTGTAGAAGTTTTTTAAGAAATATAATAACTACAGAATTTATAATTCCTGCAATTAAATTGCGAATCCTATACAATTTTTAGAAGTTTTTTAAGAAATACTTTTGTATGGCAAAAAAAAAAACCTACTGTAATGGGACTGACGAGCTGGTATATTTTGTACCCTATGGTATATTTCAAAATATAATTCTAAGCCGATATACCAAGCATAGCCTTCTATTTTAGTATTTTATCGATATGTAAGTTCGGTATCTTTCGAATAGGTATATTTTGAATGTAGTACAAAACCCATATACCAAAACGTATCCTTTGGTATATTTCAGTATTTTTTGTATATAAATTCGGTATATATATTATGAATGTAGTACTATACCGATATGTCAAGTATATTTCTGGTACATTTCAGTAATTTTCGGTATAGTTCAATATACCAAACACAACCTTTGGTATATTTCAGTATTTTTCGGCATATAAATTCGGTATATATTCAGTACATATTTTGAATGTAGTACTATACTGATATGTCAAGTATATTTCCGGCACATTTCAGTATTTTTGTATATTTCAGTATTTTTTCGGTACACAAATTCAGTATATTCTTAGCATGTGTATTGAAAATGGAATACTACACGCATACCGATATACCAAATAAGTACATTTGGTATATTTCAGTTTTTTTTTTTTTTTTTTATTATATAAATTCGGTATATTTTTCGAATATGGTTTTATTGAAAATAGGTAGCGGGTATACCACACTCGTCGATCGCACACAACTGCACTTTATTTAACGCTGTACTTAACCCATCAAACTCAAATTCATTTTTTCCTCCTTCCCCCCAGATTACAACAGCAACAATTGCTGCGCAGACGCGTGGCCCTCATGTCCAGAACTGCTGCGCCAGCGGCACTGCCTGGCCCAGCTGTGAGCGGGCCCGTGGTAACAGCCGGCGGCGTCGGAGTCGGCGGCGTCGGGGTCGGAGTCGGAGTGCCAGTGGTTGGGATGTCGGGAGCCGGTGGCCCGGTGGTTACCCAACAGGTGATACCTGGCCAGGCGGCCATAATGCCAGCGAGTGCGGGCGATATGAGTCCATCGACAGTCCCGGTGCCGTCACCGGTCTCGGCTGCAGGTGGGATGGGCGGCATGGCATCGCCGCATCCACCGCATCAGCCGGGCATTGGGATGAAGCCGGGCAGCGGTCACTCGCCGTCGCCGAATGTGCTGCAGGTGGTCAAACAGGTGCAGGAGGAGGCGGCACGGCAGCAGGTGCCGCACAGCTTTGGCAAAGGCGTCCCAATGGCGCCGCCAGTGATGCAACGATCGATGGGCGTCGGTGTCGGAGTCGGCGGCGTCGGTGTCGGTGTCGGGCCCAACCAGGGCCCGATGGGCGGCATGGTCGGCAATGTGGGCGTCAATCAGCTGGCCGGCAATGTCGGCGTGGGCGGACCAGGAGCTGGTGGCCCACTCTCCGGTGGGGCCAACTGCAACAATGTGCTCAACGCCAACAATCTGCTGCCCATGGAGCAGTGGGGCGGCGGCGTTAATGTTGGCGGTGCCGGGCAGCAGCGGTATGCGAACAATGCGCCCAACCAGCAGCCGGGCGGCATGCGACAGTCGAACCAACAACTGATGCAACAGAACCTCCAGCAACAGCAGCAGCAACAACAACAACAACAGATGATGGGCATGCCGCCCAATCAGATGGGTGTTGGCGTTGGCCTCGGTGTCGGCGTTGGCGTCGGCGGCGTTGGTGCCGGACAAATGCCTGTTCTGGGCGCTGGCGTTGGCATGGGCGGCGGTGGCGGAGGCGGTGGTGCACCGCATGGCATCGGCATGGGTGCGCCCATGGGCGCAGCAGCTGGCGGCGGTGGCGGTGTTCGACCGCCGGGCGCTCAAGGTGGCCCGGTCGGTGCCGGTGGCTCGGGTGGCGGACCGAATATGGTGAATGGACCGCCGCTGAACACACAGACGCTGGCCCAGATCATGCAGAAGATCAAGAACAATCCGACCAACGAGAGCAACCAGCACATACTCAGCATTCTCAAGCAGAATCCACAGATAATGGCGGCCATCATTAAGCAGCGGCAGCAAAGTCAAATCAATGCTGCGGCCGGCGGAGCTGGCGGCGGATCGATTCAGTCCGGCAATGGACCCCAAACGGCGCAACAGCAGCAGCAGCAACAACAGCAGCAGCAACAACAACAGCAGCAACAGCAACAACAACAGCAAGTTATGCAACAGCAGCAAATGCAGCACATGATGAACCAACAGCAGCAACAGGGTCCTGGTCCTGGAGGTCCCGTCGGTCCCGGACAGCAAATGGGACCCGGCCAACAGCAACAGCAGCAGCAGGTGAACCTGATGCAAGCGACACAACAGCAGCAACAGCAGGGACCACCGCATCAGCGCATGGCGAACATGCAGAATGCAGCGATGATGATTCCAAATCTGCCGCCCGGTGTAACAACGCAAGGCAACATGGTAAGTTCAAATCGAAAGCACTTTCAATGAACCCCCCAATGAACAGATGCGGATGCAGATGCAAAGGCGGAGACGGCGGCAATCTTTTTAGAGGATTGATTGTATTTCTTGTTTTCTGAGTAGTTTAGCCAAGATGACAAAATCCAAAACAAAACAAAATTTTAACGAGTTTATGTTTCTTTCGTTGTTTCTATTGTGTTATGTTTAAACTGTTTTTGACCCCCCACAATAATAATTCGCATTTATTGATGCCAGTTAGGAACAGTTTCAAATAAAAAATTTATGTTAATAAATAGAGTTCGAAACCATATTGCTTTCAAACGTGCTTCTCTCAAAGTTAGTGTTTGATTAAATTGAAACAAATTATAAAAGTGAATGCTCATTAATATTGTATCCAGTGTTTGTTACAGCCAAAACAAGATTGCTCCATTGTATTATGTCAAGAAACGATGAATTTGTTGTTGTTGTGAGAAATGTACCAGAAGTGCATATATATATTTGTCTCCTTTCTAATACGATCAATTTCTCTTAATATCAATTTTATAGTATTTGTTACAGCCAGAAGAAAAAGATTGCTTTATTCCCTACCTCAATCAAGAAAAGAAGAATTTGTTGTTTTCAGAAATGTACCAAAAGAAGTGTCTTTGTCCCTGTCTTTCTGATCCATCGTATATCGATCTCTCTTAATATCCATTATTCAGTGTTTGTTACAGCCAAAAGAAGATTTAAGTGAATACCCTTCCTCAATCAAGAAAAGAATGATTTGTTAGCAGTTGTGAGAAATGTACCACAAGAAGTTTGTTTGTCTCTTTCTTTCTGATTCGATGGATCGATTATTTTATTTAATATGTTGATTGCAAACAAAGTTCGCTCAAAATTTGCAATTGTATTTGATGAAATTTAGAAAATATGATAAAAGTTAATGCCCATTAATGTTACATCCAATGTTTGTTACAGCCAAAAGAAGAAGATTGCGTTATTCCCTATCTCAATCAAGAAAAGAAGAATTTGTTGTTGTGTCTCTTTCTTTCTGACACGATCGATCTCTCTTAATATTAATTATACAGTGCTTGTTACAGCCAAAAGAAGATTTAAGTGGAATACCCTTCCTCAATCAATCAATCCCTTCCTGAATCAAGAAAAGAATGATTTGTATCAAAAGTTCATTGTATATATATTTGTCTCATTCTTTCTGATGCGATCGATCGATCGATCTCTTAATATCCATTATCCAGTATTTGTTACAGCCAAAAGAAGATGATTGCTTTATTCCCTACCTCAATCAAGAAAAGAAGAATTTGTTGTTGTGTCTCTTTCTTTCTGACACGATCGATCTCTCTTAATATCAATTATGCAGTGTTTGTTACATCCAAAAGAAGAAGATTTAAGTGGAATACCCTTCCTCAATCAATCAAGAAAAGAATAATTTGTTTACAGTTGTGAGAAATGTTCATATATATATTTGTCTCTTTCTGATACGATCGATCACTCTTAATATCAATTATCCAGTGTTTTCAACAGCCAAAAGAAGAAGATTGAAGTGAATACTCTTCCTCAATCAATCAAGAAAAGAATGATTTCACAGTTGAGAAAATTGTATCAAGAGTGCATATATATATGCATATATATTTGTCTCTTTCTTTCTAATGCGATCGATCTCTCTTAATATCAATTATGCAGTGTTTGTACAGCCAAAAGAAGAAGATTTAAGTGGAATACCCTTCCTCAATCAATCAATCCCTTCCTGAATCAAGAAAAGAATGATTTGTATCAAAAGTTCATTGTATATATATTTGTCTCCTTCTTTCT